>NC_045619.1:92769432-93394432 GCF_009829155.1 Mustela erminea
GTTCTCTGCTCCGTGGGGAGCCTGCTTCCTCCTCTCTCTCTCTCTGCCTGCCTCTCTGCCTACTTGTGATCTCTCTGTGTCAAATGAATAAATAAAATCTTTAAAAAAAAAAAAAAATAGAAACATATAATCTAGCCACCTGTGATATTAATAGCTTACTCAACTCTTATGTCTCAATTCTATCTTCTCAAAGGGATTTTAAGTTCCTTAGGGACAAGACAGGATTTTGGCATTTTCTTTTTTAAAATAACTTTAAAGGGGCGCCTGGGTGGCTCAGTGGATTAAGCCGCTGCCTTTGGTTCAGGTCATGATCTCAGGGTCCTGGGATCGAGCCCTGCATCGGGCTCTCTGCTCAGCAGGGAGCCTGCTTCCTCCTCTCTCTCTGCCTGCCTCTCTGCCTGCTTGTCATCTCTCTCTGTCAAATAAATAAATAAAATCTTAAAAAAAATAAAATAAAATAACATAACTTTAAAAAAGTATCAAATAGTGAATTTTGTCAGTGCCGCTGGATTCAATAAGTTAAAAAGCTACTTGAAGCAAGAAATACTCAGCCTAACACTTAAAGTTCTCAGGAGATTACTTATATGACAATCATACTACTAACTACACCTCCTTTATATCCCCCAAGGAAGGAGGTTACTTCCAGAAGTATGCATCAAGTATATGCAGTTCTAAGAGACCTGGATTGATTAGCACAATGCCAAGAACAGAATCCTGGCTAGACAAATTGTTATCTGTGGTATATATACTAACTTGCAAAACTATTTGGAAAGTATGGATGGCCACATCAAAAAGAAGACATATAAAGGAGATTGTGTGTCAATTTCCACTACTGAGAATGAAGTTTATAAACCAACATGTATCAGATCAGGTATGACAATGTGGAATCCTTACTATGGTCAATGCAAAAGATCAACACAAAACAAAGCAAAACAAAAATGACAAGAAAACTCCTGCTATTTATTTTTTAATAAGCTAACACTGAGGTGCTATTAGCTATTTGTACCAACACATTCTTCATCAAGCCTTGGAATTAAAAAGACAATTAAGACATGTCAACATCACAACTATCTGGAATAAAGGTTACAAAGCTGACTATAATCATCAACGTGAGCCAGCATCTCCATGGCTACCAAAATCCTGGCCAGGTAGTTATCTTTCAATCATTTTTAAGGAGACAAAGAAAAAGAAGAAAGCTAGTATTAATTGTGAATAGCCCCCAGAGTGAGGGAAACTCAAGTTTGAATCTGGTCTCTATCACTTTTAGGTGCAAGACCTTGGGCTACTCAACTTCTCTAATCCTGAGTTTTCCCATTCAGTAAAATGAGAATAACAAATAACATCTACCTCATAGGGTTGTTCCGAGGATTAAATCAGATAATGATTAAAAAGAATTTAAGCATAATATCAGACATGTATTCAAAAGTTTTCAGGTGTTTGGATGGTGATTTTATAAAAACTTCAAAACCTATGTATACCAGTCATAGGATTTATAAAGGTGGCATTATCAGGAAAACTTGATCTGCCAGCTACTTAGCAAATTTTACTGAATTCAACATTTTTTTTAAAAGATTTTATTTATTTATATGACAGACACAGTGAGAGAGGGAACATAAGCAGGGGGAATGGGAGAGGGAGAAGCAGGCTTCCCACTGAGCAGGGAGCCCAATGCAGGACTTGATCCCAGGACTCTGGGATCATGACCTGAGCCAAAGGCAGACGCTTAACAACTGAGTCACCCAGGTGCCCCTGTATTCAACATCTTAAGGTTATTTCATAATTAAACACCTGGTAGCATCATAGCAATCTCCTGGTCATGACTGAAGTGAGGTCATTCAGCAAGAGACCTAACTTTTTCAACTCAATAGATTATACTATACTATTGATCTCTGTTATGGAAAAAATGTTACATTCTAAAAATCATCCTCTTAAGGTATACATTAAAAAGAAAAAGGAAAAAAAAAGTATGAACTGACTGATGGCTCTAGTAAAAACTCAGGTCATGCATAAACTCCTTGACATAAATTTTTATTTTTTTAATTTTTATTTATTTATTAGATTTTATTTATTTATTTGACAGATCACAAGTAGGCAGAGAGGCAGGCAGAGAGGGGGAAACAGGCTCCCTGCTGAGCAGAGAGTCTGATGCAGGGCTCATTCCCAGGACCCTGAGATCATGACCTGAACCAAAGACAGAGGCTTAACCTACTGAGCCACCCAGGCACCCCTCGACATAAATTTTCAAACAGAAATAACCAGCCTAATGATGTCATGCATTTCTACTTAAGTAACCTATGGTTAACCAAGGCAGAGCATTGAATAGAAATAGTGTGTCTGACCACTGAGAGAGATACAACATGTAATATCAAAAGAGCATGAAGCTCTACTGAACTAAAGCAGTTACCAGTGCTAGTGTTTGTGCAGTGTAAACTCATCAGACACATACCCTACGGCTGACAAATACATCAGTACTGCTTATAAATACTCTCCAAAAGATCGGCAAAGTCGTGGAATATAACACATTCACCTCAAGACAACCACACTCACATGACATCTCATGAAGAGATAATGGCAGAACAAGGAATGATATACATTGAAACAGGATTCATTTTAACAATTCAGTAAAGAACAGTATAAAGTAATGAAGCATGTTTGGATGCCTAGGAAATATCTTACAGACACCTATTGTAAAGCATGAAGAAGCTGTTTTCTCCCTGTCTCATGACAGTCAAGACAACGGCATTATAAGCAGTTAACAGCCACATCTACGTGGTAAATTTCTAAAAGACAAGTTTTACAATAGCAGAACTGCTCATCTCAATTTAACCTTTTCTGTTATGGTGACCCATAAAAATAACAAGCTTGAATAGCAAAAAAGAAAATGGAAAGCAATATATTCAGATTCTACAAACTTCTGAGCCTGCTGATATATGGCTTTAAATACACTTTAAGCACTTGTGAAAGTGTGTATTTTCCATCATTCCTATACCTTCCTTCTCAATGCCAACCAGACTAATTTCAAACCCACTCTCCCTCTTTCCCCCAATAGCAAACACAATTCTTTATACACAGTTGGCACTGAGTAAATATTGACCAATCAAATGAAGGAGGATTTGCCAAAACCCTAAGAGCATTGCATCAGACCAGTGGGCGATGCATGCTCTTCTGTGCCAGGCATCAAGTGAACTCTTTGGGGGCTTTCTCCTGGTCAAATCATCTAATGTACCTGCTTTGCAAAAAGGAACTGATCTGTTCTGTATTATCTGTCTCCAAACAAGGAAAGAAAATGAGATGTCTTGCTGTAAACCTAGCCAGATAACTTGTCCTTTACCCAGTGTTTGTGGGTACCATGTGGGGTACTGGAAAGAGGACGGAAGCAATTATGTACTATGCATTGGGACAAGGCACAATAGTCTTCACATACTCAGACCAGTTCGAACTATTAAAATCACATTTCATTTTCAGAAAATAAAGCTCATTTGTGTCTGGATCCCACTTCCAGGATACTAACCATCCTTCTGCTCCTGAGAGGTATCTTGAATGGGACAGTACAGAACACTGGCTGATTGGTATTAGTCCTCCTAGACTCTAGAACTGCCTTAGTGCCATTCACCTAACGTTCTCAAGGTTCTCCTTATTTGAAGAAGAAGGGACTTTTGGGGGCTAGGGTGAGACTGCTCTGCAAAATCTTCCTTTGGGACCCTCCAGTTAAGTTACATCCTTTCCAGTGTTCCAAAAGCCCTGTTTAATACCTCTATTACAGCAAGACTACTGAACTGTAATTTTTTTAACACGTATATCACCCTAACCAAATCAATAAACTTGGTGATAGAAAGCATGTTCTATTTATCTGTGTAATCCCAAGGACTGAAAGAAAGCAAGCCTAAAATAAAAATGTGTTAAATGAGCTTCTGGCATAACTCAGAGAAGTAGTTCTCCTGAAGATTCTACATTCCTTTTTCTTCCTTCACGCTCAAGTTCTTTGAATCTCTCCACCACACATCAACCATTGCCATCAAAATTTCCTACCTCCCAGTACTTGGTTCGGTTGATACCCTCTGCGTATGCTCGGGCAAAGTTACTTTCACTGTTGAGGGCTGTAATAGCAGCACTGAGCTGAGACATGGGGTGTAGATTGGTAGGGAAGTTGTCCAGCATGGTGACCACATGGGAAGGTAGAGCTGCCCTCTTTGCCCACTCTTTTGAGAGCCAAGACACCTGTGGAAAGGGAGACATTGCTCAGAACACTAGGCAAAGGAAAAGAGAAATAAAAAGACAGTGACATCTGAGTAAAGAAAGTCCAAGAGAATTCAACCCAGTCCACTTATACAGAACTCTGCTGTGATTCCTTCCCCTCACTACACATCCCTATAAACCACCACCCAGAGCCAGATCAGAATTAAGTGTCTGAGATTAGAGAAAGGCAAAGGAGGAAGAGAATGAGAAGGGCCAATAGCTTTCTGCTTTACCTGTTCCTCTGTTGGGATTTGTCCAGTTACCAGCAACCAAAATAAGCCCTCCGGCAGTGGTTCTTCACCCCCTTTAGCCTTGGGCAGCAGTTTCTGGCATTCAGGGATACTGTAGCCTCGGAAACGGATGCCCTTGAGACAGAAGAGTAAGAGGTGCAAATCTTAAATGTATCAGCCTAGAAGTCACATAATTGACTACTCTCACTCTTATTAGACCTTTCAACAAGTTAGAACTTCTAAAGCTTAAAAAAAATTGTTTTTAAAAGCTTAAATCTTCATATGACTTAATTCTGTTTGGTACTTTTAGTTTTACTCATTGATATACTGAAAAAGTAGACTTATTCTTCAGTTATTCCATATGTACCTTATTTTCCATCTTCCAAAACATGAAGGCAGATGCTTTGTTTTCCTTACCCTCACCAGTCTAATCCAGGGTGTGCAAACAGTCAGTAAACTCAGTGATTATTAGTGTTGACATAAGGGTCTCTCTTACCTCATCAGGATCAAGAACTGATGTTTCATATACTAATCCCTTCATGCCTCTCATGCCACCGTACATCTAAAAGAAAAAGACAAGATGTAACCAGTAGTCAGAATAACTCAGACTAGAGCTTGTTAATGTTTCACAAGATCTGAGAGATGAAATGTATTCTCTGACTTACAACACTTCATTTTGGAAAGATTTCTGAGTTAACTAAAAACTTTGTAAGGAAGACCACTAACATTGGAAATGAAAAGTTTAAGCTGAAAAATCATTATCTTTATTTAACTATCCAGTCTTACCTCTCATTCCCACCAACCAAAGTCAACAGAATGGGATCTACAGGAGCGCTTGGGTGGCTCAGACTTAAGGTTAAGCATTTGCCTTAGGCTCTAGTCATGGTCCCAGAGCCCTGGGATTGAGCTCCACTTTGGGAATCTCTGCTCAGCAGGGAGCCTGCTTCTCCCTCTCCCTCTGCCTGCCCCACTCCTCTGCTTGTGCTCTCTGTCCAATAAGTAAGTAAAATCTTAAGAGAAAAAAAACAAAAACAAAAACGTGATCTATAACAGGAAAAGGAGATATAGACCACAGACTAAACAGTGCTGGGGAATCATCATCTGAGCTGCTCAGACTCGTCGGGCTGGAGAAGAAGTCATCCTAAAACTGTTCTCATTGGTCTGCTAGAGCTGTGGTATAAATCACAGCATTAATTCTAATAGTCCTGGCCCCAAAAGCTGAGGGGTTGGGAAGAAGAATAGAAACTTTATTCATCCCTCCCATAGATAAATTAGGTTAGGCTCAACTATTAAATTCACAGAAAAGAATAGTCTAATTTCTTTTTTAAAATTTTTTAAATTTTTTTTAAAGATTTTTATTTATTTATTTGATAGAGAGAGATCACAAGTAGGCAGAGAGGCAGGCAGAGAGAGAGGAGGAAGCAGGCTCCCTGCTGAGCAGAGAGCCTGATGTGGGACTTGATCCCAGGACCCTTAGATCATGACCTGAGCCAAAGGCAGCGGCTTAACCCACTGAGCCACCCAGGCGCCCGAATAGTCTAATTTCTTTCTTTTTTTTTTTTTTTTTAAAGATTTTATTTATTTATTTGACAGAGAGAAATCACAAGTAGATGGAGAGGCAGGCAGAGAGAGAGAGAGAGGGAAGCAGGCTCCCTGCTGAGCAGAGAGCCCGATGCGGGACTCGATCCCAGGACCCTGAGATCATGACCTGAGCCGAAGGCAGCGGCTTAACCCACTGAGCCACCCAGGCGCCCCCGAATAGTCTAATTTCTAACAAACATCATAAGTGCCAACATTTCCATATTTGGGACAGGATGCTTGGATGCTTCTGAATAGCCAGTGAAAAGAATGGTATTTTTTGTTGAGGCACATTACAGAGCTACTTTTTCCAGCCAAAACCCCGTAATCTTTACCATGTCCACAGTGATCTGGCCCACTACCGTCTTGCCATGTTGCTGCCTGAAGGTCTTTATTCTGGCCTGCTCCTTAGGTATCAGGTCAGCCAATATATCTTTCAAATTCTAAAAAGAGAAATAGAGAAGTTAAGTGATCAAAGTGTTGATTATATTTTTCCTACAAAGTAGGTATGTTGAGACTGCTTTTTAAAATCTGGCTTTCTCAATCTGCCAGAGAAAACAGTCAACTACTGTGCACAGATGAAGGTAAAAGAAGTAGAGAGGGAGGGGAATGGGAGAGCTTATTATTTAATGGCTACCTCAATTTGGGAAGATGAAAAGTTCTGGAGATGGGACAGTGATGACAGTTGTACAATAACATGACTGTACTTACTGTCACTAAACTGTACATGTTAAAATGGAAAACTTTCTGTTATGCATATTTCACTACAACTTAAAAAATGAGGCAAAAATATTTAATATTTCCATCTCACTACACTACTGAATTATTTCTTAAAATAGTAATAATAGTAATAATTTATAACAACAGTAACAACAGACACCTCTTAGAGTTATTTAGGATAATGATGAGAGGCTACGTGGTAACCAACTGCTGCTCCCCACCCCACAATCCCAGGATCAGATTGCCTCAGTGATTCTCCTTTCCAAACCTTACCGTAGGGGAAGCGCTGGCATGCCGAGCAGCAAGAACAAGACAAGATGCATTCTGCAGAGAAAACACAAAACCTTATGCAACAGTTACTCTTCCCTCCTATAATATTAAAAAGGAGTTATAGTGACTCATCTCTTTTCATCTTAGCCTCCAAGGACAGTCTGACATAAAAAAAGAGCTGTGAAAGGCCCTAAACAGCTTTGAAGGAGTTCCCAGTCTGGAGCAATAGCAGACCTAACTCTGTGTCTTGCATCCATAGCTTTAATAGCATTCCCTGAGGAGAGGCTCCTTCCCATCATCTGGGTTTCTGCCTGGGCTTTGTTAGGCACAGAAAAGGTCAGAGGGGGCAATTGTTGGGAGTACCCAGGCCATCCCACTCTAGCTGTCAATTGTTCTGGGTAGGCCTCAGAAAAGCAAATGAGGAAACTGATCAACTACCTCACCCTGCTGGTAAGACCTCTCCTGAATCTAGTCTTTTGGCAGCACTTCAACCCCTCCAGTCTAGGGCAGCCCACAGGCAGAGGCCGCCTTTCACAGGTTTCTGGAAAATGCACAGAGAAAACAGAATACCTACAATGTAACAATGGACAGACCACTCAAAAACAGCATTGGGAAACTAGAAAACTGGAAAATTACATTTCAAGTGCTGAGAGAAAATAATCAAGCTAAAGTTGTATATCCAAGTAAGGAAAAAGTCTCAAAAGAGGGCGAAAAAAAGACATTTCAGAAAAACAAAAGCTGAGTTTATCAGTGACACAACTGTAGTAAAGGAATTTTTAAAGATATACTTCAGAACCGTAAAGACAGGTTTGAGAATCAAGGCTATTCTTCACTACAAAGATGAATAGTGTAGCTAACCTATGTTTTCTTTTTTTTTTTAAAGATTTTATTTATTTATCAGAGAGAGGGGGAGAGAGCGAGCACAGGCAGACAGAATGGCAGGCAGAGGCAGAGGGAGAAGCAGGCTCCCTGCTGAGCAAGGAGACCGATGCGGGACTCGATCCCAGGACGCTGGGATCATGACCTGAGCCGAAGGCAGCTGCTTAACCAACTGAGCCACCCAGGCATCCCTAACCTATGTTTTCTGTTTAGAGATAGGTTTTTTCCCCCCAAGAGAAAAGTTACCTTCTATGAGAAGACTGCTGAGTTGCAACAGAAAGTTCAACACTGCCTTTGAAAAAGACAACAATTATACTACTAACCAGCTATAAAGTTTGACAAGATTAACTTTTCTGCACCAGATTATTTTGAATATAAAATGTGAAAGTCAAACTAAGCCTATTTAACTGGTGTTAAATACCCACCACATATCTCATAGGTTGTCTTGTGATAATTAAATTACAATATTGTGAAAGCACTTTGCAAACTAAAAAAAATTACATACACAGACAAACTAATCCAGTAGCAAGATCAAACCTTTCTTCTTTTTGCCAAAAGGCCAGATACACCTTTTCTTGTAGTAACTACTGCACTGTTGTTTGATTGTGTTGAAAATCATTTGAAGCCATAGTACTGTGTAAGTTCTAAAACACCACACGCCTAAGGTGAGAGTTCAGAAAGGCTGGAGATTTTTTAGAATTTAGTATTCCATCTTCTGTTGGGGCATCAGGGAGAGCTGAAAAGGGAAGAGATCCTTCAGAAAAGCTGTGTTTTTTGTTTGTTTACTTGTTTTGTTTTGTTTTAGAGAAGGGGGAGGGGAAAAGGGTGAGGGAGAGAGAATCTTTTCTTCTTTTTTTTAAGATTTTTAAAATTTATTTGACACACAGAGAGAGATCGCAAATAGGCAGAGAGGCAGTCAGAGAGAGGGCGAAGCAGGCTCTCTGCCGAGCAGAGAGCCCAACATGGGGCTCGATCCCGGGACCCTGGGATCATGACCGGAACCGAAGGCAGAGGCTTTTTTTTTTTTTTTTTTAAAGATTTTATTTATTTATTTGACAGACAGAGATCACAGGTAGGCAGAGAGGCAGGCAGAGAGAGGAAGGGAAGCAGGCTCCCTGATGAGCAGAGAGCCCAATTCGGGGCTCAATCCCAGGACCCTGGGATCATGACCTGAGCCAAAGGCAGAGGCTTTAACCCACTGAGCCACGCAGGCGCCCCAAGGGAGAGAGAATCTTAAACAGATTATGCGCCAAGTACAGAGCCAACTGGGGCTTGATCCCACCACCCTGAGATCATGACCTGAGCCAAAATCAAGAGCGTGGAGACTACTTGAGATTGTCTCTCCCTCTGCCCGCCTCCCATCTTCCACACATGCAGCCTCCCTCTAATATAAATAAAATCTTCAAAAACTAACAAGATTAAAAAAATTTTAAAAATTTTAAACAAACAAACGAATTCAAAGCTAAATTCAGAGAGTACAAGGTAAGTTACTATGCCCCTAAAGTAAAGGGGGCTGCCTCAGCTTTGTTAACCAGGACTGTCTTTAACTCCTTTCATTAACTTCCTAAAGAGTCTCTTCTGGTTCACTGAAGACCATCTGGGCAAAAGTAGGTGGCACAAATAGGCCTTTAGTCTCTTCACCCTACATGGGGCAAATGGGAATTTGACCTAACACCTAAGAAATAATTTTACCTTTTCTTACTAGTCACCAAAAAGTGAACAAGAGAAAACATGAGAGTAAGTTCTGTTCCACGCTCTGTGGTCCCACAGTTCCCCTGTTATAAAAGGGCCACCTCCCAGAGACTGTATCAGCCCTGCAGCAGACCTTTCAACTGTGGTTGGTTGGTTGGTTGGTGTGGCAGTTTGGTTCTAAAAAGGCTACAGGGGCACATATCATCTTAGAGAAGAAAGATGTTAAAATCTCCTCATAAATAATTTTTCCACTTTTAAATCATCTTTACGTTTCTATAATGGCAGGGTACCCTGCTGGCTCAGTTGGTAGAGCATCTGACTCTTTTTTTAAAAAAAGATTTTATTTATTTATTTGACAGACAGAGATTACAAGTAGGCAGAGAGGCAGGCAGAGAGAGAGAGGAGGAAGCAGGCTCCCTGCTGAGCCCAGAGCCCAATGTGGGGCTTGATCCCAGGACTCTGAGATCTGACTCTTGATCTGGGGGATTGTGAGTTCTGCTCCATGTTGGGTGTAGAGATTACTTAAAAGTAAAATCTCTGGGGCACCTGGGTGGCTCAGATGGTAAAACATCTGCCTTTGGCTCAGGTCATGATTCCAGAGTCCTGGGATGGAGCCCCACATCGGACTTCCTACTCGGTGGGAAGCCTGCTTTCCCTCTCCCATTCCCCCTGCTTATGTTCCTGCTCTCGCTGTCTCTCTCTCTGTCATACAAATAAATAAAATATTTTAAAAATAAAATAAATAAAATATTTAGGGACACCTGGTGTGGCTCAATTGGAAAGGCTTCTGCCTTCAGCTTGGGTCGTGATCCCAGGGTCCTGGGATTGAGCCCTGCGTCGGGCTCCCTGCTCCTTGGGGAGCCTGCTTCTCCCTCTCCCTCTGCGGCTCCCCTTGCTTATACTCTCTGTCGAATAAATAAATAAAATCTTGAAAAAAAAGTAAAAAAAAAAAATCTTAAAAGAAAAAAAAGTTTCTACAATAGCTGGCTGGCTGTATTTTAAGGTTAAATCTTACGGGGGTAAAAAAAAAAAAAAACCTATCCAAGGTCAACAAAGAGTGACTGTCCACATCTTAATTTAGTTGAAAATGGAGGGGTGCCTGGATGGTTCACTCAGTTAAGCATCTGACTTCAGCTCAGGTCATGATCTCAGGGTTCTGGGATCAAACCCCACACTGGGCTCTGCACTCAGCAGGAAATCTGCTTGTCCTTCTCCCTTGGACCCTGTCCCCTGCTCATGCTCTCTCAAATAAATAAAATCTTAGAAAAAAAAAAAAAAGAGGAAAATGGAATTCCCTCAGGCTGAAGTCCTTTCTTCCATGAAGTAAAACAGACCAAAAATAGTTTCTTTCCTCCTTGTGAGAGAACTGCTAGAATTAATGAGCTGCCCTCTTCTTTTACTTCAAGATAAAACAAACAAAAAACAGCAAAAAATGAGGAAATCAGAAAGAAAAGGAAGGGAGATCACCTAACAAGACTGTGAGATGAGACACCATTCAAAGGAATCAGATGGGTCATGACTGCTGCTTTGTTATATTCATTTCTCAGATCTATTTATATGAATGCTACTTTAGGAGAATGCATAGGAAGAGAAACTGAGAACTAAACTATCACCCCACTTCCAACATCAGTGAAGTCTTCATTACCTTTATTTATACCGAGTATCTTTGCCATTTCATGTGAGGAGCTTCAGGAGTAACTTATAGGGATGATCTCTACTATTCCTGATCTCCATCTGCAACACTTCTTAGCCAGAACTCCAATTTGCAAAGCAACAGTAGTTTGTGGATAGCATGGCTATGTAACTATAGAATAAAGCCAGTATATTCTATTTCTAAAGCCCTTTTTTGCCACTTATCACCTGCGTGATTCCAGCCAAGTCATTTAATGTTTCTATGCCTCGATTTCCTTATCTATAAAATGGGAACAATAATAGTACCTATTTCAAAGGACTGCTGTGAGGATTAATTAAGTCAATACTTAAAAAGCACTTAAAATGACATCTGGCCTAAAGCAAATATTCTGCATTTGTTATAAAATAATTATAAAATTAGGGGTGCCTGGGTAGCTCAGTGGGTTAAAGCCTCTGCCTTCCGCTCAGGTCATGATCCCAGCATCCTTGGGATCGAGCCCCGCACTGGGCTCTCTGCTCCGTGGGGAACCTGCTCCCTCTCTCTCTGCCTGGCTCTCTGCCTACTTGTGATCTCTGTCTATCAAATAAATAATAAAATCCTTAAAAAAATTATAAAATTAAACAGTATGTCAATTTTCTCACACCCTTCAGCATCAGGATTAGTCATACTTTTAGCTAACCAAGAAAACTAAAGAAATTAAAAGGATTTTAAAGGCAGCAATTCGGGGCGCCTGGGTGGCTCAGTGGGTTAAGCCTCTGCCTTCGGCTCAGGTCATGATCTCAGGGTCCTGGGATCGAGCCCCACATCAGGCTCTCTGCTCAGCAGAGAGCCTGCTTCCTCCTCTCTCTCTGCTTGCCTCTCTGCCTACTTGTGATCTCTCTCTCTGTCAAATAAATAAATAAAATATTAAAAAAAAAAATAAAGCCAGCAATTCATGATTTAACCACTGAAAAGGGTAGAATAGGAAAAATTCAAGTTAGAACAATTTTATCTAATGATGTAGAAGACAGAGCACATAACTTGGAATTTGGAAAGGAAACCTGGGTTTTAGTTACAGCTCCATTATGAAATAACAGACATCCAAAGCAAAACAACTAACTACCGCTGACTCTTGAACAATACAGGAATTAGGGATACAGACCTTCCCCCAACCCACCCCCATGCAGTCAAAAATCTGGATATAACTCTTGACTCTCCCAAAATTTAACTACTAATAGCCTACTGTTGAGAAGCTTTATTGATAATATAAAGTCTATTCATACCTATCTTGTATGTTACATATATTATATACTGTATTCTTACAAAAAAGCGAGAGAAAATGTTACTAAGAAAATCATAAGGAAAAAAACGTATTTCCAGTATACTGCAAAAAAGCCACATGTAAGTGGACCAGCACAGTTCAAACTATGTTGCTCAAGGGTAAACTGTATTGTTTTCCTTTCCTTCTCCATATTTAGAATAACACTCAAGCTACTTAGCTCAAAGTCTGATAAGTCTAATAAGGACATATGTAAAGGTACTCAAAAGCCTTGCTATTTAAAATATAACTGCCTAGGGGAGCCTGGGTGGCTCAGTGGGTTAAAGCCTTTGTCTTCCGCCCAGGTCATGATCCCAGAGTCCTGGGATCCAGCCCCACATCGGGATCTCTGCTCACCGGGGAGCCTGCTTTCTCCTCTCTCTCTCTGCCTGCCTCTCTGCCTACTTGTGGTCTCTGTCAAATAAATTAAAAAAAAAAAAAAGTCTTTAAAATATGACTGCCCAGCTGGTAGCATTAGCATTACCTGGAGCTTGTCAGAAATGCAGAATCTTGGGCCTCACCTCAGACCTACTGCATCCAAATCTGCAGTTTAATAAGCTCAAAAGGTGATCTATATGAACAATAAAGTTTGAGATACATACATGGTCTAAAGTGTTAAGCAATGGAACAGAAGGATAAAATGTAGACCCTAGGATGTACAATTACTAAGGATCAGTCTTAAGTCCAGGTTCTGCCACTACCTTGCTGTGTTACCTTGGCTATATGACCTAACTTCTAGGTCTCAGGTTTCACACCTCTAAATTGATAATAATAAAGCCAATTCTGGGGTAGATAAGTAGACTGTACAAAACAATCTGCATGAAAGCATCTAGAACAGTGCCTTATACATAAGTAAGTTCCAATAAATATGTGTCTCTGGGGTGCCTGGGTGGCTTAGATGGCTGGGTGGCTGCCTTCAGCTCAGGTTAGGATCCTGGGGTTCTGGGATTGGGCCCTGCGTCGGGCTCCCTGCTCAGTGGGGAACCTGCTTCCCTCTCTCCCTCTGCCTGCCTCTGCCTGCTTGTGCTCTCTCTCTCTGTCAAATACATGGATAAAATCTTTTAAAAATAAAAAATGAAATGAAATAAATATGTGTGTCAGAAAAGTGTTGGCCTATTACCTACCATGTCAAGTGTCACTACCCTCTCCTGTAGTTGGATTCCAGGAAAGAGGCAGTCAGACCTGAGCAAGGGGTAAATGGATAATTCCCTCTACCTGTAGAACAGGAAATAAAGCCCTGATTTCCTTTTTAAGGGCCTTAAAGGCCTCCCGATCAAGAGGGGAGGCGTCTCAAGGAAAGAAAACAAATTTAACTACTCAGCAGAACAGACAACTAGAAAGGAGATACTGGAGGACTGTTCTACCCAAGGCTACATACCTCAGTTCTCTATCTCCTAGCTGCCAAAGAAACCTGCTGAATAGCTTTGTATAGGGCATTCAGACTATACTCACTGATGGGTCAGGCAGATACAAACTTCTGAGTCATCCCTGAACTTTCACCTACCAGCTCCTCCCCCTAACTCCGAGGTGTGGCAACTAGGCTTTTGCCTTCTGGAGGCATGCCACGTGTAGAGTCACCCTACTGCAACAGCAGCTGTCAGGTGAATCAGGGAGTCACCTCAGTCAATAGGTCAGCTCCTTCATGAGGAGAGATGGAGACAGCTGCTTCCAAAGACAAGGGCCTGGCTCACGTGCCTAACAGCCAGGATTCTCTGCAGGGTGGGGGTGGGGGTATTATAACCACTAAGAGGCTTTGTCAAACCTCAAATGCTGCCACCCCTTGCAAGAACTCTCCTAGTGAGTTTGCTATTATTGATGGAAATGCACTATCATAAAGGGCCAAGAGAAGAAAGGACTAATAGTATATGCAGGAAATTCTGCCATGCCAAAGACTTGCCTTGCCTATAAAACTTAGGGTATTTCTGGAATAGGGTTAGCCGAATCACCAAAAATCATCTGAAACTACTTCCTCTGCCCTAAAATTCTAGGAACAAAGGAATCCTATTTGAATAAGTACTTTAAAAAGTGGTTCTTTCTCATGCTATTACCATCATTGATCCACACCTAGGACCTTTACTTCAAAGGGGAAGAGTCAAATTTTCTTTGGTCCTCCATCCCAGGCACATTTAGAACGTGTCCTGCAACATATTTAAGAGCTCCAACATTAGAAGCCTGAGAAAGATGCTCCTGATTTTAATAGAGCCCTTGTCTTTCATTAAAAAAAAAAAAAAAAAAAAAAGATCAGAACTTGCCAAGCCAGAACTGGCTTAGTTGATGAAGCAAACATAATGCACTAATAACTGGCAGGAAAAATCTTGTGCTGCAAAGGCTTCCAATGCAGAAGGAACAACTTGCATTAAGGGAAAAAGAACACACATAGGACAAAGGCTCCTCTCTCCCCAAAACCAGGTCAGAGAACTAAAGCCTTTTAACATCTATGTTTCTCTATGGTGATACTGGAAGGCGGCCTGCACTACTTGGTCAGCCCACTTAACAGCCCCAGCACAGCAATCTTCAGATTTCATACTTTGATCCCCTTCATACTCACAGTAGTTTCCTTAATGATTCTACATAACTGTCATTTTCTAACAGACTCTTCCCTTAAGATTTACTCCAAGGAAGACCACAAAGACCTCAGAAAAGAATTGAGAGTCCTAATTTTCCTTTCAATAGAAATCCTTGGGGCGCCTGGGTGGCTCAGTCAGTTAACCGTCTGCCTTTGGCTCTGGTCATGATCCCAGGGTCCTGGGATCGAGCCCCGCATCGGGCTCCCTGCTCAGCGGAGAGCCTGCTTCTCCTTTTCCCTCTGCCTGCTGCTCTGCTTACTTGTGCTATCTCTCTGTTGAATAAATAAATAAAATCTTAAAAAAGAAAAGAAAATAAAAGAAATCCTTACCATTCTTTAACAAATATTTTCTGAACATCTACTTATTCTATACACATTACATTTATACTACTGAATAAAGTCTACAGGATCTGCTGTCCTACTAGTTTTTGGGGAACGAGAAATTGCTCTCACTTCTACCAGGAGTAAACAAATTTTAGTGCCTAGAACTTTGGTTCAGAGATTTACAAGAAACTTCCCTTTCTTTCTTTCTAAGATTTTATTTATCAGAGAGAGAAAGAGAGAGCACACACAAGCAGGGGGAGTGGCAGGCAGAGAGAGAAGCAGGCTCTTTGCTAAGCAAGAAGCCCAATGCAGGACTTGATCCCAGGACTTTGGGATCGTACAACTGAGTTGGACATGAACCGACTGAGCCATCCAGGCATCCCAAGAAACTTTTCTAAAGGCATTTGAAAAAAAGGCCTAGGTAAACAAACCTAGAGAAAATAGCCTAATGAACTATTGCTTAAAATAGTCACTTTTGAAGTCCATTTTAAAAATAATCACAAAGGGGCGCCTGGGTGGCTCAGTGGGTTAGAGCCTCTGCCTTTGGCTCAGGTCATGGTCCCAGGGTCCTGGGATCGAGCTCCACATCGAGCTCTCTGCTCAGCGGGAAGCCTGCTTCCTCCTCTCTCTCTCTCTGCCTGCCTCTCTGCCTGCTTGTGATCTCTGTCAAATAAATAAATAAATAAAATCTTTAAAAATAATAATAAAATAATAATAATCACAAAGAAGCCCGAATACTCAAAAATTTCATATATACATTCTCCAAGTTGCAAATAAAAAGTCCTGCATGTGGCTTTACTGGCCCAACAGAAGGGGACCACAAGGCACTATCAGTCAACAGAAGTCCTTGGAAAACAAAACAACAAACAAGTTTCCAGATCCCATCTCAATGTTGCTGAACAAGAATCTGAAGACAGGATTCATGAACGTGCAATGTGAACAGGTAACCCACGTGATGATGTCCACTGTGAACTTACAGAACTTTCATTTTTTAATTATTATTTTTCTTCTTTTATTTTTTTTAAAGATTTTATTTATTTATTTGACAGAGAGAGATCACAAGTAGACAGAGAGGCAGGCAGAGAGAGAGAGAGGAGGAAGCAGGCTCCCCGCCGAGCAAAGAGCCCGACGTGGGACTCGATCCCAGGACCCTGAGATCATGACCTGAGCCGAAGGCAGCGACCTAACCCACTGAGCCACCCAGGCGCCCCTATTTTTCTTCTTTTAAAATATTTTTTAGATTTATTTATTTACTTATTTATACGAAAGAGGGATAGAGACAGTGAGAGAAAGAGCACAAGTGGGATGAAGGGCAGAGGGAGAAGCACACTCCCCACTTAGCATGGAGCCCAACATAGGGCTCAAACCTGGGATCCCAGGACCATGACCTGAGCCCAAGGGAGATGCTCAACCAACTGAGCCACCCAGGTGCCCCTATTTATTATTTTTCATTCCCTTTTTTTAGTGGGGGTGAAGGAGAGAGAAAGAATCTCAAGCAGGCTCCATGTCCAGCACTGAGCCCAACTTGGGGCTTGATCTCATAACCCTGAGATCATGACCTGAGTCAAAATCCAGAATCCGGGCGCCTGGGTGGCTCAGTGGGTTAAGCTGCTGCCTTCGGCTCGGGTCATGATCTCAGGGTCCTGGGATCGAGTCCCGCATCGGGCTCTCTGCTCAGCGGGGAGCCTGCTTCCTCCTCTCTCTCCCTCTGCCTGCCTCTCTGCCTACTTGTGATCTCTCTCTGTCAAATAAATAAATAAAATCTTTAAAAAAAAAAATCAAGAATCAGGTGATTAAACAACTTAGCCGCCCAGGCACCCCAAGAACTTTCAAAATGATAATGTGTTAAAAGAAATACAGGGATCTATGGGGCACCTGGGTGGCTCAGTGGGTTAAAGCCTCTGCCTCTGGCTCAGGTCATGATCCCAGAGTCTGGGATTGAGCCCCGCATCCAGCTCTCTGCTCGCTGGGGAGCCTGCTTCCCTCCCTCTCTCTCTGCCTACTTGTGATCTCTATCAAATAAATAAATAAAATCTTTAAAAAAAATAGAAAAGAAAAAGAAATACAGGGATCTAGGGGTGCCTGGGTGGCTCCGGAGGATGGGCATCTGCTTTCAGCTCAGGTCATGATCCTGGAGTCCCTAGATCAGGCCCCACGTCAGGCTCCTTGCTCAGTGAGGAGTCTGCTTCTCCCTCTGCCCCTCACCCTGCTCTCTCATGCTCGCTCACTCTCAAATTAATAAATAAAATCTTTTTTTTTAAAATTTATTTATTTGACAGAGAGAGATCACAAGTAGGCAGAGAGGCAGGCAGAGAGAGAGGAGGAAGCAGGCTCCCTGCTGAGCAGAGAGCCCGATGCGGGATTCGATCCCAGAACCCTGAGATCATGACCTGAGCCGAAGGCAGCGGCTTAACCCACTGAGCCACCCAGGCGCCCCTAATAAATAAAATCTTAAAAAGAAAGAAAGAAAGAAAGAAAGTAATACAGGGACCTAAAGAATTTGGGCAGTTCAGGAGCACTGGCTCAGTCATGGGTGTGCAACTGTTGATCTTGGGGTCATGAATTCGCGCCCCACACAGAGATTGCTTAAAAACAAAAACTGAAGGGAAAAAAAAAAAGAATTTGGGCAGTTGAGGGAAAAACTGAAAGCCCCTCAAATACTCAGAAACCCATTGTTAGCTTTGCTTCACTGTTTCAAACTTCACGACCTACTCAACTCTATTGCATAAAGCACTGAAACAGGGCAAAAAGAATTACGGAGTAGCTTTAGAGAGATGTACCACATCTGGCTTCCTGCCTTCTGCTCACTTGGATTCTAAGAAACAGAAATGCCAGCCTTCCCATCTAATGATCTACTTCAGCACTGCTCACCTCACTGCTTCCTCATACCCATGTATTCATCTGTTACCAATCTAAAGGCCACTAGGAAGGACAAATGCAATCATCCCACCATTAGCACATGAGGAGGCTTTACTTTCTATTTTTTATCTTTAGCCCACCTAGTAAGCATCAAGGAACTGACATCACTTTGGGTAGGCTAATAATCAAAGTTAAGATATACAGATGTGGGCACCTGCCTTTAAAAGTTCTAGGCTGTAAAGGGTGCCTGGCTGGTTTAGTTGGAAGAGCATATGACTCTTTTGATCTTGGGGTCGTGGGTTCAAGCCCTATGTTGGGTGTAGAGATTACGTAAATAAATAAACTTTAAAAAAATGTTTAAAAAATAAAAATAAAAATAAAAGTTCTGGGCTGTAAGCCTAACTAACATTTCACAGAAAAAACTCACTTAGTTTTGTTGAACCCAATTTCAGAATAGGATTTTTTTTTTTTTTAAGATTTTTATTTATTTATTTGACAGAGAGTTCACAAGTAGGCAGAGAGGCAGGTGGACAGAGAGGGGGAAGCAGGTTCCCCGCTTAACAGAGAGCCCAATGTGGGGCTCAATCCCAGGACCTGAGATCATGACCCGAGCTGAAGGCAGTGGCTTAACCCACTGAGCCACCCAGGCGCCCCTCAGACTACGATTTATATAAATGCTCAGTGGTGTAGGTCTACTGTAAAGGAATTAATGGGTATTCATTTAAGTGTCTTGAAAAGGTCTAGAAATAACATAAAAATACTGTTGTCTTGATTTTCTCAAAATCATTGAACATCCTAGCTTGGAAGAGCAATTCTCAATGGTACAGGAAGTAACTAGAATTTGTTAAGTCACACTGGTGTTAAGAGTCCAGAAGTGGGGCGCCTGGGTGGCTCAGTGGGTTGAGCTGCTGCCTTCGGCTCAGGTCATGATCTCAGGGTCCTGGGATCGAGTCCCGCATCGGGCTCTCTGCTCAGCAGGGAGCCTGCTTCCTCCTCTCTCTCTGCCTGCCTCTCTGCCTACTTGTGTTCTCTGTCAAATAAATAAATAAAATCTTTAAAAAAAAAAAAAAAAGAGTCCAGAAGTGAATTGGTAGCCATACTCTAACTCCCAACCCAAATCCAAACCCAGATCACATGTGAAAAAGTAATACATCACAAAGCTAAGGCACCCACAGCTGATACTAAGGTCACTGCTAAGTATAAGTTCACTTGGGTAAACAAGAAATCAAATAATCTGGAAGCTCTGAATTCGTCTCTTTCCAATTCAGATGTTCACTGAATTACCTAAAAGTAAGTTAGGTGGAACAACACAACAATGACTGGCATTTGTGTCACCTAGCAAGGTTAAAAAAAAAAAGTCTTCTGAGAAAAGTGAAACTATATCTGACCTTGAGAATCAAAGTGGTAGGTGTCAGTTCTTCCAGATCAGAAAACCATTTATTTTTGCCTTTCAAAGCCTACCTTAACAGCAAAAGTAAAACTGAGTACCACTTAAGCTGCAAATCTGGAAAACACAGGTAGGTACTAACAATGCTGACAAACTGAACAGGCTTCCTGGTATCCTGGTCATTCTACTTAGATCTCAGGAAATTTCCACTCCTGCATTTTTTGGGCTTTGCTCGTTTTAAGGGTCAAAGCCTTCAAATAGCTTCCAAGTTACTGGGATCCTCAGGTTCATTTATAACAGTGAAGTAAACAAAACAATAATGATTCTATAATTATGTAGTCACCCCAAAAGCTTTCTGGACTTTCCCAGAGGCTAACAAGATAAAGTAAATTCAAAAGGTAAATTCTAAAAGCTTTTTCAAATTCACTGAAGAGTTAGATTATCTATGTGGTCTGGGTTAGGAGCTCTGGAATGAGCTAATTATAGTGTCATGTCCCCTATTCTGCCAAAACACTATCTAGAACTTGCTTCATTTCCCAAGAGGCTTCCTTACCCTGTTCCCTGGCAGCAGAAGAAGCAACAGTCAAGTAAGACAAGTGTCTCCCAAATGATCAGCCTCCACCTTGCTGCTGGGTACCTGGAAGAACCCCAGTGTAAATTCTACAGGCTTCACCTTATCTGCCAACCATGCACTATAACACGCAAAACCATTCTAAGATTTTCCTTTCCTTCAGGTGCTGGCAGCTTTAATCTGCAGAAGAGAAAGTATAAACTCTTTGCAGAAGTCAAGGTCACTTGTGGGACTGTCCCTGCCTGGATGAGAGGACTGGGACTCCCCCCTTAACAGAGAAGTTTCTCTATTTAAAGAGCTAAGTTACCCAGAGACAAAAGTCCTGGCAATCTGAAATTTAAAGCACCATTACCTGCAACAAGATTCCTATGATCCAAAGGAAACAAAATTCAAATAAATTAGGGCCTCAAAGAATGAAAGGACTCTCTCCTGGGTAGACTTAAAAGCAATAGCTAAACCCGAGCCAGCAAGTAGTAGTAGGTCATGTGACTTTAGCAGTACTGTATCCTGCCCAGTATCTTCACTTAATTGGCCTGCAGTTTGAAGGAACAATCTTTCTGGTTCTTTCTCCAATCATATGTGATAACCATGCAGAAGGTCTTACAGAAGGGCTCCACCCTACCCAAGCTCCTCCTATGTGAAGAGTAAGTGCAAGAGTCCCAAGGACAAAGAGGACCTGAGTCCCACTCCACTAGCAGGAACTACTAAAGCTTGGTCACTGAAAGCTTCAAAAATTGGGTTGGTGAAATGGAAAAAGGCAGTTTAGAAACCGACAAGGCTCTCTCTACAAGGCGGAAGCCGAAATTAGTCACTGCTCCATCTCTGGCCCTGGGACAGTGAGCACATCTGTTCACTCCTGCCACTTCTCCTAACCCCGCACCCCCTCCTCCAAGCAGGCCTCTTCCCTAACTCCAATGGAACAGAACACCTATGTTCTCCACTGGCAGCTCCCTTTTTTTACATGGCTCTTCCACCCTAGACATGCGGGTGTCTGTAGGGTCCGAGCTCTCCACCCGCCCAAGACCGCACGCCGGGGGCGGGCAGGGCTCTCTTCACCCCCAGGCGCAGAAGGCCAGCGTAGCACATGGTCCTGAGAGCCCCACAGAGGGCTGGCGACCAGCCAAGCGCAGGGCCCCTTTAAGGCTCGCGGGGGTGCGTCTGGGTAGGGGAGGGAGACCCCGCGCTGGAGGGCCTGCAGTCGCCTCAGCCCCACCCTGGGGCCGCGCGCTCCCTCCCATAGTTGCTCACCTTGGCTCCCAAGAGCCGGGCGGCCGCAGTGAGTAAAGCCATGACGGGCGAACTCGGGGATCTGGCGGGGAGGGAAGGAGGGGAAAGCGCTGCGGCAAGAACGGGAGCTGCAGCCGCTGCACCAAAGGCCGCGCCGACGGGTGGACAAGGTTGAAAGGAGGTGGCTGAGGGAAAGGGTAGACAAACCGGCGGCGGCGCCCAGCCCGGGGTCCTCAGTGAGGCCCCGCCCACTGCCCGAACTCGCTCCCGCCCCTCTCAGGGGACTCGCCTCGGGCTCGGCCATTGGTCCGGTGTATGTGGGGGCGGGACCTGAGCCGTTGACAGCAGTTGTGGAGGGCAGGATTGGATCGGCTGGGTTAGGCTAATTAGGGATGGGCGCGCGGGGTGGGGGGGACGTGTAGGTGACTAAATAAGTGCCTGATAAGTCAGTTAACTTCCTTCTTAGGCTTCCCTTCTTGCCTTTAATACATTTGGGGTTTGTTCTGAGGTGAATATGAGAGAAAAAGGTCCCAAGGACTCCGACCTTAGAAGGCCCTCGGAAGCCAATCCCTTAATATTCTATCACAGCTACTGATCATTTACTGCTCCTCTTACCCATTGGCACGATTTCGTGATGAATGTCTTTGGTCAATGACTTAATGGCCATAGAGGTGACGTCACGTGGACAGAAGCTATGATGCCAGAGTTGGCTGCCTGGTGACAATTTGAGGTCAGCAGAGGCCATGGTATTAATAGGTACGAACAGACCCCAATATGTGGAGAATGAAAGCAAAGGCAGGAGCCTGAGTATCCAGTGCTCTTTATGGGCTGTCAGTTCGGCGTCCAGTGTAGGGAAATTGAAGTCTTACAAATGCCAAGGGCACCTGGCTGGCTCAGTCGGTGGATCATGCCACTATTGATATCGGGGTTGTAGGTTGGAGCCTTATCTTGGGTGTAGAAATTACTTAAACAAAATCATAAAAAAATAGTAATAATAAAAAATAAATAAAACAAAACATGGGTTTCCATCACAGGCTAGAACCTCTAGGTCCTGGGCATTATTCTCATTGCCACTCCAGTCACATGAACCCATGCAGCCAGCCCACCCATCTAGCCATAAGATCAAAAGCTGCAGACTACCCCACATTCAAAATCAGGCATTAAGCACCCTCTCTTTTTGTCACATCACTCCCACTGGGCCTCTGGACCCCTTCTCTTACTTGGCTGTCTTCTATACACCCTTATCATATGCTTCCCAGAGACCATTAAATGAACCACAGTACTAAAGTGACCTTCCACATCACTCTTGACTAACTCCTCTAGCTAGACAAGAAGGACCTCAGAACCTTTCTACTGCCCAAGAATATCATTGTCATTGACCAAGGGGCAGAGAACTGACCCAAGGACCAGGACACCTTATCTATAATCCAGGCCCCAAATGAACAGTCCTTTTATCTCTTCACATAGCGGTAATAAGATTCAGAAGTCTCAGTGCCATTTAACCAGGTTTAGATAGACCTACTTTATAAAGAAACTAGTTTATATTTTGGAGTTGGGGAAAGAGAAGGAAAACCACCATTTTCTCTTCCCAAGTTACCTTGGACCTAGCTTCACACCTACCAACCAATACTCCTTTGGCTTGGGGATCAGATAGGTAGGTCTTAGGAAAGAACTTCAAAAAGAGAAGCCAAGCAGAGCCCCAAAGGAACACTGACCTCAACTACCTTCTCGGTGACTTCAAAGCACCACTGATCAATATTTGCTCCCAATTTAGCATCTCACAGAGGATTTCCTCCTAACCCTAGAATAGTCTGACCTGATTTCTGCTCTCTGGTTAATCATCCACAGAGACTAACCAGCTGACCAGAAGCTTGAACTCCAGTGCCCCGAAAAGACAGGAGGCATTCTCAGGATGAGGCTACCAAAGTGATAATAATAGTAATTGTTATTCTATATATTATCATTAGAGATTTTATTTTTAAGTAATATATATGCCCAATGTGGGGCTCGAACTCAGAACCCTGAGATCAAGAGTCTCACTTTACCTAGTGAACCAGACAGGTGTCCCCCCACCCCCACCCCTACCCCAAAGAGATAATCATTGAGTGTCTTTAAGGGTAACCTACTTTGGAGCTCTAATGATTGGAGGGAGGGTGGGAAACAGCAATGCTCTAAGCCTCTTGACACTGTGTTTTGGAGCCTAGTGTTACAAAGGCTTTATGGACTTGTTTTGAAGTTGTTTAGTCCAGACATCCACTAACATAAAGCCAGTGGGAAAGGCCAGGGATGAGAAGGACTAAATGCTACCTCCCAGAATCTAGCTTAGAATCAGTTTCTAAATGTGAGTGGGACCTGGGGAGGAGAGAAGAAAGTTAAGGCAGGACTGGCTCAACTAAAGCAGCCAAATGAGCTTTAGGTCCAAATACACCTAAGTGCCGCAGGAGAGGGGCAATGCATAGAAGGCTGACAATTGAGGTCATCTTGACCTTGGCAGGACCTCTTTTTAAAATGGACAGGGGCAATGGTGCCCCCTGGTGGCTAAGGGTAAGTGGGAAAATGCAATCTAAACTTCAACTGAAACTGCCTACTTCAGTCAGTCTCCTGTATTTAACAGGTAATACCTTAAATTTATTGAATACTTAAAATTTCTAGGTACTATCTAAACGTGGTACATGCCTTATCTTAATTAATCTTCACAACAACAACTCTAAGGGATGTAGATAATAGGATCTCCACGGAGCAGAAAACCAAGGTTTAGATAAAGTATCCTGCTGAGGATCATAGTTTGTGATTGGCCTAAAGCTGTATCTTAACTACTAAGCTGTATTGTTTATATGGTGATGACTGTGAATTATCAGCTGCAACTCTGAGTCATTGTTAACTGTCTCCTGGGCACGCCAGCTCAATGTGTTCTATGAAGTATTTTACAAAATAAGAACTATAGTCTTACTTATCTATAAAACTTTTGTACATTAATACCTGGAAATACAGGATAAATCATGACCCTCCCAGAATACATACAGGTAGGAAAAACAAACAGCACCTAAAGTGACCGGGGTAGAATGGCTTCTTATTACAAGGAATAATCAGTCTGGAGAAATAGCTTGCAGGAGGTATGATGCCTTTTTGGTGTTGATTATTAGAGTCAGAGGGCATGTGTTCAAACTTGGGAGGTAGTTTTCAAACAAATAAAAGTACTAGTGTACACAGGCACTGGGGACTACATGGAGACTCAACTATAGGGAGTGAAATGTAGCAGAAAGACCATTGGCCCAGGGGTAAGACGATCACTAAGACTGAAGTCTTGGCTCCCCAAGACACAGTCCCTTTGACCTTAGTTTCTTCATCTGTAAAATGGGAGTAACATTTATTTCTTAGAATTGTAAAGATTAAATAAGGTGTATGTGCTTGTTATAGGAGGATTCACCATATACTAGTTCTTTTACCCTTGCTATTCATCCGTGTCCTATATTTAAAGGATAATCTTATCCCTGCTCTGAATCCTTTTTATTTTATTTTATTTTATTTTTTTAAAGATTTTATTTATTTATTTGACAGAGAGATCACAAGTAGGCAGAGAGGCAGGCAGAGAGAGAGAGAGAGGAGGAAGCAGACTCCCTGCTGAGCAGAGAGCCCGATGCGGGACTCGATCCCAGGACCCTGAGATCATGACCTGAGCCGAAGGCAGTGGCTTAACCCACTGAGCCACCCAGGTGCCCTGAATCCTTTTTAATAGCATAAAACCCCTCTAAATCTTTTTTTTTTTTTTTAAATTTTTAAAGATTTTATTTATTTGAGCGACTGAAAGGGAGAGCATGAACAGGGAGAGAGGGAGAAGCAGGCTCCCCACTGAGCAGGGGCCTGATGCGGGGCTCAATGCAGGACCCTGGGATGATGACCTGAGCCGAAGACAGATGCTTAACAGACTGAGCCACACAGTAGCCCCTAAAACTTTTAAAGAACTAGATTTTCACATAATAAATTTGCTTAGTCACATCCAGATCTCATTTAATACTATGTCTGAGGATGTTTCTTTAAGTTCTAACATTTTACTGATAAACTCATTTAGAAGATATCTAAAGCTTAAGGTGTAATCAGGTATGCAAAGTTACTATTTGATCTACCAAATAATGAGCTAGAATAATTTGTTGTAGGGAACCTCCAGAAGGGTTCAGATAAATTGGTGGATTCCTTGTGGTAACCTGTGAAATGAATAAAGAACTGTGTAAACTCCTAACTGAGGATCAAGTCAAGGACAATATGTCCACTCTTCCCTATGTAGGACACACCCCTGTGCAGCAATGGCAAGGATTCTTGGGCAGGAGAGTTCTTAACAGCTGTGTCTTGACAGACTAGTGAGGTGTATCACTATTAATTTATTGTCAACTAACAGTATTTTATTAAAACTTGTAAATAATTTGCTTTTTTGTACATTAAAACAATTTCGAGTTTCCTATAAGAGTACTCTCAGACTTCTGATAAGCTTTCTGATGGAAGAGTAAGTTTTCAGACACAAAACAATGGACAGAATCCTGGGCATACTACAGGGGTATGAAGCATGTGAACATTATTCATATGCAACATAGGAGAAAAAAATGGTTAGTGACAGCTGGTCTGGAAAATGGACTTGACAGGATATAGCATTTCTTGTGTCTGATGAGAGAAGAAGGAATTAACACTAGACCCTGAGTTTAGTTGTCAACTAATATCAGGATACTTGCTCTGAACTAGTTCATGTGTTAGATTTCATAGGGATTTGTGGTACAAAAAGCTTCGTTGAACCTGTTCACTTTGTGTGCCAGGCTTAGTGCAAGGTATTAAGAGAAAAAAAGATTTAAAATAGAAGCTACTTTACACCTCTATTTGATCAGACTGACACTTGGGAACATTAGCTTATTGATCCAATTTTGCCACTACAGAACTTCAAGACTGGTGGTATCTCTGGGCTTCAGCTTCTTCATCTGTAAAATGGGCAGAGGTGAACTAGATGACCTGCGAAGTCTCTTAGATTCTAAAACGCGTAATTTAAAAAGTCTTCAAAATGTTTATTCAGGTGTTCTTTCCCTGAGGCATTCCCGGGATAGAAATGTTCCATTCCAAACCCTGAGACAGACACACCTCTGGATCAGAGGTGTTTAGAAGCTCCTTATAGAAGGTATCATCCCTATAGGTTTTCATCCCTATGCAGTACAGAATCTCTACACATAAGAAGTGGGGACAGACTTACAGTCCAGGGTGACAGATGGAGATGATAAAGGTATACTTTAATGTTGCAGTTGGCATCAAGATCTAAAAGCTTAGGTCAGTAAGCAAGGGCCTTCATTAAATAACACTCCTTACCTCATCTCTCCCTATCTGATAGAGCCCTTACGTTTCAGATGAGTTGATCATATCCATTTCCCCTTTCTGTCTGCTACTGCTGATCCCTCCGTCTGGAAGGGCAGGGAGGGGAGAATAATGCATGTCCGTTATTTCAAGACCAAGCTCTGTCTTACTTTGTTTCATCGGTATAAATACAAGTAATTTCTAGAATCCCATACTACCACACACTTACCTATGTTCCCTTGCTTATTCACAGAAGCTCCTCTTCTCGCCACGATTAGTCTCTAAACACATGGTACTGAGTAAGCACTGGTAAGTGCTTATCTAGTTTGTGAGTCCAGCAGGAATCTCAGATGGCAAAACAAAGAAAGCCTCAGACTCCTCCTACCTCCATGCTTTTCAAATACTTCACCATTTCCAAAGCTCCTCCTTCCCTTCCCTTTCCTATTGGGAATCCCCTATCTTTAAACCTAATATAAGGATTAATGCTGGGTATGAAAAGACAACACAGTTCATACTTTTGGTTTCACAATTTTTCAGTTCATTTCAGTAAAAACATAATATAAAAGGCATTGCCACCCTCTTCCCCTCCTGGGGGTGATCCATCAAGCCTGTCAGTCTGGGCCGCTCCAGTAGTTCAAAGCTCATCATGCGATATGTGCAGGGCATGGTCACAAAGATCTGCAAATAGCACATAACAATTTGAAGGAAAATGCCACTCTCATACAGATATATGCCACTATCGAGAAAATACCCAAAAGCAAACTAGCACACACCAACCATCATTTCTCAGAGCATATCCTTTTCAATGACAAAACATTCCCACTATCCTCTCACCTGTAGCTCAGGCGAGGGAGCCACAAATTCTGAAAGCTGACAGGAAGAGAATGGAGAGGAAGAACCCAAGTCCCTAAGTCATAAGTAATAGAAGCCATGTCTGGAGCTACTATCAGAGAATGGGGTATGGGGGCGGGAGGTGGAGGAACATGCTAGGGAATGTGCCGGGTTCCAAAGGGCTGTGAAGACTGGCAGTAAAATAAGAGTAGTTTACCTGTTCGCTTACTACAAAGTTTGTCTTTAACATTGTCAGCCTCTCGGGAAAAGAATTCAATGAGTTCATCCTCATATTCCTCCACAATGCTCTCACACTGTCAACCCAAGGGAGAAATGAGTGAGAGAGGGCAGCAAGAAGAAGCCTCCAGAGAGGAGGAGGAGGATGTTGGCACAGCTTGCCACTTGGGCTCTCCAGTAACTCCCCGAATCTTCAAAAACCAGCTACCCACTCCCAAAGCTCACCGCAAACTTGAGAGTGCCACTGATGTCTGAATCAATTCGGATGCCCTGTAGGTCCAGTTCATTGGATTCTCCATTCCGGCCCACTACACGTACATAGTTCTTGCGGTGGGTGGAAGGGTCAATCTGCTCCCCATACTCCTTCATCCGGTCACATACCTCTTCTAGCAGCTCTGTGAGGTGGGCCTCTGAGCGAGCATAAGGCACCTAGAAATGTCCTCAGCCTTGGGTCACATTCTTCTACGTCTGTACATTAGTAATTTATATCCTTACTTTTCCTTTCAAATCTAGTTTGATCAACTTATCCTAGAATGCCTTCCTTAATTAAAAACAACAGAATTCATCTGTATAGTTCCAAAGTGCTTTCAAATATATGATCTTATTTTACCTCATATACTAGATGCAAGCTAATGGTTTTATTTCTTTGTATTAAATGAGACTAATACCTATCCTCAACAGGAGCATTAGAGAGGTGGTATAGGCTTTGAGGATAACAATTATTAAAGCATCTCACAGACATTGTAGCCTTAAGTTTTCTTTATATACTGCTCATTAGATACAGCTTTGCGTATTTGTGTTATGTTTTCAACTAAAACACAGATTTCCTAAATACGAGGATAAGACCTTCTCTTTCTATTTTGAATGAATGTACATATACGATTATGCCATAGTGAAAACATGAGTGACATGAATGAAGGATGTGGAGAAGGGTGCTGATCTGGGTTTGCTAACAACAAACCACAGCAGAAATAAAGTCTAAAGGTTTGGGACCAGGAAACACGTGCAGCCTTATCTTTTAGCTACCTCTCTGGGTCAATGTTTTCTTCACTTCTATTAAACCAAGGTTCTTAATTAGTCGAGTTCTCATTCAAAGTCCGAGTGAGCTACTTTATTTGGGGAAAGAGTAACAGTTACCTCCACCACTGACTGGCTGCCATCCGGATTAATTCGGAAAGAGCCCATCTGAATGGTCTTCTTGGGATCCACCTGGGCAATTTCCCACTCTAGTTCATCCACCAGAGCCCTGCAAGCTGGTGGGAGGGGAGAGAAAGGAGAAGGAAGGAAAGGAGAAAGTAATCACCAGGGATTTCCATTCATCTTTCTCCCAGGCCCTGGATCTCATGCTCTCCCAAAGCTCTGTCTTCTCCACCCTCCTTCTCTCTTTTTCTCTTTGTCCCCTTACCTCCACAGTGTAGATCCTGGCTCCTTCGAGCCCAGGCAGTTCCCAGCAGGGCCCCCAGAAGCAGGGCCAGACAACCCCAGCCTTTCATCTTTAGCGTTACGGGGTTGCTCCACCTGGGTTTTGGTTGGAATAAAACATAGGTGTGAGCAGCCGGCTCCATTACCCAACCCCCATCCCTCATCCCAAGGCCTACAAAGGCCTCACTGTGACTGTGGCTCTACTTTTCAGGAAACGGCCAGGACACAAAGGGGCTCCTCTGTTCCCAGCGCCTGAGAACTCGGATTCCCGCGGCCGTGAATGAGAGCGCGAGCTAGGGACTTGGGGCTCAGCCCCAGACTCTACGTCGACAGGTGAGTCCCCAGATGTTGGTACTTCAGCGTCGGCTGCCTAGGACTTACAGGGTTATGTGGCAGCTGCGGAACGGAGGCTGGCGATTAAGCGAGGACAGCAGGCACAGAGGACCTGCCGCCAAGAGAGGGGGCTGATTCAGGCCAGGAGGCAGCGAGGTGGAGGGCGGGAGAAGAGCACTCAATAACGGGCCTATGTGGACCCACCACCTTAGATTACTGCATCCCCACCTCCAGCCCATAAGCTATTTTCCGAGCGGACCAGCCCCCTTTCTAAGGACGCCGCCATTGCCTTCGCTTCAGTCCATCCCCGACACTTAGTGCCACTTGCACCCTTCCCACCTCTGCTCCCAGGGCCGCCGCCGTGGCCCAGGCGCTCGAATACGGCCGGACTCTCACTGTAGCTCCGAACCCTAGCACCTGGCTGCTGGGGAGCGGGGCTGTCCAGGCTTCTCCAGAGCGCTCCAGCACTTTCCAGGCAGGGTGCCCCAGCGACTGCCTGACCCAGCTCCCCGCACTCTACGCGGGCGCCTAAGCGGGGCTCCGATGCGCGGCAGTGCAAGCCCCACACCGGTGACCGACCCCAAACCCGCCCCTCCAAACTCTCGCGCGAACAGGCAGCTCAGGAGGGGCTTCCAGGCAGCGAGGACCCCGGTGGATCGCAGAAGGACCCAGACTTGCGTGGCGAGCAGCTCCACGTGACCACCAGGGGTCAGCCGGAGAATAGGAGTGGCCTGAAGCAAGGACAGAGCGCGGCGTGGCGTAAAGAGGCGGTCTGACGCGCGCGTCTGTCAGTCTAGGTGGGCTAGTACCTTCCAAAGGAAAGGAAAGGAAAGGTGCACTGCTGGCGGGTGAGAAGCCCTGGTTTCAAAAGTCAGGGAAGTCGGGAAACTACAACTCCCAGGAAGCACCGCAGCACTACACGGATCCTGTTAGTATCTACAGATCTCAAGATAACCTGAAACCTGTAGTTTGTCAGCTTCCCCAACTTTCCTTTTGCAATGTTAACGAGGAAACCATACCTTAAGTCTCAAAAGAATCCGACCTTAGGGCGCTGGGCAGCTGCAGCAAAGACCTAACATTGTGGAGGAAAGACAGAATTGTATTCCTCCAACATCTTTAACTTTGGGCTCCAGAGCTTCACCTTCATTTCTAGGTGGGAATTTGAAAGCTTTGGTTTTTCTCCCAGTTTTAGAAAGCCAATACAAAGAAAGCAGAAGAAGGGCTTAAGTCAGAGCATCCCACACTCCCAGGTCTCTAATGACATAGATAACAGCCAATAATATTTTTGTTTTTATTTTATAAAACATGCAGTTTAAAACAAAATTTTAAAAAATAACAAAACATGGGACAGGAGAGTGGATGGAAGACAGATGCTTCTCAGCTGTCAGCAGGAGTGAAGCCAGCAGCCAAGCTTTGTCTAGGACCCAAAGGCCCTTTTGGCAACGATGGTGTTGGCAACACTGGTTTGCTAGGAACACCAATACTCAATGTCCTGGCCCCTCCCGGCATCCCTCAAGCAGTCAGAGACTTGAGCTGTCCTGAGCTACTGTTTAAGCCTGTCACTGTCCAGGACTTCAGTCTTTAGCCAACTTGAAACTGAGAGTACTGGTTCCAGGAGCATTTGTTTTGTTCTATGTGGGGTTTTGTTTTTGTGTGGCCTGGATATTAATTACCCAGGATATTAATGGAGAATACCAATTACTTTCCATTTGGGTCATTTCTAGACTCTGTTTCTGGACTTCTATTTTGCAAAGGACAAAAAAGGAATCTGGCTCCTCTTCCCTTTGCAACAACTCTGCTGCATTCCAGTTCTATTAATAGCACCATCTGTAGACCCTGAGCAGGTCCAATTCCGGAAGCGGATAAGGTATAGCCAGCTTGGAAAGCCATCTCCCAGTTCTGGGGCCACAGAACACTGAAGGGAGAGGGGGCAGTTCGCTGGAAGAGGGTGAGGTCAGAGTGCCAACACTGAGGAGAAGACAGCTGCATCTATCAGAGACAAAACCAAGAGCATTGACTCTTAAGGTGAGTGTAGAAAAAGCAAGAGAAAAGAGGGCAAACTTGCCCCAAACATTTTAGAACAGGGAAATGAGGTTAGATCAATGGAGAGTTTCAGTAATCAAATCTACTTCACCGAATGTTGGGAAGATTAAGTGCTTTGTAAACTACTGAGTGCTTTACAAATACAAGGTGGCGGGGTAGTGTTGCTGACATCACCATGATTATTATTATCACCCTGGGTATAATCTTTTCATACAGTCAAAACCCGCCCTGTCCAGTTTCCCTTGTCCCATCCCAGGTCTTACTCTTGGGACTTGTTTGGCCCTCAGGTTCAGGCACCTTCCAGTCCATCTTTCGGCCCTTCTCATAAAGACCCTTGAGCACTTTGTGGAAGGACTCAGGCTCAGTGCCATTTTTGCTTAGCTCCAGATATTTTCGGTAGAGCTGAAGGGCTGTGCGGGCATCCTCAATACTGTCATGGGTTTCCCCTTGAATCTTCAAGTCTGTGGGAATCAGAAGTGAACAGTTTGGGACCTAGCAAAGGAAGGTAAGACCATGTCCCCTACTCACATCTCCAACTCCCATTAAACAATAAAAAACTTGACTGCCCCCAAGGGAAAGAGCCAAACACCATCCCTAATGCAGAGATACTGGAGCTTCTTAAATCCATGAGTAACTCTCACTACTAACTCAGGGTCCTCCCTACTCCTCTGATGAGCACCACAGGGGCCTACAAGGTACATCAATACCAACTCACCCAGAAAGTACCAAGCAAGGAATCGCAGGGATATCATTCGTTTTCGGGGCATGTGAAACAGATAGACAGTGTCAAGGACTTGGTCCTTGGGCACCTGGCAGAGATAAAAGAGAGAGAGACTGAAGGCAGGTGATCTGTAATTTTCCATTTTCCGAAAGCAAAACGTATACCCTCAAGGGCCCACACTCAAAGACTCTTAAAAGAGCCCTGCCCGGGATGCCTGGGTGGCTCAGTTGGTTAAGTGGCTGCCTTCAGCTCAGGTCATGATCCCAGCAGTGTGGGATCGAGTCCCACATCGGGCTCCTTGCTCGGCAGGGAGCCGGCTTCTCCCTCTGCCTCTGCCTGTGCTCGCTCACTCTCTCTCCCTCTCTCTCTGACAAATAAATAAAAATCTTTAAAAAAAAAAAAAAAAAAAAAAAAGCCCTGCCCGAACCATGAGGTTGATGACCCGGAAGTCCTTCTGCAGACCATGACCCACAAACTTGACTCCAATGTCTATAAGAAAACGAAGCTTTAAGTAGGTAGACTTGAGAGTTGTGAGGTGCTTAGAGGAAATCTTGGCATCTAGGTCTCCTGGCTTTATCCCCGAATACTGAGTCAAGTAATCCACCACCTAGGCATAAAAAAAAGGATAAGCCGCTCAGGAAGTGAGGTGCAGAGTCTCCCTCAACCACTCTTCCTGAGGGTCTAGAGCACTCTACATATGCACAAGGTCTGTCTCACTTGCACCTCCATATCCTAATACCTGCTCCTGAGTAGAGATGTAGTCATCAATGAAGGGAATACCCTCATTGGGTCCCTGGCCCCGAACACAGGTGATCCTTGCTACTGACATCTGGCTTGGTTTGATGGTAGACTTAGTGCCATCACTGCGTAACTCTGCTTCCTCCTGCGTGACGAGAATTGATAAGAAAATTATGACTCCTAATATCTCTCCAGAGTTCTGTTCCAACACCACACCCTTTTGGACTTTGTTACCTCATTAAGGGTGACAAACTCAGCATCCAGGCCCACCAGGTCCCCAACCTGTGGCATCTCATTCAGCATCAGTGGAATAAAGGTAGTATGTGTTTTCCGCTGCTTCCGTGCTAGTGAGGCTTCAGCCAGCAGGACACTTGCCTCAATAGGGTTCTTGACTGGAAGGAAAAGTCCAGAAGACAGATGGCTTGGGATAGAGAAGTAACCAGAGGAGGGAAACCCAGATGGCCGACCAGAGACTGGGCTCTATGCTGTGATCCCTCAATAATCAAAGCATGTGAGTAAAAAAATCATGGCTGATGAACAGATGGATGGAACAGATCAAATCAGAAAACTATTAAGGAATATGTTATGAAAAAAACAAAAAAGCAGAGAGGAAAGAATAAGACTTTAGCTTAAAAAATCCAGAAAAATAAAGCTGCAGGGAAACTATGGTTAAAGACACTAAAAACGGCCTCAGTAAGGAGTTAACCTCTAAAAGAAGAAGAAAGCTTCACTTGGGGAAAAGAATGATTAGACTGAAAATCATAACCTTGGCCATTTTGATCAGATTTCTCCCCATCAATTCTTCCCCCATTACACTTCAGGATTTCCAAGTTCTAAATTTAAGGCCTGATGAACAGGACTCTCTTTAGTATCCCTGGAAATGTTAACACTGTTACCTATCCTAATCTTAACACAATCTCTCCCTAAAGACCAATCTTAATGGCCCACACCCTTTGGTCTACTCTGTACCACTTACTGTTCAAGTTGTATTTGGAATTAAGATTCCTTTTGACGTAATAAAGGATAGCAGGCACTTTCCAATTCATGTCAAACTGCACAGCTTCGTGCTGTAAAAGAAAAAGCACTTAATGGCCTACATATATAACCCTTTTTCCTTTTTCTCTAGCCAGAGAAAAGATAGAACTAGGTGCTATTTTTTAATTCTGCTAATGCTTTTTATTTATTTTTTTAAGATTTTATTTATTTATTTGACAGAGAGAGATCACCAGTAGGCAGAAAGGCAGGCAGAGAGAGAGGGAAGTAGGCTCCCTGCTGAGCAGGGAGCCCAACTTGGGCCTGCATCCCAGGACTCTGGGATCATGACCTGAGCCAAAGGCAGAGGCTTAAGCCACTGAGCCACCCAGGCACCCAACACTTTTTATTTTTAAGGATCCCTCTCTCCCTCCCAAATTTGCAATCTGCATGGCATTCTCTAGAAGGATGAGAACCGTAGAAGGGGAGAGAAAGGGAGAACGGAATGTGTTACAACTAACCTTATCAATAGGTTCAATAAGAAAGTCATTGAAGAGATACCACTGCTGGTGGGTAACACCCTGTGGAGATAAGAGAAAAAAGACTGACACTAAAGTGACAGCTGGACCACTCTGGCTCAGACTTAAGATGGGGCAGACCTGGGACTCCACTGTGGCTACCGCCAGGAGTGTCCCCGCCTTGTAGAATCTCACTCACCTCCTTACGCTGGTGGTAGGTCTCTCCAACTTTGATGTGAGCCACCAGGCTGCCCCCTGTGCGTGAGTCCAGGATGTGTACCACAGTAGCCATCAGGTCATACACAGAGACACCATGCTCCTCCTCTGCCCTGGCTGGGCCCCACTGTGAGGGGGGTACCCAGGCTGCTAAGCTAAGTTTAAGGATGGGGAAGGAAGGGGAATGGGGATAGAGGACAGGGAGTTTGGGGTATGGGGATGGGGGACCAGGGTGGGTTATCTCCATTCTAGCCCATCTATGACTTTTAATACTGAACTGAGTCACTCTGGAAAAGCCCACAACTGGGAAATACTCGGCTTTATTCCCTTTCTTTTCCCTATACTAAATTCCATCTTCCCCTTGCCCTGCTTCTGTCCCAACCTTCTCTCCCTTATTCCCCTTTCTCCTCCCAGTTGTTCAACAACCTGTATCTCATCCCCATCAGTCCAATTGCAAACGTCCAGCCCTTTGTTCTTGGTTATCTTCATGCGAATGGAGAAAGGAAGCCAGACATTCTTCAGCTCCTCAATGGAGGAACACATCAGCATGCCCTCTGGACTCCCTAGTTCTTTCCTGTCAGGACAAGAAAATTAGGTTTGTTCTAAAATCTAGCCAGTGACAAGAGAAGCCACGGGGTAGCTCAATTTTTTGACTGCTGCCTCAGGCCACACCTACCAATCAGCCAAAGCAAACTCCTTGTTCTTGGAGATTTCCCCACCATGCTTCTTTATTGCCATCTTGAAGGCAACCTGAACACGAAAGAAAAAATATCTGATTCCCAGGGCGCTTGGCTGGCTCAGTTGGTTAAACGTCCAACTCTTGGTTTCAGCTCAGGTGATGATCTCATGGTCATAGAATCAAGCCCTGAGTGAGGCTCTGCACTCAGCACAGAGTCTGTTTGTCCCTCTCCCTTTGCTCCTCCCCCTGTGCTTGCTTGCGCTCTCTCTCAAATGGATAAATCTTAAAAACAACAACAACAACAACAATAATTGGGGATGCCTGGGTGGTTCAGTCCTTAAGCATCTGCCTTTGGCTCAGGTCATGATCCCAATGTTCTGGGATGGACCCCTGCATCAGGCTCCCAGCTCAGTCAGAAGCCTGCTTCTCCCTCTCCCACTTCCCTTGCTTGTGTTCCCTCTCTCGCTGTCTCCCCCTGTCAAATAAATAAATAAAATCTTAAAAAAAAAAATCGGATTCCCCAGGAACATTAGTCATAAACGGAGCACAGAAGGGAGAGAAAACTGAAAAGTACACTTAAAGCCCTGCTTCCAGCCCTGGTCCTTACCTCAGCCTGCATTCTCCAGAAATCAGCTTCTTTCAGACTGTTCACCTCACAGTTGATGACGAGAATATCTGGCAGATGGCGGATGTTGCGGGTCTGAATCTGAGAGGACAAGACAAACAAGGAATGGCAGGGAGCCTACAGGAAAGGAACCTGGGTAGGAACAGTAAAACCTGGACCTGCACGTCCTAACTGAGGTTCTTCCCACTCCCTATACATCTCTGGATGGCAGTGCTGACAGCTCGTCCCAGACAAGACCCCAGCCATGTCCCCAAGGCAGGAGGACTCACCGTGGGCTGGTACTTTTCACAGTTGTCACACCAGGCCTGTGTATTCTGCTCTAGGCAGATGCTTCGCTTCAGCACCTGAGCAAAGTCACAGTTCTTCCCAGTTTTATCTGAGGGGAAACCGGATGCTTCGCTCTACATTCTTCCTTTGGCCTACGGTCAGCCCCCCAACACCCTCTCCTTGATGTTACGGGACATCTGGGGGAGGCTCCCCAGCCCAGCTGCAGGGTATTCCACTGGTGATACCTTCGGGGTAGGAGAGTGTGAAGAGCAGGGTGGAGGAGGCCCGCACGGTCTCGCTGCCACAGCGGCACAGGCTACAGTTTTCCATCTCACAGCTGAACAGCTGCCCAATGACTGAGTCCCCCGATGAGCAAAAGCTGCTAAGAGTGGGGAAGGCAGTGCATGCACATGGAGCCAGTGAGGAGATCCCTGAAGTCACGGGGGGCCTTCACTGTTCAAGGCCCGATTTCATACCTGCCTCCAGCACCTCGATAAGCCTGAGGTACTTCGAGCTCCTGCATGTCCTGATGCAGTTGAGTGAGAATAAAGCGATTCCACCTCTGAATAAGCCTGGCCAGATTGCCTTTGCCTGAAGCCTCATCTGAGTCCGCCAGGATCAGACCAAGGGCTGATGCCTCAGGGATGGTGCGGAATGCCCGAAGAAAATTACTGCCCTGGAATCCAGGAAGTGTGTTGGTAAAATGGGGCAATTTTCTCTTTTGTGGCTGTTTGCACAGCAATGTAGATGCCTACCGGCAACTTCCCTTCCCCTTTTATGGTCCCAGGTCTCCAGACACTGACCTGACAAGGGTCACCCCGAGAGAGGTCCAACATGTGGAAGAGGAAGCCCAGCTCACATGCCAGGCAGAACTCCTTCTGGCAAAGATGGTTCTGGATTAGACAGCGAACAGGTTCCAGGAAGTAGAGCACCTGGTGGTGGAGAGAGCAAGAGAATTGATGCAGGCAACCAGTACAGGGAGGAAGAGAAATGGGAAGGTTAAGCAAGCTGGTGAAGAATACAGAGCAGGAGGCCACTGAAAAATGGAGTACACAGAGGAGACCTGAAGGCTGTGGAGCAAGAAGAATAGTGGTGGAGGCCACAGTCAAGTGGGCTTGGCTGGAGAGGCCTGGAGAAAGAGTAGTGGATATGGGACGACAGAGGAGAAAGGCAGTAGGCGTGTTAATCGCAGGCGGACTCACCCTTACCTGGATCATGCAGTTACAGTAGGCATTGGGGATGTGGGGCTCCAAGCCAGCAAACAGGGTCTTATTGTAGTGTTTGAAGTCAAAGTCCTCCAGCCCTAGCTTGGAGTATTTGATGGTTACCTAAGGCAGAAACAGTCTAAGCAAGATGAAGATATCCTCAGAGTTCCCCATATCTTCTGAGTAGTCAGAACCTTCCCCAGAACCTCCCTCCTGAGTCTAGGTGGTAGGTGAAGGCATCTTGACTGAGCCCTTTCTCGTATGACCGCCCCCCTCCCCAGGGAACCTTTCCCCATGTCCCAGAGGGCTCCTTCCTTGGTATCCACAGCACCTTGCGGTATTTTTTAGAGACCATGTGGAGATGTGGCTCCTCTTCCCGCCCTATCGGTGACTCAGTGACCTGGCTGAAGCTGTCAAATTCACTGTCTGACTCCTTGAGTCGGTAAGGAATCTAGAATATTTAAGAAGAGGTAATTTTATTGGATGTCTTTTTTTTTAAAGATTTTATTTATTTATTTGACAGAGAGAGCGATTAAGGGAACACAAGCAGGGGGAGTGGGGCAGGGAAAAGCAGACTCCCTGCTGAGCAGGGAGCCTGACTCAGGGCTTGATCCCAGACCTGAGCCAAAGGCAGACGCCTAATGACTGAGCCACCCAGGAACCCCTGGATGTCTTAATTATCTTTGGTATCCCCCCACTTTGATCCCAACACTGAACTTTCTGATTTCATGGGGTTTTCAGCAGCCACTGCTTCCCTTTTTTCCCACTGTCACCACCTGACCTCGTCACAGCCCGACAACGATGATGGCTCCCACGCCGGGCTCTGCACATTCACTCTGTCCAACATCCCACTACTAAACTGTCCCAAAATGCCTATTTCAGTGCATCAGTTCTCCCACTATACACCAGTGTATCAAGGCTTCACAACTGGGCTCTTTCTAACCTTAACGCCTTGTGCTTTTCCAAAACAAGCCACAACTGTAGGCATACTGGTCCCAGCACAGTCCCCATCAGACATGCCTTTCACAGTTATGCTTCTTGAGACCTTTGCTAACACTGATCTCTCATCTTGAACGTGCTCCCATATTACTTTCTACTTACCCATCTTTCACCTTTCCAGCTCAATATATCCACCTTTTTCAGTATGTCTTCCCTGACCACTCTGGCCCAGAGTAACACTTTTCCTCCAGACGGCCCCTGGCACTGAACTAACATTCCTTCTGAATTTCACCAGAGAATATAAATAACTTGTTACAGACAGGTCTTATCTTTACCAACCAAGTACTAAACTTCTTAATGGCAAAGACTATCTTCTGTGTCTCTGAATCCTCCCTAACACCTGGCATGGTACCTTCAATTCAGTAGGCCTCAAAAAACCTTCACTGACTGACCTAAAACTGAAAACTGCTGAGGACTAGTAAAGAACCAAGACAGGAGAAATGCCAGGGTTAGGGCTGACCCTCTCCCTCTGAACATACCTGATTGCGCAACCGGGTGCGGGGGTTGGGTGCATAGCCAATGAAGCCCACCTTCTTCATGGTGCGGAGAATCTCGGCATCCACAGGGGGTGCTCGCCTGTAATGCAGTACAGTTCTAGGCCTGAAGGTTGTGGGGTCTGCCCATCAAATCCCCAACCCCCAAGGAGCCAGAAAAAAAGATAATGAAGGCAGTCAAAAATCAGGAAAGATGGCTACTCCTACAGGGCTTGCTGAGAATCCTGGTATCCTGGCCCTTCCCCACTCCCTCCTTTTGGCCCAGATGTAAGGTACAACCTGGGAGCTGGAGCGGAGTTGGCAGCAGGCCAGTCAGAGAGAAGTGTGTCAGTGGTGAGCGGGACAGGGATGAGGGAAAGAGGCAGCAGGTCTTGGCTCCAGTCCAGAGGAGGCAGTGAGTCCACGAGACAGGGCAAAGCAAACTCGGTCTCACGGGAGTAAGGGTTGAAGGAAGGTTCAGGGGAATCAGTCCAGAGGTGCACACAGCCCTCAGAATCCCCAAAGGCCAGGGCCTGCTTGCTGGCTGATACGTCAAACGTCATTAGCAGAGGCCCCACAGGATTCACATGAAAGATGTCTGCTGGGTTGGCAAGGCCTGTGGGCTCACAAAACTGGCACTGCCCTAGAAGAGAGGAGGAAGCTCAATGAGCCCTGGAAGTTGAAAGGGGGCCATCGTCTTATGCCCTGGTATCAAGGAAAGATGGTGCCTAAGTTCATGCCTAGAGATACAAAGAAGACCACCTGATGCCTTCCCATAAACCACAGGCAAGTCCCGTACCAGTAAAGGCAGTTCTAAAGTTGATTTGCCTGCTCCACCTTTATCTTGTTCTGTGTTCTTCACGCGGAGGGATAAAATGTAAGTCCTAATCTCTGGCCAAACCTAAGTATGATCCTGACAGCCCACTGAGAGGTTACTGTTTCCGGGAGGTTCCTGGGAGTACAGGCCTTCCGGCGCCTCGTTCTCCTTCACTCATCAGTGCCCCCTGACCCTATCCCTCCCTACATCCCTTCCTACCTGACTGGGAGATGATAGCAAGTCGAGAAGTATAGGTGGGGATGAAGCGCAAGAAGGCAGGATCCACGTGTACTTGAAGGGGTGTGATGGCGCGCATCATGCGCAGATCATACACCTTGAGGAAACGGTCACAGGCCAGGCCAGTGAGGCGGCTGGAGAAGCCACAGGCGGCCAGCAGGTTGCCATGCACATCAAAATCTGACAGACTCCCTGAGAAAGCATCGAACTCATGCTCCACCTTAAAAGTACGGAGGTCTCGCAGGGAAACCTGAAGAAGAGAGGACTTGGTTATCCTCCAACATTGGCATCATGAAAGGTACCTGCCACCTACCTCACCCTGTGAGGCCCTTGCCCAAAGAACTAAGGCTCTAGGATATGGGCAATCAAAGCACAGAAAAGGCAGAAAGAGAAGCCAGGAGCTGCAAGGCACCCCCAAGAGAACTCTTGTTTATTCTTGTGCCTTGAAGGTATCTAGTTACAATAGAAACCATCAGACTGAAAGATAATCTAGTACAATGTGGCTGAGGAGGAACTCCGTTCATTCCTCCAGTTCCCCCCCCAACCCCGCCCCAACTATAGCCCCAGCTTTGAGGGAAAGGAAGATCCCAAGCACATGTCTGATGAAACAGGGCCTTGTGGTAGGAGGAAACACAGAACCGAGTCACCTTGCCAGACGTGTGGCCACAGAAGAAGAAACGATTTGTCTGTCTCATAATAGTGACTCCAGGTGTCTCAACCGCATACTGGGGAGGAAAGCAGGAAAAACCAGTGAGAATAATTCTTCCCACAGACCAAAGGAACAGAAAGGTCGCACATACACTTAGTCATGTTCCCAGCTCAGGCATATCCCCAGCCTCCCAAAGTCTCAGACCCTGCCTGGGTCTTTCCTGCCCCAGGCTTGTACCTTCTGAGTCTCCTGGACAGTGTTAAGGTCAATCTCTAGTATGTGGTTCTGCAGCCCACCGACAAGCAGAGTGCTGCTGTCAGTCAGCAGGAGACTGTGCATATCCTCACTCTCATCTAGCCTGTGGAAGAGAGAAAAGGCTAAGGGACCAGGCCCTCGAAAGCTTCCAATCCTTTAGCCTTCCATTCTAGGAGGGACCCTCTTTCCCAGTCCAGAGCTGAGAAGCCACTTACAGGTAATCAAATATAATGAGGCCCCCACGGGCCATATACTTGAGGTTGTTCTTGGTGAGAAAAAGGATACCATTTTCTAGGCTCTGGATCTGTCGAATGTCATCACTGCCATTGACCTGAAAGGATGAGTAACGCTCCAAGGCTGGGCCGAAAAATGAAGTAGCATGGCCCTGTTGGGGGAAAAAAGATGAGACACACCCTGAATGGATGGGCAGGGCCATCCCAGATATAGGTCAGGAACTGGACAGTCCTCGTTCAGCTTTCTTCCATTCTTGCTTGGGCTTTCTGGTTAGCAGCCCCCAAGGCATAAGCCTGGGGACCAATCTAAGTGATAAAGACATTGATGATACTATCTATGTTCGCTTAATGCTTTACAAAGTACTTTTGTAAATTCTACCTCATTTTATCCTCACAGTAACCCTGCTGAATAGGTAATGGCTCTGTTGGTTAGAACAGTTTCAGGTCAAGGACGTGGGTCCCTCAGATCCTCCACTGGCCTTCTGACATTCCAGAGTCAAGTCTAAATCTCTACCGGCCATCTGGGAAATGTGTACTATGGGTCACAGGCTGGAACAGAGAGAATGTGAAACTCATTCCACGCTTAGCTCCTATGACATCATTCCACTACTGGTTTCTCTCCTGACTCTTAACTCATACCTTCTCCTTATGTGCTTCCCTTCAGACCACTCTTGAAACATGGCTATTCCCAGTCCACTACTTTCTCATTAGTCCTCCTAGGTAATCTCATCCATTCTCAAGGTTTTCACTATCCATGTTTTTAAACTGATGGATCCTAACTCCCTTCCCTAGCCTAGACCACTGCCGCAAGCTTCAGACTTATACATCCAAATACCTGTTAAACATCTCTTTTCAGATAATTCCATGAGAACCCTAAACTCTTTACATTCCCACTTAAATTTGTTATTTTTATCTCATCTCAATTCTTAACTATACTCCTTATGGTACCATGACCCATGTAATGGACTAAGTCACTGGTAGTCAATTTAAGTCTTGTTTACTTCCTAAATATTTCCCAAATCTGTTCCAATGTACGTATCTCTACAGTGCTTCATTCAGGCCTTCATATTCTATGTGAACTGCTACAATAACAAAGTCTCTACTTCTACCTTGGCACTCTAAGATACAAACCTAACCTTATCATTCTGGATAAAAAATCTTCAGTGGTGTGAAGGATCAAGTCCAAGCTCTCTCAGCACAGCATACAAGGTTTTTCTAGAATGTTTTCCCCCCAAATAGCTACATGGCTTCCTCTCTCCCTTCTAGGGGACTTAGAATGGACAGTGTGGACTGTATTCAGGTGTGGCTTCATCAAAGAGACCTTTCCCTGACCAACTATCTGAAACAGTAACATCTCCCACCTTCATTACCTCAACCCCCTTAGTCCACTTTATTTTCCTTAGAGATACTAAACAACACTTAATGTATTATAAATGTATTTTTGATGCCTTATTAAAAGTTCATTCTAAACCTAGACCACAGAGCAAGGTCTAGCATTTAGTAGGTGCTCAAAAAACACTAGTTAAATGAAGTCATGTCTATCTCTTCACCTTTCTCTCCTAGTGCGGTAAATCCTCATTGCTTATAGTTCCTGTACTCTGCAATCACATTGTATAGTATCTTGGAAATCTTTATCCTGTTGCTTTGGCCAAGACAGCATTTTCCCCTCTTTGCCTGGCTCCTACTCACCTCTCAAATACTCACTTCAGGTGTCATTTCCTTCTGAAGGCCCTCTGACCCTTCTCCACTCAGTACATATATTTATACTGGCACTTAGTAGTTTATATCTTATTTCCTCTATCTTATTTCTTGTATTTTAATTAATTCACTAATTAATAAGTGAAACAGTTCAGTTTCTTCTAAAGTATCATGAAGTTATCTGTTTATGTATCCTCTTTTCCTCATTGTTTCCTCATGTTCCCTCATTCCTTGAGGGCCAGGATTATGTTTTATTCAGCTTTATTCCATGGGCATAGCAGTAGACTGCCTACCGAAATCAGTGTATTATCAAAAAAGCTCATTCTAGGGGCGCCTGGGTGGCTCAGTGGGTTAAGCCTCTGCCTTCGGCTCAGGTCATGATCTCAGGGTCCTGGGAACGAGCCCTGCATCGGGCTCTCTGATCAGCAGGGAGTCTGCTTCCCACCCCCCATCCCCCCACTGCCTGCCTCTCTGCCTACTTGTGATCTCTTTCTCTCTCTCTCTGTGTGTCAAATAAATAAATAAAATCTTAAAAAAAAAAAAAACAACCTTATTCTTTCTAATGGGAAAAGCAAAATTCATGCTCTAGGGAAGGTAAATTAGTAAACCAAGGATAACATGTTATTTCTTACAATGTCTTGGGCTCCCTAGCATATTGGCAATATAGATACACATTAAAAAAAAAATTTAACATTGATAACTGCTCTCGCAGAAGACTAAAATCAGCCAGAGAAAACAAAATGATTCCACGTAAGGTAGCAGAAACACGTGTTAAACATTCTATAATTTAAAAAATGGGGGGTGCCTGGGCAGCTCAGTGGGTTAAGCTCCTGCCTTCGACTAAGGTCATGGTCTCAGGGTCTTGGGATCCAGCCCTGCATGAGGCTCTCTGCTCGGTGGGGAGCCTGCTTCCCCCTCTCTCTGCTTACTTGCGATCTCTGTCAAATAAATAAAACCTCTTTTTAAAAATGGAAAACAGAGGAGGGGTATTAGAGACTGGATTTGATTACAGACTAACTGATGGGTAGAGTTAATAAGATTAATCAAAGCTTGGAAGGGGCAAATAGTAGTAGAAATAGGACGATTCCTATTTCTTTGGAAAAGACCGCCTATGTAACTTCTCCCTGGATCCTATGGTTCCTTTCACTCCCTTCCTCCTAACTTAGAGACCTAACTAACTCTCATCACCTCAACTCAGTCTGGTTCCCAGTAAAACAGCTGCCCTTGGGCTAAAACCAGATAAAAGACCTCCAACAACTCCTTTCATCCCTTACAAAGGGGTACAGTTCTTACCCCGTGGCTTCCCACCCATAGCATCTCCTCGTGCAAGTCAAAGTGGGAGACGGAGACAGGCACACCCACTTCAGCCACCACACTGTGCAATTCAGAGTAGACACCTTCCATTATGTGCACTGACTCCTGGACAGGAAGAGCCTCCAAGGCCACCCCCTCCGGATCCAGCTCCACATTCTGTAGCAGACTTGGGTTCAGATGGGCATCCAGGACAGGGTCCAGGGCAGAATGCATGGCTGGGGCATACTCTGCCAGTCCAGGATCCAGACCCTCGAAGTTCATGACGACGATGGCAGATTAGACCCTTGTCACACCCTCCCTTGCAACAGCCCCTTAAGAGGCCTGACCCAACCTTCAGCAGAACAGCACCAGTGGGCCTAGAATGGACATCCTGGCCTGCAAAGGGAAAGAGGCAGCTGAGTCAGTGGCAGGCCCAAGTATTTGTATTTAATGTGTTCACGATTATCTGGGCAGGAGGGAAATGAGGCAGGCAGAGGTGAGAAGGCCAGGTAGGGGATGAAGCAGGCAGGAAGGGAAAGGGCAGCAGGGGTAGAGGTGGAAGTCTTGTCCCTTTTTCTCCTCTAGGCCCTCTGTATTCCCCACCACCCTCACTATCTAACCTAATACTTGACTTCCTTTCCATCTCCCTTCAGGCCTGCTCACTTGCCTGGTTCACCCCAGAACCATCAGTTGGAAAGAGCAGCAACTGCGGGACAGGAGTTAGGCACAGGGGCTAAGGTGCTTGTTTCCCAAATCAGGGATGAGGGGTAGGGGGTTGGTAGGCGAGAACGAAAGAAGTCAGTTTCCCAGAATCCTCTGCATGTTACCCAGGATTCTCCAGAGAAAAATAAGAATGTCCAGTTACCCACAATTGGGGCGGGGGTGGGGGGACATGATGAAAATGCCTAGTTACCCACAATTCTCTAGGGGAACCAGAGAAATCAATTACCCAGAATTCTTCCCAGGCAGCGGGGAGGGGAGGGATTAGGGCAGGGGTCAGATGTGTTCTTGGGATGCTTATGGGGATTGGGTCATTACCAAGATTTCTCCATGGCGGATATTTTGGAGCGCGTGGAATTAAAACGAGTAGGGGGAGAGAAAGCGCCGTCACCTCCGCGGGAAATTCCAGTTTCCCCAATTCTCCCCCGCGCCTGACGCTCAACCAAACCCTAAGGCGGAAAGGACGTCGGTCTCCCAGGCAGAGCTTCCAATCAGGAAGGGCGTGGGGCTCACCTAAGCCAATCAGAAGGATACAGGTACAGACGGCTCCGCGAGAGGACGCGCGACGTAAGGGCTGGGCAAAGACAAGGTTACGGGCCGCCGGTGGGGACAAACGGTGTCAGACCCTGGCCGTATTTGGTGTCGTGAAACGTAGCTTTTTCTCGTTTAAGTTTTCTTTGAGCAAAACTAGAGAACTCGCTTGGAAACCGACCTTTCACACTCCCTAGAACTTTAGAAACTCTAGAATTAGGAACGCCCAAGGTAAAGTACTGGGAGTCATCTGCTGGGTATTCCCAGCATGGTCCAGTCCACCCCCTCTGTCCGCGGTGCTCTTGTGAGCTACTGCGCTACTGCGCTACCTTTCACCCTGTTGTCCCCGAAACTCGCCGGCATTTCCTGTCATTTTCAGGCATGGGAGAGAAAAAAGGAAGCGGGAGCCGGGCTCTTAAGACGGTCCAGATAGCCGTGGCTTTTACGATTCTGTAAGCATCCGTCTGAAACACCCATCTGTGATGATCCCTTCCCCACATGCTCCAATGATAGTCCCAGGGAGCAAGACCCCTCAGCCATCAAATTTCCCTACCTCTTGAAGCTGGGCATTCTCCCTCAGAGAGGGATGAGCACAGCAAATTGGGACATTTGCTTACCGCAAACTCTTAGAGATTTAGCACAACGGTTATTTTCAGGGATTCTTGGGGTCTGATTCTGAGCTTGAACTGCTGTGGAATGGGGCCAGGTTGTGAGATGTCTCCAGGGCGCTTTAGCACAGTTTCTAAAGGCCGCAGAGAGGGCCTCCCTGATGGAAGGAACTTCTCACCAAGGATAGAATGTTAAAGGACTTCTCTCTCAATAAAGGCTGCTAAATACACTGTAATAAAAGGATTACAGGGGTGCCTGGGTGGCTCAGTCAGTAAAGCATCTGCCTTTGGCTCAGGTCGTGATCATCTCACCTGGGGCTCCCTGCTCAGCGGGGAGCCTGCTGCTCCCTCTCCCTTTACCCTTTTCCCCACTCATGCTCTCTATGGCTCGCTCCCACTCAATCTCTCTCTCAAATAAATAAAATCTTTTTAAAAAGAAAAGGACTTCGTAATTTAGACTTCCAGGATTCACCGGGTCCTAGAATCAGTCAGAAGTCAAAGATGGAGAGAAAAACACCTTAATTCAGAGGGTCTCTCAAACTGATCTGGCTTCACAGTTCCCTAGATTTAAAATCTTGGGGAAAGATGGGTGCTGAGAGACCTAGACAGTTTGTACACTTTGAGAGATTTCCATATTGAGGTCTCAGATTGAGAAAAACTTCACAGACCTATGGGAATTACAGGGCCCGAGATACTCAGAGATACCTGGGCTAAATGAGCTACTTTATAAAGATATTTTGTGTCTTCTCACAGTAGTGTCCAATGTAATAGAATGAGAATGCAGGATCTGAAACCAGATGGTCTGCACTGGACTTCTGGACACTCAACTCTGTAATCTTGGGTAAATTACTTATCTCTGTTTCTTCATCTGTAATACAGGGATAATAATAGTAACTACTTCAGTGGGTGGTTAATACATGAAAAGTGCTTAGACCAAGGACTTGGCATAACATGAGAGTTGCATATATATTAGCCATCATTACTAACTCCCTAGGGGTACCTCAACTGGATTTGGAGTCTGGGCATCCAACTGGAAAGGCCTGCTTAGGAGTGTCTTGTAAATGTGATTTGCATAACGGTTGAGGCCCTGCTGACGTCAAGGGGTCACTACAGCTCCAGGTCAGATCTAGTCCTGGAAGTAGCTCCTGCCACAGAACAGTCCCACAACAACCCCACCTACCTTGCTTCCTACCCAACTCTCGAAGCACCAGGAAGTGAAACAAAGCAGCCGAGCCCCGTGCCTCCAGCTCACCCTTGTCTCTGTCATCCCAACCCCCAAGAGTCTACTTCCTCTTCCCTCTTTTACCTTTCATCTCCTATCCTTTAGGCCTCCCAGAATGGGGCCACATTTGGGAAGAAGACAGGAGATATTAAACACAAGTGAGGTGAGCTTCCCCTCCTTCCTCCCACCCCCATTTCCTTATTCCATTTGTGTCTACCATGTGTAGAAAGAGCCAAACTGTTTCCCACTCAAACTGAAATAATCAGTCCTGATGCTGGGAACGTTCCATCTGAAGGATAGATTTACCACAGAGACCTAATTTTTGAATCAAAAGTTTCATTGGGCAGTTTTGAATAGTTCTAAGGGAAGGGAGACTTCTGTCAAGGGTAACTTTCTCAGAGAAGGGTCAGCCTCTTGGGGAGGCTTTCAGGACCATCTGTGTGGTCAGCCATGTCCTCATTCTGACGTCCAAATCGTTCTGGGACCCTCCACTGGGTTGGGGCAGTCCCAGATTTGGACCACTCCCCACTCCCACGCCCAACCTCACATTCTCAGCTGTTTCACTGGATGTTGCATCAGGGAGGGTGATGAAATCAGTGTCCGTGGATTTTACCCATGGATGCAACAGGCTGAAGGACGGGTCAGTGTCACTAACATGGTACACCTTCAACTCCCCAGAACTCCTGGACTTCCTAGTTGTGGGATAGGGGCTGGGTGCTGGAAGATCTAAATTTGACTCCTAGCCTTTGCTTACGCCAGTATCCCGAAAGAACCAACGCCTGAACCCCACAGGTCCTATGAAACTTTCGGCCACTAAGGCTGAGGAATCAGACAGTTCTTAGCAACAACTCTCTCCCTCTTCAAGAGCCCTCCTAGCCTCCACAGCGAGCCCTGAAGAAGGAGCAGTTATACCTTATATGGCATTATCTGGCTTCCCAGTTCACAAAGTCCCCTCAAATTGTGGACTCTCTTCCAGTGAAAATGACTGCTCCCAAGGGAGAAAAAGAAGCCCCCTGGGTCTTAGATAGAGGGCACTAGGTGGGAATCACACTTCATTCCAAACTGAGCTGGCTATTCTACGGGGAAATAAACAAATGCTTCTGTTTTTGGTTTTTCCTCAGGCAGGAGGTAAGGAAATTAGGTGCTGGGGCGGGCGGCGGGGGGGATGTAGCCTGTAGCCTTGCGAGGCAAAAAGATGAGGGAAAGGTTAAACAGGAAGGAACTTGAGACTAGATTCATTTAAATATTCATTCCTCCTACCCCCACCCCCTCCACAGCCACCACGATTCATGGAGAGCATTACACACATACCCCATCCCAGGCCTCCAGCCACAGCAACCACACGTCTCATTTCCCTTGGAGCTGAGGCTGCATACCTGGGCTCCCCACGGAGGGGGATGATGCAGGGAGGGGAATCCCACCTGCTGTGAGTCACCTGCTGCTATAAAGGGCGGGCCTTACAATGCAGGGACCTTAAAAAGAGACTCAGAGACAAGGGGAGAGAAAACAGCAGGAAGCAGCTCAGAAACTCAGTGAACAACAGAAGGAACCAAAGCAGAGGCGCGCAGAACAGACAGCATCAGGCTCAGAAGAGAGGGAAGTGGGCAGAAATTCCACAAGGACCGGCGCAAGGCACAGAGCCAGCCAGATTTAAGAAGCAGGCGACGGGATGCTGGGAAGCAGGGTTCTGATGCTGCTGTTGCCGCTGATGCTGCCGCCACTGACCTGGCTGGCTGAGACCCGGGCCGTGCCTGAGGGCAGTCGCCCTGCCTGGGTCCGGGGCCAGCAGCTCTCACAGCAGCTCTGCACGCTGGCCTGGGGCACACATCCTCCGATGGGGCATGTGGTAAGTCACGGGCTCTGGTGCCAAACAGGAGACTCTCCAAGCTCTCCAAGGCTGCGGTGGAAGACTCTGTGGCTTTGGATGAAAGCTGGAGGGTCGAGGGTCATCACAGAGTAAGAGAGGAAGGGAGGTGGGGTGAGGAGTGGTGTTCCTGGGAAAGGTGTGGGCCTGAGGGTCCCAGTGGAGTTTGAAAGTATTTCTCTTGTATCTTCACTCTTCCCACACCTCCTCCGTTCCAGGACTTACCAAGAGAAGAGGAAGATGATGAGACTACACAGGAGGTCCCCCGTATCCAGTGTGGGGATGGCTGTGATCCCCAAGGACTCGAAGACAACAGTCAGGTAGTAAGAGGAGGCTGGACCACAAGGAAGAGGGACTGGGACATCGTTGGGTATCGTGGTGGACTAGCAAAAGTTCTGTCCTTGTCCATTCAGCTTGCTATATAACAAATACCATAGACCGGGTGGCTTATAAACATCAAAAATAATTTAGTTCTCACTGTTCTGGAGGCTGGAAGTTGGAGATCAGGGTGCTGGCACGGTCAGGGCCCTCTTCCAGACTCCAGACCTCTCATTGTATCTGGCAAAAGGGCCTTGGGAGTTCCGTGGGTCTCTTTTAGAAGAATACCAGATGTGTTCAAGAGGGTCCCACTCTCATGACTTCATCACTTCTTGAAAGCCCTCCCTCCTAATACCATTATATTGGGGAGTTAGAATTCGACATATGAATTTTGTGGGGACACATTTAGCCCATAGCAGTGTCTAAGAATGGCAAAAACTGGGTGGGTCTTTGGAGAATGGAGTAGGAGGAAGGGATCTGTTTTTTCACTGCTTTCTTCCCCCTGCCCCCACCCCAGTTCTGCCTACAAAGGATCCACCAGGGCCTGGTTTTTTATGAGAAGCTGCTGGGCTCAGACATTTTCACAGGGGAGCCTTCTCCACTCCCCGACGGCCCTGTGGGCCAGCTTCACGCCTCCCTCCTGGGCCTGAGGCAACTCTTGCAGGTATGAACCAGGGGCCTGGAGAATGGGGGCCTGCAGGTACCACAGATGAGGACTGGAGGGTGAAGGATCTCAAGTTCTCTCTGATTGTGTCCTGTGTCCTTTCAGCCTGAGGGTCACCACTGGGAGACTGAGCAAACTCCAAGCCCCAGTCCCAGCCAGCCATGGCAGCGCCTCCTTCTCCGCTTCAAGATCCTTCGCAGCCTCCAGGCCTTTGTGGCTGTAGCTGCTCGGGTCTTTGCCCATGGAGCAGCCACCCTGAGCCCCTAAGGCCAACGGCTTAAGGATGGCACCCAGATCTCCATGGCTCAGGAGGGCTGAAATCAATCAGCCCAGGCACCTGGGAGTTAATTAGTCCATTAATTCTAATGAGACTTGCGTATGTTGAAAATTACCAATACTAACTTACGCTGCTGATCTAGGACCAAGCTGAGTATTTATTCAATAAGAAGGGAAAACTTGAGATTATTTATCCTCAGGACAGCAGCTTGGGGAGGATTATTTATTATATTTATTCTGAATTATGTACTTTTTTCAATAAAGATTTATTTATGTGGATATCTGAGTGTGATTTCTAGCCTTGGTTGGGAAAAGGAAAAACAGGGCCAAAAGACTATAGTATGCATCTTTCTGTTCTGCAGGGCTCCAGTGGAGGGGCTATATCCTCATGATCTTCTGGTGTACGCATAAAGTAACAGGGATCTTTTTGGTCTAGATCCCTGTATAGCTAAGCAAGCTGAATGGGATTACCAAGGATTAAGACTAGGAAATTGGACCAGTAAATGTGACTGCTTTTGCTGTCTGACCCTGTGCTTCCTTACTTTCTTGGCCAAGAGTGTATTTGGCCAAACACAGGAATCCCAATCACTGCAGGATCAAAAGAGCTTTTTGAGCAGGAAGGGCATTCCAGAAAGATGGTGGTAAATCCCCCAAATTAATGGAATTCTCCCTGAGTGGTCATCTGTGAGCCCCATTAGAGGGTTTGACTACCCAAAGGGAGGTCAGCTACCTTTGGAAACAAAGAAAAGGGGAAGGCTACTGTGGTCATTCCCCATCCTTTTCTCCACAGTCACAAGATTAAAAACACATGGGCTTTGGAATCAAACAGACCCCGTCTTGTATCTTGGCTTTGTCACCAACCAGCTGAGTGACAATGGGCTAGTTATAGAACTGCTCATCATATACCCCAACTCACAGATGGCTCCCAACGCCCCTGGAAGAATCTAAGGGACAGGAAGACCTGTTCTAAATAGGGGGGTAAGGAGTGCCCGGGTGGCTCAGTCATTAAGATTCTGCCTTCAGCTCAGGTCATGATCCCAGGGTCTTGGGATTGAGCCCTGCATCAGGCTCCCTGCTCAGTGGGAAACCTGCTTCTCCCTCTCCCCATCCTCCTGCTTGTGTTCCCTCTATCGTTGTGTCTCTGTCAAATAAATAAATAAAATCTTTGAAAAATAATACATAAACAGAGGGGTAAGAAGAAAAACATCACAAGAGGATGCCTACTTTGGTGGCTGGAAGACAGGTTGTGATTTGCTGACCTCGATCCTACATAGCCTGCTGGTGTCTCCAAGGACATCAGTCTTTGTGAGCAGAGAAGTAAAGAAGTTCAGAGAGGAAACACTTGTAGGTCAGCACAAAGTTTATTGGCCACTTCTGCTAAGAAGGGCCTCTTTCTGAAGAGGCTGATTCCTCTAACATACCAGCCAGAAAACAGCCATACGTACAGGGCCTCACTTTTATTCCATCTCAAGTTATGCTAGAAAAAAACAGCAATTGTCCTGGGATTCCCTGGGAATGACTAACGTGTGAGATTGTCTGGAAGCCAATGATAAACATTCAAAGTTCTAAGTTCGGGGAACGTGGTTTTTGCCCAGGTCCACACCCAAGGAATAGAAACTCTCCTTTCAGATAAGCAATATATTGTACAAAAGAACAAATGGTTATCTTAATAGAGAAATATCTAAGACCCAGGGCTTCTCTTCCTCTGTAAAAATACCACATTCTACCTAATACTATAAAAAGTGATCCCTAAATTCTCAGCCACCCTACCATCCCTGGCCTCCAAGAGTGATTTGTCTCCTAAGCATTGAGGAAGTGGAGACTAAACGGAGTAAATTATTATGCAAAGCTTCACAGAATATTAGATTGGCAGGATCATTTTAGGGGAAGGAACGGGTGTGGCCAGCTTGGGGGGCAGGGGAAGACACTGGTACGCAGGGGACGTTTATCTCCTATTCACTTCTGCTGAGGGGAGCTTCGCATGGTGGGCTGAAGCAGGAAGCTCTCAGTCATGGCAGAAAACAAAGGAATTTAGGCCTTGAATCAGGAGTGAGTGGGAGAAGGAAGGAAAAGGTTATTCTAGACATGAAAGAACCAGAAGAGAGAAATGGAATCCTATCACATGTCTCTGTTCCCTATGGATGGCCAATGCTAGTGGGCACCGCCACATTAGCCTTACCAACTATTCAAATGTTGACATCCTCCTTTCCTGGAAAGAAGCCACTCCAAGTGCCTGAGCCTCCTCAACACCACCTAACTGTGCTGGCCTACCCTCAGAACGCCGGTACCTCCCCAAACAGCAGCTGGCCTCAAAGATCCTAGTTAGAGCCATGGCTAACATCTCTTCTGGTTCCTTGGTGCCCCTTCCTTATCCATAGTCTGCCTTTACTTCCCACTCCCAATGCCAAAGTTAACCAGCTTGGAACAGGTTTTCCATCCTTGGAGAGCAACACTGTGATGTGGGGGGTAGAAGGGACAAAAGATACAGGAAGAACAGAGGAAATGTTGTTCCTAGTAGTCAGAAGGTATCAAGGGCCCATCCGTGTGGAAATGGCTGGGGTGGAAGACGTAAGCCTCGTCCACGGTGTTCTGTCCAGCAAACAGAGGGTCACCGTTTGTCATGATTTCTTCAATCTTCATAGTGTTTCTGAAGACTAAGGTAGTCCAAAGAAAGAAATCAGGCCCTGATCTTAGGTAAGGAGTTCCCAACCCAGCAGGGAAAATGAGGAAGGATGGCAGGAGAGGTCTGAACAAGGCCCAAGGAGGCACTTAGGTTGGGGAAAGAGGGAGCATGTACATTTCCTAATAAAAGGAATCACAAAGAAATGAGCCTCCCTCCAAAGAGGAGCTTAGAGCTCAGCTTTTTCTACAATGGGTAAGGGAGGGCAATCGGTAAAGGGAATGTGTCCCCTCTTCCCGAGCTCCATCTCATCACTTACTTTCCATTTCGTCAGTGTTCAAGTGTCTCAGGTCATGGGGCAAATCTGGCTCTGGCACTGCCTGGGATACAGGGTCTAGAAGAGGCTCCAGCTTCAGCTCTGGTCCCACGTTTGGCTCTGGCATTCCTGCTACCACATCTAATGTGGGCTCTGGCAGGGGCTCGAGGGCTGGCCCCAGGTCCAGGCCTGCCTCTAGCAGTGGCCCTAACTCCAGGCCTGTTTCTTGCCCTAGCAATGGTGCCAGGCCCGACTCCAGCTCAGATGACTCCGCCTCTGGCTCCAGCTTAAGGTCTGGCAGTTGCTGCAGCTCATCGACCTGTCTGGATACCACAACACAGACAAAGGTGCAGGGCTGGTTGTTTAGGGGAAGTGGGGAATGGCAGAGCAAGCAGAGACTATCTCTCTAGGCTAAGAAGGCAACAGAGCGGGGAGGGGGGTGGGAAGTGCCTGGTTGGCTCAGTGAGTTAAGCGTCTGACTCTTGATTTCAGCTCAGGTCATGATCTCAGGATTGTGAGATCAGCCCCAGGTCAGGCTCCATGCTCAGTGTGGCAGAATCTGCTTGAGATTCTCTCTCAGCCTCTCCCTCTACCACCCCACCCTACCCCACTGCTCACCCACTTTCTCTCTCTCAAATAAATAAATACAATCTTAAAAAATAAAAAAGAAGAAGAAGGCAACAGAGCAACAGAGCAGAGGGCTTAAAAGCACAGGCTTTGGAATCAGGCTTGCCAGAGTTTGAGCCCTATTATTTATTGGATGGGTGATCTTTAGCTTTCTGAGCCTCAGATTTATCGTCAATAAAATGGGACCACCACCGCCTAATAGAATACAAGAGGCAGTAGGATGGTTAAACGCAGGACTTTGGAGATTCTCCTGTCGGCTTTGAAGACACAAGCCGCCAGGGGTCCTACAGCTCCGAGAAAATTAATTCAGCCAACAATCACTTGAGCTTTGAAGAGAACCACAAGCCTCAGATGAGACCGAAGTCCTAACCGAAACTCTGAACTGCAGCCTCGTGAGGCCCTGAGCAAAGAACTCAGTTAAGCCATGACCAGACTCTTGATCCATGGAGAATGTGAGATAATAAATGGGTGTTGTTGGGGTGCCTAGATGGCTCAGTGGGTTAAGCCTCTGTCTTCGGCCCCCGTCATGATCTCAGGGTCCTGGGATGGAGCCCCACATCGGACTCTCTGCTCAGCAGGGAGCCTGCTTTCCCCTCTCCCTCTGCCTGCCTCTCTGCCTACTTGTGATCTCTCTGTCAAATAAATAAATGAAATCTTTAAAGAAAAATAAATAGATGGGTGTTGTTTTAAGATGAAAAAACAAAACAAAACAAAACAAAACAAAAAAGCAGGACTTTGGAATCTGGCAGACCTGGATCGTTTATTAGCTAGGTACCGGAAGCATGCCACAGTAAACCTCACGTTCTTTGGCTACAGAGGTTCATACCCACAGCCACCTCATGGGCCTAGTACAAAGATTCAATAAATCAGAAACTAAACACAGACATTTAGTCCCATATCTGCCATATGATAAATTTTCCTTAAATGTGGCTGTTAATCACCTACTTGGGTGGATTCTCAAAAGGATTCAATAAAATGAAAAAACAAAACAAAACAAAAAAAACAACCAACCCTGTTGTTAAAAAAGTATTTAGTACCATGCTTCAAGTAGCTGCCCAGGAACATCAGTGGTGATGGCGGGTATTAGCAGGGAAGGCCTGTAGAAACAACCTAAGGATGGCAGCAGAACACTAGAGAGGAAACAGGATGGCAGAACCAGAAAAAAACCCTAGAGGCTCAAGAGTATGGGTTAGTAGGAGAGTAGGTCAGCGAGGTGAACTGGGCAGATCTGGGTCACTCCATCAGCCAACAAGGGTTAGGGAGGATGGGTCAAGAAACACATCTCTCACCTGTTAGAGACCACAATGAGCTTATGTTTCAGGTATTTCCTCCGTTCTTCAATATTAACTGTGGGGCACATATGCAAGAGGATAGGGACGTCAGGGGGCTGGATGCATAGCCCAAGGACCCCTCACGCAAATGGTCCTGATAACCATGTCTCCCCACTAACAATTGGCATCCTGGACACAAAGCCTTTCACTTCTCTGGCTATCCATTTTTCCATGTCTGGAGGAAAGATGTTGGGTTTGTAGATGCCTGAGAACCCCTGCCACCTTCCACGGACGTGTGTCAACACTTCTCACCTTTCTCTTGGTAGTAGCGCCCGAAAGCCTCATCCCGGGGGATCCGGGGGTAGAGGAAGCGCAGTGGGTTCTCCGGGATGTTCTCCTCGGTGAGCAGCTGGTAGTGGCGAATGATTTTAGTCAGTGGGAGAGACTGCAGCACGTCCTTGGTGAAAGGCTGCACGGAGTAGATGAGCACCCTGTCTGCAGAAGGGATGTGGGAACAGGCAGGCATGAAAGAGGAGGTTGGGCCTGGGATGACCCCGCCCTGCCCGTCCAACCCCAAGCCTGCTGAGAGATTGCGGACAGAGCCAGGGAAGTCCAGGGCGGCCGAGGGCCAGAGTGGACCGGCTCTGGGGACCTCGAGGGCAAAGCTGCTGACCGTCATCCTGATGTTCCACCCACGAGCAGGTAATGCCCCCTTCCGATGTTTCGCTGAAACGCAGTAAAAAGGTGCCGGACATGGTCTTCTTGAGCAGCTTGCGCTCCTGGCTCCGGCTCACGAAGCCCATGATACATCTGAAACACAGAAAGGCTGCCGTGAGGCTGACCCGCCTCCCTGCTCCCCTGCTCTCCCTGTCTGGGGAGGGAGGGCCAGGTTCTGGGGCCTTGCTCTCGGCCAAGTCACTTCATCTTACTAACAGTATTGGTATCCGCCTTCCATGGTTGGAGGAGGTACGAGACTTCCGCGAAGTCAGAGACGAAAAGCATCTTGTAAGAGGCAAAATGCTGTACAAATGAGCAAGGCAGTGTCGTGCAAAGCGCGTGGGCTTGCAGACAGGCCTGGGTTTGAATCCCAACTACGCCCGTTGGGTGAATTCTTGGAACATCTCTGCGACCCCGCGTCGTTCCAAGGAGTACAGGAAAGAACTCATAAAGAGCGCTCGTCAGGCTCCCAGGACTCAGTGGACACAGGGCGTGCGCTGGCTGTGACTATTTTTGCACACTGGAGCGGATGTGACCTTGCGATCTTGCACCAGTGTTTGCTCTCCCTTTCTACCACAGGAGGGCGCACCGGTCCGCTCTCAAGCCCAGAAAGCCAGAAAGGGAGTGGCGGGGAGAGGGAGGCTGACCTAGGCCTTACCCATCATTCCAGAGATCCTTCAGGTGGTCATGGACGAGCTCCAGAATTTTGTCCAACCATGTCCAGAACGGTAGCTTGCCAGGAGGGCTCTCTCGCTGCAGGAGGAATGGGAAAGCAGAAAGAGACGTGGAGGTGTCCGCAGTGAGCAGAACATGTGAGGAAGGGAAGGACTAGGGTTTGCGTAGAAGCTTGATCTGGCCGCACGGGATGCAGGGAGTTACCTTAGTGAAGTCAGCCCAGGATAACAATGCGCCCTCGGTCCTACAGTTCTGCCCTGAGGGAAGACAGGCAGTTCAGATAATGGAGAAGGCAAGGCCAGGGTCCCTGGAACAGAACGGATGGAGGGCTGGGGAGACAACAACGAGGGAAAGGCTGAGGGAAAAGGAGGTCTGTACCAAACAGCTTGTTCTTCAGCATGCTCAGCTGGTCTGGGTCAAGACCTCGGCCAACGTAGGAGGAGAACTGCCAACTGAGAGCAGGGCCCAGCAAGCTCCAGGGGGCCTTGGGGGGGCTGGAGAAGAACTGCTGATTCTGCACGGGTGGGAAGAATGGCTGAGAAGAAGTGCCCTCATGCCAAGCTTCCACACCCCTCCTGGCCATCCTTCACCGTTGGCCCCACCTCCTACCTGGGGGTTTGAGCTAAGCAGATTGAACCAAAGAACTGAGGCCCAGGCAATGGAGACTTGGTTCATGTTAGAAATAATCACCACAGGGAGGGTGTCGGTCTGAAGAGAAAACAGGAGTCAGTGGAGGGATGCAATGTTTCTAGCTTTGACGGGGGCAAAGGGGGAGAATTTCCCAAGGCTTCTATTTATTTATTTTTTTAAAAAAGATTTTTATTTATTTATTTGATAGACAGAGAGAGATCACAAGTAGACAGAAGGCAGGCAGAGAGAGAGGGGGAAGCAGGCTCCCCGCTGAGCAGAGAGCCTGATGTGGGTCTCGATCCCAGGACCCTGAGATCATGACCTGAGCTGAAGGCAGAGGCTTAAACCACTGAGCCACCCAGGCGCCCCCCAAGGCTTCTATTTAACCCCTTCTTAATGCCTTCAGCCAAATCTGCTTCATTTCTCCCTGCCCTCCATTTTCACTCACTTTCAGCTCCTCCTGCAGACCCTGGTAGGTGTATTTGACGGTAATGCTTATAATGTGCAGTTCCTCTGTCACACCCACCATTCCCTAGGACAGCCGAAGACACAACCATCAGAGGGCCCTTTGGCAAGTTCCTCCCATCCCCCCATTCTCTCTGTCCAGGCCTCACCTTATTGCAGCCCTTTCCTGAACCACCTGAACGTTGCTCCACCAGAGTCTGTGAGTTGAGAGAAGGAGAGAAAAATGCCAGAGTGGGGATGTCCAAGGTCCCTGGAACCCCTGTTTTGCCTCAAGACTTCCCAGGCCTGGGAATTTCCTTCAGTCTGTTCCACTGGACCAGACACTTAAGCTACTAGCCCTTCTTACCAGGTAGCGGAAGTCCCAAATTAAGCCCTGACTCTGCCCTTTCTCCGGGGTCAAAGTTTTCTGGTTTGAGGTTAGAATGTTGAACTTCCGGAAGCTATTTCAGGGGGAAGAAGATATATGGAGAACAGAAGCAGAGTTACTCTAAAAACTCAGCAGGAAAAACAACACATATTCCGCCTCATGTCGGTTCTCCCTTCTCCCTTTGTCCATACCCCAACCAAATCAACCTCCTCCTTGCCTGCGCCCCCATGTGGTTGTGCAGGCCGTGCAGCGCCCAGATGTTTGCAGCATCCTTGTCAGACACCTACCTTTGTGATTGAGGAGGATTCCTGAAAAGGAAAAAAAAAAATCACTGGGAAGCAAAATCAGTGTAGAAGTTAGGAATTTAGTCTTTAGGAATAGATAGACCTGGGTTCAAACCCAGATCTGCGCTCACTAGCTACATGGCCTTGCACAGGAGACATACCCTCTCCAGGCTTGTTTCTTCATTTGAATGGTGCACTGATAATACCTAACTCATGGGGTCCCTGTGACAAACAAGGACTTGACAAGCTGCAGGTTATGTAGTGCTCGACAAAAGTGAGGAGTTCATTTCTGAGTAGGCACGGACAGGGTAAGAACACAACCCCAGGACCTTATGATGAAGACTGTGTGTCTCCTCTGCCCCAGCAGCCTATGCCCCAGCCTCCCCATGGTCCATGTGCCCCACCGGACCTGTCAATCGAGACTTCTGCAGTCAGTGACTCATTGCCTTCCTGGAGTCTCACCAGCAGCCTAGGGAAAAAGGAGTTGGATAGGGAAAAGCAGTCAGTCTCCATCTCCTGGAGATATCAGATGTTTGAAGACGACAAGGTAAGAGATTAGAAGACCTAGGTGACAGGAGGAAAAGAAGCAGAAGAAGAAGAAGAAGAAGAAGAAAAAAAAGAAGAAGAAGGAGTAGAAGGAAAAGAGTGGGGGTGGGGAAGGTGGTAGTGGTGGTGGTAGGTGGATTGGGGAGAAAAGAGAGAAGACAAGAGCAGAGAGATCTGTAAAGCCAGAAAGCAAACAGTAGTACCAGAGCAAAAATACCAGAAAAAGTACCAGAAAGGAAGCAGGAATGAGTTCTGAAATGCCAACCTTGTTTGGACAGTGAACTTGGTCCCAGTCTTGAGGATGAGGGGTCGATGGGGAGTTTGGGGCATGCAGGGCTGGATTTCTACCACAAAGGCTCTGCAGAGAGAGATGGAGGAGAGAATAGAGCTCAGTCTCTATAAGGATGGCTCCTCTTGCTCTTTCTGCCCTCCCAGGAGCTCCCACACTGGCCTCTAGACCTTTGGAGCAGGTGGTGTAGCAACTCCATGACCTGAGCCTCCCGCAGGTCCACCCCTCTGTTCAGAGGGTCATTTTGATAGCTAACCAGGCATCTCAATCCCTTCAGCTCCTTCAACAGCTGGCGCAGGTGAAACAACAGCTTGGCTCCAGCTGTGAACCTGGGTGATGGGATTCCAGAGAGGGAGAGAGAACTGATGAGTGTCCTGGTGACCCCAGACGGGCTCCAGAAGCTCTCCTTTAACTACATAGAAAGCAAGAAACTGACTGGGACAAAAAAGAACCCAGAAGCATATGAAAGATGATGCAACATGACTGATAATCTGAGGGATTAAAATCAAAGCCACTTTCACATATGAAACTGCTGAGAGATTTATTTCTATAATGAAGCTATTTTCATATGATGCTTGATATGTACTATTATTCTAAGTACTTAATGTATTTAATCCTTATCACAACTCGATGAGGTGGCTACTATTATTAGTTCCATTTTACAGATAATTGAACTGTAGTAGAGAAAGGCTAAGTGACTTGCTCAAGGTCATAGAACTAGTATGGAATGAGTGGGTGATCCAGGCAGTCTGGCTGCATAATCCAGACTTTTTAAAGTAGGCTCCACCCCCAAAGTGGGGCTCAAACTCACCACCCCAAGATCAAGAGTCACATGCCCTACCTACCAAGTCAGCCATAATACTTCAACTTCTGTACTTTACTATCTCTATAACAGAAGATAATAATAGGCAGTGTGGTGACAGGAAGTCAATTATACGCTACATATGAGCAAATAGACTAGGATAGCAATTTGGAACTAACGTCTAAAAAGACTCAAAAAACATGCACACCATTTGCAGTATTTCTTTTCTCTCTCTCTCTCTCTCTCTTTTTTTTTTTTTTTTTTTTGTAGGTTTGTGCCCAGCGTGGAGCCCAATACAGGGCTTGAACTCACAACCCTGAGATTAAGACCTGAACTGAGATCAAGACTTAACCTACTGAGTCACCTAGGTGCCCCTGCAGTCTTCTATTTCTAAGCTGTATCCTAAGGAAATAATCAGACAGCAACTATTAATCATATAGGTTCAATTGCTTTTAAGTTTATTAATTTAAGTCATCTCTACGCCCAATGTGGGGACTGAACTCACAACCCCAAGGTCAAGAGTCACACCCTCCAGAAACTGAGCCAGCCAGGTGCCCAGGCTCAAATTTTTAACTTGCAAAAAGTATCCAAAAATACTAAATTGTTAAAAATCACAAGATAGTACATATATGATATGACTCCTATTTAAAATAAATATACAGGGGTACCTGGGTGGTTCAGTCAGTTAAGGACCTGCTTTCAGCTTGGGTCATGATCCTGGAGTCCTGGGATGGAGCCCCATGTTGGGCTCTATGCTCAGTGGGGAGTTGGCTTCTCACTCTCTCCCTCGGCCCCCCGCCAAATAAATAAATAAATAAATAAAATACTGAAAAACAAAACAAGGGATGCCTGGGTGGCTCAGTCAATTAAGCATCTACTTTCAGCTCAAGTCATGATCCCAGGGTCCTGGGATCAAGTCCTACATAAGGCTCCTTGCTCTGCAGGGAGCCTGCTTCTCCCTCTGGCTGCCACTCCCCCGCTTATGCTTGCTTGCTCGCTCTCTCTCTCTCTCTCTGACAAATAAATAAATAAAATAAAATCTTTATTTTTATTTCCTTTTTTAAAAACGATTTTATGGGGCACCTGGGTGGCTCAGTCGTTAAGTGTCTGCCTTCGGTTCAGGTCATAATCCCCAGGGTCCTAGGATCGAGCCCTGCATCCAGCTTCCTGCTCAGCAGGAGGCCTGGTTCTCCCTTTTCCACTCTCCCTGCTTGTGTTCCCTCTCGCCATGTATTCCCTCTCTCACTATATCTCTCTCTGTCAAATACATAAATAAAATCTTTAAAAAAAATTTAAATAAAAAAAAATAAAAAGGGATGCCTGGGTGGCTCAGTCAGTTAAGCCGCTGCCTTCAGCTCAGGTCATGATCCCAGGGTTCTGGGATCGAGTCCCGCATCGGGCTCCTCGCTCGGCAGGGAGCCTGCTTCTCTATCTGCCTCTGCCTGCCACTCTGTCTGCTTGTGTGCATGCTTTCTCTCTGACAAATAAATTTTTAAAAAATTAAAAAAATAGAAAGATGAAAAAGATTTTATTTGGGGCATATGGGTGGCTCAGTTGTTAAGCATCTGCCTTTAGCTCAGGTCATGATCCCAGGGGCCAGGGATGGAGCCCCGCATTGGGCTCCCTGCTCAGTAGAGAGCTTGTTTCTCCCTCTCCCTCTGCTGCTTCCCCTGCTTGTGCTCTCTCTGTCAAATAAATAAGATCTTTTTTTTTTTTAAAAGATTTTATTTATTTATCAGAGAGAGAAGGGGAGAGAGAGTGAGCGTAGGCAGACAGAATGGCAGGCAGAGGCAGAGGGAGAAGCAGGCTCCCTGCCGAGCAAGGAGCCCGATGTGGGACTCGATCCCAGGACGCTGGGATCATGACCTGAGCCGAAGGCAGCTGCTTAACCAACTGAGCCACCCAGGCGCCCCAATAAATAAGATCTTTAAAAATAATAATAAAAGGGGCATCTGGGTGGCTCAGTGGGTTAAAGCCTCTGCCATCGGCTCAGGTCATGATCTGGGATGGAGTCCCACATTAGGAATTTCTGCTCAGCAGGGGGCCTGCTTCCCCCTTCTCTCTCTCTGCCTACTTGTGATCTCTGCCTGACAAATAACCAAATAAAATCTTTAAAAAAGTAATAATAATAAAAAATTAAAAAGATTTTATTTATTTGACAGAAAGAGAACAAGCAGGGGGAGCAGCAGAGGAAAGAGAGAAGCAGGCTCTTCGCTGAGCAGGGAGCCCAATGCAGGGCTCGATCTCAGCACCGTGCAATCATGACCTGGACCAAAGGCAAATGCTTAAACAACTGAGCCACCCAGGCGCCCCAATAAAATCTTAAAAAACAAAACAAAACAATGAAACAAAGGATCAACACAATAACACCACCAAAAGAAAGGTGTATCTTTTAACCCAGGAATACCACTTTTGAGAATTTATAGTACAGAAATAATTAGGGATATAAAGATAAAGCTATGAGGATGTTTACTGCAGCACTGTTTAAAATAGCAAGAAATCGGGGTGCCCAGCTGATTCAGTTGGAGCAGCACACAACTCTTGATCTCAGGGTTGTGAGTGTGAGCCTCACACTGGGTGTAGAGATTGTTTAAATAAATAAATAAACTTAAAAAAAAAAAATCCTTTCTCAAAAAAAGAAAAAAATCCTTTTTCATCTCACAAAATGGTGGGTGAAAAAGATGAGAAGCCAGATCCTAAGGAAAAGAAACCTGGAGCCAAGAAGGCTGAAGCTGGTAGCAGGATGAAGGGGGGTAACCTCAAGGCTGAAATGCCAAAGAAATGGGAGCCCCATTGCAGCCCAAAACCCTGTCCTAGTCAGAGGAATTGGCACGTAGTTCCTATCAGCTATGTATTCCAGAAAGGCCATGTACAACAGGAAGTATTCAGCAGCTAAATCCAGAGTTGAAAAGAAAAAGAAGGTTCCTGCTACTGTCACAAAACCAGTTGGTGGTGACAAGATTGGTGGTACCGGGGTAGTTAAACTTCCCCAAATGCCTAGGTATTATCCTACCGGAGATGGGGCTTGAAAGCTGTTGAGCTATGGCAAAAAAAACCTTTCAGGCAGCATGTGAGAAAACTGCAAGCTAGTGTCACCACTTTTTTTTTTTTTTTAAGATTTTATTTATTTATTTGAGAGAGAGAGAAAGAGAGAGAGAATGAGTGGAGGGAAGGGCAGAGGGAGAGGAAGAAGGAGAAGCTGACTCCCTGTTGAGCAGGGAATCCCATTCAGGGCTTGATCCCAGGACCCTGAGATCATGATCTGAGAGGAAGGCAGACACTTAACTGACTGAGCCACCCAGGTGCCCCTCCAGGCACCATTGTGATCAACCTCCCTGGGCTCCACAGAGGCAAGAGGGTGGTTTTCCTGAAGCATTAGAACAGTGTGGCTTGCTACTTGTGACTGGACCTCTGGCCCTCAATCAAGTTCCTCTGCGTAGAACATACTACAAATCTGTCATGGCCACCTCCACCAAGATTGCTATCAGCAGTGTGCAAATTCCCAAGCATCTCACTGATGCTTACTTCAAGAAGAAGTTGCATAAACCCAGACACCAGGAAGGTGAGATCTTCAACAGAAAAATGTGAGATTACAGAGCAGTGCAAGGTTGACCAGAAAGCTGTGGAATTGCAAATTGTGCCAAAACTCAAAGCTGATCTTCAGCTCCAGGGCTACCTCTGCTCTGTGTTTTCTCCCATGAATGGAGTTTACCCTCACAAACTGGGGACTTTTTTTTTTTTTTTACAAAGAATCTAAAAACTGACCCATTTCCAGATTAAAAAAAGAAAAAAAGAAAAGGAAAGGAAAGGAAAGAGAAGAGAGAGGGAGGGATGGAGAAAGAAAGAACAAAAGAAAGAGAGAGGGAGGGGAGGAAGGAAAAAGAAAAAAAGGGAGGGAGGCAGAGGGAAGAAGGAAGAAAATGAGGGTAGGAAAGGAAGAAAAAGCTTGGAAAAAAAACAAAATATTTGTTGAATATATATAATGGAATATTACTCACTCATGAAAAGAATAAAGTCTTGCCATTTGCAATGACCTGGATGGAGCTAGTGTGCATTATGCTAAGTGAATAAGTCAGTCAGAGAAGGACAAATACCATATGATTTCATTCATATGTGGAATTTAAGAAACGAAACAGATGAACATAGTGAGGATAAAAAGAGGCATACTATTGAACTGACTCTTAAACCATAGAGAACAAACTGAGGGTTGCTGCAGGGGAAGTGGGCTTAAGGAGGACACTTGTGATGAGCACTGGGTATTGTATGTAAGGGATGAATACCTAAATTCTATTCCTGAAAGTATGGTGACTAACCTGGAATTTTAAAAAATTTTTTGAAAAAATTTAAAAATTAAAAAGAGCAAGATATCACTAGTAGGTCAGAATTTACCATACCCTATACAAATAATGGCTATGTTTGCAATTGCAGTTTAAGTAGTGATTCTTTATACTAAGCCCTATATATCTGTTTTCAATTTATCTGAACATTGTTGTGATTGATTCTTAATGGTTCACTTTTTATTTATTTATTTATTTATTTGATGGAGAGAGAGAGAGAGAGAACAAGCAGTGGGAGCGGCAGGCAAAGGGAGAGGGAGAAGCAGGCTCCCCACCAAGCAGGGAGCCCAACCCAGGGCTCGATCCCAGGAACTTGGGATCATGATCTGAGCTGAAGGCAAACACTTAACTGACTTAGCCACCCAGATGCCCCAATAGTTTACTTTTTAAAGATTTTATTTATTTATTTATTTATTTATTTGACAGAGAGAAATCACAAGTAGGGAGAGAGGCAGGCAGAGAGAGAGAGAGGAGGAAGCAGGCTCCCTGCTGAGCAGAGAGCCCGATGCGGGACTCGATCCCAGGACCCTGAGATCATGACCTGAGCCGAAGGCAGCGGCTTAACCACTGAGCCACCCAGGCGCCCGAAAAATATTATTTAATTTTTTTAAAGTAAACTCGTGCTCGCTTCGGCAGCACATATACTAAAGTAAACTCTACCCCTAATATGGGTCTTGAACTCATGACCCCAAGATTAAGAGCTGCATATTCTACCAACTGAGCCAGCCAGGCACCCCCATTTTTAATAAATAACATGAATTTTCTCATTAGAAAATATTTAAAACAGTAGGTGTTTTAAGTATATTGAAAGACATAATTAGTTTTTTTTCCCCATCACAAAAAATTAATATAAAAGAGCTTACTTAAAAAAAATAGCAAGAATGGGGCGCCTGGGTGGCTCAGTGGGTTAAAGCCTCTGCCTTTGGCTCAGGTCATGATCCCAGGGTCCTGGGATCGAGCCCCACATTGGGCTCTCTGCTCAGCGGGGAGCCTGCTTCTCCCTCTCCCTCTGCCTGCCTCTTTGCCTACTTGTGATCTCTGTCAAATAAATAAATTAAAGAAAAACAGCAAGAAAGTAAAAAATCTAAATGTCCAAAAATAGGAGTTCATTAACTAAATTATGTTACCTCCATACAGGGAACTATTATGCAACCATTAAAAATAAAATGGGTGTAGGGCACCTGGGTGGTTCAGTCAGTTAGGCATGTGACTCTTGATCTCAGCTCAGGTCTTGATCTCAGGGTCGTGAGTTCAAGCCCCACGTTGGGTTCCATGCTGGGCATGGAGTCTACTTAAGCAAACAAACAAACAGACCCAAAAACATGGGTAAGGGGTGCCTGGCTGGCTCAGTCGGTAGGGCATGCAACTCTCAATCTCAGGGTAGTAGGTTTGAGTCCCACGTTGGGTGCAGAGTTTACTTAAAAAATAAATAAAATCTTAGAAAAAAAGAAACATCAGCCTGTCTTATTTTAAAAATACAAATAAATAAATAACATAGGTAAATACTGTAATACGCTGCTAAGATAAAAAGCAAAAACCACAGTTCTCGAAACAGTACAAAAATACGATTCAATTTTTGTATAGTGTTACAGTAGCTATATCTGGGCAATAATAACAGGTAATGGTCTTTCTTTTTTTCCGATATTATAGTCACTACAGTTTAAAAAAAAAAAAAAAAGTAGTGGGGCACCTGGTTAGCTCAGCTGGTTAAGCAGCTGGCTTGGGATCTTGGCTCTGATCATGATCTCACAGTCCTGGGATTAAGCCTTGTATCAGGCTCCGCACTCAGTAGGGAATCTGCTTAAGGATTCTCTTTCTCCCTCTGTCCCTCTCTCCTCCCCCGCCCTGCTTTTATTCTCTCTCTTCTAACATAGATAAATACATCTTTAAAAAAAGTAAAAAACCTATTTCTTAGGTGATTAAAAAGGAAGGAAAAACCAGCTATGGCTTAAACCATTCTTTTCACCAAAGCAAAGACCGGGCTCTGGGTTCTCTGCGTGGTGAGAATGAAGAGAGGTTCACTGTGGTCAGACAAGGGAGCTGGGATCATTTTGGGGAGCAGAGAGTAAGGACAGCAATATCTCCTGCCTAGATAGATCATTCATTACATGAACAAGAAAATTCATTACAATTCATGGTTTACAATTTACAAAGCACAGCGGCGTGGTTGGGACAAGGGCTGGGCGGGCCTCTCACCACTTCTCCAGCTGTTCCAACCCTCCATCAGAAGGGGCTCCGATGCAGGCTTTCTGCTGTTGGACTTTCCATTCCTCCAACTTGGGCAGCAGTAGCTCCACGAGGGTCGTTAACTGGCCTAGCAATGCTTTGATGGCATCCAGCACTTCCTAAGAAAGACATAAAGTAAGTAGTGAGCACTTCTCACGATCGCCCTCCACCACCCAACTGGGGAGGAAGAGACAAAGCAGCCAAGGCTAAGAGGCCAGGCCTCCCACATCCCTCATTTTCCCCATTCTCTGTTGCCCACTCCCTCTGTCTGCCTCCCACCTTTCTCCTTTTGTCCAGTTCATTGAGAGTCTCCTGCAGAAGCTGCTGCTGTCTTGTCTGATGGGGGTCTAAAGAGAGTGTCTTCACTGGATGATAGGAGCAGGAGTGAGACAAATGCTCAGACCTAGGGCTCCTTCCCCCTCCATCCTGACCAGGACCTCGGGCAGATTTGGGGGCAGGGAGCAGGGGGCATTTTGAAGGGAGAAGAAGGGGACCCAAGCAAAGCAGAGGCACCTTTGGGCCCTCGGGGAGACTCTGAAGGGTCATGCCGGAACCAAAAGCCCACTCGATCTGCTGAGGCAGTTTGTCATGCGTCTCCCCAAGCGCCCACCCGCTGGCCCTCAGCCACACCTCCAGCCTAACCTCCAGAGCCCTGGCTGGCCCTTGTAGCTCTCCCTGGCAGTGGGGCTGCACCCAGTGCGGTTGGTGCAGTACCCAGAGATTACTGCTTCTTGGGGCTCACTTCTCCCCTCTTCCACCCCTGGCCTCCCAGCAGGCACTAGTGTTTCGACCACCCCTCAGTGTGCTTGCTTCCTACCTTGGGCCTGGATCTTATATCGGAAGCAGAAGACATCCTGCTGGTCTTTCAGGTGGCAGATGGATTTCTTCACTGTCTGGAGACGAGATAAGACCCAGAGGAGGCTGCTTCTGTGGGAGGTGGCAGGCTGAGCCCTACTGACCCTAACTTTTCCCACATCCACTCACCTCCATCATAGCCTTTAATTCCAGGATCCGGGATTCAATCTCATGCTGCTGGCTCTCTGCGGGTGCTTCGAGGACTGGCTCTCCTTGCTCCTGAAATAAGAGACTCTGAGCACATTTTAATTCCGATCTTTCATCCCCTCTTGTCTTCACACATAACCAGTATTATCAGTTTGGTTCACATTCTTCCAGAGAGTACTATTTAAGAGCTCTAATATGGGGGCCTCTTTAAAGATAATTTTCAGGGGCACCTGGGTGGCTCAGTGGGTTAAAGCCTCTGCCTTCGACTCAGGTCCTGATCCCAGGGTCCTGGGATTGAGCCCTGCATCGGGCTCTCTGCAATTATATATATCATGGAATGTGGGGGAGGATCTTGTTCTGAGACAAACTTCTGAGTCCTTTCCACAGTCACTCTCTACTCCAGGAGCTTTCAAAATCACTACAAATTGTTCTTACCAACTGAGCCCTCTGAGCCTGGATCAGAATTCTTTTTTCTTCCAGAAGGAGATTAAAGATCATCTCAGCCAACTGGGTAGGGCCCTGGGGAAGACCCTGCAGTAGGAAGATAAACAATTGGCTAAACTCAACTGTCATCAATGATCTAGCCCTCCAGACCTGCCCCACCACTGATCCCAGTAAGTCCCCCTCCTCCAGGGTCCTTAGCCCTCCCCCTCTTCACCACTGGTACCCTAAAACCTAGCCTCTTCCCAACAGGGTCATCTAGACTCTGCCTTTCTCTCTGCCAGTGATCCCCCCAAGTCCAGACCTTGTCCTCCCTTTGCCCGGATTTGCCCCCATCCTTTCACATCTCCAGGTCCTGTTCCATACCCTAAACCATACTCCTCTCTACTCCTCTATACTTTTCTATTCAGCTTTTTGGCTCTTCCTGGCTCCTCTAAGTACCTGAATGTCCCGAGAGAATTTTCGCAAGTTGTGCTGTAGTAACAGGAGCTCAGGGTCCTGACTGCAGCGGCCACACTCATTGTTCAGTTGGTCCAAGAAGTCGAAGAACAGCACGATAGCCTTGGAATCATCATTGCCCAGTGCAGCCTCTTGCCTGGGGATCAGAAATGACAAGGATTAGTATCACTGCAGGGTTGCTACCGTCTTTTGAGGACTTCTAACCCCATCCTGCTTTTGGTGTCTCCAGGATCCTGGCGCTCAGAAGAACACTGTCTTCATCCTACCCACATCCAACTTCTTGAGGCACTCACCAGTTCTGGTCTTCAATCCAGACAGCTAAGTACTGTCGAATGTCCACCGGCAGGAGGCTATCTGAGTACAGCTGGTGCAGCTGATCCTGAAATGGGTTGTTGAGATTCTGCAACATCTCCCACTGCGCCATTTGGGGTCTGAGTCTGAAGGATGCAGGTTCCAATCAGAAATTTTGCTAGACTAAATCAGCCACAGTCTCATCACTGCTTATCACTACAATAAAGATTTTTAATTACACAGGTAAGAAAAAAATGCGCACACATACATACAATTAAAGCTACATTGACCCCGCTCCTAATCTTGGTCCCTTCCCCTCTTGTCTTCACACATAACCAGTATTATCAGTTTGGTTCACATTCTTCCAGAGAGTACTATTTAAGAGCTCTAATATGGGGGCCTCTTTAAAGATAATTTTCAGGGGCACCTGGGTGGCTCAGTGGGTTAAAGCCTCTGCCTTCGACTCAGGTCCTGATCCCAGGGTCCTGGGATTGAGCCCTGCATCGGGCTCTCTGCTCAGCAGAGATCCTGCTTCCTTATCTCTCTGCCTGCCTCTCTGCCTACTTGTGATCTCTCTCTGTCAAATAAATAAAATCTTTTTTTTTTTTTTTTTTAAAGATTTTATTTATTTATTTGACAGAGAGAGATCACAAGTAGGCAGAGAGGCAGGCAGAGAGAGAGAGGAGGAAGCAGACTCCCTGCCGAGCAGAGAGCCCGATGCGGGACTCGATCCCAGGACCCTGAGATCACGACCTGAGCCGAAGGCAGCGGCTCAACCCACTGAGCCACCCAGGTGCCCCAAATAAATAAAATCTTAAAAAAAAAAAAGATAATTTTCAAACACACACACCAAGAAGAGTGAATAGGAAAAGAACCATCCATGTATCCATCATTCAGCTTCACTAAACAATATTTACAACATCTTTATTTCATCTATCACCCTCAATGAATTTATTTTAGATTTATTTGCTTGTGTTTGTATTCACTTACATCGTAGATATTTATTTCAGCATGACCCCTGCTGGTCCCAAAACTTTATCAAGGGCTGAAACCTCTTTAGAGATAGGTATAATTTATAATCTGCTCTCCATACAGGAAGGAGGAACTCCATTCCAGATATTTAAATACTGCCCAAGGGGTCACTTAATCCCTAAGACTGTGCTACTTCTAAGACCTCTATCGACCTCTGATTCTTCCTGTAGATTATCAACTTTGTGAAAACTTTCCCTCCACCCTCCCCCCCCAACCAGGGTGGGGTCAGGCAAAGAAAGCAGAGGTGTTTGTTTTTTCACAGTGAAATTTCCCTCAAAACTGATTCTTATGTCAACAAGTAGGCTGGGCTAAGAATCTTTCTTCCTCTCTTTCCCAGCCCCTGCCATCTGTCTGTTTAGGAAATCAAAACTTACTCTTGCTGCAGCCTGAACCTAACAGAAAAAGGTATTTACATACATCTGTGGTCTAAAAAAAGGTCACATGATCTCATTACAAATGAAAGAAAAATCTCTGCGGTGGGAGAGATTCTCTTCCACCAGTATGAATAATCATGAGATGCTTTTTAATGTCTTTGAAGTAGAAACACGGGGAGGAAAGGACTGGTCAGGAGTTCCTATTTTTCATTTTAAACCTTTTACTAGTGCTTAGCTTTTTAAACTATGCACCTGTACTGCTTTAAAACAAATAAACAAATAAAAAACAAAAACAAAAAAATGGAGAGGCCCCCCCTTCTCCAGGAACGAATCTCCGCTATTATTAAAAGAGCAAGGTGGCAAGTTAACCTCGAGGTTTAAATATGAAAAAACAAAACAACAAAAACCCATGGTCTTCCCAAAATTGATCGCAAACACGAGGATTAAAGGCTGTAACACTTAACAAGTTTTTTTCCAGTATCTCCCATTCTCTTAGGCATATATTTTGTGCTCAACAGCTTTTGGGAAAAGAATTGCATTTTGTATGTGACCTCAGGCAAATCGTTTCACCTCTCTGTACCTTACACTTCTTTTTATTTATTTATTTGACAGATCGCAAGTAGGCAGAGAGGCAGGCAGAGACAGAGGAGGAAGCAGTCTCTCCGCGGAGCAGAGCCCCATGCAGGGTTCGATTCCAGGACTCTGGGATCATGACCTGAGCCGAAGGCAGAGCCTTAACCCACTGAGCCACCCAGGCACCACTGTACCTTACACTTCTTAACCTAACAATGAAGGAAGTGAAATCGTATCTACCTTCAGACATCGGTTTATTTGTTTTTGGGTTTTTGTTTTGTTTTGTTTTGTTTTTTGGTGAGAATCAAAATTAAGACAGACCGGGAGGTAAAGGCATTGGCTAAGGGTATTGGAGGCTGCCAGGGAGTTTGGGAAGATGGGTGTTAGGGCTGGAGAGCTGGGCTGGATGGGGAGATTCGGTTTTGCAGCAGGAGACAGTTCCTTCAACCTGGAGACGAAGTTTTACCACTACCGGACGTACACCCGGGGCCTGCTGCGTTTCCCACGCAGGAACTCGCGCCTGCACCCGACCCCCGCGCGCCCCCTCTGGGCCCGTACCTGATAAGGGTCTCAATCCCGTCTCTCCCTAGCGGCTCAAGGCCAGGCTTCCGGCCGCAGGAGCTCCAGCGCCCCGGCTAGCGCTCCGCCCTCGGCTTCGTCCCGCCCCTCGGGTCCGCCCCCTTGTAGCTGACTTTGGAGCTGAAGGCTGAACCCGGGAGCCAGCCATTCGCTGCCTGGCAACCGTGACGCTAGCTGCCATTCAGCCAAACCTTCCTAAGTTCATTGGCGCCGCCACAACTCCTCCCCCCCGCAGGGCGGGACAGGAGGCGCCGAAACCACACTTCCATCTCGAACGATTGGTGGGCTAGCTCAACTACGCCCCACCCCGTGCCCACGGAGGGAGGAGTCCAATTAATGGAATAGCCTGGGACTGAAACCCCTGATTTCCGAGAACCCTCGCTACTGGAACGAAACCGAGAGTTGCACGTGACCCTACAGGCTCTGAGAGCGCCTGGAGAGGTGGGACCGGAATTTCGACACTTTGGGATAGGAAGGGACGAGCTGTAGTCATATTTATTGATAGTACCTTGCTAAGAACTTGAGGTTCATTGTTTGGTTTTTAATTACCACAAAACCCATACAGGTGAAAAATGATAATCACAGACATTTTGAAAATTGAGCTTGGAGAAAAGTTGTTACTGGTCAGTGATTACTGAGGTTCTTACAAGGGGAGCCTGGATTCAAATCTAAATCCTCGGACTCCAAACCCCAAACTTAAAAATTCCTGCATTTTACAGCATTGCCTTCCTCCTTGATAACAGCCAGAGATTTGGATTTTGAACATATACGCATTACAGCTTGTCAAAATATTAGATTTATTCATTCTGTGATCACCAGCTTTTATATCCCAAGACTGCCATTCCCAGGATCTAAGTCATAGCCATTAAATAAGTCCTGTACTAGTCAGGCCGCTGAACCAAGACCAAAGGGCCCGGGTGGTTGTTTCTTCCAGGTCACTCACACCTGAGGCCCCCCCCAAGACCTCCCTGCTGATCGCTGGTAGAGCCGTGTTTGCCTCTTTCACTTCGAAATACTGGATCAACTGTTCAATCCCAGCCTTCACTGCAGGTTTAAGTGCAGCACTGATTAGTAGTCCTGTGGGTCCCCCGGACAATCCAGCCATGGTCATCAGAAGGTCATAACCCATATCTACGACTCCATCTTGGCCTCGTTCCTTGGCCTTGTCTGGACAATTCTGAGCAGCATAATACAAAGCTGTGCCGAGATTGTAGAAGGTTCCCACTTGTGGCAACAATCGGACTATATTGTACACACCTTGCTCCTGCTTCTGCTCACAGTTATTGATAGGGGGGGAGCGTCGGGCCCTTGGTGGGCCTGTTCGTTCCCTGGCCAAAAACTGTAGAGCAGAGAATAGGGCATCCCCTGAAACCGCCCTCAAGGTGCTTCTGCTTTTCTGGAGTTCTTGAAGATGGTGGATGAGTTTCTGTGTTGCTTTTACACCTCCCTGGCGGTACAGCTGAAGTTGCAGTGTCCAGACATCAGCCTGGCAACCAGCTTTCTCCAGGGCGATCACCAGTGGCAGAGCTACCAGGAACTTGGGTAGAGGAGGCATGTGAGTAAAGCCAGGCAGGGACTTTGGGAGCAGAGTCTGGCAGGACAAGAGGTCTGAGGAAGGTGGCCAGGATCTCAAGGATGAGGGAATATTTGTCCGGTTTCCATATGAAATAACATCCACAGGGTACAGCAGGAGGTAGCAAAGAAGCAACTCAACTTGTATTGTGATGAATCTGAGGCCAAACATGTCTGAAACAGAATATGCTGGAGAGGGGAGAAACAAGAAACACACAAACCGTTTCCCTAAGGGCTGTGGTCTGAAAGGAGCCCATGACACAGGGCACACCTCATCCATCATCTCCAAAGTTCTGTTATTTTTAGGCAAAAGCCCAAGAATCAAGAAGCGCAGCCCAATTGTTCCCACTTGGCCTTCCCCATTTTCAAGTCACCAGAGACTTCCTCTGCTTTATTTCCACCCATTTATACGGGGCGCCAAATTACCACAAAGTTCAGGCAAGAACTGAGACTGTCTTGATAGGTTTGGTTACTCCTCAATCCAGTTCTGCCCACTTCTCTGCCCCATGAATAAAGGAGATATTTGCTTTCCCCCATAATCAGTACGAGATGCAATCTCTGCAAGTATTTGTCCATTTGTTTTTTTTTTTTTTAAGATTTTATTTATTTATTTGACAGAGAGAGATCACAGTAGACAGAGAGGCAGGCAGAGAGAGAGAGAGAGAGAGGGAAGCAAGCTCCCTGCCGAGCAGAGAGCCCGACGCGGGACTCGATCCCAGGACCCTGAGATCATGACCTGAGCCGAAGGCAGCGGCTTAACCCACTGAGCCACCCAGGCACCCTATATTTGTCCATTTGTATTGGCTGCTCAAACCTTGTTCCCTTGTCCCACATTGACCTCAACACCTAAGACCCTTTTCTTTGGCATTTCCTACACATCCCTGTCACTTTTCCACTCTAGCTCACGATATGAGCTGGGAGACCCAGAGTCAGGAGAGATTAGATATCTATGATTCGCTCTTACTGTATCTCTTTTCAGTTTAAGAATTAAATTAGTGAGCTACAGCATCTAGTTGGGGATTTAGTACAGGGCTGATGAATGAGAAAAAGGTTAAATTACCTCTCATGCATAGTATATATTACATGCACAGTATATGATGACTGAAAGGAAAGAAAAGAGCAAAATGGAATAAGAACTAGGGGCTGGGAACTACTAAATGGAGAGGGTTAAGACTAATCCCAGTCACATGTATGATTTAGCTCTGGCATGAAATAAAGTACATCTGTTGAGTGGTAGTCTACCTTTCTTTTTTCTTTTTTCATAATATTTTTGAGGGGGAATCTGGGTGGCTCAGTCGGTTAAGTATCTGCCTTCACCTTAGGTCATGATCTCAGGGTCCTGGGATCCAGCACCATGTCAGGGCTTCCTGCCCGGTGGGAAGCCTGCTTCTCCCTCTCTCTCTGCCTACTGCTCCCTTTGCTTGGGCTCTCTCTCTATGTCAAATAAATAAATAAAATATTTAAAATCGTATTTAAAAATAAATAAATAAAAATATTTGGGGGACACCTGGGTGGCTCAATTGGTTGGGCGAATGCCTTTGGCTCAGGTCATGATCCTGGAGTTCTGGGATCAAGTCCTGCAGTGGGTAGTTGGCTTCTCCCTCTGATCCTCTCCCCTCTCGTGCTCTCTCTCTCTCTCTCAAATAAATAAAGTCTTTAAAAAATATTTTAAAATTTATTTGTCAGAGAGAGAGAGAGAAAGCACAAGCAGGGGGAGCAGCAGGCTCTCCGCTGAGCAGGGAGTCAGATGTGGGGGTGGACCCCAGGACTCTGGGATCATGACCTGAGCCAAAGGTAGACACTTAACTGACTGAGCCACTCAGGAGCCCCTGGTCTTCTACATTTCTAACTACCTCATCTATCCCATCATTGAATAGTCCCAAGAAAAGAGACTTATTGCCGGGGTGTCACCGAGTATCTGAAGTAAACGTAGACAAATTCCTGAATGAATTTCTCCATAAAGCCCTCCCAAATAGCTGTGGAACGTTTCATAAATTATATTGTCATCATCTGTAGACACCAAGAAGTTCTTAACTTGGAGAACCTTAACTTAGAGGTTTCTTCAGCTTTTTGCCTCATTCTTCCTCACGCTCCCATCACTGCTTCCTGCAGCTCTAGGGGGGTACTGACAGCAAAATTTTTGAACTGTGTCACCAGTAACAAGGCAGATAGCTGGTAGACCTACCATGCCAAGGGGTGTATTTGCCACCAGCAAGACATTCCTCAGGCAAAATAGCTGAGTGTTAGGTTCTCCAAGCTTCCCTGCAGGTCCCCCCAGATTCCTCAGTGACCTGAGTACTGTCCGTGTTTTCCTTCTCATTGTGCTCTCCTCTCATGGAGGAGAGTTTCAGTGATGGCCTTTCCTCCCATCCTAACAAGCTTACACTGCAGAATGTGGGCCTCAGTTGGGCAGCCAGCCTCCTCCAGGGCCACCCCCAGAGCTAAGCTGGATAGGCACTCAGGCAGAGGGGCTAAGGAGGAGCCAGTGTGCAAGAGATCCATGCAGGTCTTGGGATCTGGGAGAGGGATCTGGCTGGAGAGTGTGTTCAGAGGATGGCCAATTTTTTGTCAAAAATGGCTGGAAGGTCAGGGCTCTTTCTGGGCATTTCTTGGAAGGACAGCCAACGGGGACAACAAAACACAGCAAAGGGGCACCTGGCTGGCCGAGTTGGTAGAGCATGAGACTATTGATCTTGGGGTTGTAAGTTTGAGCCCTATGTTGGGTGTAGAGATTAATTAAAAATAAAACCTTAAAAAAAAAAAAAAAGACACAGCAAAGGAGCAGCACAGCCTGGATCATGGTGGGTCAGGAGGAACAGCCCACAGGAAACAGGAGAGAAGTAGTGGTCAAGGTGAGAAGTGGGGAAAGTCTTGGGACAAAGAAAAACCAAGACTAGTCAGGCTAAGAAGTGGCTTTTCCCTTGGGAACTTCAGTTACACCTGGACATAGCTTTACCCCCACCCTTGCAAGCTGTGGGCAGTCCTCACCTGCTCCAGAAGGAAACAAGTCAGAGGAACAAGACGATAAGACGATCCAAACACGTCCTTTCCTCAGTGCTTCTCTAATCTGAATGCTAACCTTCTCTACACTGCAGTCAAAACAAGTTGGCCCTTCTGAAAACAGTGAAGGACATATGCTTACAAATATTTATCCACCTCTTCCTGGCTCAGGCTTTTCCCCCTCACCTTTGCCCCATGCTGACAAAGGAGGGCCATTGCTCTTTGTGGCTACTGCTTTTCCTGCCTCATATCCCTGTCACCATAAGGATTTCTCTAGACCTAAACCTAGATCAGGAAAAATGCCTCAGTCCCTTCTGGAGAAGCAGGGAGGCAAAAGGCAGGGATGCCAAGGATTTCTGGGCAGGAGACCCCAAAATGGATTTCAATGGACTTACCAGGTAAAAAAATGAGAAAATACAACCTACTGGCAAGTCAGATCAAAGCAGAGCAACTTTTGTTTTATCTCATTATCCCAGCACAATACCCTAAACACTTGCATTACCCTGATAGTACCTCTTTCTGAGCTTGTATTAGTGTAGGAATTGATCTTCATTGCTCATTTCTGAGGGTCTAGATGAGAAACTATAGTCTGGAAAATAGGGAACAATGGCATAAGGTGCCTCCTAAAAACTGGTACAAAACCCCCATCATTTTACCATACAGGTTCCTCGCTGGTCATATCATCTAACTCTGGCAGACAGCCAAATGCATTAGGCTAATGAACAAATCCCAGGTCCCTTCTATCTTACTCACTCCTCTCAGTCCCAGGAGGGGCCCTAAGTAGCAAAAGGAAATCGGAGGGGAGAAAAAGTTTTCTAGAACAAGAGGAATGTCTTCAGAAAGCTACTGGGACACAATCCTACAACTGGGAGAAGGATGAACTGGATCTAGAGGCATCCAGCCCAGCTGCTTGAAATTCCTGGAGTCCAAATCCATGGAGCGTCTCAAGGCTCTGCTGCTTCTCAACAGTTCAGGGAAGTTTGGGGATCCTGTCAGATTCTCCCATTTCTTGTCTTTTTTAAAAGATTTTATTTATTTATTTGACAGACAGAGATCACAAATAGGCAAAGAGGCAGGCGGGGGTTGGGGGGAAGCAGACTCTCTGATGAGCAGAGAGCCCAGTGCAGGGCTTGATCCCAGGACCCCGAGATCATGACCTGAGCTGAAGGCAGAGGCTTAACTCACTGAGCCACCCAGGCACCCGATTCTCCCATTTCTGACTGGAGTTGGCCATCCATAGCAGGGCCCATCTTCACATCCAGTTTGTCAGTCTGCATTACCATCCCCCTTAACATGAAAGTGGCTTCTGGTTGAAATTCCTCCAATTTCCAACTCTAGTGTCTTGGGAGTGACCCTAGAGAAAAGAATGTGTGAATATGGCAGGGGAGGAAAAGTGGTGATGAGTTCGTCTCCAGGATCAAGGAGCAAAATGACAGAAGGAGGAGGCCAAAAGCAGATCCCCTCCCCCAATCCAGCTCCCTAACTTTGATCCTGTCCTGGTCTTCCACCTATTCCTCATTAATTCCCATCAGTTGTCAGCTGAATTTTTTTCATTGTTGTTTCAATTAGTAGAGTATTTTTTTTTTTAAGACTTTATGTATTTATTTGACAGAATGAGAGAGAGAGAGATCACAAGTAGGCAGAGAGGCAGGCAGGGAGCGGGAACAGGCTCCTCACTGAGCAGAGAGCCCGACGCGGGGCTCGATCCGAAGATCCCGAGATCATGACCTGAGCCGAAGGCAGAGGCTCAACCCACTGAGCCACCAAGGCACCCCAAGTGGAGTATTTTTGAAAGTATTTATCTATTTATTATTTTTTAAAAAATATTTTATTTGAGGAGGGGAGCACAAGCAGGGGGAGCAGCAGGCAGAGGGAGAAGTAGGCTCCCCACTGAGCAAGGAGCCCGAAGTGGGACTCCATCCCAGGGTCCTGGGGCCACGACCTGAGCCAAAAGCAGACACTTAACTGACTGAGCCAGAAGTCCCAGTAGATTTTATGTATTCATTTGAGAGAGAAAGCATGATCAGGGGAGAGAGGCAGAGGTAGAGGGGATAGCAGACTCCACGCTGAGGAGGAAGGCCAATGCGGGGCTGGATCCCAGGACCCTGGGACCATGACTTGAGCAGAAGGCAGATGCTTAACAACTGAGCCATCCAGGTGCCCCAGGTTATTTATTTGAGAGAGATATAGTGGGAAAGAGCACAAGCAGGAAGAAGAGAGAAAAGCAAACACCCCACTGAGCAGGGAGCCCCATGTGGGGTTTGATCCCAGGATCCTGAGATCACGACTTGAGCTGAAGGCAGAAGCTTAAATTACTGAGCCACCCAGGCACCCCACAGAACATCTATTTATAACATGGTGTATTGAATATTTTAAGCTCACTGTTGAGACTTACTGCTCAGAAAAAAAGATTCCTTTCAAAATATTACTGCTCATTGACAATGCACCTGGTCACCCAAGAGCCCAATGAAGTTAATGTTTTCACACCTGCTAACACAAGGTACACTCTGCAGCCCATGGATCAAGGGCTTTCAAGTCTTATTATTTGAGAAATACAGTTTGTAAGGCTCCCATAGATAGTGATTCCTCTGGTGAATCTGCACCAAGTAAACTGAAAATCTTTTGGAATGCAATCACCATGTGAGATGCCATCAAGAACATTCATGGGATGGCTGGGTGGCTCAGTAGGTCTAAGCAACTGCTCTCACCTCAGGTCACGATCCCGGGGTCCTGGGATCGAGTCCAGCATCGGGCTCCCTGCTCAGCGGGGAGTCAGCTTCTCCTGCCTCTACTGCTCCCCCTGCTTGTGCTCTCTCACTACGTCAAATAAATAAAATCTTTAAATAAAATAAAAATAAATTAAAAAAAAAAAAGAACATTTGTGAGTCAGGGCACCTGAGTAGCTCTGTTGGTTGAGCATCCGACTCGATTTTGAGTCAGGTCATGATCTCAGGGTCATGACGCTCCAGCCCCACGTGGAGCCCTGCGTCAGGCTCTGGGCTCCACATGGAATCTGCTTTTTTCCCTCTCCCTCTGCTATTCCCCCAGCTTGTACTCCCTCTCCCTCAAATAAGTATAAATCTTAAAAAAAAAAAATCACGATTCATGGGAAGAAGCCAAAATATCAACATGAACAGGAGTTTGGGAGAAGCTGATTCCAACTCTCAAGGATGACTTTGAGGGGTTCAAGACTTTAGTGGAGGAAGTTTCTGCAGATGTGATAGAAATAGCAAGAGAACTAGAATTAGAAGTGGAGCCTGAAGATGGGATTCAGTGGCTGCAACGCCATGATAAAATTTTCTCAGATGAGCAGGTGCTTCTTACAGATGAGCAAAGAAAGTGATTTCTTTTCTTTTTTTTTTTTTTTTTAAAGATTTTATTTATTTATTTGACAGACAGAAATCACAAGTAGGCAGAGAGAGAGAGGAGGAAGCAGGCTTCCCTCTTAGCAGAGAGCCCGATGCGGGGCTCGATCCCAGGACCCTGGGATCATGACCCGAGCCGAAGGCAGAGGCGTTAACCCACTGAGCCACCCAGGCGCCCCCAGAAAGTGATTTCTTGAAATGGAATCTCCTTCTGGTGAAGATGCTGTGAAGAATGTTGAAATGACAGAAGAGAATTTAGAAGGTTACACAAACTTAGTTGATAAAGCAGCGGCAGGGTTTGAGAGGATGGACTCCAGTGGTGGAAGTTCTACTGTGGGTAAAATGCTACTGAGCAGCATCACATGCTATAGAGAAATCATTCACGAAAGGAAAGAGTCAATCAGTGCACTAAACTTCACTGTTGTCTTATTTTAAGAAATTGCCACAATGGTGGTGTCTGGGTGGCTCAGTTGGTTGGGTGTCTGAATCTTGGTTTTGGCTCAGGTCAGGATCCTGTGGTCCTGGGATGGAGCCCAGAGTCAGGCTCCTTGCTCAGTGGGGAGTCTGCTTCTCCCCCTGCCACTTCCTTGCTTATGTGCTCTCTCTCTCTAATAAATAAAACCGTTAAAAACAATATTTAAGGGGGTTTGGGAAGTAGGAAAAGAATAAATGAAACAAGATGGGATTGGGAGGGAGACAAAGCATAAGAGACTCTTAATGTCACAAAACAAACTGAGGGGGCCAGGGGGAGGGGGGTAGGGAAAGGGTGGTGGGGTTATGGACATTGGGGAGGGTATGTGCTATGGTGAATGCTGTGAAGTGTGTAACCTGGTGATTCACAGACCTGTACCCCTGGGGCTAATAATACATTATATGTTTATAAAAAAAATTTTAAAAACCCCAAAAAACAAAAAAACAAAATTTAAAACTATGGAGTAAATAAATGGAAAAGGACAGCAATACTTCTGTACCCAATCATAGTAAATGGTCTATACTTAATAAGAGAAACTGGTAGAAGAAATTGGGACTGGAAGTTTCAAAGAAGGCTGGCAGGTCAGGGCCCCTTTCAGGGTATTTCTTGGAAGGACAGCCAATGGGGACAGCAAGGCACAGAAGAGGAGCAGGAACAGCCCTGCTGAAAAGAAGCAAAGCTCGGGTTGGGAAGTGGGGAAAGGCTTGGCATAAAGATATACCAAGACCGATCCTAGCTGGGAAGCGTCTTAACCCTTGGAAACCTCAATTACCCTGGAGGTAGCTTCATCCCTACCTTTAGAGGCTGTGGGAGGGAAAAACAAAACAAAACAAAACAAAACAAAACAAAAAAACCCCCAGCAAGTTGAAGGAACAAGGCAGTACAAACGAATCCTTTACCTAGGGCTCTCCCTGATCTGAATGGTTATTTCCTAAATCTCTCCTTCACCCTACCTTAGCCAGAAACACAGAGCCAGAAAGCTGACAGTTTCCAAGAACTGGGAAGGACATGACATTTGCAATATTTATCCATCTCTTTCTCGCCCAGACATTATCCTTTACTCTGCCCCAAGCTGGCAGACTGGCTCTTGCTCCTTTTTGTGGCTCCTGCTTCTTCCTGCTAGATACACTTGTCACACTGAAGATTTACCCTAGACAAAGGGTAGGGTACACCTACAGAGGTGAGAATGTTTTTGTGTCTTCTGTAGGGAAGGCAGGAGAAAAGGGATGGGTGATGGTTTCTTTTAACCCAAAGAGTTAAAAGTTCTTCCAAGAACATAGGTGGAAGGCTGGGGTACTTAGACAGATGGGCACATTAGATCAATGCTGGTGACTTTTAATTTAATTAAACACATTTAATTTAATACCAAACACATTCGTCATCTAGCGAGTACTGCATCCTAATCCTACCTCAACTGCTGGAATTAGGTTCAATCTGGTGTCTACGGGGTGATCACAGGAAAGAAATGAGGATGGGAGCATCTGGTGCCTTTTAAAACTGGTGCAACCCCCCGCCCCCCATCATGTCACAAAGCTCCCCATCTGGTCTTATGACCCACCTCTAGCAGAAAGCCAAAAGTGTTCCAAGGTGCCTTCTATATGTTACTCACTTCTCCCATTTGCTAAGGGGCGCTGCTAACCCAAAGAAATGGACCCTAAAAGAAGAGAAGTAAGTCTCTGGAGAGCTACTGAGTCAGACTGTTAAAACTGGGAGAAGCAAGGAATGACTGCAGAGTTGTCCACTGCTGTTGCCTAAACTTCCTGAACCCCAGATCTGCTTCTGTCTGGTAAGAGAAGTTTCTGGGTCCTGTGTGACTCTCTGAACTCTGACTTAAAAATGGTCTGCCCTTCCCCGAAGCTTCTGGCTCCTCAGTCGCTCTCATCTTCATCCTCAATCTGGAACCGTTTCTTCTTTGGGATTTCTGGAGCTCTCGACTCTGGGCCTAGGGGAATGACAGGGGTGAGAAGAGAGAGTATCTAAATACGTTAAGGAGGAAGAAGGCGGGTAGGGTCAGTCTTCAGGACTGAGGAGAAGAGTGCTAAGGGTGAGAAGAAAAAGCAGATCCCAATCAGACACCCTACCTTTGCTCCTGCCCTCGTCTTCCTCCTGTTCCTCATCACTGTCTAGCAGCTGACGCTTCCTGGGTGCCATTTTCAGCTGTTCTTTTTCGCCAGCAGGCCCTTCCCCTGAAATGACCGTAAGAGGTCTGGAATTAGGGAACCGGGCCCCCAAATATTCTCAAAATACCCTATCAGCCTTTGTGGTCAACATAGCTGGTCCATAATACCCCACAGGTAAATGGTCTTACCCTCTGGGGACTCCAGGCCGGCTTTCTTTCTTCTGGCTAACAGGAGGGCCCGTAGGGCCTGTGCACGGTACTCCTTTTGGTGTTCCTCTTCAGGGCCTTGCTCTTCAGGGACGGTAGGTTCCAGTCTTGACTGAAGTTTTCCTTCCTCCTCTGGCTGACTCAAAGAAGCTGCTATCTTCCGGAGCTGGGTAGGACTCAGCTTAGCTGGAATTCTCCAGAAGGTTTCCTACAGGAGCAAAAAAATTGAAAATGGGAGTGACATGGAAGGAGCAATCTCTAGTTCACCAGATCTTGACATTTTCACGAGTAAATACAACCCCACATTGGTGGAGATCCACATCGGTTGTCAATTCTACTTCTCACTTATTTATCCAATGTATGCACAAAGTCTAACACAATGCCGGAGACATCAGAAGGTTCCCAGTAAATTCAGTTGTTAAATAAATCAACAAACAAATATCAGGGATCTAAAGGTGAATGAGATATGATCGCTGCTTTCAAGAAACCCACGATCTAGTGGAAGAAAGAACCAACATACTGTAACATCACGGGATTGGGGCTACATCGAGGGAATGAGCAAATCCCAGCTGCCAAAGGTCCTACTTTCACCTCAGTGGGGGAAGGAGTGGTAGGGATTGCTTCTCTGAGGGGACAACTGAACTGACTGTTGAAGGCTGAGTGGAGGTTCAGCCGGAAGATGGGTGATAGGTGAGTATCGCCTTGTATATGTGGTTGGAGACCTCCAGTGGAGGGGCTGGCGTGATCAGCTGTTTGGAGGTATGGAAAGTAGTCCTGAACAACGACGGTGAAATGAGGTGTGTGGGTGGCATGGGTTTGAGGCTGTGAAGGCTGGCCCAGGCTCAGCATGCCCCCCAGAGGCTGTGGACTGTGTCCCGCCAACAGCACAGAACCACCCAGTGCTCTGGACAGGGGGGTGATGTAATAAAAACCATACTTTAGGAAGATAACTTGGGGGGCAGCATGTAAGGTGGAACAGGGGACTAGGGGATCAGAAAACATGAACAGGACGCCTTGTGCAGGAGCCTTAGAGGTGACCAGTAAGGAGGTCAGAGACGGCAACTGCAACAAGGAGGAAGAGATGTACAGTTAAAAGAAAAAGAGAGAGAGAGAGAGAGAGAGAGATGTACAGTAGCAGCAACACGCCCGGTGGCCGGAAGTGGAACTGGTGTTTTTACCTGCCCAGAGGCAGGAGGCCGAACCCCTAGCTTGCGCAATAGCTGTTGAAACTGCTCATTTTCCATCGCTTCCTCGTTTTCTTCGGTCAGCGGCACCAAAGGCACTGCCTGGGAGCAGCCTAGGACGGGGGCAGTAGTCATGTGGTGAGAGTCAGAAGCTAGAACCGGTCGTCCGCCCCAGGGCCAGGTCTCTGGCAGCCTCCAGTACCCTCAGCCCCGAAAACCGTCCTCTATCCACTCACCATCCTCTTCTCGATCGTCTGCTGCTCGAATCAGACAGTTCTGGAGCCACAGAAGGGGAGCAGAGAAGCCTACGGCAAGGAGGGAAGCGTAACATTGGCTCATGCTGCTAACCCCTCCACTGGGACATGTCTCCAGCCCAAGCGCTCACCTTCCTGAGACAGGCTTTGCCCAAGGGCTTCGGTTGAAAGGACTGAGCTACCCTGGGCTTGCCCTGCTTCTGAGTCCTCCTCTTTCTCTTCACCCTCGTCACTTTCTTCCTCTGGCAGGTTTCCTTCTTCCAGATCCTCCTGGCAAACATCTTTCCGGGACTCCTCTCCGTTAGGCTAAAATTCAGTGGGGGTGGGGATGGAGCGGAGTCATCTGGAAACTGAGGGTACCCGGCCAGAGGAGCCTCAGGCAGGAAGCATGCAGGTGAGCAACCCAGCAACCAGTGAGGAGCACTTGGGCGGGGAGGGCGGTGGAGAAGGAGGGCCTGCAGAGCCAGGGAAGGAGCATTACCAGGCTGGAGGGCGCCAACTTCTTGCGGCGTTTCTTATACAGCTCCCGCCGCTCGGCTACCACTCCCAGAGCCAGCAGCTTATCCACGATCCGGGCCCGTGAGCGTCTGGCAGTGATATTCTTCATGATATGACCCAGCACATCTACAAAGAGGGAAAGCGTGTAGAGCGGCAGCGGGGAGGGAGTAGTGAAGGAAGAGGCCTTTGGAAAGAGGCAAACTGAGTGAATTACTCACAAATGACACCACAAATAGAGTAAAGGGAAAGAAGGGATGGGATAAGCCTTCCTCGGAACTAGGAGGCAAGGGCAAGACAGGGACAGCTCGGCTCCCATCTCAGAGGCTCGGAAGCCGCCCCATCACTTACCATCTGAGTCCTGGAACTCCTCAAAAAGCCGCTGCAGCTCTAGCTCCTGATCTTCCGTCCACAGTACAATATGGGTTCCTTTCCTGCTTAAGGAGGTGTCAGTGGAAGAGTGGGCCCCAGAAGCAAACGGAGGACTCCTTATCTCAATGCCCCCCAGAGCATATGAGCCTCTACCTCTGGAAGTCCTTGACGCTGTCAGCCAGTCCCAGCCGTACCAGATGGTGGATGACCTGCTTGCGTGTTCGAGGCGTTTTCAGCTGGGCCAAGATGACGTCCACCACATCCTGACCTAAGGTGGAGGGGGAGTGAAGCAGTAAAGAGGGATCCTAGAGCTCCTGCTGCTCACTGCAGAAATCTTCAGATCTCAAGGACTCATACCTTCCACATCCCGATGAGCAAGGTACAATTCCTGAAGCTGGGCCTCCTCCTCTGGGCTCCAAATAGGGGGTCTGCGACTGGAAGATCTAAACGGGGCAAGGAGAAAGTGAGCATGTAGGATGTTGGCCCAGAAAAAGGAGACCACAGGCCCTCTCCGGTCAGCTCTAAAAGGAACAAGGGCAACGCAGGGAACTCAGAGAAGCCAGCTAGTGGATGTCTCAGTGTGCTTCCTTTCCCTCATTGTCCTTCCACTTAATGAACCCAAAAGTCAAATGAAGAGACTTTCCGAGTTGGGCCTGTGGAAGCAGACACTGCAGGGGCTCAGTGGATATGGAAAAAGGAGAGGAGCTGAGTTCCAGGAAAAGAGGGCAAACAGTTCCACGAACCCTCATAGTTGCCCAGCACATTTTGGGACAGGGCATATAGGGACTTTCTCCAAAGAGCCAAACCCCACTGACAACTGACTGCCCCCCACGAAGGCGGGTGAAGGAAGGAAACCAGAGTAGAAAGGAGACATAGGATCCAGTCCCATTTCCTCTCTTGAGTGATCTCAGGGAAAACTTGAGGGCTTGTTTTTTCACCTATGAAAGGGGAAGTCCTACTAACTGATCTGCAAGCTCCTCCAGCTTTGACACTCTTGTGCCCGTGTCGCCCACCAATGCCCATCCTTCCCCATCTTCAAGCTCACCCGCCATCCAGAGAGCCATAGCCCTCGGCCATCTCTCGAACCACAGCTGTGTTTTTCCAGAACAGTAGCTCCACAAAGGCTTTCTGGTTGACGGCAGCCAATGCAAAAAACTTGCCCAGGATGTACTTGGCGAAAGTCACCAGCTCCTGGGGAAGAAGGAGGCTGCTCTGAGACCTCTGGCCTCAATGTACACATCAACCAGACCTTCTAGGTACTTTCTATCTGTCCCCAGCTGCCCCTCCTCCCTCAGACTATCTTCCAGCCTCCCTCAATCTGTCTGCCTACCTCCTCACCGTTCTGTCACCTCTCAGCATGCTTTCTCTCCTGAAGACTATCCTTTGTGACCCTATAACTGCCCTAAGCCTCTCGGTCCCCACTGCTTGGTGTGTCCTCACTTGGTAGGCCCCAGCGGCTGGGTCACTAAGCACACGGTTGAAGAGGCAGAAGAGCGAGAGCTGGAAAAGCAGGGCTTCCATCTTGAGGTCATGGGCCAAGCGGTGCAGCATCTTGACCAGGCAGTGGTTAGTGTGGGCGCTGTTCTGTCGGTAGCTCCGAAGCAGCAGCACATAGGCTCGCACGACAGCTGAGCTCGCAAAACTACACCGAGATGGGGAGGCAGAGCGGGCATCAGCACGAGAGGGGTGCCGCTCACCCTCCCCCCAGCTCTACGATCTCCACCCTGGGGCCCAACTCTATGTGCTCGGCCCGCACCGTTTGAGGTAGTCCAGGAAATTAAATTCTTTCTCTGACACCTGGACCGCTTGCAGCTCTTCCTCCTCTTCTTCCTCCTCCTCCTCTTCCTCTTCCCCTTGTTCCTCTGGCCCCTGCTGCCCTATAGAAAAAACGAGACTTATCAGGTCTCTGTGACGCTGGTTCCGGAGAAGAGCTGGAAGGAAGGGGATGTGAAGAAAGTGGAGACTCACGGGGGAGCGGGGCACCAAGGATTTGTTTCAGCAGCTCGATCTCTTCCTCTGTGGAAATGTCTTGAGAGCCAAACACATCTCCTTCTGGCCATACCTCCCTGAAGCACAGAGGAAAAAAAAAAGACCTTCGTCAGGGGGGAGTCGGAGTTATCATTTGAAGTGGGTGAAGAAATTTGGACTCAGCTCTCATCTGTCAGCCAGAAAGAGAATGCAAACTGTTACCTCAAGGATGAAACAAAGACTCTAGGGAAATCAGCCACACTGCAACCCACACCATAAGAACAAAACGCAAGCAATCTAAATGTGTCACAATCAGTTGAACAAATGTACATCTCACACTGCCATTAACAATTATGGCAATATGTCTCATGAGAAACGATAATACTGAGAAGTAAAAAAATACTATAAAACAGTACGTACAATATTTCATTCTTGTCAAGGCAACTCTGTATGTCTATAGATAACACAGGAGGAAAAAGATGACTCATCAAAATGTTAGAATAGAATATCTGTATTTTCTCCCCAATTAACTGTGCTCGCTGATATTTCTCAAAAATAAAATAAAAACTAAAAACAGACCCCCCCAATAAGCCAAATGAAATTGCCCAGGACTCAGTGCTCAGTACAGAGCCCCTGTGCTTCTCATGGGACTTCTCTCTTTGGAAGCAAAGAACCTTGGACCACAATGAAAGCCTCCCTCCGCCCCCAAAAGCCCAGGAGTTGGATCCAGAAGGATGTGGGGGCAGGGCTCTTACCGGGCAGACCTAAGGAGGGCCAGGGCCTGTGGGGCCTGGCCAGCCAGGAGACAGTCTTGGATCCGCACCATGGCTTCTGCCCGCTGCTCTTCCACTGGCACCTCTGAGGCCGCGTCAAAGGGAACCACGGAATCCAAACTGAGCTCTGGATCCTAGAGTGGGATTAAGGCTATGGGAACAGAGGAGGGAAACCCAGACAGCCTACCAGCACACTACCCTAGGGAAAGGCAGGGTTTCTGCAACTACCTACCTGGGCACAGCGCTGAAGCTGCTCGGCCAGGGACAGCCACATAGCCTCTAGTTCCCCTGCACTAGAGGGGACATCTCCAGATGCCAGAGGCTGATCTAGGACCTTCTTTTTCTTCTTTCTCTTCTTTCGTTTGTTCTATGGAGAAAGAACTGTTGTTAGGATGGCTGGAAAGCTAAGGAGATGTTTTTCTGTCAATGTCTTCTTTATTCATTCATTCATTCATTCAAGGTCTGAATTAATTAATTCAATAGTCACGGAGTGACCATGTGCTATTCATAAGCAATAGGGAAGCAAGAGTGAGCGGTCTACTTCCTTGCCCTTGAGGAGCACAGTCTAGTGGAGGAGACAGGTGTGTAGACAGGTAAAGTATACTACAGTATGGATAAGACCTAGAGTATGGCTGGGCATAAAATACCAGAGCAAAACATAGGAATAGTACTTGACTTATTTCTTGGGGTCAGAGATTTCCCTAAAGCAGTGATATCTTAAGCAAGTTTACAGAATGAACGGATTTGCTAAGAGGATATGAAATTGTATATGAAAAGGCTTTGTAAAATGCAAAGCCCTATGGAAACATAAACTGTGTTTTTTTCTCCTGAAAAGCAGGAAAATGAGAGTCAACATCCCACCCCTGCTCCCCCAAATCAAAGCTGTGAACCAGTTTGGGGCATAAATAGAAGGACTAGAAGGCACTCGAGGTTCACGCTCTATTCAAGAAACTCATAACACACTAAAGGTTAGGAACATGAGCTTCGGAGCCCGACAGATGGGGACCTAAGTACTGATACTAGCCATTAGCAAGACCTCGAACAAGCTGCTTCACCACTGTGTGCATGTGTCCTGGCAAGACTGCAAGGATGACATGAAAGCCTTAGCACAGTGTCTGACACACAGTAGATACTCAATAAACAGTAATACCAGGGCGCCTAGGTGGCTCATGGGTTAAGCCTCTGCCTTCGGCTCAGGTCAAGATCCCGAGGTACTGGGATCGAGCCCTGCATCGGACTCTCCGCTTAGCAGGGAACGTGCTTCCCCCTCTCTCTCTGCCTACTTGTGATCTCTCTATCAAATAAATAAAATCTTGAAAAAAATAACAACAACAACAAAAAAAAGCATTTCTGATAATGCAATAGAGCCCTGAATGTAAAAATATCTTTTCTCAAGGTCTCACTGGTACTACTGGCCCTTTTAAGTCCAGTTCTGACCAAATTTTAAGCCATAGCAAAAAGAATTACAGGAAAATTTTTACAAAGCAGAGTGCCTGAATCTTCAGGATACAAATTCATTGAGATTTTCTTCTTGTCTTAGACTTTATCATTTTTTTTTCTATCACGGTAAGTGTATTCTTTAATCCTCATCCTTCATTTCCCCCAACCCCCCACCCACCTCCTCTCTGGCAACCATCAGCTTGTTCTCTGTAGTTAAGAGTCTGATTCTTGGTTTGTCAGTCTCTCTCTTTTTTCCTTTGCTAATTTGTTTTGTTTCTTGAATTCCACATATGAGTGAGATCACGTGGTATTTGTCTTTCTCTGCTGAATTATTTCACTTAGCATTATACTCTCTAGCTCCATTCATGTTGTTGCAAATGGTGATTTTATTCTTTTTTTTTTTTTAATTTATTTATTTATTTGAGAGAGAGTGTGTGAGAGTGGAGAGGTCAGAGGAAGAGCAGACTCCCCGCCGAGCAGGAAGCCCAATGTGGGACTCAATCCCAGGACTCCAGGATCATGACCCGAGCCGTAGGTAGTTGCTCAACCAACTGAGCCACCCAGGCACCCCGATTTCATTCTTTTTTTTATAGCTGAATTATATATATATATATATATATATATTCCCCTGCCCCGCTCCGTGGGGAGCCTGGTTCTCCCCCTCTCTCTGTCACTCCTCACGCCTGTGCTCACCCATGTGTGTGCTCTGTCAAATAAATAAATAAATGAATCTTTAAAAAAAGGAAAAAAAACAGTCACATGCTCCACTGACTGAGCCAGGAAGGCACCCTTTGTCTAAGGCTTTTAATTTTTTATTTCATTTCAGGCTTCTTCTTTTTTTTTTTTTTTTAAGATTTTATTTATTTATTTGACAGACAGAGATCACAAATAGGCTGAGAGGCAAGCAGAGAGAGAGAGGGGGGAAGCAGGCTCCCTGCTGAGCAGAGATCCTCATGGGGCTCGATCCCAGGACCGAGATCACGAACCGAGCCGAAGGCAGAGGCTTAACCCGCTGAGCCACCCAGGTGCCCCTCGTTTCAGGCTTATATTATAATACCATCTTAGGGATCTGGCAATGACATGAGCAGCTTGAGTTAGTCTAACAGTTACTAATACAGAATGAGATTCTAGACCTCCTGGCTTTTTTTTTTTTTTTTTTTTTTAAGATTTTATTTATTTATTTGATGGGTTGGCAGGGGACAGCACAAGCAGGGGGAACTGTAGGCAGAGGGGAGGCTTCCCCACTGAGCAGGGAGCCCAATGCTGGCCTCGATCCCGTGGACCCTGGGATCATGACCTGAGTAGAAGGTAGACACCCAACCAAATGAGCCACCCAGGTACCCCCTAGACCTCCTGAGTTTTAACTTAGGGCTCCTTCCGTGTCACTACAATGCTTCTGAAGTATAACCAGGAAAGATCACAGCATAATTACTAAACTCTAAAATTATGAATCCCGGGCGCCTGGGTGGCTCGGTTGGCTGGACGACTGCCTTCGGCTCAGGTCATGATCCTGGAGTCCCAGGATCGAGTCCCATATCAGGCTCCCAGCTGCCTGGGAAGTCTGCTTCTCCCTCTGACCTTTTCCTCGCTCATGTTCTCTCTCACTGTCTCTCTCTCAAATAAATAAATAAAAATCTTAGAAAATAAATAAATAAATAAAATTATGAATCCCCAGGATTTATATGCTTTGCACATAATAGGTGTTTCATAAATATTTCCTGTGAATTAAGATATTTACGTTACATTGGAGATTAATTTAATGAAAGCAGGAAACTGTATTAGACTCACAGAGGCAACATCAGCAAATCCCTTGACCAGTAGTTCTCATAGGTCAGCTCAAGCTACAGAAATATGAGAAGAGTTCCCTGTTCTCTGCCCCTCCCTGTGACTCTTTCCACATCCCAGGGCTGTCCAGTACCTGCACAACCAGGTTCCCACGGCTCCGACAGAACCGCTCCAACATCTTGAGGAAGAGGTGAGTGGTTTCCACCAGGTCACGAAGGAAAGAACGTGGCTGGCATCTCTCATCAAACTTTCGGAAGAGTGCCAGGAAGAGTTCTCGGTACTCCATCACATAGAAGATGTTGTCTAGGAAGGGGAAGAGAAAGGAATGGAAGGACTGGTCTGGAAACTTTGGGAAAGAGAGAGAGACGGATGAAGCTGGAACTGGAAAGAATGAGAATATAGTCAAGAGATGGGAAAGGCCAGGATTAGAGACCAGGCCAGGGCCTTACTCTTGATGATGCGGCTGCTCTCCCTCACAGCCTCGTCTGGGGACATGTCCATCTCATTCACTGTGGCCAGCAGTTCCTGATAGGCCTTCAGCGCCAGGTGCATCCTGGGAGATGAGAGGACAATTTAGGAAGCTGGCCCGTGGAAACAGTACCACTCCTACCCGTTCCAAAAAATATTTCATCAAAAACAGTAACCCAGCCTGTCCTTGCTCCCCAGCCTAATCACCTGAATCCTGAAACAGCAAGGAAAGTACCACTCAGAATTCAGGCACTCAGATTCCCAGCCTGGCCAAGATGCCCACTTTGACCCCAATTCTTGTCCCACTCACCGACGTGCCCAGGAGGCAGCTTCCTTGCGGTCAGTCAGCATCATCTCATAGTAGTTGGTGAGGTTCTGCTCAATGAAGTGGAAGGTACGGACACTGAGGGTCTCAGAAACCAGGCCTGGCCGGAAGGAGGCAGCTCGGTTGAAGGCCATGAAGAAAGCCAAGGACCACATGTAGTAGGTCTCGTCATGCTGCTGAGCCTTCTCCCGCAGCAGGTGATCCTGATGTCCAGGAAAAAAAGACCAGGTCATGACTCCAGGGCTTCCAACTTTTTCCTCATCTTACAGGATGATGGGATAGACCCTGGACACCATTGTAACATTGTAATATTGATTCCAGGATTTGGAATTTCCAGCCCTCTCTTGTTCTCTCCAGGTCTTTCCTCTTCCTCTGGGAATTTCTCTAAGCCTCTTTTTAAAATTTTTTATTAATTTTTAAAATTTCTTTTCAGTGTTCCAAAATTCATTGTTTATGTACCACACCCAGTGTCTAAGCCTTTTTAAAACAGCCCCAATAACCCACTCCTCCCAGCATTCTCACCATCTCTCAAGGGCACCCTATACCCCGCCTGACTTACTAGTCTACACTCTGGGATCAGCCTCCCATAGGCTCTTCGCCAGGTCCCCTTCTTACCCACCACCGGCCCCATCACCTCTCTGTTCCACCTTCCCAGGCTCTCACCTTCACTGAGCCCATGAGCCGGTTATAACAGTTCTCTAGGAACTCAGAGCAGAAGTCTCTGAGGAAGAGTCTCACATTGAGGGCAGAGCGGCGCTGAATGGACAGCTCCCGGGCAGTTTGGCGACGTTTAGGCACCCTTCGGGGCTGCTTTCCCAAATCTGAACTGTAGTTTCGGAGCTAGAGGTGTAGGGTGGGGAGGTCAGAATTACTTCCCACCACCACCTTCCCCCTGCAGCTTTTTCCACATTCCTACAATTTCCTCAGAAGAAGCTCTTAGGGGTGCCTGGGTGGCTCAGTTGTTAAGTGTCTGCCTTCAGCTCCGGTCATAGTCCCGGGGTCCTGAGACCGAACCCTGCATCAGGCTCCCTGCTTGGCGGATAGCCTGCTTCTCCCTCTCTCACTCCCCTTGCTTGTGTTTCCTCTCTAGCCGTCTCTCCCTCTGTCAAATAAATAAATAAAATCGTTTTAAAAAAAAGAAAGAAAGAAACTCTTAGAAGGTTCTCTCCCTCTGGTACTAAGTGAAGACATAGACAAAGACAATAATGCCGGAGGCTCAAAATTTTTTCTCCTATTGTCTCTAACTTTCTTTTTATTTTTTAAGATTCTCTTTCTTTCTCTTTCCTTCCTTCCTCCCTCCTTTCTTTCTTTGTTTTAAAGATTTTATTTATTTGAGAGAAAGAGAGGGGTGCCTGCATGGCTCAACTGCTAAGTGTCTGCCTTTGGCTCAGGTCATGATCCCAGGCTCATGGGATCGAGTCCCACATCGGGCTCCCCGCTCATTGGGAAGCCTGCTTCTCTGTGTTTGCTTATGTTCCCTCTCTCACTGTGTCTCTCTGTCAAATAAATAATAAATAAAAACAAAATAATTTTTAAAAAGAGAGAGAGAGAGAAAGAGAGCACACGCGCAAGAGCAGGGAGAGGAGCAGAGGGAACTGGACAAGTGGGACCCCTGGGATCATGACCTGACACTTAACAGACTGAGCCACCCAGATGCCCCCCAAACTTTTTTTTTTGGAGAGAGAGAAAGAAAGAAAGAGTGCACATGTGAACAAACAGGGAGGAGGGCCAGAGGGAAGGGGAGAAGCAGACTCCACACTGAGCGGGGAACCCAATGAAGCACTTGATCTCAAGACCCTGAGATCATGACCTGAGCCAAAGGCAGAAGTTTCACTGACTGAACCACCCAGGCATCCCTGTCTCCAACTTTCTAAGCCCAAGAACAAAGACAGTTTACTTCCAGAGATGCTTGCTTACCTTTATTTCTTTTGTATGATTTTTTTTTTTTTAAGATTTTATTTATTTATTTGACAGACAGAGATCACAAGTAGGCAGAGAGGCAGGGAGAGAGAGAGATGGAAGCAGGCTCCCTGCTGAGCAGAGAGCCCGATGCAGGACTCGATCCCAGGACCCTGAGATCATGACCTGAGCCGAAGGCAGAGGCTTAACCCACTGAGCCACCCAGGCGCCCTGTATGATTTTATTTTTAAGTAATCTCTACACCAACATGGGGCTCAAACTCACAGCCCTGAGATCAAGAGCTGCATGCTCCACCGACGGAGGCAGCCAGGCGCTCCCTCGCTTACCCTCCTTCAACTCTCACCCTCAACTCCACAGTGTTCCCACCCCGGATAAGGAGCATACTCACGTTGTGGAGACCTTTGTGAAAGATGAGGTCCCTCTCCCCAATGGATTTCAAGCCTTGGACAATGTAGGAGCCCCCAAATCGAGAATGCCTGCAGTAAAAACAATAGTCCAGGGTGATTCCTCAATTCTCTGGAAGCTTTATCCCCATTCTCTCTCATCAGCACATCAGAGCATATTATGGCTCCAAAATGTTATCTGGTCACCACTGTCTTAGCCTTTGGCCCAAGCCCTCAGCCTTCCACACTGAAGGGCTGGGGACAGAGGGAGGGCACCTCCCTGTCACTTACCTGTTGCCTCGCTGAAGGGCTCGAGTCTTCTTTTCTGCCATCTCTCGCTGGCGTAACACCTCCAGTTCTGCCACATCTATGCTTCGCTCCTGCGCTAAGCGTCCCTGTCCTACTCCCGCCAGCTGTTCAGGGTTCTAGATTCAGAACAGAGAGGAAGAGTCAGAAGGACAGTCATTCCTTATTCTAGGTTCAGTCCTGCTGGGAACAGAAGAGGTGAATGAAATAGAACTGTTGAAGGTAACCCATACTAAGGACACGGTCACCTGTCACCCACCTGCTCCCAGATAATTCAGTCACTGTTTCAAGAGTAAGTCTGGCTACACAGCAGAAAGTACATGGATGAAGGGACTAGGGAAATACGCCAGGTTCTCACCTGGTCACGAAACATAAGGGAGATAATCTCTAGCACATGCAGGCTCCACTGTTGCTCAGCGGGTGAGCTGGCCAGAAAAAGAAGCAGGTCATCCAGACCACTGAGGTGAATTGCCCAGAGAAGCTGGTCATGGACACTGGCGTCATCGTCGATTCTCTGGGGAGTGAGTGATAAGGAGAGGAAGACAAGTCATTTGGTTTCACTGCCCTGCCTTGAGGTTCTCCAACTCATTTCTTGACCAAGGTTCCCCCCCTAACTTGTCAGAGGGGAGAAAAGCAAAAAAGGGCAGCTCACCTTAACCAAGCATAAGAAGGCATACAACCCCAAACCCTCTCACCTTCTCCTGATCAAGGTCAGTAGGAACATGGAGAATATTTCTGACCAGCAGCAGGATCCGTTCAATCAGCAAGTTATCTTCCTCTTGCCGCTCCTCCCAGCCCTAGTCAGATGGATGGTTAGAGGCAAAGACTCCCTGTGGAAGGCAGCCAGCATCTACCCTCGCTAAAGGGCAGAAGCCCAGAGAAGAACCAGGATTAAGGGAGAAAAGAGGGGCGCCTGGGTGGCTCAGTGGGTTAAGCCTCTGCCTTTGACTCAGGTCATGGTCTCAGGGTCCTGGGATTGAGACCTGCATCAGGCTCTCTGCTCAGCAGGGAGCCTCCTTCCCCCACTCTCTCTGCCTGTTTCTCTGCCTACTTGTGATCTGTCTCTGTGTCAAATAAATAAATAAAATCGTAAAAAAAAGGGGGGGGAGGGGGAGGATAAAATAGTACAAGCAGTCCTGAGGCAGCCAGAGACAATGGACGGGACCATGTATTGCCAAGGACTAGGACCGTATCTCCAAACTCCACTGTCCTGACAATGACTCCTCTGCCTGGAGGAGGAGCAAGGCACTAAGAGTCTCCTGGGATCCTGGGAGGTGGACCCTCACTCACCAGCTGCAGCAGCTTATACAAAGTTTCACTGAGGACTCCAAAAGCCTTCTCACTGGCAAAGGCCTATAAAATAGGGGAATGGACCTTAAGTGGTACCCACCCTCCCTTTTCCTACCGCCCCCAACTTTGGCCCCAGGGGGCCCTGAAGGAGAGCCTCACCTCTTTGTAGGCCTGCAAGTAAGCTAGCACTTGCAGAAAATGGCGCCGGAAGCTAGGCTCCTTGGGCACACTGCCAAAACAGAGCAAGGCTGGTTGTGTCAAATTCACCATCAGCCTGGGGAGACCATGAAGGAAGGAGACGTTGTTCAGTTTCCTCACTGGGGTCAAACGCTGAAATCTATCAGCTCAAACGCCAAAGGCTGGCACATCGTAAAATGGAAAAAGCTGGGGAACCAACCTGATAACAGCATCAAAAAGAGGCTTGTCCTGGCAGTGCTGGGTAAGCATGGGTAGAAGGTCACTCTGCAGGATTTGGGCTGCCCCCAGCTGTCGCCGCACGTCGCGAGTATCATCCTCATGCCTCAAGTACCGGATCAAATCCTTCACACTCTCTTCAGGGACAGAATAAACACTTACAAGAACCCTGGAAGAAGCTCCATCCTGGCCCCCAGGCTACCCATACCCACAACTGGAGAAATTCTACAGACCTCTGCAATTCAAGCAAGTTTTTTTTTTTACCTGTTTCTTCAAAAAGGTACTCACCTAAGCAATCTGGTTCCTTGTGGTAAGTGTCTCCCTCTAAGTACCCAAGGGCACTACACGTGGCTAGAAGTTCACAATTCATCATGTACAAGTCCATACACCAGTGGAGCAGCCGAGAGAGACAGATGGTAGGTGGAGACAGGACTCAGCAAGGAGGAGGCCTGTAGAGACAGGGAAAGGTAACACATGGAGGGTCCTCTCCACGAAAGGGAGAGGGGAACAGAAGAGGACCCTAATGCTCAGAGTATTCTAAACAAGGTCCTCAAATGCTTCCCTTTTGTCCAAAGTACCAAAAGTCTTATGCCTAGTTCTAGGGAAAGCTTAAATGAAGGCTTCTACCTCATCAAAACCAAGGAGACCCCAAGCCTAAGAATTAAGCATCTGCTCCATACTCTAACTTGGATCTAAAACTATGGAAACAGCCTGTTTCAGAGTCAAGGTAATATATAGAAAGAAGGGCTGGTCAGAGAAAGGCATCAACCCTGACACTTTCAAACTCAGAGAGCTCCGTAGCCTTCTGGAGGAAGGGTGGGGCAGGGTGGGATGAGCTTCCCTCTCCTTTAAGGCCCCTCCACCTACCACAGCCCCGCCACACACCCTGTCACAGCTCTGTGTACCACAAAAGCTAAGAAACACAATGATTCTACTTAGGATCTGACATTCCTAGGAGTCCAGAGGCTTCTGAGGCACCGGGGATACAGAAAGTTCCTTCACCATCCTCCCCAAAGTTACTCTTAAATTTTGGGGATCTTAGTAGAAGCTAGTGTCTAACAGAATAGGTATGGAAAAGAACTAAATAGAAACCGGTTCTCAGAAGAACCATCTTCCTTTTCTAAAGCTTGTCCCTTTTGATTAAGATCCCTAAACCCTCATCAGGTAATCAAGTAGGCGGAGATCCTGAATCTTGGATGTTTCAGAACCTGACCCTAATAATGCAGACACACACGCACACATTATATTCACTAACCTGTTCCTGTGGAAAACTGGGAATGTCCTCAGTCTTGTCCCCTTGGCATATTCAGCTACACTGTTCTCAGGCCTTGGCAGCTTCCTCTGAAAAGACCTTTCCCTGTTCCATATAGCCACCTCTAGCCCCTGACTCCACCCCTGTTCCCCAAGAGTAAATGGGTAGTGTCCAAAGGACTAAGGTTTAATGCCTGATGTTATCTCCTTGCATTTATGTAATTGGTCTGCTTCTCTAGGCTACATGCTACCCTTCTACCCACACACAGTGCTAATCTACTTTCTGAACTCTCAGCCCAGCAAGAGTGAGCCTATAAAACACTGAAGGACTAGAAGTCTGAAGGGAGACTTCTGTTCAGTGCCTTCTCTCGTGGGACCTGTAGCTCCTCAGACCTGGACTCCAGTGTGGTAGGTGCAGTGTGTGGGATCTCTGATCTCCCGAGACACATCCCGCTTTTTCAGATAGGTCTCTGGCGTGTTTACATACGTACACACACGGACATATGCGCGCGCGCATACACACACACACACACACACAGACTGCATACTTCCCTGTCTGCTCTCTCTAAGTGGCAGCCTAGGGAGCTGACAAAAACAAATAGAACAGTCTATAAAGATGCGGAGTCAGCACATCCTCCTCGAAATAAGAGCCAGCATCACACTCTGGTACTGAAAGGTGTGACAGGATAAAGCCTTCTAACAACAGAGACAAAGCCATGTCTGGGGGCCTCTAAGACATAACCTCATACAGTCCTAGCTCCCCTTCACCGATATCTTTGTAGACTGTAGACCAATGTGATGTAAAGATTCAGTATTTGTAAAATTGGCCCCAACAGAGTACTCAGACGTCTGCTTTCAACACTTTACCTGAAAGGCTGACTTGGCTATCGAACTAAGGGAAGGGGAAAGGAGATGGGAAAGGAGCGGTCCTTGCAGACTTGAGATGGATAGAGGTTATGTAAGAGACCCAGGACTGCAGATTCTAATCCCCTGCAGGTTTGTTTTTATCCCCCGCTGCAGTTCTGACAAAACCAGAGAGCAACAGGCAAAGCAGAGGAAGAAATGGGTCAGATGACCTAATGGAAAGCTCTCTGGTCATGAAGCAAGCTGGCAATGTTGGGCCTGTCCATTAGCACTGCAATCAAACAGCTCACTTACGCATTTCAGCCATTCTGGGTGGAAACGCACTATTAGGAAATCATCCAGAGACAGAAAACTTAAATAGTTCACTCTTCATTCATTTAATGAGAAACTACTCACTTTAACTGTCTGGTCTCATCTTCCTCTCCTAGACCACTTATACTCTGATTGTCTTATTCTCCTTTACTAAATATTGGCTTATGGATTTCTGAATGCACTCAATATCTTTCATTTAAGAATGACTGGGTAGGGACGCCTGAGTGGCTCAGTCAGTTAAGCTGCTGCCTTCGCTCAGGTCATGATCCCAGGGTCTTGGGATTGAGTCCCGCATTGGGCTCCTTGCTCAGCAGAGAGCCTGCTTCTCTCTCTGCCTCTGCCTGCCATTCTGCCTGTTTGTGTGCTCTCTCTCTCTCTCTGATAAATAAATAAATAAAATCTTAAAAAAAAAAATCATTGGGTAAAAACTAACACAAAGAACAGTACAAGGGTCACAGGGTAGGGTCAGGGTCCTGGCTTCTCTTCCTCCCTCTCTGTTCTTCACCAAGGCAGAGTCACAGAAAGGATGCTGTGACAGCCATGGAGGTGCCCGCTCGGAGATTTCTCATCAAGAAAGAGCTTGTCAGGACGCCTGGGTGGCTCAATCACTAAGCATCTGCCTTTGGCTCAGGTCATGATCCCAGGGTTCTGGGATCCAGCCCCACATCTGGCTCCTTGCTCAACAGGGAGCCTGCTTCTCCCTTTGCCTGCCACTCACCCTGCTTGCGCTCTCTCTCTCTGACAAAGAGATAGAATCTTAAAAAAAAGAGAGAGAGAGAAAGAGAGAGCTTATCATTCAGCTGCAAAGAACGTGGCTTGCTGACAGCACCTCCAGGATCCACCCCAGCTCTGCGCTTCCTGGGAAGCCCCTCAGCGAATGATAAGCACAGGGGTCCTCAGGCCCAACAAGGACCCCTCTACCAGTCAGTCCTTGCTTCTGAGTTTCTCCCTGGCTTGGCCAAGACTGGCCAATCAGCTCTGTGGGCTGAGCCTCTTGCTGCCCTCCAACTTGCTCCCGCCTTGATCTATCACAGCATTCCTCACTCCACTCAGCGCCTGCTCCCCAGAGGCGCTGAACTGACAGACACCTACCTCACTTCCATTACATGGTTACTGTATTGTGAGAAGTTTGTTAAGTTATATCACTGCACGTTGTAAACGCAGATGAATACAAAGTTAAAATAAAAATCAGTGGTTCCCAAGCCTCATGATTTCATGTACCAGTGTATGTCCCCCCCCAAACTTACCATCTTCACTGGTAAAGATAATAAAGATAGGGATATTAAAAACAAACAAACAAACAAAAACCAAATACTTTTTAAAAGCCCCACTAACATCTATTAACACCAGTGTTTCATAAAAGAAAAACAGCTTAACACACACAAAAAGTAGATATTATATAATCTCAGCTATGCCCTTTCCTTTACGGGACGTAAACAAGTCTTAATGAAAAACTCCCTACACTGTCCTTCTTTTTCTCATTTGACTTCAGACTGATAGAAATGTTATTACAGAGCAGTACTGTTCTGCTCACTGGCACTTAGGAATCATTGATTTATATATTTATATAATAAAAGACGGGGCACCCGAGAGGCTCAGTTGGTTAAGGCACGGCTTTGGCTCAGGTCGTGATCCCGGAGTCCTGAGACTGGGTCCCCCCCATCGGGCTCTCAACTCTGTGGGGAGTCTGCTTCTCCCTCTGACCTTCTCCCCTCTCATGCTCTCTCTCCCTCTCTCTCAAATAAATAAATAAAACCTTTAAAACTAAAATAAAATAAAAGTCGTAAACCAGCCCAACAAAAGGAAAGTTCCCCGAGGACAAGGTTTCATTTTACTGTTTATTGCTGTACCCCTCAAAGCCTAGAACATGCCTATAGAGAGCACGTTACATATTTGCTGAATGAATTAATTTTGAATTAATGGATTATCCTGGGTCATAACCTCTGAACCAGTGAGCCCATTTTGGAGATTATAACCCAAGAAAACAATTTAAAAAAGAGAGGAAAACAAAAATAATACCTCTTCCTAGAACATTTTAGTTTGTAAAATGTTTTCATAGCTTTATTACACTTTGAACCTCACAACAGTCCTAAGTGATAGATACAATCATTTCCATTTTACAGATGAAGAAACAGGCTCAGAGAGAATGAACATTTCAGGAAGATGTTTATGGATGAGTTATCTTTAATGGTGAAGGCTTGGAAACAAGTCAGGTATCCTAACCCTGAGGAACAACTAGGAAAACTTGATAATTTCAATAAACAATATGTCATGTAAATAAAAACTAACTGCACACTAAAATTCAAAAGTTTATATTAAAAAATGGCACATAGGGGCTGCCTCGGGGGCGAGGGGCTGACTCTTGATTTTGCTCCCTGCTCAGTGGGGAGTCTGCTTATGATTTTCCCTCTCTCTCTGAGCCCCACTCATTCAACCCACTTGTGCTCACGTGTGCTCTCTCTAATAAACAACCCCCCCCCTTTTAAAAGATTTTATTTATTTATTTGTCAGACAGAGAAAGAGAGCAAGCACAAGCAGGGGGAGTGACCAGCAGAGAGAGAAGTAGGCTCCTTGCTGAGCAAGGAACCTGATGCACAGGATTCAATCCCAGGACCCTGGAATCATGACCTGAGCTGAAGGCAGATGCTTAACCAACTGAGTCACACAGGTGTCCCAATAAATAAAATCTTAAAAAAAAAAAAAAAGGCTTAATTCTGATGCACAGACGAGAGAGTGGGATTTCCTATAGTTACCCACCCCCCCCCAAATCCTTTCCTCCTACAAAGAAGGAAAAGGAGAAACCACATGAGCTATTTCCAGGCTTGGACAGAATAAACAGAAGTCTGTAATTTCTCTTTGTTCTAAAATAAGAGCATTTGATTACACTTCCTGGATTTTCTGCTTTGAAAGCAATTCCTCCCATGTTGCCCCTTTCACTCACAACAGAGGCAAAACGGGAAAACCATCCATTCTCGTTTGCCAAAGAACCAATAGAAAAGGAAGAAATTCCTTTTTTTTTTCCATTAATAAACTCTTGGATAGGTTTTTTTGTTTGTTTGTTTGTTTTGAGAAATGCAGCGGTTTCTGAACTGTTGGATTTCATAGATGGGTCTTTAATTTTTTTTTTTTTTTGGGTGACTAACATAAGGTTGCATACTTCACATTTTGTAACTTAAGGACACTTACACACACACATATTGCTTACTCTAAAATGGTTCAGCTGCTGTGGAAAATAGGCAACTCCTCAAAATGTTAAACACAGAGTTATCCTAAGACCCAGCAATTCCACTCTTAAGTATTTATCTGAGAGAAATAAAAAGTACGTCCACACAAAAATGTGTACATGAATGTTCATAGCAGCATTATTTATACTAGTCACAATGTGGGGAAGAACCCAAATGTCCAACAGCTGATGAACAGATTTTGTGAAATGCAGGGATAAACAAGAAGTGGCATATGTATAGAGTAGATATTTGGCAACAAAAAGAAACAAAGAGCTGATACATGGTACAACAGTGATGAAACTGGAGAACATTATTTTCGGTGAAAGAAGACAAACACAAAAGTTTACATACTTTATGTTCCATTTATATGAAATGTCCAGAATAGGCAAAAGCATAGAGACACAAAGTAGATTAGTGGTTGCCAGCGCCTGGGAGAAGCAGAGATGGAATACAGCTGGTACAAAGTTTCTTTAGGGGGTGATGAAAACACTCTAATGTTAGTGCTATTGGTTCTACAACTCGGTGAACTGTACCCTCTGCAAGGGTGAATTTTATGGTCTGTAAATTATATCCCAATAAAGCTGTTATGAGAAAATCCCATGCAATTACTATATATCCTATTTTCCATTTAAACATTAAAACAACAACAACAACAACAACTAAGAATAAAATCTCAGGATAAAATACAGACCATTGGGTGCCTGGGTGGCTCAGTTGGTTAAGCAACTACCTTCAGCTCAGGTCATGATCCAGGAATCCCGGGATGGAGGCTCGCATCTGGCTCCAAGCTCCACGGAGAGTCTGCTTCCCTCTCTGACCTTCTCCTCTCTTACGGTCTCTCTCACTCTCTCTCTCTCTCAAATAAATAAATAAAATCTTAAGAAAAATACAGTCCATTAAATTTGATAAACTAGAATTTATGAAAAAACTAACTATATTTTACTTTCACAGTTCATCAGAGACAGATGAGAACCTTGTCAAACACTTAGAGCCAGCAGACCTGGACATTTAAAGGGATTTTAGTTACTTTTCCCACTCACCTAAGTACCAAGTGGTTCAGAGGAAGCACTATTCCTCTGAAACATACTTGCATACTTGTAGGCCTCAAAATGCAAGAACCAAATAAAAGCAAAGGATAAAATATTAAATACATGTACTATTGAAAATAGAAAATTAACTTACTTCTTGAAAACAAAGTAAACCCAAACAAAAAACTCTGCCCCAAACCAACTCTAAGAACCAGCTCTGAGAATCATTAGTATGAACAGAATGACACTTGGCATTTGGATTCCAGTTCTGACCAGTACTAAATTAGTGATCTTGAGTTTATGGCTTAACCTAAAGCTCAGTTTCCTTATCAGTCTACCGAGAAGATAAACAAGGATATTTAAATGCCATCATACATGGAAAGCAGTGCTTCTCAGAGCATGACATGCAGAACACTGCTGGTCCACAGTCTGCATCAAGTATAGACATGAAGCGTAAGCATTTAGAACATCTTACAGGGGCGCCTGGGTGGCTCAGTGGGTTAAGCCTCTACTTAGGTCAAGTCATGATCTCAGGGTCCTGGGATGGAGCCCTGCATTGCTCTCTCTGCTCAGTGGGGAGCCTGCTTCTCCACTTCTCTCTGTGCCTGCCTCTCTGCCTGCTTGTGATCTCTGTCTGTCAAATAAATAAATAAAAAAAAGAACATCTTATAGCACGTAAGAGTTAATGTTTGTTGAATCTAATAATTTTTTAAAAGATGCATTTCTTGAGGCGCCTGGGTGGCTTAGTGGGTTAAAGCCTCTGCCTTCGGCTCGTGGGTTATGATTCCAGGGTCCTGGGATCGAGCCCCGCATCTGGCTCTCCGCTTGGCAGGGAGCCTGATTCCTCCTCTCTCTCTCTCTCTCTGCCTGCCTCTCTGCCTACTTGTGATCTCTATCTGTCAAATAAATAAATAAAATAAAATAAAATATGCATTTCTTTATTTGAGAGAGAAAGAGAGGGCAGGGATGGGCAGAAGGAGAGTCCTAAGCAAACTGCACTGAGCACAGAGCCCAACATGGGGCTCCATCCCATGACCCTGAGACCATGACCCAACCTGAAACCAAGAGTCAGCCACTCAACCAACTGCGTCACACAGGCTCCCCTTGAATCTGTATAAAACTCTATATAATTCTGTATTTTTTTTCCATGTTATTTTTCTAGTAATTTAATTTAGTTCAGGTCCTGAGTATCGCTAAATTAGATTACTCCACTGCTTCCTAACCTAACCTCTTTCCCTGCCTTAGTTACTAAGTCTTTTATAATATGGTTACCGGATTTGACCATATAACCACCCTACCTAAAACCCTTCAATGGATACATAAGAAACTTCATAATGATTATCTCTGGGGAAATTGGGGGGCGGATGTCTGGGGTAGGAGAAACATTTATCTCATTTGTCTTTCACTTTAGCACTATTTGAATTGTTTATCATTAGTAATTAAATAGTTCCAGTGTTTTACAAAAGTGTTTTTAGAAAAGTACTTTATATGTCAATTCTAACTCAGTAAAGGCGGAGGTGGGAGAAGAAAGAAAGAAAAGTACTAATTTTTAACACCTTCGTGGAGGTGGCGGGGGAGGGGGGGGAACCTACTTGGTCCTTTACCAAGATAGTTTGAGAAGCACTGATTGCTACCAGGCACTTAACTGAATGCTGAGCACAAAGTAGAACTCTCAAAATGTTCATTTCCTCTCTGCCTATTGGACTCTATGATCAGCCACTAAATGCTTATGATGAGCCTCCAAAGAGAAAAGGTGCTAAAGAAACTTAAGAAATGTAGTTGCAGAAATAGAACCTGCCTAATAGAAAAGGAATAATGTAAAAGACAAGTCAGGATAAGATCTAAGGAAGTGACACTGAAAAAAGTTTTCTGAAAAACTAGGGCTCTTTTCAGGTAAAAGTGGTCAAGGACGTTTGGTCAGAGGAAGTGTGACTGGATTGGGGCCTTCGAAGGTTCCACAGTGTCCAGGCAGCTGAGAGGAGGTGGGGAGTTTAGGTAGAGAATGACCAGAGCAAAGGCCAAGAGGGAACCACTGTGGGTAACTGAAACTGACAGGACAGCAGTAGAAAAGGGGGTTGGAACTGACTTTATGGGACAACCTTGTCTTTGTCTACCAATTCAAGGATTTAAACAAAAACCAAGAAGTCACTGAAGATTTTTGAGCTGAAAAACAAAATGATCACACTGGGGTCACACAGGCAGTATCACATAACCTGGTAGTGTATCACTAAATATCATTCTCTGCAAAGGGTCAGTCTTTTTCCTTTCATTGCATTCAACCCTGCAAAAGATCCCAATCTCAGTTCAGTTCAACCATCCACTTCCCAGACTCTTGAACTTAGGTCTGGACTCAGACTTGCTGAAGAAAACCAAATCCTGCGGAATAATACACAACTACTGTGTACTCTCCAGCCTGACCACAGCCCTCAGCCTGGCCCAGCCAATCTTTTTTAGTGTTCCTAGGCCACTTCCTCTTCTCTTTCCCAAGAAACAACTGTTTCTAGCTTTCACCATTATCCTCAAGTCCCTCTACTCCACTGCTTCCCAGACCTTTTAGGTGGTGTCTCTGCCCCCTTCCTCTGAGGAACTCAGTCCGTCATCAGACAAAGAACTCTTTCAACTTTCTCCACCCAAGCCTAAAAACGTACATATTTCAAATGCCCACCCAGACTTCTTTGCTTCTAATCTAAGCCCTCCATTTGTGATTTATCAATCACTTCCTGTCCCTTAGTTGGTTGTTCCTCATTTCTTTTTTTAAAAGATTTTGTCTTTTGCCGGGTGGCTGAGTGGCTCAGTCGTTAACTGTCTGCCTTCAGCTCAGGTCCTGATCCCAGTATCCGGGATCAGGTCTGCATCAGGCTCCCTGTTCAGTGGGAAGCCTGCTTCTCCCTCTTCAGTTCCCCCATGCTTGTGTTCCCTCTCTCACTGTCTCTCTCTGTCAGAAAAAAATAAATAAAATCTCAAGAAAGAAAGAAAAAGAAAAGAAAAGAAAGAAATTAGGGAAGAAAGAAAGGTGGATATGTAGGAAGAAAGATTTTTATTTTTTTTAAGTAATCTTTACACCCAACATGGGACTCAACACACTGAGATCAAGAGTCTATCAACTGAGCCAGCCAGGTGCCCCAGTTGTTCCTCATTTCTCATTTGTTTCTGATCTTCTTTATATTGGCCCATATAAGTTGCTCGAAGCCCTTCCATCTCAGGGAGGAAAAAACCCAACATAAGACAAAACCTTTCCTTAATGCCATAAGCTACTCTCCTTCTCAAGCACAGGTGGTCATAGGCCTTGGTCTTCAGTTCTCTTCTGGTCTTATTCTACATAGCCTCTTTGGGCAAACTCATCCATTCCCACGTCTTCAACTACCATCTCTGAGTCCTTAGCCAGCAAATCTCTACTCTTGCCATACTGAGGTCCCATGGTGTCAATCTCACATTCCACTAATGAATAGCATTCTCCATTTTTATGTCTCACTGATACTTCACATTAAACATGACCAAAATGGAGTATCTTCCCCCTAAATTTGTCTCTACTTCTATTCTGGATCTCTTTAGGGACTGACACTCTCTACTTGGTCATTCACGTAGGAAAGCTAGGCGTCATCCTAGATACCTCAAGTCATTAACTCAGGCTAATTCTACTTCCTTAACCTCTCCTATCCAACCCCTATAAACCCCCCCTGCTACTGCCTTTGTTCAGACCCTGAATATCTCTAGCTTAGGCTACTCAACCACTTCCTAACCTCCTTTTCTGCTTCCAGTCTTGTTCCCTTAAATCTATTCACAGAATGGTTACTAGATTTGGCCATACAACTATAACTACCCTGCTTAAAACCCTTCAATGGATACATAAGAAACTTCATGGTGATTGTCTCTGGGGAGAATGACGGGGGCGGGGCTACAACAGAAGGAAATATTTACCTTTCACTTTAGTACTATTTGAATTATTTACCACAGCATACACTACAAAACCAAAGTTTCAGCAGCTTCAAATGCCTACAATACAAGGTCCTTCATAATCTCCCCTGCTGGTTTTTAAGTTGCTCTCTCAAGTTACTCTTCTGTCCTGAATGCGCTAGAGTCTATCCTTTCATCTTTTAAGATTCAGCCCAAATGGTACTTCCTCCCAACTTTTCCATACAGAAGAGACCTCTCTCTCCTGTGTGTCTACTTTGTGCTGTAAATATACTTCCATCATGATATCTACAGATCATGTTATATGTCATACTTAAACAGATTGTTTGAAATGTCTGTCTCCCTCCCTTAGCCTTAGATTCCCTGAGGGCATGAAGTGTTTCTTTCTCATCTCTGAATTTTCAGAGTCTAGTTACAGAATCTGAACTTACAGGGGGTTGGGCTTGGACAAGAGTGTTTTGAAAGTGCTCATCGGTGATTCTAACTCAATCTCCTGTTAATAACTGATCTAAATTATAAACTCCTTGAGATCAGGAATCATTGTGACCAGCACAATGTGAATTATCAAGAAATGGTTTTTAAACTGGAATGGAAGCAGACAAGTCCTGAAATTGAGGGAGGAAGTATTGGAACTGGAGATTTGGAGGCATCAGAATACAAGGTGTGTGAAACTGTGGCAATAAATAAGCTTACTCAAGAGGGTCCAAAGTAAGAGGAGTTAGGAAGCCAGTGCAGACTTGTCACCCAGTAACTGCAGAGGACTCATTTACATGTGTTTTTCCATCTAGACTGTGAGTTCCTTAAGGTCAGGAACTCTATCCTATTCATCTCTGTCTACCTGTCGCTGAGCACAGTGCACAGCTTAGAACTTTTTACTAGGCTGTATCAGTGACACTAACAGAAGGAGGTACAATACTTCCAGAACACAAAGGAAGAAGTGACTACTTTGGCCAGGGCAGTGGGGGGCCAGAAATAGAGGTTTTCAGAGGGACAAATGAGCTCAGTCCTGAAAGAGAAGTTCATTTGGCAGAGAAGTAGTTCAAGTGGAGGGAACAGCAGGAGCGTAAGGCATGAAGGACCACAAGGCAGATACACCCCTTCCATGTAGCTGGGATTCGAGTGCATGACACAGGAAAAATGTGGGCGCTTCAGAAAATTAATCTGAGAGGATCAGACTGTGAAGGGCCACGGACGCCACCAAAGGATTTAAACCTGACTGTGGGGGACCAGAGGGGAGTTTTAAATTTAATCTGAAATGACCAGATTGACTTTGTAAAAAGACAACTAGCGGCAGCACGAAGGGCAGAGTAAAGAACCAAGACTCGGGGGAAGGAGCTTCATTAGTAGCTGACAGTCCAGCTCACAAACCCAAGCAAGAGCTGTATCCTCCTTATGCCTCCCACCCGAGAGAAAGGAGCTAAAGAAACGAGAAATCCATTCTATAAACACCCAAGATTTAAGTCAAGCGAATTCCGATTTCCGACTCCTGCTTGGCGGGCTGCATCTGTTTCTTCGGGTCTGAAGAGGATGGGAAAGTTCCAAAGTGGAAATGCCCGGGAACCTTCTGTTCTACCTGAGGGGTTCCACGCCATCCAACCCATCACAGTCGCACCACTGCACGAGGACCGGCTGTACAGCCGAGCGCGGGGTGAACGCCGCAGCACCTACTGAACTCGGGGTGGAATTGCGCGTGCGCGCCTATCGCGCAAGCCCCGCCCCCTGCCTTGAAAGCCGGTGGCGGGAAACCAGAAGCAGCACTTCTCGAGGGTGCCCCCACGGCTCGGAAAGGGCGTTGTCCGGTAGAGCCCTCTCTCCCCCACACTCACCCGTTCCCGGCCGGTCCTCAGGATCCCTGCGGAGCCAGCGGCCCTCAGGGGCCCGGCCGCAGCCTTTCCCGCCACCCGACCCGGCGGGACCAGTCCCCGCCTGCGCGGGGAGTTGGGCGGGCGAGCCGGGCTGGTCCATGTAACCCCAACCGAGCCGCGGGGTGGGGAGGGATGGTGGTGGTGGTGATGAAGTAAGGAAAAGGGAAGCGAGTACAGGTACTGTTTGATCTGAGCTGATCCCCTATGGTGAGCTAAGAACCACAGCGCTATAAATTTTCTGCTAAGATAATAGGGATCAAAGCCCGATTAGAGGTAAATTTACAAACATTCACCCCCCGCCTAGTCAAGTGGATTATTCCAAAGTCTCAATGGTTAGTTAGAAAAATTAGGCTTTATTTGGGAGGAAGTGGAGAGTTGAGCTACGGGCTAGAGTGGTCTTCCAAGCTAGAGATATAGTTTTAAAGCTTGCGAAGCGAGCTGGCTCCTAAAAGGAAGAGAACAACAATAAATATTCATTGGTAAGTTGAGGATCTCCTCTGGACTCTGCTGAGATGAGTGTATTTTGCTGATGACAAAAGAAGATAGGGCTCAGACGAATAATAATCTGAATCATTAAGCATTTGAATAGAAGGAGTCAATTTTGGGGATATGAAGAGAGTTTTAAGAGATTTGTTGAAAGGACACACGAGAGAAAAGTGAGAAGACACACACAAAAAAGGAAAATAAAGAAGACTATAAAACTAGGGGTAAAAGCAGAAAGATACCATTTGAAGAGTGTTTCTGATCCGGTCTAACGAAATTAAAACTCAGGATCAAAGCCTCTCCCTCCTACGGCCCCCCACCCCTACCTCTACATTTGCTCTGGGCACCAGATTTCCTGTTTTGACCTTAGGGAGCTCTCCTTTGGCTTAAGTACCAGTTGCCTGGAGGCACCTCTGGGTATGTCTGGTAGAACTGCTAAACTATTTAAATTTTCTAGGTTCTAGGCTCACCCTACTCCTTGTTTAGATTGGGAGCTCACTGGCCCAGGGCCTGCGAAAGAGATCCGTCATACCAGAATGAACACAAAACCCAGCTGGTGGATGTAGACAAGTTTATGTGGCTTTACCCAACAGTTCAAATCCCACCTGCCACTTTTCTCAGAGCTACTTCCCCACCCAAGTCCCCGGGGCAAGCATCCCCAAGTTGGCTACACTCTTCCATTAACTTCTCCCAATTTTTTTTGTACAACTGCAACCTGGTATGGGGCTCATGCCTCCATTTTCTCTCTCCCTGCCCTCAGCCCCTTCTCCCAACCCTTGGAATGCCATGTCTCCATCTGCCTCCTGTGAGGAGTATCCCCTGCTTCCCTGCTCCCGCATAAACCTAGGGCCATAATAAACTTGACTGGCAGCAGGGTGAAGGCCAGAAGCTGAAAGGTCTTGGTTCCCTGTGCTCACCACAGTGGGTTGGGAGAGTAAGGTATAGGGTGATACCTTTTTTCCCTTCCCTACCTCTCCTGCTGTGCCCCAAAACTCAGACACAGCCACATTCACTCACATTCATACCATTCATACGCACAATCATACACACAGCGGCGAAGAGAGGTGGGATGGGGAGGAAGGGAAGTTTGCACAAACCAGCTCATGAATGCAACTTGAAAGATTTCACACAGCAAAAGGGGGAAAAAAAAAAACACACATAAATTAAAAAATAAAGAAGTATATGTCCCTCCCCCAGTCGTCCAGGGGTTGGCTTAGCCCCTCTGAGTAAACCCAGAAGCTTCCTACTCCCTCTAGCCAACTGGAGTTTTCACAGGGCCTGGGTCTTCAGTTCAACAGGTTCCCCAGTGCCCTCTGGTTGTCCATTGGAGTCACTGGGCCTGGCGCCCTTGAGAATAGACAGTCTCTCAGAAACACTCTTGAGCCGGGGAAAGAGGAGAAAGTCGTAGAGGAGACTGCCTAGTCCCCCTCCAATGATTGGGCCCACCCAGTATACCTGTAGGAAAAGGGAGAAGAAAACAAACATCTGTACTTGGCAAATACAACTGGGCACTATTTAAGCAGAAACCAGTGTTTGTTTTTAAATTCTAAATTGCTCTACTGATTGTACCTTAAAACTTACCATTTCTTTTCTGACTCACCAAATTAGTCCTTTATCCCCCATATATATTCTATTTTTTGTTACCAGTTTTCACTAGTTTATAGATTGCTTTGGGGGGGAAAAAGGGTTTGATTGTGGTAAAACACATGACACAAAATTTACCACCTTAACCTATGCTAAGTGTACAGTACAGATGTATGTTAAGTATATCATATTGATGCACAACAAACCTCCAGAACTCCTTCTTCTGGTCAATCTGAATCTCTGTACCCATTAAACAACAGCTCCCCATTGCCCTTTCTCCTGAACCCCCATCAAGTACCCTTGTACTTTGTTTCAGTGAATTCGACTACTCTAGACACTTCACATAAGTGGAGTTATACAGTATTTGCCATTTGGTGACGGTGTATTTCATATAGCATAATGTCCTCAAGGTCCATCCCATGTTGAGCCTTTGACAGGACTTCCTTCTTTGTAAGGCTGAATACTATTCCGGTGCATGTGGAGACTACCTCTTGTTTATCCACTCACTTGTGAGGGACACGTGGGTTGCTTCTACCTTTTGGCTTCTGTGAATAATGCTGCCGTGAAAATGGGGATACAGCTTTGAAAAAATTTTTTAATTATTTCTGTATGCTTGGCTGGCATATGACTAAATAACATAGACACAGCCCATTTTTATTGAGGTCTTAGTCCAGACCAGGTTCTGTGCTAAATATTTCACACATACAATGTTCACACTTACTTCTCCTCACCCCCGTTTTATGGTAAGGAAACTGGGACAAAGAATGACAGCGTCATTTGCCATGGTCACACACCGGGCCAGTAATGTGCTAGAACTGGGCTGAGGTGCAGGCCCATCTGTACGCATACATATCCTGAGCCCTGAGAGGAGCAGGTTTTGACTTCCTGTTCAGTTGTCTATCCTCATAGAGCTAGTTTTAGAATCCTGTGGATACTTAGTAAAAAAATCCCTGACCAACCAACCAGTGAAGGAACAACATGAGCAAGAGCTTCTCTTTCTAGCAAATTAATGAATTGTGCTCACAGAGGCATGCCAGATTCTGCGACAGCCCCTTTAGCTGAGTGCTAATAAAGCAGTTAACATATCCAGATGGAAAGCAGGAACCAAACATGGAGCCTGCAGCCCACACCCATAAAGGAGGGCTTTGAGATCTTGGCCCTCTCCCCTCACTCACCCAGTGGTTGGTGAAGTTTCTGGTGAGAATGGCAGGAGCAAAGGAGCGGGCAGGGTTCATGCCTGCACCAGTATAATAGATCTGCAAAAGACATAGTCATAACTGAGACACTTTCCATTACTTCACCCCAGCTTCTCTCCCCACAACCCACATGACCCCAAGGGCTGGCACCTTGCCCCCAGCCAGCAGTAAGAAGGGAAGGATGAACTGAGGGTGGGTGTTCCATAATGGAGTAAAGGTACTATGGATCCCTAAACAAAGCCCACATCTACCCCTGAAGCATACACTCCACCTTGGGGTCAAGAAGGACCAGATATAGAGATCACAAAAGAGAGGATTAGAACAGGGTCAACTCCTCTGTGCCGACCAAAACAGAGTGAGGAGGACTATGTTCATGTTTGACCATGAGCTGGGCAGAAAAAAACTTTAAAAAGTTGGGAAAGGTCTAAGGGCCATAGAGTCCTTAAACAAGAAGCTTCTCTCCTCTCCTGCTTACCCCAAAGAGGTGTCCCAGGGTGAGGGAGAAGCCAACAGCCAGGGCTACAGATCCCAGGCGGCCATTGCGCCTCTCGTCGTATGTAGCAAAGATGCAGAGCACAAACTGGAGCGTCAGGAAGATCTCCACCGTGGTGGCCTGGCCCACACTCACCCCAGGGTGCAACTGGGCAGAAGAAGAAGAAAGGAGGCAACTCATTAGGGTTGTCCCAATGTTACTTCCTCAGGGCTTCCCACACAGTAAGCCCTGTATGGCATCATTTCCCTGGAGAGGGAGGATGATACAACCCCCTTCATAGTAATTGTATTTGCTTCTTATTTCTCCCAATAATACTCCTACATGGTAGAAAGAATTGTACCCACTCAGGCAGATGAGCAAGCTGAGGCCCTGTCAGGTAAAATAATTCTCCTCAAGAACCTGCAAGGAGTTGGAAGGAAAGCTGAAACCAGAACTTGGGTCTCTTGAGTCAGTCCAGGCCTTTATGCCTTCCTTACTTCTCCAAACTACACTTGACACACATGTGTGTGCATGTGAGCATACACTCCCCCCCACCCCCCATACCCACAACGTCCCAGACCCCTGAGGAACTGATTGGCCTCCGCCAGGCAGGGAGTCAGGGTACCAGGTTCGTCCAGCCCCACTTAGCTGACCATTACCGTATTAAGGGCTAGGTTTCCTCGGACGGCAGGCGGGGTGACACTGTACAGCACGGCGGCCCCAGCCACAGCTCCCAGGAGTTGGGCTGCCATATAGCAGAAGGCCCGGAGCAGAGACATCTGGGAACCCACAAGGAAGGCGAAAGTGACTGCAGGATTGACATGGGCTCCGCTGATGTGGCCCACAGCCTGCACCAGCGTAGCCAGGGCCAGGCCAAAGGCCAGAGCCACCTGCAGGACATGCAGGGGTCCGGGGGTCCAACGTAGTGAGGCCCCCAGTCCAAAAAAGACATAGAAGAGGGTGGCAAAGAACTCAGCAAATATGGCCCTCCAGAAGGAGGCTGACCTTAGTTCCCACATGGCAGGGGGGATGGGCACAATGCCTGGGTCCCTGATACCCCCCTGGCCTGATCTGGGTGGACAGTCCCCTTTATAGAGGACTCTTAATCCCTGGGAGGGGCAGGCTGAAGTGGCTGGTCCAGCCTCTTAACCCCTTCAGAGCTGCAGAGGGCTGGACCCACTTTTACGCATCTGATAAAGCTGCTGGATTTTCCCCTCCCTCTTCCAAGGGAGATGAGCAGAGCCGTGGGTGAGTGTTAGGGTAGGGGTAGAGCCAGGGCTAGAGAGACTCTGAGAGAAAAGGATCAAGAACAGGGGGAACATCGAAGTCCGTTTCTCTCTTTGTGTCAAAATTGGGGTTCATGGTCCTGATTGACATCTATATTAGAACATTCCTCAATTTTCCTTGGAAGATCAGTCAAAGTGAGTTCACTTCACAGGGTATGAGACTGTGCTCCTAGGGGCCTTCAGTCTCCTCTGAGTCGGCCACGGGTAAGGGTGGGGGTGGGGGTCAGGAGTGGGGTCCGGCAGGGAAGTTGGATAACTGAAGAGAATTCTTTAGTTCTCTGGGATTAGAGGGCCTTTCCCCATTGGTTGGTTTGGTCTGGAATCTGTGGACCCTGCAGCTCTGGGACAGAATAGTTCTGCTGTGTCTGTTTTTCTCCAAACCCAGGTTCCCTACCCCCAATCCATGCCAGCACCTCCCTTTCCAAGCCCTCAGCCTGGCCTTGTAAACCACAAAGATAAGAGGAAGAATCTATCTTCCATGGATAGGGTGGGGGTGGGCTTGGGGACTGGGGAGGAGAAAAGGGCTTAGTAGTTAAATTTCAGAATCAGCTTATCCTTCGTCTTTCCTAACTCACAAAGTCCTAGCAGGAAGTACTCAAAAGAAAGAAACTGAGTCATGGCTATGGAGCAATGCGAGGGTCTAATGCTTCCTAATATGGTCCTAATCAGGACCCTGGGGCCTTAAATCTTGATCTCTAAGGAAGAGTCTGGGGATGGGAGTGTCTAGACAAGCAAGAAGAGGACAAAATGGGGTAGAAGAGCACGGGGAAAGAGGTTCAGTTGTGTCCAGGCTTGATGGGGGACCTCGTGGGGGGCTCTGCAGTAGTAGAGAAGGCAGAATGGGATGGACTGGAAGGCTCTACCATCTCTACCCCATGGCAAGTCATACATGCCACAAGTGTTTCCCATGAGGAGGAGAAGAACAAAAATTTAAAGAAGAGGTCTGCAATATTGGTTCCCAGCATTGGACCCATCCAATATATCTGTGGAGAGAGAGGAAGAACACAGATTCGGGCTTCTTCTCCTCTCATCCTCCAATATCCAGCTTGGGAATGGATAGGAACAGTTATAGCAAAGGCAGAGAGCCCATCTCATCCACCCACATGTAGGAAGTTGCTGAGAACAGGTCAGAGGGCACCCAAGGAGACTGGAGCTCCCAATTTCATGGAAGAGGAACAATCCATTAGAGATCCTTGGAATCTCTTGGGTTTTAGATGGCCCACCAATATCCTCACTTCAGGCCCTGGGACCCTTGTTGCCTCTCACCCAGAGATGCTCCCAGTTTCCAGTCACCTCTGTTGGTCCCCGAGGAGATACAAGTTTCATGCTGCTTCTGGGGAAAGGAGCCTGGGACAGGACAGAAAGTAGTATGTCATGGTAGTAAGAACAGAGACTCTGGCAACAGATACCTTGGTTCAGATATGGATGAGAATACAAAGTGACAGAAGTAGTTAAGACTGATAGTGGGAGGGGCGCATGGGTGGCTCAGTGGGTTAAAGCCTCTGCCTTCAGCTCAGGTCATGATCCCAGGGTCATGGGATCTAGCCCCACATCAGGCTCTCTGCTAAGCAGGAAGCCTGCTTCCCTTTCTCTCTCTGCCTACTTGTGATCTCTGTCTGTCAAATAAATAAATAAAATCTTAAAAAAAAAAGACTGATAGTGGGAGTATAAATTGGGATTATTACTTTGGAACGCAGTATATAGCACCATATTATAAAGACGAACATGGTTTCTGACCCAGGAATTTCACTTCTCATTTATATATCCAAGGGAAACTAACTTCTTCCTTCTTTCCTTCCTTTCTTCCTTCCTTCCTTTCTTTCCCCTTCTTTCTCTTTCTTTCTTTCTTCTTTCATTCCTTCCCTCTCTCCCTTCCTTACTTCCTGTTTTTCTTTCTCTGTCTCTCTCTTTCCTTCCTCCCTCCCTCCCTCCCTCCCCCTTTCTTTCTTATTTCTCTCTCTCTCTTTCTTTCTTAGGAGACAGAGAGGGGAGGGAAAGGGGTAGAGGGAGAGAGAGAATCCTAAGCAGGCTCCATGCCTGGTCAGATGCTTAACCAAGAAAATTCTCTAGGAGACATATATAAGAATGTTGAGAGCAGCACTGTTCACACAATGGAAAATTATTTGGCAGTCAGAATGAGAGAACCTGGGGCACCTGGGTGGCTCAGTCAGTTAAGCATCTGACTTTTGATGTCAGCTTAGGTCTCCTCTCAGGATTGTGAGTTCATGCCCTGTGCTGGGTTCCATGTTAGACGCGGAGCCTACTTAAAAAAATAAAATACAAAGTGAACCACCACAGTGATACGCATTAACAGGGAGGAGCTTTAGCAATAAAATATCAAGTAAAAAAAGAGTCCCAGAAGATTATACATGGCATGATAAACTTTTTATAAAATTAAAAAAAATAAAATCGGGGTGCCTAGCTGGCTTAGTTGGTAGTGCACGTGACTCTTAGTCTCAGGGTTGTGAGTTCTAGTTCCATGTTGGGTGTAGAGATTACTTAAAAAAAATCTTAAAAGAATCTAAAATAAAAATATGCTTTTCAGAACACATACAGATAAGATGAAACTACACAAAAAAGTAAATAAAGAATGATGAAATAGGATTCAGGATGGTGTTTACCTCAGGCAGGGGGAGCAAGGGGATGGAGTGGAATATTTATTGATTTCTGTGATTCTCAAGGCTCTAGTTTTTCTGTTACATGGTTGGTTTAATTGGGGTGCCTATGTGGCTTAGTTGGTGGCACACCCAGCTCTTGATCTTTGGGTCGTGAGTTCAAGCCCTCCATGGGGTGCAGAGATTACTTAATAAAACGATGCTTAGTTTGTTACTTAAAAAAATAAATTAGGGGTGCCTGGGTGGCTCCGTTGGTTAAACATCCACTCTGATTTTTGGCTCAGGTCGTGATCTCAGGGTGCTGGGATCAAGCCCCATGTCAGGCTCCACACTCTGCGTGGAGTCTGCTTGGAATTCTCGCTTCCAGTTCTCTCTGCCCCCCCCCCCAGCTCACACTGGTGCTTTTTCTCTCTCTGGTAAATAAATAAATAATAGTTTTAAAAATTAGGGGAAGCCATATATAGGCCAATGAGGAGGGGATGTCATAAACAAAGGAATAGTCCAAGCCCTTGAAATCCGTAACAAACAACAGAAACAAACAAACAAACAAAAACAACTGGCTGAAGTTATCCCTACTAAATATAAATTCCAGAAGGGCAGGGATGTGTCTGACTTGTTCACCACTGCAAACCCAAAGCTTAACACACAGTAGAAAACAAATAAATCTTTGTTGAATAAATTAACATAAGCTCTCCAAGCCTCAGTTTCTTCTGGATCAAATAACATAATGTAGGTAAAGTCTTAACATACTGTTTGGTACAGAATAAAGCACTTAATAAAATAAATAGGAGCCACTTGATTAGGGTTTTATTAAAAGCAAAAGCTTATCCCTAACCACCAATTCTATAACCTCTTGTAGTAAGGAACAGAAGAGCAAAGTGCATCTAATTCAGTCCCCTTGTTTACATCAAATAAAATTATTAGATTTCCTTATTTGAAGCTATCAACTTTTTTTAAACTTTTTTTTTTTAAGTAATCTCTATGCCCAACATGGGGCTCAAACTCATGTCCCTAAGATCAAGAATTATATGCTACACCGACTGAACCAGACAGACACCCAAATCTCTTCTCTTTATTCCTCACCAAATATTGACTAGAATCTCATGGAAAACTGAATCCTGGCCCATTTCCTTTCGCATTGGCCACTTAGCTGAATGACAAACTTCCAAATTCAATATAAGCTCTCAAAAGCTCACTTGAGTTTTTGCACAGATTTACATTAAACTAGAATAACTATTATTTTCCATTACCCTAGACTCTTGATTTTATTTTTTTAAAGATTTGGTTAGTTAGTTAGTTAGTTAGCTAATTAGTGAGGGTTCAGGATCAGAGGGAGAGGGAGAAGCAGACTCCCTGCTGAGCAGGGAGCCTGATGTGGGGGGCTCCATGTCAAGGACTCTGGGATCATGACCCAAGCCAAAGGCAGATGATTAATTGACTGAACCACCCAGGCACCCTTAAAGAATGATTTATTTGAGTGAAAGAGAGAGAAACTACATACACACAGAGGGAGAAGGAGAAGAGGACACCCCGATGAGCAGGGAACCCCCACATAGGCTCAGTCCCAGAATCCTGGGATCATGACCTGAGATGAAGGCAGCCGCTTAACTGACTGAGCCAGCCAGGCACCCCTAGCCTAGCCTCTTTAAAGGCGGATGGGGAGGGCGCCTGGGTGGCTCAGTGGGTTAAAGCCTCTGCCTTCGGCTTGGGTCATGATCTCAGGGTCCTGGGATTGAGGCCCGAGTCAGGCTCTCTGCTCAATAGGGAGCCTGCTTCCCCGCCCCTCTCTCTCTGCCTCTCTGCCTACTTGTGATTTCTGTCCGTCAAATATATAAATAAAAATCTTAAAAAAAAAAAAAAAGGCAAATGGGGGGGTAGCTGTGTCTCCCTTGAGGAGTGGAACCCAGGCTTCCCCAAGGCCCTGCTTGGTATGGGTTGGGTTCTTACCAATGCCAGTTCTCTAGTAGTCACTGAGCAACCCACTGCTGGCCTGGTTGGCTCACCTGCTTCCAGGCACTGTAGTGAGCCACAGCAAACGTGGTGAGTACCTGCTGGATAGGGACAAACACTTCACGCCCAGAGATTGGCCTATGACTCTTCCTGCTCACCTAGATGAGACCAGAGGTGCTAGGACCAGAGTGGGAGGACACAAACTACCCCCTGCTCCCGGCAGCCTCCCAGACCCCACCACCTATCTATCAAGCAGCTTTAAGCAAAGGATCTGCAACAAGTTACCCAAATTCTTGAGTGGCTGAGCCTAACTCATTGGCCTATTTGCATCATACTGAAGGTAGCTGAATGAGAGGATGCACAGAGCAGGGGGCCCTCCTCTTTTGTTCATTCCTTGAAGTCCTATCAGCCACCTGCTTTCATTACCTACCTAGTGTCACCCTACTCAGGAAGAGGGGCTGCTGCCTACCTGGATGAGTAACTGTGATGTAGCCACCTGGGGCAGTGCTAGGTAGAAGAGGACCTAGGCCAGGATGGCTGCTGTGCTCTTGGCAAGGATATAGGACACCTCCTGGAGGGAGTCAAGCCAGTGGGCACAGTGCAGTGCCAGAGTGAGGGCAGGATTTGTCTGGGCCCCACTGACCTCATCAAAAATCTGTGCCAGACTCACCACCATCAGCTCTTCAGGCAAGAGTTGAGGGACTGTGCCTGGCACAGAGCTCCCACTGGGGCACAGGCCCTAAAAACAACCCCTACAAAGACCAGGGTGCCTAGGCCTTTAGCCAGCAGGTCTCTCCCAAACCGTTGGCACTATAGGTCCTGGGGGAGAGGGCGGGGAGGGGTAGGCAAGATCAGGCTGGCTGTGTGGGCTGGCAGTGTCTGCTTCACTCTTTTCCTCACTGGTCTCCCACCTCTCTCCTCCTCTTCCTCTTTCTGTCCGCCCCCCTCAATAAACTCTCCAGCCTCTTCATCCTGCACCTACTGTCCACCCCCCTCCCCCCATGAAGCACCTGTCATGAGAGGATGGGAGAAAGACTGAAGGACAGAATAAAGGAGTAGTCAGTGAATAAGCCTCCATTTGCTTTTACTGGGATTTAACAGCAGAGAAGAGGAAAAGTCTCAGTTTCAACAGGAGAAGGAAGGAGTCTATAGAAAAAGATGGTGGTTTCTCCTTTCTGCAGGAATCTCATCTTCTAGAACACCGTTTGGCCAATCTGGTTCAGAGTCTCTGTTGAGTATCCTGCTCTGGTTTGGAGACTGCTTTTCTAGGTCTAGGTGAGTGGAGCTGGGATGAGGAGCAAGTGTCTCAGGTGCTTTCTCTGAAGAAGGAGGTAGCCAGACAGGGGAGAGCTCCACTCCTGTGACTAGAGAACATTTCGTGTTCTTCCTTCAGCCAATAGAGAGGAAGCTCATCCCTCAAACTGCCACCCCTACCCAGTCAGTGCTCTCCCCAATGGAGCCTTAGACTATCATACTCACACCTAAACATTCAGTCTCCCCAACCTTGTGCATTCCCTCTCCTACCCATCTCTTTCTTCCTCTTTAGCCCTCCAACCCAGACTCACCATGGGAGGGGCATGAGCTTATAATGGCTTCTATCTACCAGAAGTGCTCACAGTGAAAGTAGGACTCATCCTTCCACTTCCTAATCATCTTTATACAACTGGGTTTCAGGAGCCAGAGAAGTGAAGAGGAAAGCTAAAGCAAGGATCTGGAAGACAGTGAGGATTCCAGGGAAGGCAAGGTAAGGATAATTCCATTCCTCACCAGAAACAGAGCAAGCCAGTGAGAAGGTACCAATGCTGAATTGGCAACTGGACCACTAGAATCTGCAAAGGAGAGTTCCTCTGAGGAATTTCCTGGGACTGCAGGGGATTCCTGGGGTTGAACACTTCTAGGATTACCTGGGACACATCCCAACCCATCCTTGTCATCTCTTCTGGTTGGCTTGGTCACTTTCTTTTTCTTTTTTCTTTTCTTTTCTCTTTCTTTCTTTCTTTTTTTTTTTTTCTTTTTCTTTTTTCTTTCTTTTTTTTTTTTTTTTGCTATCACTCTACTTTGTTATATTTGGGGTCCTTTCCAGGGGTTGCCAAAATTTTAAATTCTAGATTCTCTCCCTTTCTTTCTTCTGCCATTGAGTAGGCATACACATGTTTTTGATTTTTTTTTTTCCTACTAAGAACTATGGATGTGGAGGAAAAGGATTTGTAAAACAACAAACTTATTTTAAGTATTAACTGCTTGTAGAAGTGAGCATCCTGGAGTCTCATCTATCTCTACACTAACTAGACTGAGTTATCTCTTGATTACTAACAATCAGCCTTCCAAACTCTTTATACTCCTGGGGCTAGGTATCCTAAATTTACTGTACCCTCTTCAATAAAGAAGGCTCCATTTCTCAGTCTCTGGGAGGTGCCATAGGAAGCATAATCTATAATATTAGGGAGTAAGTACATCTATAAATCTCAGGGAATCTGCAGGCAGAGCTATTTGTCTTGTCTCATTTCTCCACAGTGGGTCCCATGTGATTACCACCACCTCTGATGTTATCCACCAGCTTACTACCTCTCTGAAGCCAAACCACAGCCAGCCTGTATGATCAAGACTTAGAGCATAACCTAGGTCTGAGTTCAATAGAAGTATCTAACTTGCTGATCTTATAGGATTTTATGAGGATCAAATGAGATATACCCAGGCAATAAACATGTTTTATGTTAGCTGCCTTCAAATGTAAATGAAGTGATTCATGAATTAATCAGATATACACATAATTTATGGTTATCAAGTCTTGAACATCCTCTGTGGCAATTACAATGTAGGGTGAATTGAATTGAGATGTGGTCCTGAGGGGCTGGGTGAGCATCTGTCTCTGCATCCCCCACATGGAATCTCTATCCTAACCAATATTCAGAATGCCACATCAGCATGTAACCCAGCTCCATTGTGTGGACAGTTTCATAGAACAAAGGCCCCAGCATAGCACAAGCCAGCCTAGCAGCCCCTTTGGCTAGCTCCTGAGGGCCCCCCTTCTCTCTTTTTCTCTGGTTATGCTTTGCTGACTGCTGACTCCTGGCAAAGTCCAGAACAATCACCAACATCTGAGTGCCTCATCCCTCTCGTGTCTATAGCTAAGAGCTCCAATTAGCATGTGGGTCAGATGAGGACCCCCACATGTTAAAAATGGCCTAATCTAAGAAATAAGGTGAAAACAGACTGACACATCCTGTTCTTGCCTCCTTCTTCCCTTGTCTTCCTAGGGAGTCATATATAACTCCATGCCAGACAAATCAATGCTCATTATGGTTAGAACCTGTTTTAAGTACTTACTTAACAGTATATGTGTTATCTAAGATACGGGTTTTCACTAGCATTGCACCATCGGTTTATACCCTTCTTATTCTAGTTGACAGCCTCTCCGTAGATGACTTCATCTATTCCACTCTCCCTCAAAATTTATATCCACATATTTACAGAACATTTTCACGTGGGTGTCCTGTAGACACCTCAAATACAGCCTGCCTGAAACAGAATGAGGGATGTCTGGGTGGCTCAGTTGGCTGGGCATCTGCCTTCAGCTCAGGTCATGATCTCGGGGTCCTGGTATGGAGCCCCACATTGGGCTCCCTGCTCATCTGGAAGTCTGCTTTTCCCTCTCCCTCTGGCTCTCCCCACCCCCCACTCATTCTGTCACGAATAAATAAACAAAATATTTTTTTTCTTTAAAGATTTTGTTTATTTGACAGAGAGAGAGAGAAAGAGAGAGAGAGATATGGAATAAAAGCAGGGGAAGTGGTAGAGGGAGATGCAGGCTTCCCAGAGAGCAGGGAGCCCCATGCTCTGGGATCATGACCTGAGCTGAAGGCAGACACTTAATGACTGAGCCCCAATAAATAAAATCTTTTTAAAAAACCCACGAAAAAACAGAAAGAACTATCTTCCCCCATTCAAACATGATTTTCCTTTTGTATTCTCCCATTAAATCAGAAACCTATGAATCAGCTTTGACTCCTTCCCCTATCTTCTCACTCCCACCTAACCAGTCACCAAAACTCGACCCATTCTACTTCTTACATGGCTTAACCAACACCATCTCTCACCTGAGGATTCTAGTGGCTTTAGACCCCATTGACTGTTTCTTTCTTTTTTTTTTTCCCCAATATTTTATTATTTGACAGAGAGAGAGAGAGATCACAAGCAGAAAGAGAGAGAGAAGGGGAAGCAGGCTTCCCGCCAAGCAGAGAGCCTGATGTGGGACTTGATCCCAGGACCCTGAGATCATGACTTGAGCCGAAGGCAGTGGCTTAACCCACTGAGCCACCCAGCCACCCTCTTTTTTTTTGTTTTTTTTTAAGATTTTATTTATTTGAGAGAGAGTGAGAGAGAACATGAGAGGGGAGAAGGTCAGAGGGAGAAGCAGACTCCCCATGGAGCTGGGAGCCCAATGCACTATTCGATTCCGGGACTACCAGGATCATGACCTGAGGCGAAGCAGTTGCTTAACCAACTGAGCAGTTAATGGGTGCCCCCATTTGACCCTGTTTCTGGTCTCATTCCCTCAATTCATTCTCCATGTTGCTGCCAGTTTTATCTTTATAAAAGTGCCTGTAGGGGTGCCTGGGTGGCTCAGTTGGTTAAGCACCTGACTTTAGCTCAGGTCATGATCTTGTGGAGTCTGTTTTTCCCTCTTCCTTTGCCCTTCCCCCTACTCATGCGTGTGCATGCTCTCTCTCAAATAAAATCTTTTTTTTTTTTTAAGATTTTATTTATTTATTTGACAGAGAGAGATTACATGTAGGCAGAGAGGCAGGCAGAGAGAGAGAGGAGGAAGCAGGCTCCCTGCTGAGCAGAGAGCCCGATGCGGAACTCGATCCCAGAACTCTGGGATCATGACCTGAGCCGAAGGCAGCGGCTCAACCCACTGAGCCACCCAGGTGCCCCCTCAAATAAAATCTTTAATAGAAGTACTTGTAGGGGCGCCTGGGTGGCTCAGTGGGTTAGCCTGCTGCCTTCGGCTCAGGTCATGATCTCAGGGTCCTGGGATCGAGTCCTGCATCGGGCTCTCTGCTCAGCAGGGAGCCTGCTTCCCTCTCTCTCTCTCTCTCCCTCTCTCTGCCTGCCTCTCTGTCTACTTGTAATCTCTGTCAAATAAATAAGTAAAATCTTAAAAAAAAAAAGGTACTTGTGATTTGTCATCTCCCTGTGGCCCTTCAACTGTTCCTGAATGCCTGAAAGACATTCTTACTGTGAATATGTGACTCTTCATAATTCAGCTTTAACTGAATTTAACATAATTCAGCATATCTCCCCAGGATGAGGCCCTGACAATTTTGTGCTTCTTGTCACTCCTCAAAACTTCATTCTATTTCATTACCCAGTGCTTTAGCAGAAGCTGTTCCCTATACCTTGAATGTCTTTTTTTTTTTTTAAGATTTTATTTATTTATTTAACAGAGACACACAGCGAGAGAGGGAACACAAACAGGGGGAGAGGCAGGCAGAGAGAGAAGCAGGCCTCCCACCAAGCAGGGAGCCCCATGTGGAGCTTGATCCCAGGACCCTAGGATTATGACCCAAGCTGAAGGTAGACACTTAATGACTGAGCCACCCAGGCATCCCTACCTTAAATCTCTTTTCCCCTTTTTTCTATCAAGTGAAACTCTATCACTTCTTAATGATTATGCATGGAAATGTTAAGAATTAATTACTCGTGGGGCGACTGGGTGGCTCAGTGGTTAAGCGGCTGCCTTCGGCTCAGGCTGAGATCCCAGGGTCCTGGGATTGAGCCCTGAATTGGGCTCCAGCCCGCTCAGCAGGAAGCCTACTTCTCTCTCTCCTACTCACCCTGTTTGTGTTCCCTCTCTTGCTGTGACTCTCTCTGTCAAAAAAATAAATAAAATCTTTTTAAAAAGGGAATTAATTATTGTATATTAGCAACGAGGTAGGTAAATCATCTGAACACTGAAGGTGAGTTTATCGGGTGGATGGTCAGTGTGCAAAAGTGAAATAACACAAGAGATGACAAGCAAGAAGCTATTTCCTGAACAGGAATAAAGTAACAGAAGTGTGTCTAACTGACAGTGTGAGGAATATGCAGTGATTGCTTTAGCTCTCACATCTAGGATGGAACCTAAGGAGAAAAACTATAGAAACAGAACCCAGGAACTTTTCTCTCATTACTACCAAGATGCAAAGTATTGACAGAGCAGGACTTTTCTGAAGGAAATCTGTCCTCCATGCCTTTGCTCCTAGAATTAAGAGGAATAGAAACATCTCTTCTCACACATTAGGCAGGATGTAAAGGCTGGACCAGGCTGACCCCTGGCGGAGAATGAGCCAGCCACTGCACTCCAAGAAGGTGGGCACAAAACTTTCTCCCTTCATCCTCATTCATGTATTAATTCAAAAACAACAGTACACTTACTCTGTGTTAAAGGTAATACTGAGGCCCTAGGGCACAGAGAACAAAGGATTTAATTCCCATTCCTAAGAATTCTTAAGAACCCATTTTAATCCCTATTTCCAAGAACTTAACAGGTGGAGCGCCTGGGTGGCTCAGTAGGTTAAGCATCTGCTTTCAGCAGGGGTCATGATCCCTGAGTTCTGTTATCTGGTCCTGGATCAGGCTCCTTGCTTCTCTCTTTTCCTCTGACTGCCTGTCCCCTGCTTGTGCACTGTGTGTCAAATAAAAACAACAACAAACGAAAACACAACCACCGGAACAGGCAAGGGGCACCTACCTGGGTGGCTCAATGGTTAAGGGTCTGCCTTCCACTCAGGTCATAAAGGCAAGGTTCTGGGATTGAGCCCTGCATAGGGCTCCCTGCTCAGTAGGGAGTTGGCTTTTCCCTGCCTCTGCCTACTCCCCCAACATGCTCTCTCTACTCTCTGTTTCTCTCAAATAAATAAATAAAATCTTAAAACAAAACAAAACACCAAATACATGCGTTATCTAGCTGCCTCTTTAAATGTTCCCTCTTCCCAGCAATGGGGAGAATGGGGAGTCCAGTTAGAAGGCCAGTGCAGTAATCCAGAGGAGGAATAATTTGATTGGGGTTCAAGGACAATCAGATATGTGAGATGAGGGAGACAAAGAAGTCAAGGACTTCCAGGTTTCTAGCCTGGGAAGCTGGTTGGTTACGGGTTGTACTTCACAGAAGTCAGGGAACCTAGTTAGAGGAGGAAGCTTGTTTAGGAAGACAAAGTAAGTTTTAGACATGTTAAATTGAGGTGACTAGCTAACGGGGCAGGGGGAGTGGGGGTCAGGAACATCCAGGTAGAAATATCTAATAGGTTGTTGAATATACAAATCTGCCAATGAGGAACGAAATATACAGTAGAGATTGAGTCCTTCTCCAACAACCCTTAAAATACAAAACCAACATTTACAGTACTTACATATTATTATTTATTAAAACAACCTGCCACTTCACCTAGGAATCGCTTTTTGTCAGGTTGTATTCTAGGTTATTCTCTCATTTAATTTTTACCACTAAGGTTCGGAGAAGTTAAGTGATTTGCCCAAAGTCACACAGCGGAGCCGTGTTCGAATCCGATTATTGCTTAATTCTAAAATCTATACTTTTGATCTCTTACTACTCCATCTTTTTAAAGGTCCTACTTGGTAAAAACGTGAGCAGCAAGCCCCTCAGCAAAAAACTAAACAAACTGTACCTACCACGTCCTGACCTAGAGCAGAATTCACTAAAATGGCTCCCCTACCGGGCGCTGGCTCTTTTACGTCATCATACTGCGCTGCGGCCACTCGCGCACCACGTCGGAAAGGAGCTGGCAGGCAGATGGCGAGGTCCCAGGCCAGGGGGCGTGCCCTAGTCATCCCTGGCGCAAGATGGCGCTGCCTTTTGCACGTTCGTTTTGCTCATGCCGCTGGGGAGCCAAACGATTGGGGGTTGCCGCCGCCGAAGCCCGCAGAGGTAAGATTATTTCCTTTTACTCTCTTTTATCTCCAAAATGGTTACCGTTATTCCCGGGAGCTCCTTTGGTTCATTTCCCCTCCCCATCTGCGTTGGTCTTGGAGTCCAAACATGGGGCACAATTTTTTTTTTTTCAATCCCGAGGGGTCCGAAGGTCCATATTAAAGTGCCCCACTTTTGCCCGCGTGACATTCTCTTTCCCATGTACTCGTGAACTTATGACTGCCTTTCAGATCGTAATGTGTATGTATCCCTAGTTGTGGGGTTCTAACCCCCGTCATCATCCAGTCTCTCTGCTCTGCTCACAGGCTTCAGCTTCAAACTGGACGAAAGAACGGCCCACAGCAGTCTAGCGCTCTTCAGAGGTGATACAGGTGTCAAATATGGCATAGTGGGATTGGAGCCCACCAAGTTGGCCCTGAATGTGGAGCGCTTCCGGGAGTGGGCTGTGGTGCTGGCAGACACAGCGGTCACCAGTGGCAGGCACTACTGGGAGGTGACAGTGAAGCGCTCCCACCAGTTCCGGATAGGAGTGGCAGATGTGGACATGTCCCGGGATAGTTGCATCGGTGTTGACGATCGTTCCTGGGTGTTCACCTATGCCCAGCGCAAGTGGCACACCATGTTGGCCAATGAAAAAGCCCCTGTTGAAGGCATCGGGCAGCCAGAGAAGGTGGGGCTGCTGCTGGAGTATGAGGCCCAGAAGCTGAGCCTGGTGGATGTGAGCAGGGTTGCTGTGGTTCACACGCTTCAGACAGATTTCCGAGGTCCAGTGGTACCTGCCTTTGCCCTTTGGGATGGAGAGCTGCTGACCCAGTCAGGGCTTGAGGTGCCTGAAGGCCTCTAGTATGTCCATTGCTGGAGTCCCTAATCATGCTCTCAATCATTCTCTGAAAGTGTCTGAAACCTTTTAATTTTGCCACCGCACAGTGTCTCATTTTGGAAATGCAGTGTTGGGTTCTCTGTGCAATATCTTAGTCTTCTTCCTCTCCCATACCCTGTGAAAACTGGGCATACAGCTACCCTTCCCCATCCCCAAATTACTGCTGATTTCCCAAGCTATCATGTGTGTACTTTGCCTGACTGGCTTCCTTCAGCTCCTCTGCTTCCTTGTACCCAGAGCTTTCTCACACTGCATTCAGTCCTGGGGTGTTAGCTTTGAACTTTGAATTTATTCATCACTGTGATACCTCTGCCTCCTTTTGCCCCATATAATACCCACCCCCCCACCTTGGGGCACCACAGGATCTCTCCAGAGTAAATCCTTTCTACCTCTGGCTGGAGGAGTGGTGCAGTCAGTGACTTGGACCTTTCTCTCTATAGCACATAGAGTCTGGGCTCTGGATCCCTCAGGAAGTGCTTTACTGTGTCTGAATGAAATAGGGCCCTCCTTCCCCAGTACCTCAGTGCCAGACTCTCAGCCCCACACAGCTGCAGCTGTCACCACCCAGAGTCCGTCTGCCTTAATCTGCACACCTCTGACATTTGGTCAATCTGTTAGAATCACTGGGCCAGTTACAACAGTGACCAAAGGAGATAAGATACTTTTGCCACAGTTGGAACTTCCAGAGGGAGGAGGGAGGCCTGAAGTCTTGCACAACCCATTTTGGGGCCTGCTTAGTCCCAAACCCTCATGTATTGCCACCTCTCCCTCCCCGCCCCCCCCCACAACCTGACCTCTGGCAGGTGAATACAGTTAACCTACAGTAATATTTAGGGTTGAGGAAAACGTGGTGGGGTGAGTATATATGTGAAATAGGTATTCTCAGGCTCTGACCTTGCAGTTCCTTCTTATCCTCCTTTCTGATGGTGATGCGGCTGGATACCCCAAAGGGAGAGGGATAAGAACTGGGTTTAACAACAATAATAATTTGTGTAATTAAAGTTTATTTGAGCACAAAATACTTTCTCTGTCTATAAAATTAGCAGTAGCAGCAGTACTTTCGAGCCAAGGAGGGCAGACCTGTCCAGACTGTTAAAACCTGGTACATGGCTGTCCTACTTCCTCTTTGGACATATACCTGTGCATGGTGGCTAGGGCCCCTTTTCCAGAGTATCTCTGTCTCTCTCATGATGGTTTCTTTAGGGGAGGGAGAGGGGACCTGGGCGAAGACCTGGGATGATTCTGAGTGGGCCAAACCATTAGGCTGTACCTTGAAGAAGCTCATCATCTCCATGGATTGCTGTACTGCATGTGTCCACCAAGGCACTTCTCTAGACTCTGTCTGTCAAGGGAATGGGGTATTTTCACTCTCACAGAAAGCGGTGGCCTAAGTCTTGGTCCCCACTGAAGCAGTGTGGCTGTCCATAGCATGTTTGGTGGTTATGGATTGAGTGTGTGGCCAGCTCGTGCTTTTCTTCGAGCAGGGACCATGTGCATGTCCCAGGCTCACACCATGCTCTCTAAGTTCTCTTTGGACAGGGCTTCTGCCGCTGCCTCGGCCTGAGTCTCCGATGGTGTGTAGGAGTCCTGATAATCCTGAAGCAGCTTCACCACCTCCAGGTGGTTGAACTGCACAGCATCATCCAGGGGAATGTTGCCCCACCTAAAAGGAACCAAGATCGGGATCAGGGAAAGAAGACAGTGACAGTGCTCTGGTCACACTACATGACTGGGGTGGCTGGAGGGCACAGGGAGAGAAGCTGTGCCCAGACTCCACCCCCGCCCCTGCCACCTCCAATTTTAGCTTTCTCTTACCTGTCCTTGACAAAGGGATTCACTTTGCAAGCTTCAATCAGGAACTTAACAACTTCAATGTGTCCTAGGAATATGAGCAGAAGGAAAATGAGATGGTATAGATCCTCAACCTTTTGGTGTTAGCCACATTAGACTTTGGCAGCTGAAGTCTGAACCAAGAGGGGTGGGGGAAACGCCTCTTCCCATTGTGCTCCCTGTGGCAGCCAATAATAGTTGGCCTGAAGACTGCAGGGCATCTGGACAAAACTAGTTGCTGCCCCTGTAACCTTATGGGCATATACAATAGGGAGTACTCTTCATAGAAAAGAAATGGTCTTGGGGTGCTTGGCAGGCTCAGTCGGTAGAGCATATGACTTTTAATCTCAGGATTGTGAGTTTGAGCCCCACACTGGGAGTAGAGTTTACTTTAAAAAAAAAAAAAAAGGTATAAAATATTTTTTAAAGAGGAAAAAAAAAAAAAAGGATCTTAAGCTCTGGTTCCCCTTTTATTTAACCTTCAGATACCTTCAGCTGCAGCGACATGCAGGGCTGTGCGGGAGTCATAGTCTTTCTGTTCCATGTCCATGGCTGACAAGGCAAACCTGAGGGTAGTGGAAAGCAGTTGGAGTTACCCAAATTAGTCTAGAATCACTAGTGTCTTTTCTGAAGTGGGGTTCCGACTAGATAGGTTCCAGAAAAAATAAAACAGGCTCACTAAGATCTGTAGACCCTGCATAATCATGTTCCATACCCAGATGAGACTGTTACTCCCAAATCAGACAGGGGTGTGATGCTTCCAGAAACATCACTGCCTACCCTTGGTAGGTGCCCAGCACATGTTTGTTGATGTTGGTGATCTACTTGAGGCAGGGTGCTTACTTCCCTCCTAGGACTCTGCTCTTAGCACCCAGATTAATCATAACATGGCTGCCATTATTTAAATTCGTATCACATGGCAGTCACTGTACTTAAAACAATCTCATTTAAATGCAGTCTGTATCCATTCTATCTGGCTCTAAAGCTGAAGCCTTTAACTATTTTGCGGTGTTGACTCCTAATGAGATCTCTGATCAGGACTATTTTACTGTGTTTATTTGGTACCTTCGAAGGGCTGAGACATCTCCACTATAGGCAGCAAATAACAGGTTCACCACAGTCTTGTTCTGGAAAACAAATACCCACCTGAGATTAACTGTGATTTTGGGCTCACCCATGCTCAGCTCTGTCCTGTGACCCTTCTCCAAAGATGCTTAGCCAAGGGTATTGCTAAACCACTAATGGAATGTTCTATTCTAAAATAGTCTTACAAGCCACCTGGGGTTTTCCTTACCCGAACTTCTCCCCCTTCACGCCGTGGGTCTAACTTTCGAGCACAGTGCCTCAGGTTGTCGTAGTTGTGGAAATTGAACAGAGACACCAGCTTCTAGAATTGTAAGCCAAAGAGATCGATTATTTACTCCCTGTACTCACTAGGAGCTCAAAATTTTTTCATTTACTCATTCAAAATCATTAAGATCTTCAGGCAAAATAACTCACCTGGCAGAAGCTGATGCCCCTATGGCTGTTCCCTAGCTTGTCCAAGGGAGGTGACAGACACATCATTCCCATGACATTGGGTACCACTAGGAGGATGGCTCCTGATACAGCTGACTTGGCCGGCAGGCCCACCTTGGAGATAAAATTGAGACTGAGGATAAGCTAGTGGTGCCCTCAAGTCTGGATTAATAAGTTCGTCTATTCCAAATGACTGCACAGGCAAGGTCATGTCCACCTCAACCTCTTGGCTTGTTAATTAGCTTCTTACTCCTTACTCCTTACTTACTCCTTACTCCTCTCCTGTCCTATCTCCTTTAAACTCGTGGCTTCAGTAAGAAAATACTTGTTGAGTGTCTATGCTGTGCCTGATGCTGCCCTAGAACTAGGATGGTCTCTTGACTTCATGCTGGTGGTAGGAGATGGACGATCAAGAGACAAAAAGAATCACAGCTTATGAGATAACACAGGAGGAAAGAAGCAGAGTGCTGCAATAGAGAAAGCAGTCGGAGGAGGGCCTACTGGAGACAGGATGGTCAGCAGAGCCTCTCTGAGGAAGGGACCTCTACACCGAGGCCTAGAGGAGAAGTGCCAGGTACATGGAGGGAGGCAGAAGTGGGTTCAGAAGCCACAACATCATGTATTAATGTGTTTGAGGGACTCGGTGTGTTTGACAGACTCGCCTAAGGACTCTCAGCCCAACTGCCAGACTAGGAGTTACGAAGGAGAGGCAGGAACAAGCTTCCAGCCTCTACCTTCAGAGACTCCATGGCCTTACTTCTTGGCTCCAGACCGGAAGCAAACGATGGCAGGGCTGGAAGCACTCACATGGAAGGCAAACTGGCCTGAGAAGTCATACATGCCGCAGGAGTGCATGAGGCTGAGGGTGTTGCGCACTGCTTCAGCACTCAGGACGCTCTCTCCTGTGATGGGGCAGATCCCGCCATTGGCCAGGGTGGCTGCCATGACACTGCCTGACTCACAGGTCACTTCCACTGAGCACAGCTGTAGAGACAAGGCAGATGGATGGGTGCAATGTGGACCATGAACACCATGTTCTTGGGCACAGAGCCACGTTCTTGGCCTCCTGATCTTTCAGAAAGTTCCCGTGGTGTTTCTGAAGGACACCAAAACCACTGGAGAGGACGCATCCCTCATGTGGGTCAGAGCAAGGATGGCGGACTGTCCTATTCCTTTGGCCCTGAGCTGAACAGCAGTGTGTGCTCACCTGGAAATAGAGGTCGAGGGCTGCCATCATGTCTACCCCCTTAGGAAAGCACTGTAAAGAAGAAGAAGGGAGAACATTTCTTTTCAGGCCATCAGCAAACCCTGTCACACTGCCAGGATCTCAATCGAAGTCCCCAACCCCATGTGCCCTTCCACCAGCTGCAGAATTCGCAGGGACTTTCTCTACCAGCCTCTCCCAGTTACCTTCTTTTCCTTTAGATAATAGCCGATGGCATAATTCCGATCGCCTGTTTCCTTCTCTGACTGGAATCTGAAGCAAACACCCAATTTAGTACTTGATGGTTGAGGGGTGAGTTTTAGGAGAAGGGGAAAAAATACCTTCCCTGAGAGAGACAGAACTAGATCACACGTGTCAAACTAAATCAGCCCTCAAATAAATCCTCACGGAAATCATGGAGAAAACTACTGACCCTGAGCAAGCACTGGACATAGCTTTACTGTTAAGTGTGAAAAAGAAACTCCCAACCCCCAAATTGTCTAGTCATCTAGTTTGGAGAAACTGATGAGGAGGTTTCTGGCTTGGAGAGGCTTGGCAAGAAGGGCTTGGGAATAAACCCTCACACTGCCTCTCTAAATACTAAAGAGAAATGGAAGAAATTATTTTACAAGATAAACCAATATCAATGAATTGGCTCAGAGGAAGCTGGGTAGCCAAAATTCTCCTGGATTTCTTCCTCTTAAGATTCTATCATCCCCCTTCTCTATGGCAAGTGCACATATCCCACAATGTATTCGGCCAATCCCGCAAACGGGGCCTTACGTGGCATTGCTGAAACCCATGTATTCGTTCCCAGCCATTTTGTTCAGATACTGCAGCACCTGAAAGAGGAAAGGGGGCATGAAAGGCATCACATGGGTGAGGACCCCTACTGAACACATACTAGCCTGATGAAGCCTTCTGAATTTCTAAGTCATTATCCCAGCAGAGACTCAGGAGTCTCCCCTCTGAGGCCATAGATTCCCATGCCTCTGGAAATAAGGCTTCTAGTAGTATGGGCTGGTGCACTATCAGAGTGGAGTTAGAGCTGAGCACTGGGGTAGGTGGAGGGGACAACATGCTATGGAGAAAAGCAGCCAGGAGCTGAGTAGCAAGGGAACTTACAAAATCAAACTTCTCTGCTTTGTTACAGTCCATCTGCAGAGAGAGGGAGAGAGAGAGAGAGAGAGAGAGAGATCGAGAGATCAATCAGCATTCCAAGCCTAGGATGACAGGGGAGTGTCAGGAGGACTTAGTGGAGTTTAATGATGTCTTACACTGATTTTGCTACTGGGAATATTTTACATTTTACAATGATGATTTTTTTTTTTTTTACGACTGATATATATATATATATATATATATATATGGAGGGGTATGCCTGCATATCTAGTGATCTTAAAAACCAAACCATTTAGATTTTATTATCAAGTAATGAGTACAGATAACTTCAGCCCATCCATGAGTCTCACCCATCTGAGTCTCACTTCCAATTCCATTCTCAATCCCAGGCTTCATCCCTGCCTCTCACTTCCATTGCCCTGAGTCCAGTCCTGTCCCCAAGTCCCACTCCAATTCTGATCCCCATCCCCATCCCTTACAGCCCAGGCTGGCGCGGTACTTTATCATATCCCTGACTCCCATTGCTATCTCCAATGGGATTAACAGGAATGGGATAAGAGGTGTGTTGCACAGAATATTGTTATATAGATTATATTGATAACCAAAATAAAGCTGAAGATCTTAGCTAAGAGTCAGGTCCAATAAGACCTACTTCAATGGGAATAGGATGAGGCAGGTGCGGGTTATAGGGCTGCAGGCAGAGGTAACCCAGGGCAAGGGAGAGCTTGAGCCTGGTCTCCCACCCCACCCCCACCACACCCTGTTGCTTCCTACACATGTCAACTATAGTGTCAACACCATAGGGACACTGACACCTGAGTCCCTGGGGGGAGGGTTCCTAACACCACCTTCCTCAGGAGGGGCTGTGATTGGCTCTGGAATGTTGCTGCCCACGCTGTTCTCAGGTTCTTGCTCAAGCCCTGGGAGACCTACAGCTGACAGGCCAGCCTGATGCCCTTGCTCAAGGCCAACTCACAGTTTCAGGTGACGTGAATAGCTGCCCTGGCCTGGCCATTCACCCTTCTTTCTGTGTCCCTCACCCAGAAGTGGCCAATCAGTGCCCAGTAGTGCTGTCCTCCCCCTGTATCTGGCATGTGGCCCTTGGTCCTAGGCAGGGGTCAAGACCTGCTCACTTCTCTAAGGGCCAGGAAGCTCTGGGCTCCAGACTCATGGGTGGGGGCAGAGGTATAGTTCCTTTTACTAACATCTTCAATATATGTGGTCGTTGCTGTGCCCTCACTGCCACCTGGAGACCCTCAAAGGAATCAAAGACCCAGTAATCCCCCTGAAGAGCTGGGCAGATATGAGGAATATAGAAACAAGGGGATTTAGAGAACAGTACCTTCCAGAAGGCTAGGATGGCACTGACCTTGATCAGGGAGCTCACGACAATGGCACCAGCATTGACCATGGGGTTATGGGGGATTCCTGGGGAAATACAAACCACCCAGTCTTATTAGCTATTGTGCAAAGCCTCCTTTACAGCCTGCCCACTCTGCAGGCTAGACAAATCTTTCTTTGCTGGGGAGGATAAAATGACAGAACTGACCAGGAAGGTCAGGGAAACAAATAGGGCTGCAGGGGTAGGTGGGAATAAGAAGGGGGACACCTATGAGTCTGACCTGAGCTCTGGTGGCACTCACCTTCCTCATTGAGAGAGAGCTTGTTGTAGCGTAGGCCACTGGGCTCCTTGCCCACAAACTTGTGCACGTAGTCAGTGCCGAGGGTGCTGATGGAAATGGCATAGGTGAGGGGCTTCACACAGGACTGCAGGCAGAAGGGAATCTTTGTGTGGCCCACGGAGTGCCTGCAGCAGACAGGTGCCGTGAAAAGGATCAGCCTATGTTCTGCACCTGTGCCCTGCCTCCCCGTCCTCTCACCAGGCATCTCACCGCTGACCATCCACAGTGCACAGGGAGACACCCCACAGGTCCGGGTTAGACTTGGCCAGCTGGGGAATATAGGCTGCCACCTGGGCGTGAGTGGGGAGAGAAAACAGAACGGGGATATGGATGTAGAGAGGGGAACAGAGCTGAGGTTCAGGGTCAGGAAACTCTTTTAGATAAAAGTGAGAATTCTGTCTTCTGCAGGGCAACAGGGTTCCCTCCTGCCTGTTGTTCCCAGGGACACCCAAGTCTTAAGTCTAAGAAGGCTTTATCTTTCTGTAGCCTTATCCCGATAGAGATGGCAGTAAAGCCTACAGAAGGCAAAAAGTAGAGAATTTTGGGGTCAGCTTCCCTTTTTGGGTCTTGGGCTTAATTACCCTATAGGTCTCCTTCAAAGTTCTATTGAATCCTTCATGCCAGTTGTCCCCTTTGGAACTTTGGCTTCCCTCCTCTGCTCTAGAAATCACATGTATAGAAATACATAAAACCCTTGTCCCCATTTTTAGAGATTCTGCTTCTCATCTCTCAATCATGGATTCCCAGCCCCCGGAAATTTCCAAGAAGCAAGGCATATCTGGCCCAGAACCCTTGTCCCGCCCTTAGTCCCCTGGCCCTCACTTTGCCTCCAGTGAGCTCTTTGGCATCTTCAAAGATGCGATCCACATGGCTCGTGAACTCCTCAAAATCAGGAATGACAAACTTCCTTCGGAATGCCTGGGTCAGGAGCACAATGTTGCTGCTCACACACCTGGATCCCAGACACGATGGGGTTAAGGGGCTGGAGAGATGCAGCTGCGACTCACTCCGGAGCCAGGGAAGTCAGGAATAAGGAGAGTGTGAGTGGTCATTAGGTTTGGGACCAACAGCTGTTATATGATCTTTGGCACATTACTTTATCTTTCTGGGTCTCAAGTTTCTTTTGCCCCTAAAATGAGGGGTGGCAATGTTGTGGAAAGATAGCCCAAGACACAGTGTCTTAGGATATGAGAAAAAAAAATAAGTACCCAAATAATATGTACAGTGGGTCACCTTAATATTTTTTAAAATTCCTAAATCATATAAGTATATTTACATATATTCCTATATGTATATAAATGCATAGGACATTATCTATAAGATACCCACTAATCTGTCAACAATGCTTCCTTCCAGGAAAAGGGACTGGGGTTGGGGAGACAGGGAAGGGAGAACATGTATTTCTATGTTGTTTGCACTTTTAATAATGAGTATGTGAACATTCATATGTTATTTGTATAATAAATAAGTAATACATTGAGGAGTTGGACTTGATCCAGTCCCCAGGAGCCCTCCCTGCTGTCATAGTCTATGTCCACAGAACAGTTCTGAGAATGGTGCCCTTGACTGTGGGGCCCTCACTTTTGGAAGAGATCTCGGTCCAAGAGGCCACCACTGCTGGACTCTCGAACCATGCGACGCATCTGGCTCATGCAGTCCCGGAGCCGGGGATCTGATGTCTGCAGTCCGGTGGCCTTCAGTGCCTTTAGGGGAAAGAATAAGCCTGGTAAGGTCAACTACAAGGACAGTAATGCAATCCTAACCTTCTTTCCCAATGGATAACAATTAGCTCAACCCCAACTACTACGACAAGTGGACCAAATGGGTTTGCAGACTAAGAAAGGAGGAATGGTGCAGGGTTGAAGGCTGATAAGAGTTTCCTGCCCTTTTTCATCAAGGCAGCTGGTTTCTGAACCCCTTGGGTCAAAGTTTCAAACTAAGAATATGGATTGAGTCCGAGGGTTTAATCTTTCCAGCCTGGAGCAGAGATGGGATTGCCTTATGAGCCTTGATATCTACTGCCATCTCCTACTTTTCACCCTCATGAGGCAATGTGTTAGCTGCCCTACACTTCCTGTCCTCCTTTTCCTGCTTTGCAGAGATCCTGCGGGCTCAGCATTCTGAGAAGATAAGAGAGGAACTTACGGTAGTGAACTTGTGGATAGGGATTCGTTCCTGTCCTTCAGCAATAGTGTAGAAGAGCAGATCACCCAGGCGGGATAGCATGCCACTCTCTGATGAGTCACTGTTCGGGGGCAGAGATAGGAAAGGAGGAGAGGAACATGAGAACTCCCTGCTTATCCTCCTCGAACATGGCCTTATAAATAGGTAGGTGTCCTAGGGACACCAAAGTGGTTCAGTCGGTTAAGCGTCTGCCTTCCTTCAGCTCAGGTCATGATCATAGGGTTCTGGGATTGGGGGAGGGGGGGTCCCTGCTCAGCGGGGAGCCTGCTTCTTCCTCTGCCCCTCCCCCTTGTGCTCACTCTCTCACTTGCTCTGTCTGAAATAAATAAAATCTTTAAAATAAATAAATACATAAACAAACAAACAAATAGGTAAGTGTCCTCACTCAACCCTCCTGCCTGAATCATTTGATCTCTCCCTATACTTCCAGCTTGCACATCTTTCCTGGGAGGTCTTAAATCTTACTCTCTAGCTTTCTTTTGTTTCTAACTTTCAGACCTTTATTTCTAGCTGCCTTCTAGACACTTCCATTTCTAGATGTCCTATAGGCACTGCCAACTCAAAATGTCCAAACTTGATGTTATCTCACCTCCCTCCCTCTGCTCCTCTTCCTGTGTTCCCCATTTGGGTTAATAGTGGTATCACACACCCTGGTGCCAAGCTGGAAACTTGAAATCATTTGGAGAATTCCCATACCTTACATCCACGTTCAGTCGGTACCCCACATTATGGTAACCACCATAATGTCTCTCAAATCCACCCTCTTTTCTTCTCCTATGCCAGCATGGTATAGTAGAAAGAACCGAATTTGCCCCTTAGAAGTTGTGTGACCTTAATAGGGTTAGTAAATCAGATTATTTAATCTTGCTGAACCTCCTTCCTCATCTGTAAAATAAGGGTAACAATGTCTACTTCACATGGGTAAAGTAGGCTTAATTAACATACCATTTTGCGAAAAAGTCTTTCACAAAGTAAATGCTCAGTAAACCATGTCTCTTTATTAGCAGTCCACATTGTCTGTTCCCTAACTGTTACTACACTCCCTTGACTTCCAACCCATCTTCCACCATGTGCCAGTTCTTTCTAAAACTCAAATATCAGGGTGCCTGGGTGGCTCAGTGGGTTAAAGCCTCTGCTTTCAGCTCGGGTCGTGATCCCAGGGTCCTGCGATTGAGCCCCTCATCGGGCTCTCTGCTCAGCAGGGAGCCTGTTTCCCTTCCTCTCTCTCTGCCTACTTCTCTGCCTACTTGTGAACTCTGTCAAATAAATAAATAAAATCTTAAAAAAAAAAAACAACTCAAATATCATTTCTCTACTCAAAAACCTTTGATAGTTCCCCAGTGTCTACAAAATAAGTTCTTATTTCTTGGTTTGGCACTCAAGGCTCTTTAAAACCTGCCAACAGGGGCACCTGGGTGGCTCATTTGGGTAAGCATCGGACTCTTGGTTTTGGCTCAGGTCGTGATCTCATGAGTTATGAGCCCTGAGTTGGGCTCCATGCTTGGTGGGGAGTTTTCCAGAAGAGTCTCTCCCTCTGCCTCTCCACCACATGCACACACTCTCTCTCAAATAAATAACTCTTAAAAACAAACAAACAAAAACAAACCAGGCCTGCCAACCTTCCTTTCCTATTCTCCACCATGCCCTGACACTCCAGTTATGCCAGATAATAGGTAGGTGTCCAAATGGGCCAGGCATTGTCAGCGTTCCTGGCCTTTGCTTATGCTGCAACTTCTGTATGAAATGACCTTTTTCTCCTTCACTTGGGACAGTCCTGCTCATCCTTCAAGGTCCAGACAAATATACTAATTCCGTAAAGACTTCCTCAAACCTCCCAATATTGTTTATACTGCTGGTATGACACAACCCACCATCTTATTGACAGAAGGATCTCCCTTGCTCCACTGTTAGGTTTTTGTGATTTTTTTTTTTAAGACACTACATTCATTATTTTTCTAAATTAGAAGTGCATTGCAAAATCTAAACAGATATGATATTTTGGATTATAGATTAAATTCAGAAAAGATGTAAAAATTTCCCTTTTTTTTAAAAGATTTTATTTTTAAATACCCTCTGCACTCATTGTGGGGCTCAAACTCGTGATATGGAGATCAAGAGTTGCATGCTCCACTGACTGAGCCAGCCAGGTGCCCCAAGATGTAAAAATTTCTTTTTCTTTTTTTTAAGATATAAAGATTTCTAATTCCAATTCTCCCAACTTTTTTTAAGGCTTTGTTTTCCACACCCCCACCCATTTTTCCCATTCTCCCACCCCTCCCTCTTCATACATCTTTATCTCTCTCTCTATATATATATCTATATAGATCTAAATACATATCTATATAAATCTAAATATATATCTATATAGATCTATATAGATATACATCCCTCTATAAATTTTTGCCTTCCTAACATTGAGCAAAGTCCCTAACACATAGTGGGTCTTCAATAGAGAATTACCAATTTACATTTCTAGGAAGCTTCCTGTTTCCCCAAATCTCTCTTTTGCTGGCTTATAGTGCTTAAAATTTCAGGTACTGAAGACTTCTTGGTTTTCATGAATTCTGCTATTAATATGCCAACAGATTTAGAGGAAATATTTTTTCAGATCATTCCAAACATGACAGGTATTTGAAATTAAGATCCTTTAAAACTCTTTGACCCAACAATTTGACTCTGAGTATTTATCCTGTAAGTGTATACTTACACACCTGCAAAGTAACATATTCACATTTATTGTATTGTTAGTAATAGTTAAGACTGGAAATGACCTAAATGTGCATCAACAGGGAACTAGCTAGGTAAATTATGGTATATTCATGTAATGACATATTATGCAGTATAAAAAAATGAAATGAGAGAGTTCCTTAAGTACTGATATGGAATGTTATCTAAGATGTCATATTGCTGCACATCAGGCTCCCTCCTCCAGGTTGTGTTTTCTCTCTCGCTGTTTCTCTCTGTCAAATAAATAAAATCTTTTAAAAAAATAAGATGTCATTTTAACTCAAATAAGCAAGCTGTAGAACCATGTTCATAGTATGGTACCATTTATGTTAAAAGGAAAAAGATATACTTCCCTCTTCAGGCACAAAATATTTCTAGAAGGATATATAAGAAACCTATTTAAAAAAAGAAAGAAAGAAAGAAATTTGTAAGTCTGATTTTACCTTCCTCTAGGGTGATGAAGCAGGTGCTGGGCAAAAGGAGTAGGAGGGATATTGTCCACTACATATCCTTTTGCATATTTTGAATTTTGAACCATATGAATATGTATACAGTATTTATTGAATATGGTATATATGAATATGGGCATACTATCTATTAAAACAATGCATTAGAAAATAACAAGTCTCTCAAGAAACTTGGCATAGACGATGCATGTACATATTTAGGGCCAGGAGAATACCAGGAGAGGGGCATTTCTTTTTCTGAGGAAATCCAGTTGTCACACGAGGCCAGTGACTTTAGGGAGGACAGGATGCATGCAATGATAGAAGAAGGGTGAAAAAGCTATCTGAGGAATAAGTCAAGAAGGCTATTATGTAGAACACTTTAGGGCAGGCCTCTCTGTGTCTGGAAGCTGAAGGAAGACAGGAAATTATGCCATACCACTAAGGTATGCCTTAAGTAAACTGCATACCCTTTGGCTCAAATATGGATTGATCTATAATATAATATGGGGGGGGGGGACAAGGTGCAGGACAATGTGTACAGCATGATGAACAGAAAATAATATCAACATGTATTTGCTGATACATGCATAAAATATCTCTAAAAGGTTATACAAGATACTGATGACAGTTGTCTCTGGGAAGCAAAATCTCCTAGGAATTTACTCTAAGACATAATTGAGTAGGTGCACAAGAATTTGCAGTAACCAGACTGAAAATTGATTACATAAATTATGATGCCTCATACAATATAATCTCGAAATGGTTAAATAGCCACCATTAAAATGATGATATCACACATACATATTCAATATTAAAAACTGCTTGTAGCTATTGGGTGGCTCAGTTGTTAAGCATCTGCCCTCGGCTCATATCCTGGGATCAAGCCCCACATCAGGCTCCCTGCTCAGTGGGGTGCCCACTTCTCCCTCTCCAGCTCCCCCCGTTTAAAAAAAGCTCTCCTTCTTTAAAAAAAAAAAAAGCTGTTCGTAAATGAAAAAGATAGGTTACCAAAAATATGAATACTATGATCCTATTTGTGTTAAATTTTATATATACATATATAAGGTATATATGGATATATAGTGGGTTACTCTATTATTGGGGTCCTTTATTTTCTTGATACTCTATCTTGTTTTTCTTTTATAACAAAAAATAAGAAAGATAAATATTAAAAAACAAACAAGAACCCGAATAACAGGGCATTTTCTCTTTTCTCCTTTCCTTTCCCCCCTCAAACACAAGAACCCCTCCCCATCATGGTATCACACTCCCAGAGCCCATGCCCTCCCAGTCCTTTCAACTCGTTCTGCCCAAGAGAACACCAGATCAAGGCCCTTACCACGAATTCCCTGGGAGCACAGAGAGTCAGAGGCAGGAGGATCAAGGTTCCCCAGAACATGTCTATCACCTGATTCCACTGGACAAGGAAGAGTGTGTGGAAGGAATCAGGGATACCCCTCGCTCTCCATCTCGCAGAAGGTTTTAAGGTAAGGGAGGTTAAGGCATTGCGCTATCCCACCATTTCTCCCATGGTGATTACTTGGGAAAAGTTGGAATAGAGAGTGGAATGGAAGAGAGAGGGCTAATTTTTGAAAGTTCAATGTTCCACGTTTCCTTGAGAAGAGGCACGTATAGCCTAAAAATTAATAAGTAAATCATACCTTACTGGTCTGTTACCTGTCAGGACAGAGGCTCCAGTGGTGGTGAGACAGTCAGTGCTGTGTCTGTCTGGCTACTTTAATTATGATGTACATGTCTTTCTGAATGTCATCAGTACATGTCAATGACAGGGAGATGGTCCATTTTTTGTTCCTGCTATAACAGAGCAAGAGCTACTTGGGCAGTGTCTACGTTGGCTTCTGGAAAGGACAAAATTTCCTTCTCAGCTCTGTCTGCATTTCGGAGAAAAGAGGCTCAGCCACCAAGTGTTCCTGGGTGGTGGAGAGAGGTGCAGCCTCTGGGGCAGAATAATAGCCCAAGGGAAGCAAACCTTTTATTATTATGATTTCTTTGTAAGAGAACCTTTTAAATCGGGGAGCCTGAGCAGCACAAACAACGGCTCTGACTGGGTCTGATTTGAGAAATCTGCATCTTGCGATTTTTTCCCTATTACGACTTTCCTCATTCAACAGCCAATTGGAAACTACCCTTATTCTACAGATTTGAGGGCCCTGACAACGCACACATTCAACACATAAGCAAACGACACACTCACATACCTGCGCACTAATAATACACGCGCATCACACATTACACGCCGAGGACATGCCGAACACAGACACACCATATAGCTGGACAGACCCAAGTACACCAAGACACGAGACGGGAGGCTGTTCCATACCCACTCATCCCCTAAAATACATCCGTGGACCTAGGAAGAGAGAGGGAGGGTGAGGATGCGCGGTGCGCACACGGCCCTGCACTCAGACACGTGCACCAAGCAACACTCCGCGCCCATCTGCGTTCCCAGTTAAGTACGCACCTTGGACAGGCACCATCCCGAGGACCGACCTGCCCAAACGCCCTCCCGGGCGGACGGCGTGTTACCGCCCGAGCGCGGCGGACCCAAAGCCCCAAATCTAAAGGAAAAGGCATCGCAGGCTAGTGAGCGAGGAGAAGAGAGGGGAGATGATATGCGCTCTCGGGGTAAAGGGACTCGGGAACTGGCGACAACGACTGTGGGAGTAGCGAGCGAGCCTGTCCCCTGCCCCTGTCCCGCAAGCCTTACTGATCCTGGCGCTGCGGCTGGTGGCTGTGCGGCGTCTCCCTGCCCAGCGCCGCGGCCTCACTGAGGTGGTGCCGGACGCCCCCGCCAAGGAGAGGGCTCCGGCTCAGGTGACCCCAGCCTCCCAGCCAGCAGTGACTGCCGGCCCCGCTCAGCGCATTCTGCAGAGCCCTCATAGAGCGCATCCCCCCAGCGCGTCTCTCGCTCTGCCCGAGCGCCCGAGGAGTCTGAGCGCTGGTTGGAGGGAGGGCGGGAGGAATCGCGAACGCCGCAAGGTGGGGGGAGCTGGGTGTTGGAGTGCGGAGCCTAGGATGTGGAGAGGAGGGTTGGGGAGGGGCCCAGTGGGTGGGGTCCCGGAGCAGGGGGAGGGGCCGGTCCCTAAGTGTCTCGGACCATTGCGAAATGCACTCACGCCCCACTAGACAGGGGATGGGCGAGCAGTGGATAGGAGAGAAAATGGGGGTGGAGGGGCGTTTAGTGGGTGGTTAAAAAAGGGCGGTGCCCGAAGGTGGGATGGACAACATCCAGGTCCAATCATCGGGGAAGTAAAGACCTTGGGGGCGGAGAAAAGAGGAGGCTACCCAATGAGAGCAAGGCGGTGGGCCGTCCGCGAAAGCTCCGTGAATTCCTCGGTCCCCGGGCACCTTGCGGCGGCCTTGCGTGCGGACGTTGAGGGCGGGAAAGCCGAGGGTTGGGGCTTTGCGAAGCCAGGCGAGCTCCCGGAGGACGCGGCGGCGTTAGAACGATGGCGCTCTCGGAGAGAGCGGGGAGGAGTACCTGTCTACACTTGGATAAGAATGAGCCCTTTTCAAGAGGCCGCTTAGTGACCTTCAGCTTTCGAAGGCCAGACCCGAACACAGTAACCCGCTGCGTCGAGCGGCATGGAGGTCAAATGAACGCCTCGTCTCCGGCACGCGGCATTGGTGAGTGAGGATTCCGATGGCCTGGCCGGAAAATAGCCCGACCAGAAACAGCCCCGGGCACTTCAGGGAGGGCCTGAGCTGGATGAAAAGGTCATCCTGATGGTTACAAGGTTGCCTGGGTTCTCATTTAAATTCTGACCGTCATTTGGCGGCTGTTTAGGACTTGCATGTTCTTGACTGGGCCCTTAACACATTTTATAAACCTTTACGTGCTCCCAAGATTTTAGGTATTTTTTTTTAAAAGATTTTATTTATTTATTTGACAGAGAGAGATCACAAGTAGGCAGAGAGAGAGGAGGAAGCAGGCTCCCTGCTGAGCAGAGAGCCCGATGCGGGACTCGATCCCAGGACCCTGAGATGGTGACCTGAGCCGAAGGCAGCGGCTTAACCCACTGAGCCACCCAGGCGCCCGATTTTAGGTATTTTAATTGCTTGCCCCTGTATTCCTTACGGAAAAGAGGTGATCTAGAAAAGAAATTTGGAAAACTAAGGAAATTTATCATTTGCAACTAGAAAAACATTCATCTGTGGTTTCGCAGTGCTTAACACAGCATCTGTGTGCAATAGAAACTCTGTAAATATTAGCTACCATCTAGTGCTTATGGTGGATTTTATATGGTCTATCACTCCCACTTACCAGAGACTTCAGAGTAGTTACAGTTAGTCCCATTTGGAAGATGAGGAAACTAAGACTCAGCACTAGGACTTATTTGAATAAGGTAACCCAGTTGTAATTTAATATCAGAGATATCATTGTAATTTAATATCAGTCAGGAATCAGACTCAGGTAAGTCTCTGACTACAAGGCTTTCTTTGTCATGAAGCTCTTCCCAAAATTAACCCATTGAATTGGATTATCCCAGGAAATGATCCTATCCCTAAAGGAAGGGTTTTATGTGAGAAACATTATGGTAAGGTACTGGGAGTTGTCTAGAGGCTGTATCACAAACCCTTTTCTTAAAAAAAAAAAAATTTTTTTTTAAGGGACCCCTGGGTGGCTGAGGTGGTTAAGTAACTGCCTTTGGCTGGGGTCATGCTCCTGGGGTCCTGGTATCAAGCCCCATGTCAGGCTTTTTGCTCAGCAGGGAGCCTGCTTCTCCCTGGCCATCTGCCTGCTGCTCTGCCTGTTTGTGCTCTCTCTGTCAAATAAATAAATAAAAATTTTAAAAATTTGTAATTTCTCCATCTAACGTGGGGCTCGAATTTACAACCCTGAGATCAAGGTTGCACACTACCTTCACTTTTCATTTAGGGATTAAAATGAGCATCAAGGGCATTTGGGAGAATAAATATCAAAAACCATTTTCTGGTGTGTTTTGTAGAAAGGCAGTTCTCCTTTGCTTTGGTTAGGGATGGAGGGGTTTTTTTGGGTTTGAAACCAGATAGAGTGACCTTTCTTTTGTTTGTTTTTCCCTCTGGCATTCATACCATATCTGCCCTATCTTCTCTTGGGACTCTCTCTAACTCAGGAACTCTAACTTGCTCTCAGCTGCCTCCTGCGTGGCTTTGCCCATGACTTTAAGAATGTTCTGGTAGGGGCACCTGGGTGGCTCAGTTGGTTAAACGTCTGCCTTCCGCTCAGGTCATGATCCCAGGGTCCTGGGATGGAGCAGGAGTTCCGGCTTCTTGCTCAGCAGGATGTCTGTTTCTCCCTCTCCCTTTTCCCTCCAACACTTGCTTGTGCTCCCACTCCCTCAATAAATAAATATTTTTTTTAAAAAAGAGAGTTCTGGTAGTATAAACTCAAGCCAGCATTAGTTTTTCCAAATATAATAAAGCTAATCTTATCCTTTTTCACAGGAATGTAATTTCTCTGAAGCGTTTTAAGCTATCAAGAAAGCGATACATATGTTAGTATTTCTGAACATTACCTAGAAGTTATTGCTTCCTTTTATTTCCTCCCCCTGCTTTTATGAATTAGCCTTAATTATAGTCAGTAATGAGGTCCTCAATCTTCTTCCCAGTTCTCTCTGACTAGAGGAACATGTTGAGCAGTGAAGTAAATCTACCTGTAGAAGGGGAGGTTCTTAGCATAGAGAACTAGCTTCCAGCTGCCCTTTGACCTTCAGTGTGATTCTTCTTCTACTACAGTATTGTTAGATTTACATGAGGATGGAGCATGAACTAGTGACTTGGGACACCCAAAATATTGTGTAAAGTATAAAATATTCAAGAAGAACAAGTTTGTCATTCCAGGTGGTTAAAGCTTGGTAGTGTCAGATCCTTTTTTTGTTCTTGATTTGAAAAAGACCCATCTAGTTAAATCTGTGCAAAAGTATTTGCCAACTGTGACATGACCAGCTAGAAATGAGGCTTTCGATAATATGAAAGAAATCCTCTGTCATGTCTAATAGTAGGTTTTTAGGTCAGTCCCTGGTTCTGCCAGAGTTTTGTGGTGTATGGGGAAGGATTGGTCTTTTTTTTTTTTTTTTTTAGAGATTTTATTTATTTATTTGCTAGAGATCACAAGTAGGCAGAGAGGCAGGCAGAGAAAGAGGGGGAAGCAGGCTCCCCGCTGAGTGGAGAGCCCGATGCGGGGCTAGATCCCAGGACCCTGAGATCATGACCTAAGCCAAAGGCAGAGATTTTAACCCACTGAGCCACTCAGGCGCCCCGGGAGGATTGGTCTTAATGATTTTGAACCTAAATCAGAAAAGCTAAATCCTCTGTGGTACAATATTGGAAACTTGGTTTGTGTTTGGGGAATGTGTTTGTTATGATTTAGAGATTCTCATTCGTTCTACTCTTTAGATTGTAGCTAGGCTATTAATTAGTGCAAATGAAAGATTTCACATAAACTTTTTTTTCATAAATCTTTGTCCTGCTAATGTTATTATTGGTGCACATGCCTTCCTGCTTTAGTTTTTCCATTTGCAAAAGATAATCTGGTTAAATATTATATTTTGTATATATAACATATGTATGTATATATATTATATATATAAAATAATACTGGTTAAAATATAAGTCCTGGGGGGCTCTAACATCATCTTCCATTCATTCAGTGAGTATTTATTCATTGGCCTATCGTGTGCTGGCTTGGAGCCAGGGAATCCAGACGTAAAGCAAAAATAAACAAAACCATTTTCTGACTATTGAAAGAAATGAGAAAGCAGTGCTTGGGATACCTGGGTGGCTCAGTCAGTTGAGGGTCTGACTCTAGATTTTGGCTCAGGTCCTGATCTCAGGGTTGTGGGATCAAGCCCTGGGTCAGGCTCCAAGTCAGTGCAGAATCTGCTTGTCCATCTCCCTCTCTTTTCTCCCCCCCCGCCCAATAACATGCTGGTTTGCTCTCTCTTGAATACATAAATAACTTGATGTTAAACCTTCATGGAGTAAATGAAATTTCATATAAATTCAGATGTATCTATGATCTATCCCAGTGTATGTTTCTAATTCCTGTTCAGTTTAATAATTACAAAACTAAATTTTAACAGTTTTTTTTATTTTAAAGATTTTATTTATTTATTTGACAGAGAGAGATTACAAGTAGGCAGAGAGAGAAAGAGAGGAGGAAGCAGGCTCCCTGCTGAGCAGAGAGCCCTATGCGGGACTCGATCCCAGGACCCTGAGATCATGACCTGAGCAGGAGGCAGCGGCTTAACCCACTGAGCCACCCAGGCGCCCCAAAACTAAATTTTATAAGACTGAAAAAATATACACAAGAGGATGTGAAAAAAAATCATAATATATCACTACACTGGGTCAAATTTACAATGCCTAATACATATTGTCTCTTTTGCCAAATAATCTCTCTGTAAATTGGTTTCTTTGATGGCCATAGAATAGATTATAGCAAGTGTGAATCATTATAATATGCTAAGAGAATGTAAAGATTTTTAAAAACTTTTTTTTTTTTTAAAGATTTTGTTTGTCAGAGAGAGGGAGAGAGAGCATAAGCAAGGGGAGAGGCAGCCTCCCCCTGAGCAGGGAGCCCAGTGTGGGATCCATCCTAGGATGGGATCATGACTTGAGCGAAAGGCAGATGCTTAACTGACTGAGCCACCCAGGCGCCCCTAAAAAACCTCTTAATAGACGAAAGTGAATTTGAAAGAATTTGAAACAGCAAAAAGAAAAAACCTTTGGTGGATGGTTGTGGTTGGTAACATTTTTTTTTTTTAAGATTATTTATTTATTTATTTATTTATTTGAAAGAGAGAGAGAGAGAGAGCAAGATAGGGAACAGAAGCAGGAAGAGTGGGAGAGAGAGAAGCAGGGTTCCTGCCGAGCAGGGAGCCTGATGCGGGGCTTGATCCCAGTTCTCCGGGATCATGACCTGAGCTGGAGGTAGAGGCTTAACAATTGAGCCACCCAGGCGCCCCTGGTAACATTTTAATACTTGTTTTTTTAACCTAAAGAACATGAAAGATGTTTTCAGAATCTTGTGTTACCACACAATAAACAAAACCATTCTCTAAAAAACTACATAAAGTTAATTTTAACCACATTCGTCTATTTAACACTCCATAAACTATAATTTCTCAAGATTTTATGTAATTTGAAAAATTTTACATTATCCTATTTTGCCTCTCAGTTTGCTAAAGCTGCTATTATAACTCTCTTATGTTGGGAAATTTAGAGGAAACAATTTTAATTAATTTATTTATTTTTGTTTTTCAGGTTTTTATTTAAATTCCAGTTAGTTAACATACAGTGTGTTACTAGTTTCAGGTGTAGAATTTAGTGGCTTTTTACTTAACAACACCCCGTGCTCATCTCAACAAGTGTCCTCCTTACTATCACCTGTTTAACCCATCCCCCTGCCTACCTCCCTTACGTAAAAAAATTTTAGATTATCAGGTAATATGTATAGTAACTACCACTTAGGTAAGAGATTTTCAAGGGTAAGTGTATTTATTTGTTTATTTACATTTATTATTCCAGTTTAGTTCAGTTTAATTTAGATGAAAAAGTACAGAAGGTGCCAAATTTATGATGTATGAAAATGATTAATATAATTGTGAGATTATTAAACACAGAAATTGGAAAAAGGTAATACATATACATATTTCTGTGATAGTTACTGACAATAGTGGTACTTGATTTAAAGTTGTTCTTAAGTATTTTTGTTTTGCACAGTTCTCATGTTATTTATAGCAGAATTAAAATGATTTAAAAACAAGGTTACTAAGGGCACCTGGGTGACTCAGTTGGTTATGCGACTCCTTTCAGCTCAGGTCATGATCGTGAAGTCCTAGAATCGAGTCCACATTGGGATCCCAGCTTGTTAGGGAGTTAGCTTCTCCCTGTGACCCTCCCCACCCTCATGCTCTCATGCTCTCTCTCTCTCAAGTAAATGAAATCTTAAAAAAAAACAATTTAGGAAACTCTATAGGATCACAGTATTTAACAGCATTTTTATTATTGAGCATAGCAGCTCAAACAGGGGGAAAATACAGATTGTAAAACTTATAAATTAAAATTCATTGCTGAGGGGCACCTGGGTGGCTCAGTGGGTTAAGACCTCTGCCTTCAGCTCAGGTCATGATCCCCAGGTCCTGGGATCGAACCCCGCATCGGGCTCTCTGTTCCGAGGGGAGCCTGCTTTCTCCTCTCTCTCTGCCTGCCTCTCTGCCTGCTTGTGATTTCTGTCTGTCACATAAATAAAATCTTTAAAAAAAAAAATTCATTGCTGGGACTATTTTATGATTTTATTTACTCATCTGAATTTTGGTTCAAAATTTAGAAGGTACAAAAGGGCCTAGTATCCCCTTTCTCTTATAAAAGTGTCCCAATTTGGGGGTGCCTGGATGGCTCATTCGATTAAGCCTCTGCCTTCAGCTTGATCCCAGGGTCCTAGGATTAAGCTCCATAGGGAGCTCTCTGCTCAGCAGGGAGCCTGCTTCTCCCTCTCCCTCTGTCTGCTTCTCTCTTGCTGTGCCTGCAGCTCTGCCTGTTTGTGCACTCTCTCTCTTTGAAATTAAAAAAAGGTGTCCCAATTTGGACAATATTTTTTATGGTTTTATGGTTACCCTAGGTATTACAGTGCTGCAGTGAATAATACTAAATATCTTGTCATTTTGCAGGTTTGCAAATATAACTCGAGGATAAATTCCTAGAATTAGAATTGCTGAGTCAAAAGGTATATATGTTTGTAATTCTGATGTTGCTAAATTGCTTCCTATTGGTCATATCATTTTATAGTCTCACCAGCAGTGTGGAGATGCTTGTTTTTCTGCCCTCATCTCAGGTGATTATCACCTTTTTAAAAATGTTTCCCATTCCAATACATATTAAATCATTTCTAAGTGTTTGTATTTATTTTAACTTTTTATAAATTATGAGATTGAGGATCTTTTTCTAAGGTTAAGAATTATTTGTTTTTTTATGAATTATATATTTCCCCATTTTCTGTTGGGTATTAAAATTTTGATATTGATTTAGAAGAACTCTGAACATATTTTGGAAATTAGCTTTATATAAGATAAGTTGCATACATTGCCTCTCCTTGTCCTGGTTTATCATTTGACTTTTGGTTTTCCTTTTGTGGTTTTTGCCATGTAAGGATTTTTTTTCCCCTTTAAAAAAAAAATATTTGGGGCACCTGGGTGGCTCAGTGGGTTAAAGCCTCTGCCTTCGGCTCAGGTCATGATCTCAGGGTCCTGGGATCGAGAGCCCTGCATTGGGCTCTCTGTTCTGCAGGGAGCCTGCGTCCCTTCTCTCTCTCTGCCTGCTTGTGATCTCTGTCAAATAAATAAATAAAATCTTAAAAAAAAAATTTACTGAAATCTCTACACCCAAAGTGGGGCTTGAACTCACAACCCCAAGATCAAGAGTCACACACAGTTCTGACTGAGCCAGCCAGTTGCCCCAAATGTTGTATTTTTATATAACCCACTAATGATTTCCCAACTCTAACATAACATAAAATACAGTAAAAAACAAACAAACAAAAACATATGGGGAAAAACAATGAGAGATGAGGACACTTAGTAAATGTAGATTACTCTAACTATAGGACAATTATTATTTTTATTTTATTTACTTAAGTAATCTCTACAAATGTTGGACTCGAACTCATAACCTCAAGATCAAGATTTGAATGTTAAAAAAAAGAGTTACATGCTCTCCCAACTGAGCCAGCCAGGTGCTCTAAACTATGGGGAAAATGAAAGGAACAAGAATAGGTTGCAGCACCTGAGTGGCTCAGTGGATTAAGCTTCTGACTTCGGCTCAGGTCATCATCTCAGGGTCCTGGGATTGAGCCCTCGGTTGAGCTCCTCCCTTGGAGGGGAGTCTGCTTGTCCCTCTCCCTCTCTGCCCCTCCCCATGCTTGTGTTCTCTCTGTCCATCTTTCTCTCAAATAAATATATATATATTAAAAAAAAAAAGCTGGAGGAGAACCTAGATTTCAGGGAGAGTGCTTCTGTTTGTTTTACTTATATGTATGTTTTTTATATTTATTTTTTAAAGATTTTATTTATTTATTTGACAGATCACAAGTAGGCAGAGAGAGGGAGAGGAGGAAGCAGGCTCCCCACTGAGCAGAGAGCCTGATGCGGGGCTCCATTCCAGGACCCTGGGATCATGACCTGAGCCGAAGGCAGAGGCTCTAACACACTGAGCCACCCAGGCGCCCCTGTTTTTATTTAAAAAAAAAAAAATTAGTCACCCAGGCGCCCCTGAATTCTCTTTTTAGCCCCAACAATTCATCTGTACATTCATCTTCCTAATGAATACCATTGTGAATGACACTTTTGTTTCTTCTAATCCTTATACCATTTCTTTCTTTTTCTTATTGGGCAATAAGATGTCCAATAAAATAGTTAACAGAACTTGTTACCTATTGGCCCTGTTTCCCTGATAAACTTTTTTTTTAAAGTCATTTCTACAACCAAGGTGGGGCTTGAACTCACCAGCGCTATATCAAGACTCCCAGCCTACAGACTGAGCCAGCCAGGAACCTCCCTGATAAGCTCTTTATCAGGTGTATCACCACGTTCCTTTTCTTGTCTGTTTTGCTTTGGGAAGGAAAAGGCATTTAATTTTATCAGATACTTTTTCTGCAATGAACAGGAAGATCAAATAGATTCCCTCTATTAATCTGTTGATGTGGTTAATTATGCATATTTTCCAATGTTAAAACATTCTAGCATCCTTCAGATATATTCTACTTGGTCATAAATATATGTTGTTTTTTTTTTAAAGATTTTATTTATTTATTTGACAGACAGAGATCACAACTAGGCAGAGAGACAGGCAGAGAGAGAGAGGAGGAAGCAGGCTCCCTGCAGAGCAGAGAGCCTGATGCGGGGCTTGATTCCAGGACCCTGGGATCATGACCTGAGCCGCAGGCAGAGGCTTTAACCCACTGAGCCACCCAGGCGCCCCTCTTTTTTTTTTTTTTTTTTTCTTTTTAAGTAATCTACACCCAACGTGGATCTCAAACTCATGACCCTAAGATTGAGAGTCTGATGACCAACTGAGCCAACCAGGAACTCCTGGTTTTAGTAATCTTTGACAATCATTGCTTAGATCAATTGTTTCACTAAGGGTTGCAGAGTAAGTGGTGCTCTTTTGTCATTACTTATTTCTTTATTATTTTGAATTCTTCTTTTAAAGGATTTTGCCTTATCAACTAGGGATAATGGTTCATATGGAAAAGATAGGCTATTTGATTTGTTTCTCTTGCTAATTTTCAGAATAAGTTGGTTCCATAATATCCTTTAAAGGTGCTCAGTTAGACTTTTAAAAACTTATAAATTTATGAATTTTAATAATTTTGATATGTTTACATAGTTGATAGTTTTTTAAAAAATTATTTTATTTTAATGCTCAAGTTGTCTTATCTTTAGACACTGAAAGTTCCATCAAGTTGACTCTTGAATCTTTTGACACAACCCTAGTAGTTTGTGGGGGTTTTTGATGGTTCACATTTTTTTATTTAAAATAAAAATACTTGGGGGCGCCTGGGTGGCTCAGTGGGTTAAGCCGCTGCCTTCGGCTCGGGTCATGATCTCAGGGTCCTGGAATGGAGCCCCGCATCGGGCTCTCTGCTCAGCGGGGAGCCTGCTTCCCTCTCTCTCTCTCTCTCTCTCTGCCAGCCTCTCTGCCTACCTGTGATCTCTCTCTGTCAAATAAATAAATAAAATCTTAAAAAAAAATAAAATAAAAAAATAAAATAAAAATACTTGGGGCATCTGGGTGGCTCAGTGGGTTAAGCCTCTGCCTTTGGCTCAGGTCATGACCTCAGGGTCCTGGGATTAAGCCTGGCATCATCGCATCATTGGGCTCTCTGCTTAGCAGGGAGCCTGCTTCCCCCTCTCTCTCTGCCTTCTTGTGATCTCTCTGTCAAATAAATAAATAAAATCTTTAAAAAAATGATTGAGATTTTCCAGTTTAATACAGAAAATGGTAGAGCTGGGTTTAAATTTCAAACTTCTGATCTTCCTAAATGCTATGCTTTGTTTTCCCTGTGTTTGCAAGAGGTTGCATGACCTATATTACCCAGGAGGTGGCAGTGTTATCTTAGTATTCATTGAGAATTCACTTACCCAGTGGATGTACTTAAATGAAGTGGAAATTGTATTCTTTCAGCTAATTCTTTTTTTTTTTTTAATTAACATATAATGTGTTATTTGTTTCAGGGGTACAGGCCTGTGATTTATCAGTTCTACATAATTCACAGCATTCACCATAGCATACACCCTCCCCACTGTCCATCACCGAGCCACCCCATCCCTCTCACCTCTTCATTCTTTCTGAGATTAAGAGTCTCTCATGGTTTGTCTCCCTCTCTGGTTTCGTCCCATTTCATTTTTTCCTCTCTTTCCTCATGATCCTCTGCCTTGTTTCTCAAATTCCGTATCAGTGAGATGATATAATTGTCTTTCTCTGATTGACTTATTTTCCTTAGTGTAATACCCTTTAGTTCCATCCATGTTGCTGCAAATGTTAAGATTTCACTTTTTCGATGGCTGCATAATATTCTGTGTGTGTGTGTGTGTGTGTGTGTATATCACATCTTGTTTATCCATTCATCTCTAGGTGGACATATAGGCTCTTTCCGTAGTTTGGGTATTGTGGACATTGCTGCTATAAACATTGGGGTCTTTCAGCTAATTCTTGAACATAAATTATGTTTTAATTTTAAATTAGCCAGATAAGCGTGCTTGGGTGGATTAGTTGGTTAAGTGTCTGACTTCGGCTGAGGTCATGATCTCGGGGTCCTGGGACTGAACCCTGCAACACTGGGGTCCCTGTCAGTGGGGAGTCTGCTTCTCTCTCTCCCTCTGCCCCTCTGCTGCTCTTTCTCTCAAATAGATAAAATCTTAAAAGAATAAATTAGCCAGGGTTTCCTGGGTGGCTCAGTGGGTTAAAGCCTCTGCCTTAGGCTCAGGTCATGATCCCAGGGTCCTGGGATCAAGCCCCACATCTGCTCAGCAGGGACCCTGCTTCCCTTCCTCTCTCTCTGCCTGCTTCTCTGCCTACTTGTGATCTCTGTCTGTCAAATAAATAAATAAAATATTTAAAAAAGAAAAAGAATAAATTAGCCAGATATTGTTATATGCTAGGGATATAGTAGTATACACCAAATGGTCCCAGTCCTCATCAAGCTTATGCTTCTGGTAAAACCTCCAAGTGACTAGTGTCCTTATAAATAATATAGATTGATTAAAAAAAAAAGACTTTATTTATTTATCTGACAGAGATCACAAGTAGGCAGAGAGGCAGGTGGGGGTGGGGTGGGGAGGAAGCAGGCTCCCTGCTGAGCAGAGAGCCCAATGTAGGGCTGGATCCCAGGACTCTAAGATCATGACCCAAGCCGAAGGCAGAGTCTTAACCCACTGAGCCACTGAGGCACCCCATGTAGATTGATATTTTAAGAACAATTTTTTATATTCAAATCTTATGTTTCATCTGAGTTTCAGGATATGATACAAGTTATCCCCAGAAGGAAAGCAGAATTCAAGCAAATTACTTTCCAAATATATAGTAAATCAGACCTTAAATAGAATCTCAAACACTTAATTAGCAGTACTTCCCAGCAACTGTAGGTTTTTTAAAAATTATTAAGCTTTGTATTTTAATTCCAGTGTAGTTAGCATACAGTGTTATAAAAAAATACAGTGTTATATTAGTTTCAGGTGTATAATATAGTGACTATACAATTCTTACACATTACTCAGTGCTCATCATATGTATATTCTTTAATCCACAGCACCTGTTTCTTTCCAACCCTCCTTCTACCTCCCCTCTGGTGGGTTATCGGTTGATGGCTATCGGTTTGTTCTCTATAGCTTAAGGAGTCTGATTTTGGTTTGTATGTGTCTCTCTCTCTCTTTTCTTTTTTTTTTTTTACTTTGCTCCTTTGTTTCTTTGATTTGACATATTAATGAAATCATATAGTATTTGTCTTTCTCTGACTGATTTATTTCCTTTAACATTTAAAAAAAAGATTTTATTTATTTGAGAGAGAGAACATGAGAGGGGGTAGGTCAGGGGCAAAAGCTGATTCCCTGCTGAGCAGGGAGCCTGATTTGATTCTGGACTTGATTCTGGGACTCCAGGATTGTGATATATGCCGCATGCAGTTGCTTAACCAACTGAGCCACCCAGGGGCCCCATTATTTCACTTAACATTATACTCACTAGCTCTCTCCATGTCATTGCAGATGGCAAAATTTCATTCTTCTTATGGCTGAATAATATTCCATTGTATATGCATACACCACATCTTCTCTTTATCCGTTCATCAGTCTATGGAAACTTAGGGCTTCTCCCATAATTTGACTATTGTGAGTAATGCTGCTGTAAACATAGGGGTGCATGCATCTCTTTGAATTGGTGTTTTGTATTTTTGGGGTAAATACCCAGTAGTGCAATCAGTAGATTGTAGGGTTGTTCTAATTTTTTACTTTTTTTTTTTTTTAAGATTTTATTTATTTATTTGACAGAGATCACAAGTAGGCAGAGAGGCAGGCAGAGAGAGAGGAGGAAGCAGGCTCCCTGCAGAGCAGAGAACCCGATGGGGACTCCATCCCAGGACCCTGGGATCATGACCTGAGCTGAAGGCAGAGGCTTTAACCCACTGAGCCACCCAGGCGCCCCTATTTTTTAACTTTTTGAATAACATCCATATTCTTTCACAGTGGCTGTACCAGTTTGCATTACCACCAACTGCACGAGGGTTCCTATTTCTTCACATCCTCATCAACACTTATTCCTTGAGTTTTTTATTTTAGCCATTCTGACAGGTATAAGGTGATATGTCAGTGTGATTTTGATTTGCATTTTCCTAATGATTAGTGATATTGAGCATCTTTTCGTATATCTATCCAACAGCTGTAGTTTTCTACAAATCTTGTTGTTTCCATTATAAGCGTAGTCCTAGAAATATTGTCCATTATGCAATTTAATAATAGGCCAAAGTATTGTTCATCACTGCTACTTGACATAAAGAGCTGGTTTGAGGAGAATAGTTGAACTTTCACTTCTGGAACCATAGGATTATTCCTTTTTTACTTTTGACCCCAAAATAGATCTCTGGGTTTTTTGTTGTTGTTGTTGTGTGTGTGTGTTTTTTTTTAAGATTTTATTTATTTGTCAGAGAGAGAGAGGGAGAGTACAAGCAGGGGGAGCAATAGGCAGAAGGAGAAGCAGGTTCAGTGCTGTGCAGGGAGCCCAGTGTGGGACTCCATCCTAGGACGCAGGGGATCATGACCTGAGCTGAAGGCCAGCACTTAACCAACTGAGCCACCCAGGCGCCCTCCCCAAATTTATTATTTAAATTCTTCATCAGAATTTTTATTTTTATTTTTTAATTAATTTTTTTTTTAAGTAGGCACCATACCCAAGTGGGTGCCTGAATTCATGACCCTGAGATCAAGAGTCTCATGCTCCACAGACTGAGCCATCCAGGGTCCCCATCAGAATTTTTAATTTTATAGACAAATCAGATTGGTATGGAAAGGAATTTGTTGTTGTTGTTTTTAAAGATTTTATTTATTTATTTGAGAGAGAGATCACAAGTAGAGAAGCAGGGGGAAGCAGGCTCCCCACCGAGCAGAGAGCCCGATGCGGGGCTGGATCCCAGGACCCCAGGATCATGACCTGAGCTGAAGGCAGAGGCTTTAACCTACTGAGCCACCCAGGAGCCCCGGTATAGAAAGGAATTTTTTTTTTTTTTAAATATTTTTACTTATTTAACAGACCACAAGTAGGCAGAGAGGCAGGCAGAGAGAGAGGGGGAAACAGGCTCCCTGCCAAGCAGAGAGCCTGATCCAGGGCTCGATTTCAGGACCTTGAGATCACGACCCGAGCCGAAGGCAGGGGCTTAACCCACTGAGCCACCCAGGTGTCCCTAGAAAGGAATTTGAATTGAGAAACAGAAAGTGTGGATTCTGGTGTCAATTATGCCATTGTTTGACTGCCACGATCTTTGCAAGTGAGTTTACCTCTTTAGTTTTTTGGGTTTTTTTTTTTTTTAAGATTTTATTTATTTGAGAGGGAGGAAAGAGAGCAGGGGGGAGCAGCAGAGGGAGAGGGCAAGCAGACTCTATGATGAGCATGGAGCCTGTTTGGGTGCTCAATCTCAGGATCCCGAGATCATGACCTAAGCTGAAATCAAGAGTCAGACTCTCAACTGCGCTGCTCTGGCACCCTTCTAAGTTTTTTTTTTCCTCTGAAATTGAGAGAGGAGAAAGGAAAGGAACTATGCAGTTAATTAGTATTCTGAATCTGTATCATCCTCACAGTTTCACACTTTTTTTTTTTTTAAATTTTATTTATTTATTTGACAGACAGAGGTCACAAGTAGACAGAGAGGCAGGCAGGGGCAGTGGGGGAAGCAGGCTCCCCGCTGAACAGAGAGCCGGATGTGGGGCTCGATCCCAGGACCCTGAGATCATGACCTGAGCCGAAGGCAGAGGCTCAACCCACTGAGCCACCCAGGCACCCCAGTTTCACACTTTTTGCAGTGTTAGATTTAACTATATGAAATTGCCAATATTGATCTGTTTGAAGACATTCGTATTTGACCTAAAGAAACAACCATTTCATTTGTTCAGCCTAATTGTTGAATTCAGTTGTGGGGATCATCTGAGTTATTTATTTTAAGGATAGCTGAGGCCAAGTAAGATTAATGTGTCAGGTGCAAAGGAAATATACATTTAGAGGATATAATATTACCATGTAATCAATGTAGTTCATTCTGGGTATACATAGAATCCAGTCTAGTCAATTTTTTCTATATTATGCTAATTTTCTGGCCCAGTGATTCTAGATGATTTGACTCCTGTATTTATTTAGTGTCTGGCAAAGGAAAAGTGTACTTGAAAATTTGGTAGGATATTCCCTATAGTAATTTTTGGCCAAAACTACCTGTTGCTGTAGGAGAGGAGAATGTACTATAAGCACTGATATTGAATCTGAGGTAAATAATTCTTCAAAGTTGTCTTTTTCCCTGTTTTCCAGTGGACTGACTCAAGGAGTTAAGAAGCCAGACTTCCCCAATTTCTAGTTTAAAGGCAATTTTGTCATTCCATCCTCTGTCAGAAGGGGGTGAAGGTAAACTTTTCTTTGTTGTTTGATTCAGCTCCTTAAGTTTTCCTTCTTTTTTTTTTTTAATAATTTATTTATTTAATTGACAGAGAGAGATCACAAGTAGGCAAAGAGGCAGGCAGAGAGAGAGGGGGAAGCACCCAATGTGGGGCTCGATCCCAGGACCCTGAGATCATGACCTGAGCCGAAGGCAGAGGCTTAACCTACTGAGCCACCCAGGTGCCCCTTAAGTTTTCCTTCTTAAGACAGCTGTTGTGTTGGGGTGCCTGGGGTTTAGTCATTAAGCGTCTGCCAAGGTCCTGGGATCGAGCCTCAAGCCTCACATTGGGCTTCCGGCTCGGCCAGAACCCTGCTTCCTCCTCTCCCACTCTGCTTGTGTTCCCCTCTCTCACTGTGTCTCTCTCTATCAAATAAATAAATAAAATCTTAAAAAAAAAAAAAAAAGGAAGGTGATGTGTTAAATAACTCTTTGTTTTACTTCTTCCTGAGGTATTACCTCATCTTTTTACCATGAAATAAATTAAACTTTTTGGTATCTTTCCATTTTCTAGTCTCTGAGCACATAAGTTAATCAAGGGGAGGAAAGATAATCCACAGGAGACTACTAACAGCAACAGGGGGAAAAGGATCCTTGGCCCTAATATACCTTGTTCAGGTTTCTGAACCAAACTCAGAGTTTTTCTAGCAAACTGTCCCTGTCTCCCTGCTTTCATATGCATGTTCTCCATCACCCTGGCTCCAGGTGAATATCTTTCACAGGGCCTAGCACATCTGCAGATGATAGGTTCTTTTGAATTCTCTACCCTGATGTGGAGGGCTTGATAGTTGCATGCAAACATCTTTCAGTATACGAATCACATTGGATCTAGCCCTAGATCCTTTACTTGAGACACTTATTTCAAAGTTTGTTTTTCTGGAGAAATAAAAAAATGAGGCTATATTGAATCAGAGGTGCAAATGTCTCTTTCCAAGACAAATCTCTAATAACTCCCATTTTACTTTTTCTCCTCAGAATAACTTTTGAGTGCTGGGCCCATGAGAATCAAGAATTGGAGAGGCATTGAGTAGATCTTGAAAAATGTGGGCCATATAATTGGCAAAGCAGGTGGGTATGGGTGTGAAATACACTGAAGAAATAGGATTCTTCCTCCTCTCCTTTGTCTCCTGAGTCTAACCATGGAACTCTATTATTGCATTCTCTATCACTTCCACAAAATTCCATAACCTTCTTTTAAAAAATACTTACCAGAGTAAAGGATGTAGTTTACAGTCTTGTTAGTGCCATTTGACATAATTAGCCTTTAGCATCAGTTCATAAACCTACGTCATTTTTACTTCTGTGGCCCTGAGAAGACAGACTATAAAAACCTAGGGTTTTGTATTAGCTCACATAAAATAGCATTTATTTAATTGGATTCTTCTTTATCTTCCTTCTATTTGATAGATTGTCTACTTTTACTTTATTTTTATATATTTTAAAGATTTTATTTTTAAGTAGTCTCTATACCTGGTGTGGAGCTTAAACTTACAACCCCCCCAGATCAAAAATTGCATGCTCTATTGACTGAGCCAGCCAGGTTCCCCCACTCCCCTTCCTTTCCCTTCCCTTCCCTTCAGTAAAAGTCTTAAATGTTTATTTTATTTAGTAGGCAGAGAGAGAGGGGAAGCAGGCTCCCTGCTGAGCAGAGAGCCCGATGCGGGACTTGATCCCAGGACCCTGGGATCATGACCCGAGCTGAAAGCAGAGGCTTTAACCCACTGAGCCACCCAGGTGTCCCAAGATTGTATTTTTTTTTTTTTTTAAGTAATCTCTGCACCCAACATGGGGCTCAAACTTGTAACACCAGTATCAAGAGTCATGCTCCACCGACTGAACCAGTCAGGTATCCCTGAAAACTTTTTTTTTTTTAAGATTTTATTTATGTATTTGCCAGAGAAAGAGAGAGCACAAGCAGAGGGAGAAGCAGACTTCCTGCTGAGCAAGGAGCCTGGTGTGGAACTTCATTCCAGGACCCAGGGATCATGACCTGAGCCAAAGGCAGATGCTTATCCCACTGAGCCATCCAGCCGTCCCCTGAAAATGTCAATTAAATCAATATCCTCAAATTGATTGTAATACCAGTATTTTCCCAGATCATATGAACATGAAATTCATTTGGATTTAGTTTCTATTTTTGAAAATTTTTATGAATACTAAATATATGTGAGTGCCATTTTTTATCCCCCCCCTTTTTTGGGAGAGCTTCTTCGATGTGGCCTCTTTTCTACCTTTAGTTGTAAAACTTATTCTGCCAGTCTTCAGGACAATTTCTGGGGTACTTTGGATGATTTGATAATTATCTAGTTGCATTTGTGGGATGAGTGAGGCTTGGGTCTTCTTACTCTGCCACCATCTTCCATTCTCCTGATACTGTCTACTTTTAGAGAAGAGAAATGGTATTAAATCTTAGAATGGTTGAAAATCCTTTTTTTTCCCCTTTTCTTTTTTCTGGATCTATTTCTATTTCTTAGAGTAATAGGACTCTAGAGAAATGGGAGCTAGGTGTCATATCTAGTAAGGTTTGATGCTGTATTATTTTGTTTCTTTTTTTGGTAGGGATAAGAGATGTTCTACCAATTTCCAGATCAAAGTTAGGAATTTTTGAATGATCAGATTGTTAGCTTATACAATATAGAGAAAGAAAAAAAGTTGGATGGATGATTCCTGAAACTTCTTTTTTGTTTGTTTGTGGATTTTTTTTTTTTAGTATTTTATTTATTTGACAGAGAGAGAAATCACATGTAGGCAGAGAGGCAGGCAAAGAGAGGGGGAAGCAGGTTCCCTGCTGAGCAGAGAGCCAGATGGAGGGCTCAATCCCAAGACACTGAGATCATGACCTGAGCCAAAGGCAGAGACTTAACCCACTGAGCCACCCAGGCTTCCTGATTCCTGAAACTTCTTATCCAGTATTTCCCATTAGAGTTTAGCCTGCCTAGTCCTAGTATCTTTTGAATGTAATTAAGATACTAGTTTTTTGAAATATTCACTTCACATCATCCAATCTGGATTATACAGTACCCACAAAGTATACACACTGGGAGATAGTAGAGTAGTTAGTCATAATGGAGCTAATATCTATTGAGTGTTCACCAAGTGCTGAAGACTTTCCTCAGGGCTCTTTTTTTTTTTTTTTTTTTTTAAGATTTTATGTATTTATTTGACAGAGATCACAAGTAGGCAGAGAGGCAGGTGGGCGAGGTGGGGGGAGAAGCAGGCTTGCCGCCCATCAGAGAGCCCGACGTGGGGCTCGATCCCAGGACCCTGGGATCATGACGGGAGCCGAAGGCAGAGGCTTTAACCCTACTGAGCCACCCAGGCGCCCTTTTCTCACGGCTTTATATGTATTGTCCCCTTTCACTACAGTTTTAGGAAAGAGATACTCTTTATTTATCCTGTCTTATAGGTGAGAAAACATTCAGACATGTGAGGTGATTTTCTGTGTCACTAGTTTGTGACAGAACTGAACTAGAACTTAGATTTGATTCCAAAGACTAATGAAGTAGGTATTATCTCCATTTTGCAAATGAGTGATTTAGGGATGTTAAGTACCTTGATGTAAAGTCACATAAGTAATAATGATGGTGTCAGCATTTGAATTCATGGGCTGTGTCTCTCTAAGACTCATGGTTTTAACTATTTTAGATTTTATTTTTTTAAAGATTTATTTATTTTATTTGAGAGTTAGAGAGCATCAGAGGCAGAGGGAGAGAGAATCTCAAGCAGACCCCATACTCAGAACCCAAGTTGGAGGTGGGGGGGTTGGGCCACCTCCAACTTGGGTTGGAGGTGAGCCAAAACCAAGAGTCAGGTGCTTGACTGACTGTGTCACCCAGGGGACCCTATTTTAAATTCTAAAATATCATTGAGCATTAAGGAGTAAAGGAGGAGAACAAAACACCTTGAGAATGTTAGAATTTTTTAAAAAATTAAAATAGGTTGACTGGCTTTATAAATTCCATTTTAAATCAGGTGTTACTGATCAAGATTTTTGTACCACATTGTTAAGCTAAGGGAGGAGAAATCAACCAAGGGCCTAACTGGCAAGGATATTTTGGCATATAATGAATGAGAATCTCTGAGGGCAGAAAAGGGACTTTAAAAAAATACAGTAGCACTGAGAGATGCCTTTAGTAATTTATTTATTGCATTTGGCCACTGTTCTTCCAGTCTCTGTTATAGTTCCCACATTGAGGCTGTTCCCACCCTTCCTGTGTCCCTTGAGCTGAGCAGGCACTTCCTGTCCTGTTGGAAATGAAAGTTAGAAATTGGGGGCTGTGTGTGGTATGCGAGTATTTACTCTGCTGATAGTTAGTCCTGTCTGTAGCATTATCCTAGCAAAAAGGTGGCCTGAAAACTAGAAGGGAGAAGGGAGCTTCATTTAAGGGAGGGTTTGGGCTTAAGGTTTGTTGGAGCAACAACCCTGCAGACAAGGTTAATTTGTGTTTTGACAGAACATCTATGATGGCACAAGGTGACCTGAAGAAGGGATTTGAAGGCTTTGATTTTACATCACTGTTCCATTTGGATTGGTAGGAATTACTGGGTATCATTCTTGAATTTTTGGTTTCCTACAAGTTTCTTATTAAAGCTACTTTTACAGGCCATCACTTTGAAACTGTTTGAGGTGAGTGTTGTCTCAACTGTGTTAGATTCTTCTTCCCTAAGAACTTTGTATTTTCTTTTCTGTGAAGCATATGCTTTTAAAAGTAATTTTTTTCCTACAGCTCAGAGACACTTGAAGCAAACATTCCAACTCCGAACTTCAGTTTGAGCATAAATTCCACGTTTGGTGAGTAATCTTAATTGTTTGAGCTTCATGCACCTTGATGACAGAAAATGGTGGGATAAAGAGTCAAACAAGATAGTTTCGAGTTGTTGAAGAAACTGCTAGGTAGGCAGTTTTATCTGGTAAAGCTGAGGGGAAAGAAAAGAAACCACCAGACACCAAATTTCATGACATAGTCCAGTTTGGTAATTCCTTCTCAAGTATGAAATCATGCCTGGGGGAATCTGAAAAGGAGTGAGAGGCTGAGCCCAACAGCATGACCCAAGAGGAATGAGGAATAAAACTATCCAAGGATCTGAAACTAGTTACTTCCCATACTCTGTCTCTGCTCTTTGGCCTGCTCTTCTGTTTGTTCTTTCTTCCTGCATGAAGATCACTCTAAGTATATAGTGTGGGAAATGTCCTGAGCTCATCTCACATATTTGTTCTTAGTATAGTTGTCCTCACGTGTTCTCTGGGGCAGTGTGTCCCAGTGGTCCCTTTAAAAATCAAGCTTCTAAATCTTATAGCTCTAAGGAAAAAAAAAAAAAAAAAAAAAGGAAAAAAAATCCTTAGTGTCTTTTAGGAGGGAATCAGAACCTGTTCTTACTGGAAAAGGGATGGAGTTGAAACAGGTAGACCTAAGAACTTTTCATTTTGCTTTAACTACCAAGACTGAAAATAAAATAACATCTGGGGCATTAGGACCCAGTGGAAGTGCCTCATTCAGACTCTTGGTTAACTTCTCTCAGTGACGTAAACAAGCAGCCCTAGCTCATTCTCTACCCGCCCCCCCCCATCCCTCTCCCTCTTGCTCCTTTTCTCCCCCTTTCTCCTCCCCCTCCCTTTTCCCTCTCATTTTCTCTTTCCCCCTCTCTTCCCCCTCCCTTTCCCTCTCCCTCTTCTCTCTCTCAGCTCCCTTATATTAAAGAGAAAATGCTGCTATCAGTGACTTCCAGGCCTGGGATTTCGACTTTTGGCTATAACAAGAACAACAAGAAGGTAGGGAAAAGTGCTTTTTGGAATCCAGCGACTTCCTTTCCTGGGGATCCGGGAGTGCCCTTGGCTTTAACATTCCTAGTTAGAGGGGATAGGAATTCCTCTCTCCACTCAGTGCCTCTCCCTTTCCACCACTTCTTTCGACATCTTTTCTCACCTGGTTTTGAAGTTCCAGCAGTTTATAGTCCCTGCCTGTGAGGCTGGAGAAGGCAGGGGTATTAAAAACAAATCAAGCTTGTAAGTTTGTATCTTTGTGAAATGAAGTTAGTTTGACTTCCTGCTGATATAGCCAGTCTCCACTGGGATAATATGTCATCTCAAACCCTGGTCTCCTGCTCACTCCCTCCAAGGTTATTTTTATCTTTTTGATGAGCTGTTTCTTCACTCCCCACCCCTTCCTTTCTACCCACTTCACCAGCATTATCAGGTACCTGAAATATATAGTCTGTGAAATCACGACAGCTTCATCAAGAACTGGATATATACTCTTCTAGACTAGGTAGAGACCCTGTCCCACCCAGCCCCAAGGGAAGGAGTCCTAAGAGAGAACATACCTTGGAATTAAGGCAGCAGTCTCTGATTCTTTGGGTTCTGCTGCTGAGCTGGTGCTTGGACCTCTGGTGATGGCCAGGCCCAGCAGGGATCCTCAGAGTCTTTGTGATTAACCTGCAGATGCCAGAGAATTGTGGTATGCTTGGAAGCATGGGCAGTTTAACAAGAGGTGGACAGTCATGCCCACATTCAACAGAGAATATCCTTGGCAGTTTCTTGGCATTTCAGGGCACACAGTGGTGATTAGGAAGAACTTCATGGTGTAGGAGAAAGACCCTTTACCCTCTCTTCTGTTATGTAGCTGTTCTTTGAAGAAAAAAGATGCCATGGATGTGTAGGGATCTTTTACCCATCTGATGGAGCATTGGAGGGTTTGGGAAGGATTCCTGGTGCTTTCTCATATATCTAAAGATATTGTTATAGGTAATTTAAACCTAGTGTCTGATCAAGGCAGTGGATAAATATTTAGACCCAAAACACTTAGTAGCAATTTGTAATGGTATTCATTCTGTTTATATCCTTAAGAAATATGGGTCCATATATGATTGTTAGTTATCAATAATACACATACATATATGAATATATAATTTTGATAGAAGAATATATTTTTAAGATTTTATTTTAGATAAGGAGCCCACGAGTGGGGGGGGGGTCACTGAGGGAGAGGGATTGGTGCTCGATAGGGTGCTTGACGTGGGGCTCCTTTCTAGGACCCTGAGATCATGACCCAAACCGAAGGCAGACATTTAACCAACTGAAAAACCCAGGCACTAGGTGACTGGATATTTCATTTGTTTTTATTCTTTTCAAAATTTATATAGTACTATATGAAACTTTCCCCAGTTTTTTTCCTCCAAGTCTCTCAGGTTACCCAGACCCATTAAAATAAACTAAAAATAAATTCTAAAAGTTAGGTTTTTTTCCTCTTAAGGGCTTCACGTATTCAGTGCTATCTAAAATCTTCTCTTACCTTTCTTTACTCCCTTTCCATCTTGTAGTGTAGGAAGCATTTAACCAGCTTCTAAATCTGGGATACCGTAGGGGATAAAGAGGTATAATTGTGGACTAGGATTCAGATCTCATATCTCTTCTGATAACTTGTAAGGTTTGAGAAGCAATCGAGAATCGTGTGGGTTTTTACAGGTCAGTGTTATGACAACATCACTTTGTGGCTGTGTATATGACTCGCGTATGTACATATAGGTTGGTGAATATTGGGTATATTTAAAGCATTACGACATTGCTCTGTGTTTGTGTTGACATGTAGTACTTAATGTGTTTGTTTCTCTTTTAGGAAGAGTGTTTAGGGACGCCTGGGTGGCTCAGTTGGTTGGACGGCTGCCCTTGGCTCAGGTCATGATCCTGGAGTCCGAGGATCGAGTCCCGCATCGGGCTCCCAGCTCCACAGGGAGTCTGCTTCTCTCTCTGACCTTCTCCTCGCTCATGTTCTCTCTCACTGTCTCTCTCTCAAATAAATAAATAAAATCTTTAAAAAAAAAAAAAAAGGAAGAGTGTTTAGATGGATTTGTTCATGCAATTTGTAAATTTCTACATTCAAGATTACTTTTTCACACTCTTTTAAAAGATTTTATACTTGAGAGAGAGGCAAGCGTGCAGGTGTGCACGTTTGTAGAGGGCAGAGGAACAGAGCGAGAGGGAGAAAGAGTCTCAAGCAGACTCTGCCCTGAGTGTGGAGCCCATTGCAGGGCTTGATCCCATTATCCTGAGATCAAGACCTGAGTCAAAACTAAGAGTCAGCTGCTAACCAGCTGTGCCACCCAGGCACCCCCAAGCTTACATTTTTTTAAAAAGATTTCATTCATTTACTTGACAGGCAGAGATCACAGGTAGGCAGAGAGGCAGGTAGAGAGAGACAGGGGGAAGCAGGCTGCCTGCTGAGCAGAGAGCCCGATGTGGGACTCGATCCCAGGACCCTGAGATCATGACCTGAGCTGACAGCAGAGACTTAACCCACTGAGCCACCCAGATGCCCCAACCAAGGTTACATTTTAAAGTAACTTTTGTTTTTAGTAGTAAATTTAAGACATGCTTACTAAAAAAAAGTAAGTATAAAGGTGTATATAAAATAAAAAGTTAAGTCTTCCTTTCTTGTCCTAAAGTTCCTTTCCCAAATCCTACCCTCATGGAAAATAACTGGTAGCAATTTGGTGTACATATCCTACCAGACTTTTCTATGACAAGGTTAAGTTTTAACGTTGTTGTTGGCTTGTCATTTATATTAAGTTTCTCAAGTAGAGAAAGTTTCTCAAGTAGATCAAGTCTATGCGATGAAGTTCTTTGACCTGTCCAAAATGTTTAAAACACTGAAAGAACAATCAAAATTTAAACTTTTAAAAAATACAAATTCTCAATATCTGCTTTAACTGTCATTATGTATTACAAAAATCTAGGTATAATAGATTTGTAGATCTGTTTTCTTTTTCTTTTTTTAATTTTATTTATTTATTTGACGGAGATCACAAGTAGGCAGAGAGACAGGCAGAGAGAGGAGGAAGCAGGCTCCCTGCCCAGCAGAGAGACCAACATGGGGCTTGATCCCAGGACCCTGGGATCACGACCTGAGCCCAAGGCAGAGGCTTTATACCCACTGAGCCACCCAGGCGCCCGAGATCTGCTTTCTTGAAGGAGGATTTTTACATCATAATTTATTGTAGTCATTACTTCTAGTTTGTGGAGTAGAAATAATTGCCAGGGAGCTCAGAAGAACTATTTGCATACCACTGTTGTGACTTTTTTGAAAGTGTTAATTTTATTTACTTGACTTTAAAAAGTAGGATTGGGGGCGCCTGGGTGGCTCAGTGGGTTAAGCCACTGCCTTCGGCTCAGGTCATGATCTCAGGGTCCTGGGATCGAGTCCCGCATCGGGCTTTCTGCTCAGCGGGGAGCCTGCTTCCCTCTCTCTCTCTGCCTGCCTCTCCATCTACTTGTGATTTCTCTCTGTCAAATAAATAAATAAAATCTTAAAAAAAAATAAAATAAAAAGTAGGATTGTTTTATTCGGAAGCATATTTGTATACTTCACTTGTCAGGGAAGTTGTTACCTGAGGAGTCCATGACATAGTTTTCTTACTGTTTTTCATTGTGGTAAATGCAGGAATACAACCAACGAATATATAATTCCTAATAAAGGCAGATTCTTTCTCAAGATATAGTGTTGAATATCTATTCTTTTCTTGGAATTAAAAATAGTCACAGAAAGGGGGAATATGGATTTCAAAGACTGATTCTGAAACACAATGTAGTGCATGTTTTAAAAACATCTGTTTAAATGGGCTTCAATTACTCTTTGGTTCATTTTTTAAAAATTGAAAAGTAAAAGAATCAGAGTTCTAGGGTCTCAACACTTCAGTGTTTGAAAGAGTTGCCTTGGTAGAGAGACTTGAGTGTAGGTGAAATTGAAAGAGGAAATGTTTGGAACTGAAGGAATCTCAGACTTGTAAAGGGCCTAACCACGCCTTCCCTGACATCATCTTCCTGGCATGTGTTATTATAATTTAACTCCTCAGAGCATCAACAACTATTTCCTGTGGAAAAAAAAAAGAGAGATTGTGTTTAACTTGGGATAATTTGCCTTGCCTAACCTACTTTGCATAAATTTCTATTTCCTCTTGATCTTAACAGACTTAAGAGCAATACGAGGAGGGGGTTGGAAGCAGTGATGGATGGGAGTGGAACTAACTGGTGGGCCCTGTCAGAACTTCACTCTGAGAAGCAGGAGTTACCTGAAAGTTTTTAGTATTTACTTAGGAGAGAAGAAAGTGGGAAGCAATGCTATAAGCTTTTATGCTTATAACAGGGAAGGATGATTTTTCTGTGTCTACTACACTTTCAGCTAGTTTCCATCAAATCAAACTTTATTAAAACTGAGGACTAAGGACTTTTAGGTTTAACATCTCTTGACTGGGGGCAGCTATTTTGTTGTCCATAATAAAGTTGACTCAGTTGGTTAAAGTTTAGTGGTAGCGTCTTTCCTTTGATCCTTCCTTTTACCTTTTGAGCCCTACCAAACTAATTTATGCACTCATTACTGATTATCTTTACTACTGTAATAAGTATCCCACATGATCTCCTTGCCTCCTGGTTCTCCTGGCCTTGCCCCTGACCCCCAGATAACTTTAAAGGATTTTTTTTTAAAGACTTTTTGTTTATTTATGAGAGTGAGTGAGGAGCAAACACACAAGAGCAGGGGCAGAAGCAGAGGGAGAGGGACAAGCCTAGCTGTGCTTTGCAGGGAGCCTGCCCTGGGGCTGGATCTCTGCATCCTGAGATCACGATGTGAACCCAAAGCAGGAGTTGGTCCCTTAACTGACTGAGCCAACTAGTAACTCCTCCTCCCCCCTCCACCCAGTAACTTTATATTTGCTGCCATGACAGTCTTCCAGCATCCCAGCAGTAAGTCTAGTACTGAGCATTTCTTGTATAAAAATCTTTAATGGCTATATATTAGCAGTAAGTCTAGTACTGAGCATTTCTTGTATAAAAATCTTTAATGGCTATATATTACCTGCTAAACAAAGCCAAAATCCTAACCCAATACCCACTATTTATCCAGCCTTTTTTTTTAATTTGAAAAATATTTATTTTTATTTTTTAAAAGATTTTATTTATTTCACACACACACAGAGAGAGAGTGAGATAGAGAACAAGCAGGTGAGTGGCAGGCAGAAGGAGAGGGAGAAGCAAGTTCCCCACTGAGCTGGGAGCTGTATGTGATACGGGGCCCAATCCGAGGACTCTGGGATCATGACCTGAGACAAAGGCAGATAGGTGTTTAACTGACTGAGCCACGTAGGTACCCCTTAATTTTTATTTTCAATTTTTTTAAAGTAGGCTCCATGCCCAGTGTGGAGCCTGTTGGAGGTCTTGACCTCACCACCCTGAGATCAAGACCTGAGTTGAGATTGAGAGTCAGACTTAACCAACTGAGCCACCCAGGTGCTCCTATCCAGCCTTTCCTTATCTTCCGCACCTACCCCCACCTCCCCCACCCCAACCCCGCCCTTGATTCCGTTACCTTCACTCTGCTTTATGCAGTTGTTTTTACCGGCAATTTTCTGGATATACCCTTGGATTACTGGTTTATATTTCTAACTCCATAAGAAAATATGCTGTAAGAAGGATACAGACAAGAAACAGGATGACATAAAGTATAGATTAAGAGGTCAGATGGAATTATAATGTGGATGTACAAACCATAGAGTTTTATCCTGGAAGATGAGGACTGAAGAGTAGCCATTGATTTTTTTTTTTTTCTTAATTTTTTTTTTTTTTTTAGATTTTATTTATTTGGGGGTGCCTGGGTGGCTTAGTGGGTTGAAGCCTCTGCCTTCAGCCCAGGTCATGATCCCAGGGTCCTGGGATCGAGCCCCGCATCGGGCTCTCCGCTCAGCAGGGAGCCTGCTTCCCTCTCTCTCTGCCTGCCTCTCTGCCTACTTGTGATCTCTCTCTCCGTCAAATAAATAAAGTCTTTTTTTTTTCCCTCTCTCTCTGCCTGCCTCTCTGCCTACTTGTGATCTCTCTCTCTGTCAAATGAATAAATAAAATCTTAAAAAAAAAAGATTTTATTTATTTGACGGAGAGAGAGATCACAAGTAGGCAGAGAGGCAGGCAGAAAGAGAGGGAAGCAGGCTCCCTGCTGAGCAGAGCTGGATGTGGGACTCGATCCCAGGATCCTGAGATCATGACCTGAGCCGAAGGCAGAGGCTTAAACCACTGAGCCACTCAGGCACCCTTAATTTTATTTTTTATAAGATTTATTTATGAGAGAGAGAGTGGGGGGGGGCAGAGGGAGAAGAAGGAAACAATCTCCAACAGACTCCCTGCTGAACACAAGGCCCATTTGGGGCTTGATCCCATGACCTGGGCCGAAATCAAGAGTCAGACGCTCAACTGACTGAGCCACCCAGGCACCCCAGTACCCATTGGTTTTTGTCACTGCAGAGGTGGTTGGCACTTCTGACAAGCAATTTCAGAGTGGGGAGCAGAAGTGAGGTTGTAGTGGGTTGATGATTGTAAGAAAGTAATGAAGTATACATGGTATGTAAAGACTGATCTTTTAAGAACGATAAGATGGAGAGCAGAACCCAATTAATAAATGGGCAAAAGATATGAACAAGTATTTCTTCTAAGAAGATCTGTAAATATCCATGAAAAAGGTGCTCAGCATCATTAGCCATCAAGGAAATGCAAATCAAAAAACCACAGTGAGATACCACTTCACACCCACTAGGTTGCCTATGATCAAAAAGACAGGTAATAACATGGAGTAACTGAACTCTTCATACACTGTGGGAATGTAAAATGGTGCGACTGCTTTGGAAAACAGTTCGGCTGTTCTTAAAAGGTTAAACCAGTCAGGGCGCCTCGGTGGCTCAGTGGGCTAGGGTTTCGGCTTCTGACTTCAGCTCAAGTCATGGTCTGGGAGGGGGGTTCTGGGATCCAGCCCTGCCTCGGGCTCCTGACTCAGTGGGGAGTCTGCTTGTCCCCCCTGCTCCTGCTCCTCCTCTTGCTCTCTTTCTTTCAAATAAATAAAAAATTAAAATTTTTTAAAAAGGTTAAAAACGGTCCTAGGTATATACCCAAGAGAAATTAAAACATGCCCACACAAAAACCTGTGCACCTCTGTTTATAGCAACATTATGGTAGAATAATAGCAAATAAGTGGAAACATCCCAGATACCCACCAACTGATGAATGGATAAATAAAATGTATGTACCCATATAATGGAAGTTTTGGAATTTTATTCATCAATAAGATGGAATAGAATACTGATACATTCTACAAAATGGATGAACCTTGAGAAACATTATGCTAGGTCAAAGATGCCCCTCACGAAGCCCACATATTTTAGGCTTCCATTTATATGAAATGTCTGGAGTAGGGGCGCCTGAGTGGCTCAGTGGGTTAAGCCTCTGCCTTTGGCCCAGGTCATGATTTCAGGGTCCTGGGATTGAGCCCCATATCAGGCTCTCTGCTCAGCAGGGAGCCTACTCTCCCACCCCGCCCTCTCCCTGCCGCCTGCCTCTCTGCCTACTACTTGTCATCTCTGTCTGTCAAATAAATAATCTTAAAAAAAACAAAAAAAGGAAATGTCTGGAATAGGCAAATCTATGAAGATAGCAAATTAGTGGTTGCCTAGGTCTGGGGGAGAAGGGGATGGTTGGGGGAAAATGGGGAGTGACTTGTAATGGGTACTGGGTTTCTTTTTGGGGTAATGGAAATGTTCTAAAATTAATTGTGATAATGGCTGTGAAACTGTGATCTAAATGCCACTGAATTTATACTCTAAGTGGGATAATTATGTGGTATGTAAATTATATATCAATAAAGTTGTTATTTTAAAAAGATGGGGAAAAAAAAGATGGGGAACAGAGAAGTGAGAGAAAGGCAGAAAGAGGATGGGGTGATATTGAGAGAATTTTCTTAATGAAAATGGGAGCCAAAATGTAAAAAGAATTATGGTGAGTTACTTGATACTTATTTTCCAAATATATATGTTCCTATTCTTGTCCTTCTTCTCTCTGATGCTTTTGTTTTTGTTGTGCCTCAAGTATTCAGCCTCTCTGATCCTTTGTGGTTGTTGCCATACCTTCCTTTTGGAATGGCCTTTCTGTTTGTTCCCTGCACCCACATTCATTAAACAGCTCGGGGGCTAAAGCACGATTGTGGCTCTTCAGTAGCTCACAGTTCAAACCCTCTTGGGAGATCCTGTCTAACCCTCAAGTTCAGCTGAAATGTTACCTCTATCAAGCTTCTAATTCCTCTACCTCCCAGCCCTCAAGAAGACTTTTCCTGAGCCTCTATAATATTTTGTATTTCATATATGACTGTTTATATAATTTTGCGTTGTTTTGGAATCAGGTGATTGTCTTATTTTCATTGGAATATAAACTCTGTAAAGGTAAGACAATGGCATTCAGTTTGTTATCCTCCAAAACACCTGATAACAGCTTCTTAACCATACCTAGTAGATACTGAAAAGTATGTATTTCTAATAATGTAATTAAGCTGATGTTAGGCATTAAATTAAAGTTAAATGAAGGAAGGCAGCATTGTATATTCTATACAAAACATGAAATAAGGAGTTAGACCTGAATTTAATTGTGACTTTGGTCAATTATGAGCTGTGTGGCTAGTTGCGAGTTTCTTAGGCTCTCTGACCTTGAGTTCTTCATCTTAAAGTACAGGTATACTTTATTGGTTATTTTGAAAATCAGTAATATTTGATAATATTTATAATCATGCATGAGCATGTGTAAATGGGCTATTTTCTTTTCTTTCTATTTTTAAAGTAAGCCCTCACCTAACATGGGGCATGAATAGGACCCCAAGATTAAGAGTCGCATGTTCTACTGACTTGATCCAGCCAGGTGCCCCAACTGTTATTTCTTTTATCAAAAAAAGCCTTTTTTCTTTTTTCTTGATGGCATTTCTTCCCCCAGCTGCTGTCCCATTTCTCTTCTTCCCTTTACAGTAAAATATCTTGAAAGAGTTGTTTATTCAAGAGTTGTATATACATTCTCTCATTTATTTCCTTGCATTTTTCTTTTATTATTTATTTCCTTATTTATTTATTTATTTTTAAAGATTTTATTTATTTGACAGAGATCACAAGTAGGCAGAGCAGCAGGCAGAGAGAAAGGGGGAAGCAGTCTCCCTGCTGAGCAGAGAGCCTGATATTGGGCTCGATCCCAAGACCCTGGGATCATGATCCTAGCGGAAGTCAGAGGCTCAACCCACGAAGCCACCCAGGAGCCCCATTATTTATTTATTTAAAAGATTCTATTTATTTATTTGACAGAGAGAGAGCGCGCGCACAAGCATGGGGCGGGCAGCTGGAAAAGGGAGAGGGAGAAGTTAAAGGCAAGATCCCAGTGCCCTTGGATCATGACCTGAGCCAAAGGCAGACACTTAAACAACTGAGCCACCCGGGCGCCCCTCTTTTATTATCTTTAATATATCACTTGATAATGCAAAAGATTACGTGCAATTATAAAGTATAATAATAAGAGGAATACCTGTAAATCCACCTTTCAACTCAAGAACTAAAGTAATTTCCTATAAATTGCATATACTTACGAGTTTCTCCCTGTTCCTTTCCCTACCTCCCTTCTAGAGGTAACCACTCTCCTAAATTTTATATTTATCATTCTGTTGCTTTTTAAAAAACACAGTTAAAAATCATGTTAATCTGCTTATTTACATTGTCCTAAGTGCTTTATGTATATGGTTGTACAATATATGCATATTATATCATTTAATCCTTATAACAATTTCATCATCATCATCCCTATTTATAGATGATCCCTATTTATACAGATTAGAAAAAAATGAAGTATAGAGAGTTTAATAATCACATTACTAGTGAATGGCCCAGTTAGGAGTTCAACTCAGAGAGTCTGGCTCCTAGTCTATGTTCTCAACCACTACCATACTGCCTTATTGCAATTCATAGTCTTCTGGCCTCCCCCCCCCCAATTCTGTATTATATTTTCATGATCTATGTTCTATATAGCTACGATTTATTCATTTTTCAATGCTGTATGGTATTTCATTTTGCAAATATACTGTAATTTATCCATTCTCTTGCCAGTGATTTTTGGCTTGTTTTCAGGTTTGTGTGTCCTATTACTAACATTGCTGCACTGAACATTCTCATATTTGTAGTACATTGGTGTAAGAATTTCTCTTGTGTTTGTACTTAGTTGGATTGCTGAGTCATAAGGTATGTGAATATTCACCTTAAAGAGGTAGTGCTAAATTGCTTTCCACCAAGTGTACCAGATTTCTTCCTCTCCACATTGTATAAAATTTACTGTGTATTCACATCCTCTCTACTTGTTCATTTCTCTTAAACCTAATCTAATTAGGCTTTTACTCCTACCACTCCACCGGAATTGCTCTTAGAAAGGTCTGCAGTGACTTTCATGTTCTTGAATGGTCAGTTCATATCCTCATCTTATTTAATTTGTTGTCAAAACACTTGATACAATTGATCATGCTATTCCTCGAAACACTTTCTTCGTTTGTTTTATAGAACACCACATTCTCCTGTCCCTTTACTACCTGTGGCCTCGCCTCTTAAAACTCCTTTGCTTGGAGAGCCTGGGTGGCTCAGTGGGGGTCATAATCCCAGGGTCCTGGGATGGAGCCCTGCATCAGGCTCTCTGCTCAGCAGGGAGCGTGCTTCCCTCCCTCTCTCTCTGCCTGCCTCTCTGCCTATTTGTGATCTCTCTCTGTCAAATAAATAAACAAAATCTTTAAAATAAACAAAAAACTCCTTTGCTTGTTCCTCTTTATTCTCCTCCTCTTTAAATCTTACAGTTCTCCGGGATTCAGTCCTTGAATTTCTTTTCTTTTCTTCTTCTTAAAATTTAATTTAGAACATGGGGGGGGGTTAAGGGGGTAGGAGAAGAATGAATGAAACAAGATGGGATTGGGAGGGAGACAAACCATAAGTGACTCTTTTTCTTTTAATTTTTTATTTTTTATAAACATATAATGTATTTTTATCCCCAGTCTCATAAGTGACTCTTAATCTCACAAAACAAACTGAGGGTTGCTGGGGGGGAGGGGGTTATGGAAAAGGTGATTGGGTTATGGACATTGGGGAGGGTATGTGCTATGGTGAGTGCTGTGAAGTGTGTAAACCTGGCGATTTACAGACCTGTACCCCTGGGGATAAAAATACATTATATGTTTATAAAAAATAAAAAAATGTAAATTGAAAAAAAAATTTAATTTAGAGGCGCCTGGGTCGCTCAGTGGGTTAGGGCCTGTGCCTTTGGCTTGGGTCTTGGTCTTGGGGTCCTGGGATGGAGCCCCGCATTGGACTCTCTGCTCGGTGGGGAGCCTGCTTCCTTCCCCCCTCTCTGCCTGCCTCTCTGCCTACTTGTGATCTCTGTCAAAAGAATAAATAAACTCTTTAAAAAAATTAATTTAGAGGTGCCTGGGTGGCTTAGTCCTTAAGTGTCTGCCTTAGGCTTGGGTCGTGATCCCAGGGTACTGAGATTGAGCCCCATGTCAGGCTCCTGCTCAATGGAAAATCTGTTTCTCCTTCTCCCTCTCCCTCTGCTTGTGTTTCCTCTCTTGCTCTCTCTGTGTCAAATAAATAAAAAATCTTTAAATATATATATATACATATATATATATATATAAAATTTAATTTTTTTGAGAGAGTATGCATGCAGGTGCATGTGTGCCCATAGGAGGAGTGGCAGGGAAGAGTAGAGGGAGAGACTTTTAAGCAGACACCATGGTCCTGACACAGGGCTCGATCATATAACCCTGAGATCATGATCTGAGCTGAAATCAAGAGTGGGATGCTTAGGGGCACCTGGTTGCTCAGTGGGTTAAAGCCTCTGCCTTCAGCTCAGATCATGATCCCAGGGTCCTGGGATCAAGCCCCAGTATCGGGCTCTCTGCTCAGCCGGGAGCCTGCTTCCTCCTCTCTCTGCCTGCTTCTCTGCCTACTTGTGATCTCTGTCTGTCAAATAAATAAAATCTTAAAAAAAAAAAAAGAGTGGGATGCTTAATCTGCTGAGTCACCTAGGTACCCCTTGAGTTTCTTGTCTCTCTTTACTTCTCCCTTCATAACTTTATGCAGTCTCATAGCTTTAAATATCACCCATATCACGGGAACTCTAAAATTATATTTCTGACCTAGACTGCCTTTTGGCATACCAAATTCGTATATCTATTGTCACCCTTAACATCTCCATTTAGATGTTTATTGAACATTTCAAATTTAACATGGCTAAAACAGAGCTCCTGCCTGTTTTCTACCTTCCCACCAAACTGTCTTCAGTATCTTCTCTGTCTCCGTAAATGGTAACTTCATTTTCCCAGGTGCTCAGCCAAAAAGTTTGACTTATACTTGACTTCTCTTTTTCTCATAGAGCCTCATGTCTAATAGTGTAATACTCATACGTATTGTGTTGGACTGTTAGTACTTAATACCTGGTACACCATAAATGATCATTAAGGTTAGCAGTTATAACAAACTACCTGTGAAAATAGGATTCCATTTTCTCTATTCCTCTCTGCATATAAAAAATTTTTCTCCCCCTAAGTTTTTATTTAGGAGTAGAATTTAGTGATTCATCGCTTGTATATAACACCCAGTGCTCAATACAAGTACCTTCCTTAATACCCATTACTCATTTAGGCTATCCCCCATCCATCTCACCTCCATAAACCCTCAGTTTGTTCAAAAACTTACTTATTTTTAAGATTTTAAAGTAATTTCTGCATCTAATGTGGGACTCAAATTTACAACCCCAGCCACGTGCCCCTATTCCTATCTGCATATAAACAAGTTTATAATTTTCCCATCTTAAACAAACAAATAAAAGCAACCATATCCTGCTTTGATCCCATGTCTCCTGCCAGTACTGCCCATTTCTCTGATCTCTTTCATAATCAAACTTCCTGGAGTGCCTGGCTTGCTCCATAGGTAGAGCATGTGATCCTTGATCTCAGGATTGTGAGTTTAAGCCCCATGTTTGGTGTGGAGATTAAGAAAAATAAAAACAAAGCCAAAATTTATTGAAAGAGCAGTTCCTGTAGAGTCTTTATTTCTTTACCTCTCCCTCCTTTTCTTATTTTTGTATTTTGTATTTTATTTTTTCTTAAGACTTTATTTGTCAGAGAGAGAAACAGCGAGAGAGGGAGCACGAGCAGGGGGAAGTGGGATAAGGAGAAGCAGGCTCCCTGCTGAGCAGGAAGCCCTATGCGGGACTTCTTCCCAATCAGGACCTGAGCAAAAGGTGGACGTTTAATGACTGAGCCACCCTGGCACTCTGTATTTTTTTATTTTATTTATTTATATTTTAAAAGATTTTATTTCTTTATTTGACAGACAGAGATCACAAGTAGCCAGAGAGGTGGGCAGAGAGAGACAGAGAAGCAGGCTCCCCACTGAGCAGAGATTCCCAATGCAGGGCTTGATCCCAGGACCCTGAGATCATGACCTGAGCTGAAGGCAGAGGCTTTAACCTACTGAGCCACCCAGGTGTCCCTGTATTTTTTATTTTTGACTGTGGTAAAATATATATAACATAAAATTTACCATCTTACCTATTTTTTTTTAAAGATTTATTTGCTTATTTGTCAAAGGGAGGGAGCACAAGCAGGCAGAGTGGCAGACAGAGGCAGAGAGAGAAGCAGGCTCCCTGCGGAGAACGGATCCCAGGACTCTGGGATCATGACCTGAGCCAAAGGCAGCAGCTTAGCCAACTGAGCCACCCAGCAGTCCCTCTTACCTATTTTTTAATTGTATAGTATGTAATAGTAATTTATTACATTGTTGTGTAACCAGTCTTTAGAATTCTTTTCATCTTGCAGAACAGAAAGTCCATACCCATTAAACAATTTCCCATTCTTGGGGTGCCTGGGTGGCTCAGTCATAAGCGTTTGCTTTCTGCTCAGATCATGATCTCAGGGTCCTGGGATCGAGCCCTGCATCAGGCTCCCTGCTTGGCGGGAAGCCTGCTTCTCCCTCTCCCACTTCCACTGCTTGTGTTCCCTCTCTTGTTGTGTTTCTTTGTTAAATGAATAAATAAAACCTTAAAAAAAAAAAAAAATTCCCGTTCTCTCCTCTTTCCAGACCTTGGCAACCATTTTTCTACTTTGTGTCTCTGTAAATTCTCTTAAGACTCTTGTACAATTTGGAAACACACAGTATTGGCCGTGATCGTATAGTGGTTAGTACTCTGCGTTGTGGAAACACACAGTATTTATCTTTTTGTAATTGGCTTATTTCACTTAACATAATATCCTCAAGGTTCATCCATGTTGAGACATATGTCGGAATTTCTTTGCTTTTTAAGATTGAATAATATTTCATCATATATATAAAAGAATGTGTTGTGGTTCAACCATTTATCCATTCAATCCAAGTGAGGGACACTTGGTTGCTTCCATCTTTTGGCCATTATGGATAATATATGTGAACATGGGTGTACAAAGATCTTTTCAAGACTCTGGTTTCAATTTTCTTGGGTATATTACCAGAAGTGGAGTTACTGGATCATATGGTAATCCTATTTTTAATTTTGTGAGGAATCACCATGTTGTTTTCCATAGCAGTTTTACTGTTTTGCATTCCCACCAACAGTACACAAGGATTCTGAGTTCTGCTTTTTTTTGCCAACACCTACTTCCTGTTTTTTTGATAGTAGCCATCCTAATGGGTGTAAGGTGGTACCTTAATGTGTTGTTGCTGTTGTTATTTTGTGAGCCCTGTAACCATTGTGGGCTTGAACTCAGGACCTGGATATCAAGAGCCTGGATGTCAAGGGTCACGTGCTTTAGTGACAAGCCAACCAGGTGCTGCTTGTAATAGTTTTTATTTGCATTTCTTTAATGGTTAGTGATATTGAACATCTTGTCACGTGCTCATTGGTTGTTTGTATATCTTCTTTGGATAAATGCCTGAATCTTTTGCCTGTTTTTTTAATGGGATTGTTTATGTTTTTGTTGATTCATTGTAGTTTGGTTATTAACTGCTTATTAGATAATGTAATTTGCAAGTATTTTCTCTTATTCTGTAAGCTGCCTTTTGACTCTGCTGATTGTGTCCTTTGAAGCACAGAAGTTTTTAATTTTGATATAGTCCAACTGATCTGTTTTTTCTTTTGTTCTTTAGTTCTGTTTGGTTTTTTGTGCTTTGGGCAAGAAATTGCCTAATCCAATCTCATGAGGCTTTTCTCCTGTGTTTCCTTCTCTGCCTCCTCCTTCTTGTTTATTTATTTATTTATTTTTAAAGATTTTATTTATTTATTTGACAGGCATAGATCACAAGTAGGCAGAGAGGCAGGCAGAGAGAGAGAGGAAGCAGGCACTCTGCTGAGCAGAGAGCCCGATGAGGGGCTCGATCCTAGGACCCTGGGATCATGACCTGAGCTGAAGGCAGAGGCTTTAACCCACTGAGCCACCCAGGTGCCCCTCCTCCTTCTTTTTTAAAGATTTACTTAGGGGCTCCTGGGTGGCTCAGTGGGTTAAAGCCCCTGCCTTCGGCTCAGGTCCTGGTCCTAGGATCAAGCCCTGCATCAGGCTCTCTGCTCAGAAGGGAGCCTGCTTCCCTTCCTCTCTCTCTCTGCCTGCCTCTCTGACTACTTGTGATCTTTGTCTGTCAAATAAATAAATAAAATCTTAAAAAAAAAAAAAAAAAGATTTACTGAGAGAGAGAGCGCATGAGCAGGGGGAGGGTCAGAGGGAACAGCAGGCTCCCCACTGAGCAGGGAGCCAGACAGGGGTCTGGGTCCCAGGACTCTGAGATCATGACCTGAGCTGAAGGCAGATGCTTAACCAACTGAGCCATCCTGGTGTCCCTCCTACGTTTTCTTCTAAGAGTTTTATAATTTTAACTTTTGTGTTTAGGTATTTGATCTGTTTTGAGTTAACTTTATATATAGTATTAAGTAATGATCTACCTTCATTTTTTTTGCAGGTGGATATTCTATTTTCCCAATATCATTTATTGAAAAGACTGTCCATTTCACATTGAATGGTCTTGATACTCTTGTTGAACTCATTTGACCATATATTCAATAGTTTCTTTCTTTTCTTTCTTTCCTTCCTGCCTTCCTTCTTTAAGATTTTATTTATTTATTTGTCAGAGAGAACCCAAAAGCGGGGGAAGTGGCAGAGGGAGAAGCAGGTTCCCTGCTCAGAAAGGAGTTCAGTGTGGGACTCAATCCCAGGATCCTAGGATCATGACCTGAGCCAAAGGCAGATGCTTAATGGACTAAGCTATGCAGGCATCCCGTGGTTTTTCAATTTTAGATGTATGTTGCCTTTCTGCTGTGAAAGATAAGGATTTGATTTTTTGTTACTGTGGTTGTTAGAAGCCTGCCTTTTCTTCTCCCTTACAAGAGTTTAAGGATCTTTATCCCAGTGTTAAAAAAAATTTCACGATAATGAACGTTTTGTGGGTCTTATTTATTTAGACTTGTATACCAGTTTCAACCTGGAAATATGTATCCTTCAGTTGTAGTGTTTTTGTTGTAATTTATTCCCTTTATTTTTCTCTATGTGTTCTTTTTGAAGTCCTGTTTTTGTTTTGTTTTTATATGGAATAACATTTAAAAAAAATTTTAAGTAATCTCAACACATAATATGGGGCTTACTCTCATGACACCAAGATCAAGAGTCCATGTTCTACCAACTGAGCCAGCCAGGTGCCCCTGAAGCCCTGTTTTTGTATACGACTTTCCACATCAGAATTTTTCTTCTATTTTCTTTAATATTTTCCCTTTTCTTAAAAGTTTTATTTTCTGTGATATTTCCTCTATCTTCTGTTTATTTTCTAGCCCTTCTATAGATTTTTTTGATATCTGCTATCATATTGTTAATTTCTTCTTCTTTTTTTTAAGAATTTTTATTTATTTGACCCAGATCTCAAGTAGGCAGAGTGGCAGGCAGAGAGAGAGGGGGGAAGCAGGTTCCCCCTGAGCAGAGAGCCCAATGCGGGGCTCGATCCTGGGACCCTGAGATCATGAGCTGAGCTGCCCTCTGAGCCACCCAGTCGCCCCCATGTCGTTAATTTCTAAGAGGTTTTTCTTAAATCTCTGTATGTTCCTTTTTTTTTTTAAAGGATTATTTATTTATTTATTTGACAGAGATCACAAGTAGGCAGAGAGGCAGGCAGAGAGAGAGAGGGAGAAGCAGGCTCCCTGCCAAGCAGAGAGCCTGATTCGGGGCTCGATCCCAGGACCCTGGAATCCTGACCTGAGTCAAAGGCAGAGGCTTTAACCCACTGAGCCACCCAGGTGCCCCGAGTATGTTCCTTTTTTTGTTGACTTTTGTTTTTGCTTCATAGATAAAATATTTTTGTTTAAATCTCTTGAGACTATTCATTAAGTTTTCCTCTTTTGTCTTTATTTCTTTTGAGTTTCTTTTTTGTTTTTGTCTTTGACTTCAGAGGTTTTCTTTAAATGTCTAAAGATTTTGGCTGTTTAAGTGAAAGACATTAAAAGACCAGATGGAAATGCTGTTGGCATGGGAAAAGCTAGGGAGGGGCCTGAATATCATCTTTTATGGAGCTTTTCTATTGTGGTAGTCAGTTTCCCTAGAGAGAAATACTCCAATCTCCTAAGAGGGGTGGGGTTGGAGAAATGGCTGAGAATATTGCTTAATCCTCATGTTTTCACTTTAGTATTTATTCCCACCCAGCTATGTTTGGTGGCTAGGAAACCAGAGTCCCTCTGGTTCAAACTCCCCAAAGAATAAACCGGTTTTCCTCTGGAGGGGAGATAGAAGTGGGGTAGTGGTAGCCAGACTGTGTGGCTAATGCTTGTCTTTTTAGGTGCTTGGGGCCTCTAATTTTTGAGTGTCTCTGGAATTTTACAGAATTACCTTTCTCCTAGTATGCTTCCTATTAGGTTTTAGCTTTCTTTGCTCTTCTAAGTTATATATCACTTACCTATCTGGTATCCAGGTTCTAAAATGTTGTTGAGATCTGTTATCTGTTTTCTATATCCTCTGAAATCTACGCCTTTTGAAATTTATTTATTTATTTATTTACTTAAATTAAAGTTTTCATTTATTTTTTAGTAATCTCTACACCCAGCATGGGCCTTGAACTCACAACTCTGAGATAAAGAGTTGCATGCTTTTCAGATGCCAGACACCTGTATCTTTTTTAAACCTTTATCATAATTTTAGTGGGATTCAAGAGGCTATAGAGATAATTACATATATTCAATTCAGAATCTCCTAGTCATGCTTCATCCCCCTCCAGTCTGGTTTTTGCCACTCTTGTCCTACTAAAATAGGTCATCATAGTAATCATGTTCTCCCCCGCCCCAGTTTTACTGAGATATAATTGACATATAACATTCTGTAAGTTTAATGTATAAAATGTGCCGATTTGCTACAGATCTGTATTGCAAAAGGTTTGCCACACTAAGATTGGTTAATATATCCTTCACCTCACCTAGTTACCTTTTTGTTGTTATTATTACTGTGAGCACATGAAAACACTACTGTCCTGGCAGCTTTGAAATATACAGTACAGTAGTGTTAAACTGTAATCACCATGCTGTACATTAGATCCCTAGAACTTACTCATCTCATAGCTGGAATTTGTACCCTTTGACAATATCTCCCTATTTGCCCACCCCTCAACCCTTGGCAACCACCCTTCTCCTCTCTGCTCCTCTCTTCGATGTTTTTTAGATTCCACATAAACTGAGATCATATAGTATTTGTCTTTCTCTGTTTGACTTATTTCACTTAGCATAATGCCATATAAGTCCGTCCCTGTTGTCACAAATCAAATTACATTTTTATGGCTGAATAATATTCCTTTGTGTATATATACGACATTTTCTTTATTCCTCCATCAGTGGATGCTTAGATTGTTTCCACATGTTGACTGTTGTGAATAATGTTTCAGTGAACATGGGACTCCAGATATCTCTTTGAGAAAGTGAGTGATTTTATCACCTTTGGATATATACCCGGAAGTGGGATTGCTAGATCTAATGGATTTCTTTCTTTTCTTTCTTTCTTTTTTAGGATTTTATTTATTTGTGTGTGAGAGAGAGAGAGAGCACGCTCACACATGAACAGGAGGAGGGGCAGAGGGAGAAGGAAAGGGAAAGACTCTCAAGCAGACTTCACACTGAGTGTGGAGTCTGATGGGGTGCTTGATCTCACAACCCTGAGTTCATGAACTAAGCTGAAACTAAGAGTCAGAGGCTCAAAGCACCGAGCCACCCACATACCCTGTGCATTTCTATTTTTCTTTCTTTTTTCTAATTTTTATTTTTTAAAAGATTTTATTTATTTATTTATCAGAGAGAGAGAGAGCACAGGCAGGGAGAAGGGAAAGCAAGGTCCCTGCTGAGCAAGAAGCCTGATACAGGACTCCATCCCAGGACTCTGGGATCATGGCTTGAGCCAGAGGCAGACATTTAACCGACTGAGCCACCCAGGCATCCATCCCTATTTTTAATTTTCTGGGGAATCTCCATACTGTTTTTCATAATGACTGTACCAATTTACATTCCTACCAGTGGTGCACCAGAATTCCCTTTTCTCCACATCCTTGCTTGCATTTTTTTAAAAATATTTTATTTATTTATTTGAGAGTGAGAGAGAGAGCATGAGAGGGGAGAATGTCAGAAGGAGAAGCAGACTTCCCGTGGAACTGAGAGCCTGACTCTGGACTCGATCCGGGGACTCTGGGATCATGACCTGAGCCTAAGGCAGTTGCTCAACCAACTGAGCCACCCAGGCGCCCTCTTGCTAGCATTTTTTATCTCTTGATTTTATGATAGTCATTCCAGCAGGTATGAGATGATATCTTGTAGTGGTTTTGATTTATGTTTCCCTAAGGATTAGTAACATTGAGCACCTGTAGCTGTTGGCCATTTGTATGTATTCTTTGGAAAAGTGTCTATTCAAGTTTTCTGCCCATTTTTTAAATTGGATTTTTTTTTTGCTCTTGATTTGTATGAGTTCCTTATACATTTTGTATGTCAGCTCCTCATCAGCTATATAGTTTGCAAATATTTCTTTCATTCAGTAGATTGCCTTTTCATTTGTTGATGGTTTCCTTCTATGTGTAAAAGCTTTTTATTTTAGTGTAGTCCCAACTGTTTACTTTTGCTTTTGTTTTCTTTGCTGCAGAAGATATATATATACATATACATACACACCTATATATGTATATATATATATATTTAATGCTGCTAAGGCTGATATCAAAGAAATTACTGTCTGTGTTTTCTTCTAGGAGTTTTATGATTTCATGTCTCGCACTTAGATCTTTAATCCATTTTGAATTTATTTTTACTTTTTTTGTTTTTGTTGTTTTGTTTTTTTAATATATATATATATTTTAAAGATTTTATTTATTTATTTGACAGAGAGAGAGAGACCACAAGCAGGCAGAGAGGTAGGCAGAGAAAGTAGGGGAAGGAGGCTCCCTACGGAGCAAGAGAGCCCGATGTGGGGCTCGATCCCAGGACCCTGAGATCACGACCTGAGCCGAAGGCAGAGGCTTAATCCACTGAGCCACCCAGGCGCCCCTGTTTTGTTTTGTTTTAAAGATTTTATTTAGGGTTGCCTGGGTGGCTCAGTGGGTTAAGCCTCTGCCTTAGGTTCAGGTCATGATCTCAGGGTCCTGAGATGGAGTCTCGCATTGGGCTCCCTGCTTGGCGGAGGCCTGCTTCTCCCTCTCCCACTGTCCCTGCTTGTGTTCTCTCTCGCTGTATTTCTCTCTGTCACATAAATAAATAAAATCCTTTAAAACAAAGATCTTATTTATTTATTTGTCAGAGAGAGAGCACAAGCAGGGGGAGCAGCAGGCAGAGGGAGAAGCAGGCAGAGGGAGAAGCAGGTACCCCTCTGAGCAAGGACCCTGATGTGGGATTGGATCCCAGGATCCTGGGATCATGACCTGAGCCAAAGGCAGGTGCTTAACCAATTGAGCCACTCAGGTGTTCCTTGAATTCATTTTCGTGTATGGGTTTAAGAAAGTGATCCAGTTTCATTTTTTTGCGTGTAGCTGTCCATTTTTTCCAGCACCATTTATTGAAGAGACTGTCTTTCCCCTGTTGTATAATCTTGCCTTTTTTGTCTTAGATTAATTGACCATATAAGCATGGGTTTATTTCTGGTCTCTCTTTGCTGTTCCACTGATCTGTGTGTCCATTTTGTGCCAGTACCAAACTGTTTTGGCTACTATAGTTATGTATGTATGTATTTATGATGACTGTAGCTTTTTAAATAGTTTGAAATCAGGAGGTGTGATGCCTTTAGCTTTGTTCTTAAGATTATTTTGACTATATGGGATCTTTTGTGGTTTCATATGAATTTTAGAATTTTTTCTGTTTCTGTGAAAAGTGCCATTGGAATTTTTTTTTTTTAAGATTTTATTTATTTATTTGTCAGAGAGAGTGAGCACAGGCAGACAGAGTGGAGGCAGAGGCAGAGGGAGAAGCAGGCTCCCTGCTGAGCAAGGAACCCAATGTGGGACTCGATCCCAGGACGCTGGGATCATGACCTGAGCTGAAGGCAGCTGCTTAACCAACTGAGCCACCCAGGCGTCCCGCCATTGGAATTTTGATAAGGATTACACCGAATCTATAGATGGCTTTTGATGCAGATTTCAGCAATCTTAATTCTTCTGATTCATAAACAGGTATATCTTTCCACTTGTGTCTCCTTCAGTTTCTTTCAACAGGTTTTATAGTTTTCAATGTACAGATCTTTCACCTTCTTCTTTATCTTATTTTTACCTATTTTATTGGTTTTGATGTTTTTGTTAATGGAATTGTTTTCTTTCTTTTTTTTTAGATAGTATATAGAAATGCAACTGATTTTTTAATGTCGATTTGATTAATTGTTGATTAAATGTTGATTAATGCTGAAACATTACTGAATTCATTAGATCTCACTTGGTGGAGATTTATGATTTTTTTTTTAAGATTTTATTTATTTATTTGACAGACAGAGATCATAAGTAGGCAGAGAGGCAGGCAGAGAGAGAGGAAGGGAAGCAGGCTCCCCACTGAACAGAGAGCACAACGCGGGGCTCGATCCCAGGACTCCAAGATCATGACCTGAGCCAAAGGCAGAGCCTCAACCCGCTAAGCCACCCAGGCGCCCCATGATTTTTTATATATAAGATATGTTATCAGCAAACAGTTACATGCCCTCCTTTCTGATATGGCTGCTTGTATTTCCTTTTTTTGGTGGGGGGATTGCTATTTTTTATGACAAATATTCCACATTCATGATCCTCTCCAGTCAGAAGCTGTGGGGTTTTTTTTTTTTAAGTTTTGTTTATTTAAGTAATCTCTGCATCCCACATGGGGCTGGAGCTCAAGACCCTGAGATCAAGAGTCGTGTGCTCCTCTGACTGAGTCAGTCAGGTGTCCCAGTCAGAAGTTCTGTGAAACCATGCTCTCAGCTGTGGCCAGAGAATGAAGTCATCTGACTGACCCATCCTGTAAATGACACCATGGATAGTGTAGGTTTTATTTTATTTATTTATTTTTTTAAGATTTTATTTATTTATTTGTCAGAGAGAGAGAGAGAGAGAGAGCGAGTGAGCACAGGCAAACAGAATGGCAGGCAGAGGCAGAGGGAGAAGCAGGCTCCCTGCCGATCAAGGAGCCCGATGTGGGACTCGATCCCAGGACGCCGGGATCATGACCTGAGCTGAAGGCAGCTGCTGCTTCCCGATAGTGTAGGTTTTAAACTGACCGTTGAACCTCCCAGTCACCTTGCCAGCCTCGGCCATGTTCTTTTGAATGGACACGTGGTCCTTGGCACTGATGATGTGGTTGCTGGAGGAGCAGTTTTGAGACATGTACAGTTCCATAAATTTGCTGGCATCATTCTGCATGTTGAGGGTATGCCTGCTGCCACCCTGGATACCTTTCTTTTTCTAGCCTACTTGCTGTGGCTAGGACTTCTAGTACTATGTTGAATACGAACGGTCAGAATGGGCACCCTTGTCTTGTTTCTGATCTTTGAGGGAAAGCTTTGAGTATACTAGCTATGGGCTTTTCATATATGGCTTTTATTATGTTGAGTTATGTTTCTTCTATGTCCAATTTGTTGATCATTTTTATCATGAAATGATGTTGAATCTTGTCAGTTGCTTCTTCTGTGTCAAGATGATTGTATGATATTTGTCTTTCATTCTGTTAACGTGGTATATTACATTTATTGATTTTCTGTATGTTGAAACATCCTTGCATCCCAGGAGTAATTCTGACTTGATCATGGCATATGGACTTTTTAACGTGCTGTTGAATTTATTTTGCTACTATTTTGTTGAGAATTTTTGTGTCTTTATTCATCAGAAATTTTGGTCTGCTGTTTTCTCATAGTGTCCCTGTCCGGCTTTGCTATCTGTGTAATGCTGGCCTCACAAAATGAGTTTGGAAATGTTTCCTCCTCTTCAGTTTTTGGAAGAGTTGAAAAGAACTCATGTTAATTCTTCTTTCAGTATTTGGTAGAATTCTCCCATGGAGCTGTGTGGTCCTGGGCTTTTCTTTATTGGGAGGTGTTTGATTACTAATTCAATCTCCTCAGTTGTTACTGGTCTGTTCAGATTTTCTGTGTATTTTATTTGTCTCTGTTTATGATTAGGACTTGGTAGGTTGTATGTTACTAGGAATTTATTTCTTCTAGGTTATAGAATTCTAGGTTTATCTACTTCTAGGTTATAGAATTTGGTGGCATATCTTTGTTCATGGCAATCTCTTAAGATCTTTTGTATTTCTGTGGTATCAGTTGTAATGTCTCTTATGTATAATTTTGAGTTCTCTTTTTCTTGGTAAGTCTATCTAATGTGTTGCCAATTTTGTTTATCTTTTCAAAAAACCAGCACTTGTTTGTCTCTTCTCTATTTTATTTATTTCTGCTCTGATTTTTGTTCTCATTTTTTCTGTTAAGTTTGGGCTTAACATATTCTTTCTCTAACTCCTTGAGGTTTTGGAGGATTTTTTTTTTCTTTATGTGGGCACTTATTGCTATAAACGTCCCTCTTTGCATTGTTTTTGCTGCATATCATGAATTTTCATATGTTGCATTACCATTTATGTTTGCTTCAAGACTTTAAAAATTTCATCTTTGACTCATTAGGTTGTTCAGGAGTATATTGTTTAATTTCCACATATTCGTTAATTTTCTGATTTTTTTCCTGTTACTGATTTCTAGTTTCATATCATTTTGGCCAGAAAAGAATACTTGGTATGATTTCAGTATTTTTGAATTTGTCAGGATGCGTTTCGTCATTTAATACATACTCTATCCTGGAGAATGTTCCATGTATACTTGAAAAGAATGTGTATTCTGCTCTTGGATGGAATGTCCTATATGTGTCTGTTAGGGCCATTTGGTCTAAAGTATAGTCTTTTTCAAGCTGATAATACTTGATTTTGATTACGTACGAAACCTATCCTTTTAGCCTCCTCCTGACATTTTATGTTTTTATATTACAGTTTACATCTTTTTATGTTGTGTATCCATTGACAAATTATTGTAGTTATAGCTATTTTTAATACTTTTTTTTTTTTAAGTGGGCTCCAGGGGCACCTGGGTGGCTTAGTGGGTTAAAGACTCTGACTTCGGCTCAGGTCATGATCCTAGGGTCCTGGGATCGAGCCCTGCATCAGGCGCTCTGCTCTTTGGGGAGCCTACTCCCCCCTCACTCTCACTGCCTGCCTCTCTGCTTACTTGTGATCTCTGTCTGTCAAATAAATAAAATTTTAAAACAAACAAACAAACAAACAAAACAAAAAATAAAGTGGGTTCCACACCCGGCGTGGGGCTTGAACTCAGGACCCTAAGATCAAGAATCACCATGCTCTATTAACTGACCCAGCTAGGTGTCCTGGTACTTTTGTTCTTTAAACTTTATGCTAGAGTTAAGTGATTAACATGGCTATATTGCACTATTAGAATATTCTGAATCTGATTATATGTTTAGCTTTACCAGTGTGACATGTATTTTCATGTTTTCATATTGCCAGTTAGCATCCTTTCATTTTAGCTCAGTGAACTCCTTTCAGCATTTCTTACAAGTTAGGTTGAGTGGTGATGAATTTTCTTAGTTTTTCTTTGTTAGGGAAAGTGTTTCTCGCCTTCATTTCTGAAAACAAACTTTCTGGGTAAATTATTCTTGGTTGGGATTTTTCTTTTTCTTTCATCACTTTGAATATATTATTCTATCATCTCCTGCCCTGCAAGGTTTTTGCTAAAATGTCCACAATTGCCTGATGGAGGTTTTCTTGTATGAGAGAATTTTTTTTCTTGTTGATTTTTAAATTTAATTAATTGATTTGAAAAATTTATTTATTTAAGGGGTGCCTGGGTGGTTCAGTTTGTTGGGGTATCTGACTTCAGCTCAGGTCATGATCCCAGGGTTCTGGGATTGAGCCCTGCATTGGGCTCCTTGCTCAGTGGGAGCCTCCTTCTCCCTCTCCCTCTCCCTGCTGCTCCCCCTTCTTGTGTTCTCTCTTTCTCTCTCAAATAGGTGGATAAAATCTTCTTAAAAAGAACCATAAATAAAATTTTATTTATTTAAGTAACCCTACACCCAAAGTGGGGCTTGACCATGACCTTGAGATCAAAGTTGCACACTCTTCCATTGAGCCAGCCAGGCATTCCTTCTTGTTGATTTTAAAAATTCTCTCCTTACAGCATGCCTTGCCGGTGCAGTCTGTGAAGTATGTAATTCTTGATTTCAGAGTCATGAGTTCATGCTGGACAGTGGGATAGAGTTTACTTAAAAAAAAATTAAATTCTCAGGGCACCTGGGTGTCTCAGTGGGTTGAAGCCTCTGCCTTCAGCTCAGATGCATGATCCCAGGGTCCTGGGGTCAAGCCCCACATCCGGCTCTCTGCTCAGTGGGGAGCCTGCTTCCCCCTCTTTCTCTGCCTGCCTCTCTGCCTACTTGTGATCTCTGTCAAATAAATAAATAAAATCTTTAAAATAAATTTAAAAAAATTAAATTCTCTCTCTCTGTCTCTCTCTCTCTTTTTTTTTTTTTTTTAAAGTAGACTCCATGCCCAGTGTGGAACCCAGCTCAGGGCTTGAACTCATGACCCTGAGGTCAAGACCTGAGATCAAGAGTTGGATGTTTAACTGACTGAGCCATCCAGGTGCCCCTTAAATTCTCTCTTTATCTTTGATTTTAGATACTTTTATTATAATGTATCTTGGAGAACATTGTTTTGGATTGGAATTTTTGGAATTTACTTTCATGAATTGGGTGTCCAAAACGCTTTCCAGGTTTGGGAAGTTCTCAACCATTATTCCTTTGAATAAACTTTCTACCACTTCTCTTCTCCTTCTGGGATTCTAGGGATGCAGAAATTGTTTCTCTTAATGTGTCCCATAAGTTCCATAAGCTTTCTTCTTTCCTTTTCATTCTCTTTTTCCCTTCTGACTGGGTAATTTCAAATGATCACTCCTCAGGCTCACTGATTCTTTTGTTTGATCTAATCCATGAGGTACTTGTAAATTGCCAAATCCAACAAGGTTTTGTTTTGGTTTTGGTTTTGGTTTAGTTTTCATCTTACGTAATGTCTTAGCATCATTCGCTAGGGTTGACTATTCTCCATTTCTTGAAATAATCTCCTTGTTTGTCTCTGGTTATACAACCACTTTTAGTCTTGCCCTTTTGACCCTTCTCTTTTGGTCTCTTTGTCAGCTACTTTATTCAGTTTCTGATTATTTAAAGTTCTTTAGGTCTTCTTACTTTACCTTCTCTCTAAATATACTTTCTTCCTAAATTTTAGTTATTACTATGCTAACAGATTACACGTTATAATTGCTAGGCCAGACCTCTCCTCTGTGTATCCAGCTGCCTAATTGGTATTTTTCCCTGGAAATCTGACAGGTTATTCAAGGTTTTGTTTTTATTTGGTTGGTTGTTTGTTTTGTTTTGTTTTAGTAAGTTCTAGGCCCATTGTGGAGCTTGAGTCCATGATCCTGAGATCAAGAGTCAAATGTTCTATGACTGAGCCAGCCAGGTGCCTCTGAAATTTAACATATTCAAAATTTAATGCTTGCTAGTAGTCCCCTAATCTCTACAATGTCGTTAATGATATCGCCGTCCATCCAGTTACTCAAGCTAGACACTGTCCTTGCCTATGTCCAATCAATAAACTAGTCCTGTTGATTCTTATAAGCTAAATCTCAAATCTTTCCACCCTTTTTTTTGTTTTTTGATCTTTACTGCCATCTCTTCAGTTATAGACTGCATTGTGTCTTGTTTGGGTATTATAGTGACTGCCTAATTGATATTCCCATTCAACTCCTGCCTCACTCTAATTTGTTCTTCCCGTAGTAGCCACAGTAATATTTTCAAAACATTGATTAGACCTTACAACTTCTTTCTTACATAAAATTATTCATTAACTGTCTAATGTGTTCAGAATGAAAACCAAGCACTTCAACACAGGCTGGAACTTTCTGTATCCCTCTCCCTCCTTCATTACACTCTAGCTTCACTGCCCTTCCGTTCCTTTTAGATCCCTTTGAAAGTCCCACTTTGTGGGGCATGTGCCTGGCTCAGTCAGTTAAGCATCTGCCTTTGGCTCTGCTCATGATCCCAGGGTCCTGGGATCGAGCCCCTGCTTCCCTTCCTTTCTCTCTCTGCCTGCCTCTCTGCCTACTTGTGATCTCTGTCTGTCAAATAAACAAATAAAATCTTTAAATAAATAAATAAATAAAATCTTTAAACGTAAATAAATAAATAAATAGATAAATATCACCTTTTTGACCAGACTAACTAAAGTAGGTTACAGCTTTCTGTTTTGTCTCTCTAGCCCATTTATCATAGTGGGTAATTATGCAATTGCTTTATGATTATTTGATTAATGTCTTTATCTCTGCTAAATGCTAAATTTCATTAGGACCAAGACTATCTCTGGTATAGCTTAGAATTTTGTCCTTGGTACCTGTCCTTGTCTGGTACTCTAAAGGAGAATTCAGTATTTGTTGAATAAACAGATGTGAACTCTTTTTATATCTCAGGGACCATTATAAGAGCTTTACATGTATTTATTTTCATCTCCATAACAATTCTATTGCATAGGTCCTATTACTGTCCTCATTTTACAAGTAAGGTTAGGCAACTTATCCAGAGTCATACAGCTAGTACATGGTGACAGAATTAAATCTAAGTCTTTGTAATTATTGAGCCTGTGTTTCTTTATTTCTTTTTTAAGCCTGTGTTTTAACCACTTTCTGCTAACTAATAGGATCTGTAATCAAGAAAGATACTTTTGAAGAAACATTTGGTAAACATTGATTCATTGCCTACTTAATTCCTAAATGAGTAGTGAATAATTGAATGCCTGTATAAAAACTGAATCCGAGGTGCTTGGGTGGCTCAGTGGGTTAAAGCCTCTGCCCTCTGCTCAGGTCCATGATCCCAGGGTCCTGAGATCCAGCCCCTGATCAGGCTGTCTGCTCAGCAGGGAGACTGCTTCCTCCTCTCTCTGCCTGCCTCTCTGCCTACTTGTGATTTCTGTCTGTGAAATAAATAAATAAAATCTTTAAAAAATAATAAAAAAATGAAACTGAATCTGATTTTTCTTCATTTGTAAAATAAAGAAAATGATTTTTTTTGTTGTTGTTAACCCAAGTTGAGTTATTATTAAATCATTATTTTATTTTTTAATTATAGGATTTACAAACTGGAAGGGCCAGGCACGCTAACATTTTACCCCTCCCCCACCTCATTTCAACTATCAAAGATAATACTTGCCTTGCCGTTAAAGAATGTTGGGGTTTGAGGGGTTTCAGTTTGAAGCATTCCTCTTCCTCCAGTCCACATAAGAAATAAGAGAGTTTGAGAGATAAAAATCAAAACAAAACATTTATTATTATTAAAACTAATAGTCAAAAAGGTAGCTTATATCTCCGGCCAGTGGATTTCTTTTTTTTTTCTTTTTTTTTTTTTTAGATTTTATTTATTTATTTGACAGAGAACACAAGTAGGCAGAGAGGCAGGCAGAGAGAGGAGGAAGCAGGCTCCCTGCTGAGCAGAGAGCCCGATGCGGGACTCAATCCCAGGACCCTGAGATCATGACCTGAGCCAAAGGCAGCGGCTTAACCCACTGAGCCACCCAGGCGCCCTCTGGCCAGTGGATTTCTAATACTACCCCAGAATTGACGGATTTATCTACCTAGATATAGCAGTGATTTAAAAAAAAGCAAATGGAAAGCTATGGACTTCCCTGTCTGGTGGCTTACCCTTTTAAACTTAACCAGTTTGAAGGGGCACCTGGGTGGCTCAGTTGGTTAAGTGACTAACTCTTGGTTTCTGCTCAGCCCATGATCTCAGGGTCTTGAGAACAAGCCCTGTGTCGGGCTCCCCAATGAGGGTGGAACCTTGTTTGGGATGCTTTTGCCCCTTTTCCTTTGCCCCTCTCCCACCCATGCACGCTCTTTCTCTCTCTAAAACAAACAAAAGACTTAATCATTGTGGAGTAGCAGCGCTGAATGTGTATAGGCATACCTTATCCTATCATGCTTCACTTTATTGTGCTCTGCAGTTACTGTATTTTTTACAAACTAAAGATTTGTGCCAGTCCTGTGTTCAGCAAATTGGCACCATTTTTCCAACAGCATTTGCTCATTTCGTGTCATTTTGGTAGTCCTTGCAATATTTCAAATTTTTTAAATTGTTACATTGTTCATGGTTATCTGTGATCAGTGATCTTTGCTGTTACTATTTTAATTGTTCTGGGGTGCCATGAACCCATGTGAGACGGTGAACTTAACTGATAAATGTTGTGTGTGATCTGACTGCTTCATTGGCTCTTCCCCATCTCTCTCCCTCTCTTTAAGCTTTCAAATAAGTAAATAAAATGTCTTTAAGTGAAGAATCAAAAATGACACCTAGAGGAGAGGAGGAGGGAGGGGTTTTTTTTTTTTTTAAGACTTTATTTATTTATTTGTCAGAGAGAGATAAAGAGCACAAGCAGGGGAGCAACAGGCAGAGGGAGAAGCAGTTCCCTGCTGAGCAAGGAGCCTGATGTGGGACTTGGTTCCAGGATTCCGGGATCATGACTTGAGTTGAAGGCAGAGGCTTAACCCACTGAGCCACCCAGGTCATCCCTTAAAGATGTTTTAGAAATTGATTTTTCTTTTTTTAATAATTGGGATTAATTATTGACCTTGTTTATAGTTTATGAAAGCCATTGCTTTCTCAAAGACTAACAATGGAAAGGCTGTGGTTGGGGGAGCCAGATGATCCTGAGTTAAGAATAAGATTCCAGGGGTGCCTGGGTGGCTCAGTGGGTTAAAACCTCTGCCTTCGGCTCAGGTCATGACCTCAGGGTCCTGGGATCAAGCCCCAAATAGGGCTCTTTGCTCAGTAGGGAGCCTGCTTCCTCCTCTCTCTGCCTGCTACTCTGCCTGCTTGTGATCTCTGTCTGTCCAGTAAATAAATAAAATCTTAAAAAAAAAAAAGAATAAGATTCTACTATTTATTTATTATGTAAACTTAAAGCAGCAGGCTCCTCTGAATCTTAGTTTCTGAATCAATACCAAAATGGAAATGAATGTCTTATTATCTTCTTTGTAAGGATTATGTTAGATAACAAAGTCCTCTAGAACTTGGAATATGGTAGGTAGCCAGCAAATGTTATTTTGCCTTCTCTTTTCCTGACAGAAAGATAATCAAATAATAGGTCATTTGCAACTATCTTGTGTTTACTTTTCTACTTTGTTTGTTTGTTTTTGATATTATCTTGGGTAATTACTTTTGAAAAACTAGGTCAGGGGCACTTTTACTTTGCTACTGTGAGTTTTTGGTGATGGTTTTTGTTTGTTTGTTTGTTTGTTTTTTCCTGTCATTGTTCTATTTTTGCATTACATCTTATGCCCATTGAAGGCCAATTTTTTCTTTTAAAGGTTTTATTTAGGGACGCCTGGGTGGCTCAGTTGGTTAAGCATCTGCTTAATGTGGGTTCAGACTAAAAACTCAAGATCAAGAGTCATATGTTCTACCACCTGTGCCAGCCAGGCACCCCAGGAAATACTAATTTTTTAGGTGATATAGTGACATTGTGCTTTGTTTTATAAAAAAGATTTTCTTTTTCAGGGCTGGCTGGCTCAGTTTGAAGAATGTGCAACTCTTGGTCTCAGGGTCAGGAGTTTGAACCCCACATTTAATGTTAGGATTGCTTAAATAAATAAATAAAGTTTTAAGAAAAGAATTTTTCTGGCTTATATGTGGGAACATTTTAGAATGACATGGTATATTTAGTATTTGTTTTGAAATCATGTGGGTGGTGGAGAAATAGGTAGAGCTACAGATGAAGCAATTTGTCCATGAATAATTATTGAAGCTAAGTAAGAAGTATGTAAGGATTCATTATACTCTTTTGTTTACTTTTGTTTATGTTTTCCATTATAAAAAGTAAAACAGGGACGCCTGGGTGGCTCAGTTGGTTGGGCAGCTGCCTTTGGCTCAGGTCATGATCCCAGGGTCCTGGGATCGAGTCCCACATCGGGCTCCTTGCTCGGCAGGGAGCCTGCTTCTCCCTCTGCCTCTGCCTGCCTCTTTGTCTGCCTGTGCTCGCTTGCTCTCTCTCCCTCTGTCTCTGACAAATAAATAAATAAAATCTTTAATTAAAAAAAAAAAAAAAGTAAAACAGTTCTTGTTATTAAAATTTGCTTCCAGGGCGCCTGGGTGGCTCAGTGGGTTGGGCCTCTGCCTTCTGCTGAGGTCATGATCCCAGGGTCCTCGGGTCGGGCCCCGCATAGGGCACTCTGGTCAGCGGGAAGCCTGCTTCCTCCTCTCTCTCTGCCTGCCTCTCTGCCTACTTGTGATCTCTCTCTCTGTCAGGTAAATAAATAAAATCTTTAAAAAACAAAAAAAATTTGCTTTCTATCCTCTGCCCGGAGTGTCATCTTTTTTTAATAGGTAGGATGTGAGCAACTTTACCACAACCAGACTAGTTACTACTTAAGAATATCACTGAACAAAACTGTCAGGAGTAAGCCTAAACAAAGATAGAAAAGAAGGGGGAAAAATGGAGGAAGAAAGGAAGTGAGTAAGAGAGAAGAGGGAGACTAGAGAAAAGGAAAGAAGTCAGGGACAGTGGAAGGTTGCCTTAAAGTGTAAGTCTCTTACTCTCATTCTTAATTTTTTATCTAATTTCACCTCTAACTGATACCTTTAGTAGCTAGGTAGGAACCTGAGATTCTGTTCTATAAGAAAAATAGCTCTTTTGTTTTAATATATCAGCTTAAGCGAGTAAGGATTTCCCCTTTTTCTATATTCTTTATAGATGCTACTATATTATAGTTGTTATGTATGTAGTATATATTTATGAGAGAGTGGATACTGGATCTTGCAGAAATTCTTACATAATCTTACACATTGCTATCCAGGAACTAGATGGAATTTTCTCCTTCAGAGAAAGACATACCATATGATTTCACTCATGTGGAATTTAAGAAGCAAACCAGATGAATATAGGGGAAGGGAAGGAAAAGAAGATAACATATAAACAGAGGTATTTATTTGACAGAGAGAGAGCATAGCAGGGCGAGTAGCAGGCAGAGGGAGAAAGAGAAGCAGCAGGCTCCCCTCTAAGCAAGGAGCCCGATGTGGGGCTTGATCCCAGGATCTGGGATCATGACCTGAGCTGAAAGCAGATGCTTAACCAACTTAGCCACCCAGATGCCCCAAGAGACTCTCTTTTTTTTTTTTTTTTTTAAGATTTTATTTATTTATTTGACAGACACAGCAACACATGCAGGGGGAGTAGGAGAGAGAGAAGCAGACTTTCTGCTGAGCAGGGAGCCCGATGTGGGGGTCGATCCCAGGATCTTGGGATCATGACCTGAGCTGAAGGCAGACGCTTGACAGCTGAGCCACCCAGGTGCCCCAAGCCCCAAGAGACTCTTAACTCTAGGAAACAAACACGGTTGCTAGAGGAAAGGTAGATGAGGGGATGGGGTAACTGGGTAATGGGCATTAAGGAGGGCATGTGATGAGCGCTGGGTATTATATGTAACTGATGATCACTAAATTCTACCCTTGAAACTAATAATACAGTTATGTTAACTAAATTGAATTTAAATAAACAATTTAAACAAGAATTTTGTCCTCCTTTTTTGGAGAACTTACCCTTTGTTTATACAGTTGACCCTTGAACAGTGCCAGTGTTGGGGATACCGAACCCCTGTGCATTCGGAAGTTCAGATATGGCCTTTGACTCTCCCAAAACTTAACTACTAATAGCCTACTGTTGACCAGAAGCCTTACCAATAGCATAAACTGTTGATTAATACATATTTTGTATGTTATATGTATTATATGCTGTATTCTCACCGTAAAGTTAGAGAAAAGAAAATGTTTTTAAGAATATCATAAGGAGGAGCGCCTGGGTGGCTCAGTGGGTTAAAGCCTCTGCATTCCGCTCTGGTCATGATCTCAGGGTCCTGGGATCGAGCTCCGCATCGGGCTCTCTGCTCTGCTGGGAGCCTGCTTCCCCTCTCCTCTGCCTGCCTCTCTGCCTACTTGTGATCTCTCTCTCTCTGTCAAATAAATACATCTTAAAAAAAAAAAAAAGAATATCATAAGGAAGAAAAAAGACATTTACAGTACTGTACTGTATCAAAAAAACTCTGCATGTAAGTGGACCCTCACAGTTCAAACCAGTTGTTTAAGGATCAGATGTAATTGGTTTTGGTATTTAGTGCTCAATTTAGCAGCAAGTCTTCACCTTCACTCCTTATCTCAAATCTCTGCCCCATTCCAATTATAGTTTAAGATCTTGAGTTTGATAAAGTGGGTTAACACTTTTCCTAAGAATTAGTTTTGTTCAGATCACTGTCTTTTTGAGACTTAAAGTGTTTTAGGAAGTAGAAGATCATGGATCCAGGACTTAGGCTATATAGACTCAAGTGTTTTAATATTCTATCCTACTTTTTTTTTAAGATTTTATTTATTCACTTGAGAGCTAGTGAGCACAAGCAGGGATTGGAGAGAGGGGCAGACTCCTCACTGAGGTGGGAGCCTGGCAGAGGGCTGGATCCCCAGGACCCTGGGATCTTGAGCTGAGTGGAAGGCGGACTGAGCTACCAGGTACCCCAATAGTCTATCAGTATGTAGGGTTTGTTTGTTTGTTTGTTTTAGATTTTATTTATTTATTTGGGGCAGGGAGAGAGAGTGGACAGGTAGGGGAAGCTGCAGAGAGAGAGAGGAAGAAGCAGACTCCCAACTCAGCAGGGAGCCTGACACCGGCTTAATCCCCAAACTCTGGGATCATGACCCGAGCTGACCAACTGAGCCACCCAGGCACCCCTAGTATGTCAGATTTTTAAGAGACTTTTTAAAATTTGTTTATTTTAAAGTAATTGTGGGGCATCTGGCTGGCTCAGTCAGAAGAGCATCTGACTCTTGATCTTGATGTCTCGGTTCAAGCCCCACATTGGGTTTGGAGATTACTAAAAATATAAACTTAAGAAAAAATATCTGCCCCTAAATGGGGCCCAAACTGAAGACCTGAGATCAAGAGCTGGATATTTAGGGTGCCTGGGTGTCTCAGTTGGTTGAGCATCTGCCTTTGGCTCAGGTCGTGATCTCCGGGTCCTGGGATTGAGCCCTTCGTCAGGCTCCCTGCTCAGTGGGGAGTCTGCTTCTCCCTTTCCCTCTGCCCCTCTGCTTGTCCTCTCTTACTGTTTCTTTCAAATGAATAATAAAATAAAATAAATTAAAAAAAAAAAAGAGCTGGATGCTCTACTGACTGAGCCAGTCAGGTGTCCCAACTTTTATTTGGTTTTAAATATATAATAGATGTTTGGACTTGGTATAAAACAAAAGTTTCAGCAGAGGCTGCTGGGAAGATGGTGGAGTAGAAGGACCCTGGCTCACCTCCTGCCATGTGGCAACCTAGAGAACACACTCATTGGCATAAATAACCCAGAAAATGACCTGAACAGAGTCTGGCAGAACAGACTCTCTGCAGCCAGACATAGAGAAGAGGCCATAGTGAAACAGATCACCCCCTCAGATTGCTCCTGACAAGATCCCATCAGAACAGTGCCACAAGCCTGGAGGTGTGCGCACAGCCTAGACAAGGGTCAGCGTCACTCCAAAGTGAGTCCTGCTCCAGGGAGAGGGGAAGATAGCCACACACCAGTCTGACTGTGACCCCAGCAGTGGGTTAGGGGCAGACAGCTGGTCTGACTGCAGGACCCCCACCCCTGACCAATAAAAGCTTCTTAGAGAACAACACAGGGAAAGTGCCTGCAGTTTAGTGCTACTTCATCTCTGACAAATACCTGGTCTTACTGAACTCAAGCCCAAGGCTACCTGGGACCAACCCACTAACACCACCGGCGCCAGACTCTGCCTGCAACAGGCAAAGAGAGCCATTGCACACTGAACCGAAGTCAAATACATCCCAGCCACAATAGGAGTGTGCACAAACACATAAAGAGATAACCCTGAAGCACCATTTTCTGGTGAAAAGGAGACATTGCACTGCAGGGCACTACAGGACCTCTTTATAAAGCCACTGTTTTCAAGTGTGGGAGATGTAACTGACTTTCCTAACACAGAGAAACAGATGCAGCAATAGACAAAATGAGAAGACAGAGGGATATGTCCCAAATGAAAGAGCAGAACAAAATCACAGCAAGAGACCTAAACAAAATGGAGACAAGTAATATGTCTGATAGTGAATTTAAAGTAATGCTCATGAAGATACTTAGTAGAATTGAGAAAGGATTATGGGACCTCCATGAGATCCTTCACCAAGAAACAGGAGATCTAAAAAAGAACCAATTAGAAATAATGAACTCATTAAATGAAAATAAAAATAGACCACCTGGAATAAATAGCAAACAAGAGGAAGTAGAAGAACAGATCAGCAACCTAGAGGACAGAGTAATGGAAAGTAATCAAGCTCAACAGATGAGGGGGGTGGGATACAAAATCAGAATAGGCCCAGGGAACTCAGTGACACTGTCAAGCATAATAGTCATAATATAGGGATCCCAGAAGGAGAAGGGAGCAAGAAGGCAGATTTATTTTAAGAGATAATAGCTGAAAACTTCCGTAATCTGGGGGAGGAAAGAGAAATCCAGATCCAGGAGGCACAGAGAGCCCCCAACAAAACCAATCCAGAAAGGTCTGCACCAAGATACAAATAAGCTGGCCAAAAGTAGTGATAAAGAGAGAATTTTAAAGGCAGCAAGAGAAAAGAAAGCAGTGACATACAAGGGAAACCCCATAAAGCTATCAGTGGGTTTTTCAGCAGAAATTTTTCAGGCCAGAAGGGAGCAGCATGATATATTCAAAGTGCTGAAAGGAAAAAATCTGCAGCCAAGAATACTCTATTCAGCAAGGCTTTCATTCAGAATATAAGGTGAGAGAGAGTTTCCCAGACAAACAGAATTCAAAGGAATTCATGACCAGGGACAAAACCAGCCACATCCCTATTACACTTGATGCCATTGGCTTGTGGGTCCCAAGTTCACAGTCCAGCCACTCTCCTGCCCGAGTCAGCATGCACGGCCTGCCACCTGCTCAATGCCAAGTCAGCACGCCCTCACCTCAGAATGACAAGGGCTCAAACGGACACTCTTCTCAAATTCCAGCCACTGTTCTCAAGTTTGTGCACAAAAATAGGCATAATTATAACAGCGGAATGAAGCAACCCAAACAGTGACACTAATTCTGTGGAATATATAATGGATAAAAGGAGTGTGCTAGGCTGAGAACATCTCCAAAAGGCACATTAAAGAACAATACATACAGCATGATTCTGGTTGGTAAAAGAAACAAATCCGGGAGAAATAAGACAAAACCAGAGAGGGAGACAAACCTAAGACACTCTTTTTTTTTTTTTTTAAGATTTTATTTATTTATTTGACAGAGAGATCACAAGTAGGCAGAGAGGCAGGCAGAGAGAGAGGGAAGCAGACTCCATGCAGGGCAGAGAGCCCAAAGTGGGGCTCGATCCCAGGACCCTGGGATCATGACCTGAGCCGAAGGCAGAGGCTTTAACCCACTGAGGCACCCAGGCACCCCCATAAAACACTCTTAATCATAGGAAACAAACTAAGGGTTTGGGAGTGGAGGGGTGGGGGTAACTGGGTGATGAGCATTAAGGAGGACACTGATGGAATGAGCACTGGGTATTTCTTTTTTTAAAGATTTTATTTATTTATTTATTTGACAGAAAGATAGCAAGAGAGAGCATAAGCAAGAGAAGCTGCAGGCAGAGGGAGAGGGGAAGCAGGTTCCCCACTGAGCAGGAAGCCTGATTCGGGACTTGATCCCAGGACTCTAGGATCATGATCTGAGCCAAAGGCAGACACCTAACGACTGAGACATCCAGGTGCCCCTGAGCCCTGGGTACTATGTAAGACTGATGAATTACTGAACTCTACCTCTGAAGCTAATAATACACTATATGTTAATTAATTGAATTTAAACTTAAAAAAAAAAAAAGAGCCCCCTTGGGGTGTCTGGGTGGCTCAGTGGGTTAAAGCCTCTGCCTTCGGCTCAGGTCATGATCTCAAGGTCTTGGGATTGATCCCTGCATTGGGCTCTCTACTCAGCAGGGAAGCCTGCTTCCCTTCCTCTCTCTCTTCCTGGCTCTCTGCCTACTTGTGATCTCTATATGTCAAATAAATAAATAAAAATCTTTGAAAATTAAAAATTAAAAAAATAATAATAAATAAAAATCTTTTTAAAAAATAAATAAATTTATTTTAAAAACCCTCCCCATAAAACAAACCCCCCAAAACCCAAAATGTTCAAATGGGTATTAAAGAAATACAGAAAAAGACTGTGTTTTCATCCCATCCTCCATATACCTAGTTCCTTTCTAGTAGCCATAATTATTAACTGTTTCTCTTCTATCTTTTTAGAGATACTTGTATGAATATTTTTTTTTTTAAAGATTTTATTTATTTATTTGAGAGAGAAACAGTGAGAGAGAGCATGAGCGAGGAGAAGGTCAGAGAGCGAAGCAGACTCCCCATGGAGCTGGGAGCCTGATGCGGGACTCGATCCCGGGACCCCGGGATCATGACCTGAGCCGAAGGCAGTCGTCCAACCAACTGAGCCACCCAGGCGTCCCTACTTGTATGAATATTACATTAGACTTTGTGACATCTTTGTGACTTGTAAAAAGCAAGCTAGAACAAGGTTAAGGGGGGCGCCTGGGTGGCTCAGTGGGTTAAGCCGCTGCCTTCGGCTCAGGTCATGATCTCAGGGTCCTGGGATCGAGTCCCGCATCAAGCTCTCTGCTCAGCGGGGAGCCTGCTTCCCTCTCTCTCTCTCTCTGCCTGCCTCTCCATCTACTTGTGATTTCTCTCTGTCAAATAAATAAATAAAATCTTAAAAAAAAAAAAAGAACAAGGTTAAGGACTTGATATACCTGATGTATTACAGACTGGTTGTATATGTACATTTTATTTTGATTTGGAAATAGACTAGGCACACGTACCTTTCATATCATTGGGTGGCCAGTTCCTTCAGGTGTGTGGTATTGCCAGTATTTATTGTTTGGTGAGTCAAAAGTATTTCTGTAATGAAAAAAAGTTCTATAATGAACAGAGGAGCAGAATCTTTTCATGACTTTGAGTCTTAGTAAGACCAGATCCCCAGTATTCTTTGGGTATTCTGGGTGTTCCTTGATCAGGTACTGTGAGGGTGGAAAAGACGAGTGCTGGTGTTTCCTGATTTCCTGTGGGTTTATTTGATTTATTTCTGGCTAATATGAAATTGGGTCAAATGATGACTATATGGCAAATGATGAGGCAGGGTAAAACGGACTATTGGCCGGCGTTCTCTTTTCCTGTCTTTTCTCTGTCTGAAAAAGCCATATTGTGGCAGAGCCAGATACACTTCTCTTTGAGCCACGGAGATCCAACAATGCTGCTATTCTGGCTCACTTTGCAGTTCCTTCCCAGGCTGTATACTCTCCTGAACAGAGATGATGCACCAGCTAAGCTGAATAGTGGAGGCGTTGGGTAATGCAGAATAACACTCAGTGGGGGCTGAGTTGTGTTCCACACCTATTCTCCCCAAGCAGCTGGCTGTCATGTTCTGACTTCAGCTGCTTAACCCTTAAAGATCCCTCTATCACCCTGAGAAGTTATTAAGCCCTTTGCTGTGTGTTTCCTGGTACATATGACGTATTGCCACACTGACATGTACCCACAAACTGGTGACATGGTTGGTTATTACTTGGGTTGCAGGCATGGGCTTGTGCTCCTTAAAACCAATGTGTCTAAAGGGGTCTGCCCACCACAGAACCGCCCATATACTTCAGTTGAGGGCTCTGGCTCTAGTTGGTTTCTGTAAGCACCAGTCTATATAAGAGATTTTCCTCTAGCGTATTTGAGTCTTAGTTCAAATACCTTTGTTCCTTAAATGTTCTACACTGACTAGACATTACGAGTTGCCTGGGAACTTAGAACTGTTCTCATTCCAGAAGGAGAGAAACAGAGGATATAAGGTCATGTAAAAGGCAGCTTTATGTGTTTACTCAGCTGTTTGCACTGGTTTGGATTCTTTTAGTATTTGGGTTTTCTGTACCTTGGTTCTGTAAATGAAAAGCAAAGTGATATCACAGAGGGAGTGGTGAAATAAGACTGAGACTCAGTTTCTGAGTGTCAGAGAATAACACGTCCCCTGTTCGACCTCATAGAGTTGTCAGGAAGATCAAATGAAATCGTTAAGTGTGAAAGGATTTAAGACACTATTAAAGTTTAGACAAATTGATAGAGAACAGAATTCTGTGTTAAATTGCGTCTTGAGGATTTTTGCACAGTGAGAAGGTTTTTTATTCAGTTTTAAAGAAAGCAGAGTTTCTCAAGAGCTTCTGACACAAATCTTCCACCCAAGCCTTCAAGGTAGAATGGTTGGTTCATCATTCAGGGTCCCAAAAGGAAATAGATGGCATGTCCAAATTGAGTAATTTGAGAAAAATTTAATAAAGAGACTATTTACAAAGGGGTTTAAGGAAACCAGTGAGAGAGAACAGAGTACCCTATGGCCAGCAATTACAGAGCCTATATTACCTCATTACCTCTAGATCTAATAAAGGAAAATACTGAGAGAGATTATCTCAGGATCTGAGAGTAGCTGTATGGAAAGTACTGTGGGCTTCAGTAGTACGCAGCCAAATCATGGTGCTTTGGCAGGAGCTAGGGAAATAAATACTCTGATCTCATTCTCCCTCTACTCTTTGATCTGCTACTGGTGTACATCTGGTTAGCCAAATCCAGCTGGAAGCCAGAAGGCAAGGAAGCCTGTGCATGTACTCTATATGGTCAGCTTCCTGGTACACAAAGCAAGTTTGGTAAGAGTGGTGAGTAGATCTGGAAAGGCAAATGGATTCCTGGGCAGCATGCTGTAGTATATGCTTAACTGTGGATTCTGTAGTTACTGTGGCTGAGGGTTTTTAAATATCAGTCGTATACTTGAGACCCAATCTGAGCACCACCTTATATTATGTATAAACATAAATAACTCCCTGGAGGCCGTATGGTTTGTGCACTTTACTGTTACCATCTTGGTATTCAAGGGATCCAGGAAACAGATTGCTGTTATAATGGTGAGAGCCATGAAAGAGGAGGAGGAGATGAGCTGGAGATGGTGTCAGGGTTACTTGAGTTAAGAGGAAATAGTAGGAAGTGCTGAGTCAGCTTTTAAAACCAGCTATGGTAGACACATGGTATGTGTTCTCTGGTTCAGGCTCTGCATTTTCCAGAAATGCCTTTTTGTTTTGTTTTGCTGTTAATATTGTTAATGCTTATTTTTCTAGAAAAGGGGGAATGTAGGAAATATCCCTCTTTTTTTAAGCTTTTTAAAATTAATACGTATTATTTGTTTCAAGGGTAGAGGTCTGTGATTCATCAGTCTTACACAATTCACAGCATATCACAACACATCACAACCATAGCACATACCCTCCCCAGTGTCCATCACCCAGCCGTGCTTTCCCTCCCATGCCCCTCCCCTCCTACAACCCTCAGTTTGTTTCCTGAGATTAGGAGTCTCTTATGGTTTGTCTTTTTCTCTGGATGGTCTTGTTTCATTTTTCCCTCCCTTCCCCTATGATTCTCTGTCTTGTTTCTCATATTCCTCATATCAGTGAGAGCATATGATTATTGTCTTTCTCTGATTGACTTATTTCGCTTAGCGTAGTACCCTCTAGATCCATCCATGTCATTGCAAATGGCAAGATTTGGGTTTTTTTATGGCTGTTTAATATTCCATTGTATATATATACACCACAACTTCTTTACCATTCATCTGTTGATGGACATCTAGGCTCTTTCCATACTTTGGGTGTTGTGGACATTGCTGCTATAAACATTGGGGTGTATGTGCCCCTTTTGGATCACTACATTTGTATCTTTAGGGTAAATACCCAGTAGTCAGTTGCTGGGTCATAGGGTATCTCTATTTTCAACTTTTTGAGGAACCTCCATACTGTTTTCCAGAGTGGCTGCACCAGCTTGCATTCCCAACAACAGTGTAGAAGGATTCCCTTTTCTCCGTATCCTTGCCAACACCTGTTGTTTCCTGACTTGTTAATTTTAGCCATTCTGACTGGTGTGAGGTGGTATCTCACTGTGGTTTTGATTTGTATTTCCCTGATGCTGAGTGATGCTGAGCACTTTTTCATGTGTTGATCATCTGGATATGTCTTCTTTGGAAAAATGTCTCTTCATGTCTTCTGCCCACTTCTTGATTGGAAAAGCTCTTTTTTTTTTTTTTTTTTTAATAAAGTAATCTCCACACCCAACATGGGATTGGAACTCACAATGCTGAGATCAAAAGTCACATGGTCTTTCAACTGAGCCAGCCAGACAGAAGTATCCCTTTCTTGCTCTGATATGATTAATGGTTGTTTTATATTTCTACTTGAATTTCAAGAAAATATAGTAATCTTAGAACTTTTCTATCTAGAAATGAAGTAGGCTGATGCCAACCTAAGCTGAATTCTGTGCTAGTTCATGCTAGCCTGTGGCTGTCTAATATCTTAAGATGTTTTTAGTGGTTGGAATGCCCTCTTCTCCCCACCCATTCCTATCACATTTTTTAAAAAGATATTATTTATTTATTTGACAGAGAGAGACACAGCAAGAGAGGGAACACAAGCAAGGGGAGTGGGAGAGGGAGAGGTGGACTTCCTGCCAAGCAGGGAGCCTGATTTGGGACTTGATCCCAGCACTCTGGGATCATGACCTGAGCCAAACGCAAATGATTAAACAACTGAGCCACCCAAGCTCCCACTAATCTACTTTCCTTTTTTTTTTTTTTAAAGGTTTGTTTTTTGTGTTTTTGTTTTTGTTTTTTTTTTTAATTTGACAGGTGGAGATCACAAGCAGAGAGGCAGGCAGAGAGAGAGGAGGGGAAGCAGGCTCCCTGCTGAGCAGAGAGCCCGATGCAGGGCTCGATCCCAGGACTCTGAAATCATGAAGGCAGAGGCTTCAACCCACTGAGCCACCCAGGCGCCCCTAATCTACTTTCTATCTCTATAGACTTTGCCTGTTCTAGACATTTCATGTGAATCCAGTCATACAATATGTGCTCTTTTGTGACTGACTTCTTTCACTGTGTGTTTTGAAGTTTCATCAATGTTATTCCCACACTGCTGGTGGGAACATAAAATGATAACATCTGGTTTGAATAGTAGCTGAATAGTAATTTTCTGTATGAATATACAACACTTCATCCATTCATCAGTTGATAGACATTTGGATTGATTCCACTTTGGGCTATTATAAAAAGCCAAAAGAAATTTGTACAGGTTTTGTGTGGGCATAGGTTTTTAGTTCTCCCGGGTCCATCCTTAGGAGTGGAATTGCTGGGTCATATGATAACTGTGTTTAACAATTTTAGGAACTGTCAAACTGTTTTTCAAACCAGATGTTATCATTTTATGTTCCCACCAGCAGTGTAGAAGGATTCCAGATTCTTCACATTCTTGCCAGCCTTGTTATTTTTAATTATAGATAACATCCAGGTTACGTTTGGTTAAAACCATAATGTTTTTATTATACCCATCCTAGTGGTTATGAAGTGGTAACTCATTCTGATTTTGATTTGCCTTTCCCTATGGCTCTCCATTAAAAGGTTAATATCCTACACATCCTTCAAGATATAGCCGGTTTTTTTGAGAAACCTTTCTCTCAGGAATTAAGAGTCCTTTCTTTTGTACGCTTATACAGTTTTGCTTGGATCCCCATTAGCACACTTATTTCATTCTGGTAGTTATCTAGATTGTAAGCTCTGGTTTGTGAATTCCTTAATGGCTCCTTGTGGGTGTGTGTTTGAATTTATTATGAAATATTTCACTCCTACTCTCACGCATTTGTGAGTCCCCATCGCGTCACATAGGGCTTGCACATAGTTGGTGTTAAGACATTTTTTTTAAAGATTTTATTTATTTATTTGACAGACAAGAGATTACAAGTAGGCAGAGAGACAGGCTCCCCGCCAAGCAGAAAGCCCAATGCGGGGCTCCATCCCAGGACTCTGGGATCATGACTGGAGCCGAAGGCAGAGGCTTTAACCCACCAAGCCACCCAGGTGCCCCGGTATTCAGACATTTACTGAATGACTCAAATAGTGCAAAGGGTCTCATGAGTGATTATTAAGAGGTCTGTTATTTCTCAGGGAAAGTGGGCTTTCTCTTGTTAGGATGTATTATGATGAAACCAGGGGAATAATGTATTTTAGACAAAAATGTTCAGATATGGGGACACCTGGCTGGCTCAGTCAGGAGAGCATGTGGCTCTTGATCTTGGAGTCGTGAGTCCGAGACCCATGTGTGGAGTAACATTTACTTAAAAAAAAAAGAAAAGGATTTTTTTGAAAAGTTCATATATGAGGGTGCTGGGTAGCTCAGTCGTTAAGCGTCTGCCTTCGGCTCAGGTCATGATCCCAGGGTCCTGGGATCAAGCCCCACATCATGTTCCCTCCTTGGTGGGAAGCCTACTTCTCCCTCTCCAGTTCCCCCTGATTGTGTTCCCTCTCGCTGTCTCTCTCTCTGTCAAATAAATAAATAAAATCTTAAAAAAAAATAAGTTCATATGTGTTGTATGTCCAAGAGACCACTGGCTCCAGGAATATGTTGCCTAGATCATCCATATTCATGTTGCAATAGGAATTTTGATGTCAGGCCACTGGATATTATATTTGTGAGATTGTTTTTAGGGGTTTATTAAAATGATACATAATGAGCAAATTCCCTGAGTTTGTTTTAGCAAATATATTTCATGCCTGTATACTATATACCAGGAATTTAGCTAGCTTGGAAATAGACGTGGGATGGGGTTTTCTCCGGCCCTGATGGTAATAAATAAAGCTAAGGGCCCAGGATGGGGATGACCTTGATGGCAAATGAATGGATCCAGGATTTTTGAATTTTATTAAACCATGCAAAATGAACACTTGATCAGAATCTAATTTTCAGAATAAAGGTAATGTTTTATTACATTATAATTTAATTAATAAGTAGCTTATATGACTGGATCATTCTTTTAAGGAGCTGATGAAAACTTAGTGATTGGAAAGTTGGCATTGTATCATCTCTACCGTTACGCTCTCTTGAAGGAGAACAAGAGGAAGAACACTGTCGTGTCTCCTAGTTTCCTCTAACTCAGCAAGACAGGAAACATAAAATTCCTGCTGCAGCAAGAAGGGAGTTTGATTTTTTTTCTTCTGGATGGAGATGAAGGAGTTACACATTTCTGTATCTGGATCCTACCAGTCCTTCCCCTGGTATTTATCCCCAGGTATTCTTCTGGGATGTATCACAGTGTATTTTCTGCACATCGTTTAAACACTCCCCCACCAATCTTTAGGCTTTTTCCTATGTCCCTTCATGTCTCATATCTCCTAATAGTCTCACCACCTCTGGTCTCCCACCTCTCTGAACCAGCTTTGATGATGTAGCTGAGATCCGTGGCATCCTTTCTCTGTTCATAAACCCACTTATGTTTCCCATTCATTTCCAGAATTAAATCTCCTTCCGAAGAACACTGATACCTGTACTCTTCTACTGGATAACTTTACATATCCCTTTGATCCATAATATGCTATCATCCTTTATTTCTGAAGGCAGATTTAATAATCTCAGGCATCTAAGATTCTAGGCCGAATATGAGGGCCCTTGTTTAGAGAGTTCACATCTTGGAATTACAGGGCATTGGACAGTTCCAAGTCCTGTTCTCTCTCTCTCTCTCTCTCTCTCTCTCTCTCTCTTTTTAAGATTTTATTTATTTATTTGAGAGGGAGAGAGCATGCATTTGTGTGCATGTGAGCAAGGAAAGGGCAAAGAGAAAGGGAGAAGACTCCACACTGAGCAGGGAGCCCGAAACGGGCCTGGATCCCAGGACCCAGAGATCATGACCTGAGCTGAAGGCAGATACTTAACCAACTAAGCCACCCACGTGCCCCTCCCAGTCCTGTTCTCAATGGCCACTAATCCAAATGACTTCAGGGGTTCCATCTACATGAATATGAGCCAAGGTTATACATAAAATCCTGCCAGTTTTTCTTTTTCTTCTAGGAGCAAAACAAAGCTACATGTCATTCAAAGGAATGTAGTTAACAGATAGATGCTATAATCGATTTCTGTCCCTTCCTGAAAAGAACCTCATGTAGTAATAACTCAGCCATTTCCTCTTCTCTAATAACCCTATCTGTGTTCCTTACATGAAAATGACATTTTTTAGGACAAAGTGATGAAAAGCATATTAGCTTTAAGATTTAGAGTCTGCTTTGGTTTATGAAATCTACCATAATACAGGATGATTAAAAGAATATCTTGCTCTTCAATTTCTAGCCTTAGGCCCTGGCAGAGGACCAGTGACCTCAGAGAACCATTTCGGTAGGCACTAAGAAAGACAATACTTCCCTATCCTTCCCTCCCCCCATAAGAATATCTCATTTCTCTATACCATTGTGCATACTCCTCTTTTCTCTCTTACATACATAGATAAACATGGATTTTTAGTTTACATTTGTTATTATGTCTGTCCAAATATTTTCTTTTGTGAAGCCAGATAGGCTTTACTTAGGGGCTTCCTTGATTGATTGATTGATTGATTGATTAATACTCTTTCTCCTTGGAGCCAAACCTATGTGGCATTTGCAGAAGCTACATAGGAATATCAAGAGATAGAAGGGGTTATTTTGAATCATATCTTTTTTCCTAGGAATTTTTCTGGCCTTGCAATAAGTTTATTATCAACTAAGTTAATTTTTAAGTTAATAGCTAAGACCTTAGTATTAAAGCCAAGGTTATAGCTATGTAGCAAACCAGTAATGTCTTTTCAGTATATCTCTTTCCTCAGTAAAGCTTGTGTTCTTGTTTGGACAGTCCTGGCGTCTTTGATACTTTCTCTTAGAGATGTTCTCTTACACTGGGAAAGGGGCTAGATAAACTCAGGCAAATGGTCTCATGCTACTGGAGATGCTTTTTCTGCCACTGTTGTAGTTCATGTCATCATGATCATTTGTCATCATCATCATCACCCCAGGCCTAGAATCTCCTATTCAGGAGGAAAATTTTGGCTTTCTCAGCCAAGGGTAAATAATAGTAATTCCTTGGAGACAAGAAAAGACATATACTACTGAATGATCTTTAGCAGTAATCTTCTTATTCTGACCTTGGGAACAATCATGATTAGAATACAGGTCACAGTCTTGAATGTACTTTAAATCAGGTGGTACAATTAGGATAGTAATGATAATGGAGGGGCCTGAGCCCTCTAGTATTTGCATTATTATTTTTAAAGATTTCATTTATTATTTGGCAGAGGGAGAGAACACAAGCAGGGGGAGCAGTAGAAGGAGAGGGAGAAGCAGGCTCAGTAGCAAGCCTGATGATATGGGGCTGGATCCCAGGACCCTGGGATCATGATCTGAGCCATCTGAGCCACCCAGGTGCCCCAGTATTTGATTGTTATTGTAGATCTAGTAATTCAATGGAGATTTCAATGTCATTTTTTAAAAGATTACTTATTTATTTATCTGAGATAGAGAAAGAGAGTGAGCATGAGTTGGGGGGAGGAGCAGAGGCTGAGGGAGAAGCAGACTCCCCTCTGAGCAGAGGTGGGGAGCCTGATCCTAGGAGCCTAAGATCATGACCTGAGCCAAAGGCAGACGCTTGACAGACCGAGCCATCCAAGCGCCCCTTCAGTGTCATTATTTTTTTTTTTTTTTTTTTTTAAAGGATTTATTTATTTATTTGACAGACCGAAATCACAAGTAGGCAGAGAAGCAGGCAGAGAAAGAGAGAGGAGGAAGCAGGCTCCCTGCTGAGCAGAGAGCCCGATGCGGGACTCGATCCCGGGACCCCGAGATCATGACCTGAGCCGAAGGCAGCGGCTTAACCCACTGAGCCACCCAGTAGTGTCATTCTTAAAATGAGTACTGCCATTTCCAGAGCTGAATGTATGACTTGTAGGTTTATTTGCCCTATTTTTGTCTTGTCTAAAAGTTGCTTAAAAATACACACATGACAAAAAAAAAAAAAAATACACACATGCCCCATGCACCATCCTGCCCTTATTGACTGTATCATGTGACTGTCACCACCATCACATGGCTAATCATTATCACCACCGTCACATGGATTGTTCTATATGGGAAATCCTAGTACAAGTTCTGGCAAAGAGAAGGGGGACAGGGATGGGAACTGGAACTGGTGTGTGAGAGCCGTAGTAGATCAGGAGTCTTTGAGCCCTCTCAGAATATGGTCTTGGGTCTCTTCTTTGCTGCAGTATAGGGCCAAGAGATAAAGTGTGTTTGTGCAAGTGGGTGCACATTTTTTATTGTGTATAGTGATAAGAAAATTCCTACTTCAACATATTTTAGCCCAAGCAAAGATTTTAAAGTTTGCTCAAGGTCAGGGGCATAAAATAGAAGAGGCATATTTCACATTAATTAAGATTTTTTGAGGGGGAAGATTTTCCTCTCTTTGATATTCATGTTTCTCTTTTTCTTCTGTTAGTACTGCTTGTCCTCAACACCACCACCAAAGAGAGAGGGAGGAGAAACCTGGAGATGAAACTAGCATTGAGAGGGAAGTAATTCCAAATAGATTAATATTATAAAGTGCTTTGAGCCTAGGGAGAACTTGAATATGAGTGTGGTATAGTAAAATGCATTATATTATAGGTAACTATGCAGATTTAGAGTATTATGAACCCAAAATAAATGTAAACACCAAAAGCCTGATTAGAATATAAGGATTTAAAATATCCATGAGGAATTGATCCATATTCCAGCCAACTTGGTATTTGCCTCTAATGGAAGTACCTTAAAAATATAGCAGACTCTGGTTGTCTGTCCTGCTATCAGTAGTGAAAGATAAGGGATGCTTGGTCCCAAATCTTGGGTTTCCTTGACCATAATGTATCTATTGTTCACTCAGTTAAACTTTTCAAAATTTGTAACTTAGGACTAAATCCCTATTAGTATGGTAACAAATTTTAGTTTTTACCGGTAATTAGTATTTTTACATGGTCATTAGTATTTCATTTTATTTGTCTAAGTTTACAGAAATGTTTAAGCTCCTGCAGGGATTTGGCATTTCTCATATTCTACAGTGTTTTGAATCATCTATGTTAAACTTATTTATACTTTCATGATTTGATAAAGTTTTATTATTTTGCCTTCATCATTTTTATATCTTTTAAGGTTTTTAAATTATTTATTTATTGGAGGGAGAGAGACGGAGATCGTGAAAGAGGACAGGAGCAGAAAGGAGAGGGAGAAGCAGGCCACCCACGGAGCAGGGAGCCTGATGAGGGACTTGGTCCCGGGACTCCAGGATCATGACCTGAGCTGAAGGCAGTCGCTTAACCAACTGAGCCATCAGGTGCCCTCGTCATCATCATTTAAAAAAAATATATTTTATTTATTTATTTGACAGAGATCACAAGTAGGCAGAGAGGCAGGCAGAGAGAGAGGAGGAAGCAGGCTCCCTGCAGAGCAGAGGGCCCGATGCGGGGCTCTACCCCAGGACCCTGGGATCATGACCTGAGCCGGAGACAGAGGCTTTAACCCACTGAGCCACCCAGGCGCCCCTCATCATCATCATTTTTAAATAGAACTTAGATTTTATTAGCCCTGTCTCATTACATAGGTTACTTAAGAGGCATACACTGTTCTCCAGTATCAGTAGGATAAAAGCATTCTAAAAAAAAAAGTGCCTTTTTCCAAAATCTTTAACAAGCTGATTTTGGCCTCTCTTTATTCATGAAAGAGAGGTAAGATAGTTACATGTGTTCTTATTCTATGGCAGAGAGGAATTCCTTTAGTTTGTTTTGGTTTTACTCTCTATTGAGTTCATTGCTGTTAAGTTTGGAATCATTCTTTCCAAGAAGCCAGGATCTTCCTCACTTTCTGGTATCTATAGGTATAATCTTCTGACCTTCTATTCCTCCTGTCTCTCTGCAGCCATATGTGTCATTGTCTCAGCAGATGGCACCACCTAGTCCCAGCAACAGTACCCCGAACAACAGCAGTGGGAGCAATGGAAATGACCAGTTGAGCAAAACCAACCTCTATATCCGGGGATTGCAACCAGGCACTACTGACCAGGACCTTGTCAAATTGTGCCAGTCGTAAGTTGGGGAACATGTGGGTAGGCTTCGAGGGCTAGTAAGGATTTGGTGATACTGGCTTCTTGCCAGATACTCATGTCCTGAAATGCAGTCCTATTTCTCACAAGATTTCTTAGCAGTCCCTCTTAAAGAAATTCTACCTGCTACTAATATATAAAACCTTTATATGTTACTCTGAGGGAAGTCAGGATGGGACTGGCCTTTGGAGCCTAGTGTGACTGTTTCCAGTGTGCTCCCAGAATTGATGGTCTTTGTGGAAAGAGTATTGTCCTTATGCCTCAAATAGCAATACTCAATGTCCTGGGACACCTGGGTAGCTCAGTCACTTAAGTGTCTGCCTTAGGCTTAGGTCATGATCCCAAGGGTCCTGGGATCAAGTCCCACATCAGGCTCCTAGTTCAGCAGAGAGCCTGCTTCCCCCTCTGCCTGCTGCTCCTTTCCCTTACTTGTGCTCTCTCTGATAAACAAACAAACAAAATCTTTTAAAAAATGCTCAATGTCCCTAGAGATACTGATTAGAAGGCAGTAGGGATAGAAAAAAGTGGAACTAGCCAATTGAATTATATATTGAGGAGAGTTTCTGCTGATAGAGATAATCCCAGTGACCCGGAGGAGCTCTCGAATTAGTGGATAAAGGAGAAGGTGGAGAAAGAGGCTGTCGCTCAGCATCTCCCCGCTACAGACCTCTAGGGGTTCTTCACAGTAGATTTGAGTCATGAGGTAGAGAGAATTACTGTGGAATTAGTCCCGTTGGGAATGGTGGAAAAATGGCAAGAGTCCAAAGATGCCAGCTCAGTTCCACTGGGTAGAAAAATGTGTGTGTGTGTTTCTTTTTTAAGATTTTATTTATTTATTTGACACAGAGAGAGACAGTGAGAGAGGGAACACAAGCAGGGGTGGGCAGAGGGAGAAGCATGCTTCCCACTGAGCAGGGAACGGGATTCGGGACTCAATCCCAGAACTCTGGGATCATGACCTGAACTGAAGGCAGCTGCCTAACGACTGAGCCTCCCAGGTGCCCCAGAAAAATACGTGTTTCGAATGATACATTTGGGGGGATGCTTAGAGGAAGAAGTCTGGGAGTGGGGAGGGAGAAAATTGAGTTTGGGTAAATGAATGGTGGAAAGAAATAGAAACCTTAGACTGTGTAATTACCATCTTTTAAAACTTTTTATTGATATGTAACAAATGTATAGAAAAGTGCACAAATCATAAATGTATATACAGCAGTGATGTCTCAAAGTGAACAGACCCTCCTAAGAGTCCCTGGTAACCATATCAAGAAATAGAACATTACTAGCTCTTCTGAAGCCCATCTCTCAGTTTCTACCCCCTACACCCAAGCAATCTACCGTTTGGATTCTAAATAATTGGTTGGTGTGGTTTGCTTGTACTTCATGGAAAGACAGTGCTAGAGCGTACATGCCCTTCTGTGTCTGGCTTCTTTTTGCTCAGTGTTATTTGTGAGATTCCTCTACATCATTGCACGTCACAAAATTTTGATTATTCTTACTGCTTTCTAGAATTCGGTCAGGTCACCTGAGCGGCTCAATCGTTAGGCGCCTTGGCATCCTGGGATCGAGCCCCACATCAGGCTCCTTGCTCAGCAGGAAGCCTGCTTCTCCCACTTTGTGTTCCCTCTCTCGATATGTCTCTCTCTGTCAAATAAATAAATAGAATCTTTTAAAAATTCCCTTAATAGGATTATACTATAGTTTATTTATCCATTCTGTTGCTGGACATTTTAATTGTTTCCAGTTTGTGACTATTGTCAATACGAATAATGCTGCCATGAACTTGTACATGGCTTCTCGTACATATGTGTACACATTTGTGTTGGGTATATACTTAGGAATAAGATTGCTGAGTCACAGGATATCCATATGTTCAGCTTGTGTAGATATTACTAAATGATTTTCTGAAGTGGTCAAACTAATCCAGACTCCCACAGCAGTATATGTAAATTCCAACTGTTCCAAATCCTGGAAAGGCAGAACATTCTGCCCCCCAAAATGTAGTTGTGGGAGTTATCAGAGGTATTTTATAAGTCCCTTATTCTTCTGAGGTTTGGTCCATGCAAATCACATGGACTTTGCTAGTGCTGGGCTGCACAGACTCCATCTCTAAACATTAGGCATTAGTGTAAAACTGGTTTCTTTACCTCAGCTCACCTTGCTAGAAAAGTATTTCAATGGAAGTGAGGGGACTTAGTCTAGGACTAGTAATTTTTGAGAGAAATGGGAATTGGCAGAAATGTTGGTTGATGAGGCAGAAGACTCTCATGTGTCTAGTTCCTTGATTTCTACACCCTGTGTTTCTTGTACTAAATATAATGGGCTACAAAAATTCTCTCACTCCATGAGACAGACAGAAACTCATTTCTACTTCACTATGCTTTTAGACTTTCATTTTGCTCTTCCCATCAGCTGCCTTACCTTTGAGTCTATCTGAAGAGATAAGAGTAGTCAAGGTCATGATGTGGGCTAGAAACCAGGACCCCGATAGGGGACTACAGAGAAGTAGAAATGAGGCAGGGAAAGACTAGGTGGTAGATGAACTATGACAAAAAAGGAGACTGAGAAGAGAGAAGGCTGGAACCCTTATGGCTGCTCTTGAGCATCCTGGAACTGGAACCTCTCTAAGAAGGTTCTTACCATGCATAGAGGGACTTCCTGTTTGGGGCCAGTTGTGTCTCCAGGTTGGAGAGGAAGTGAATGTTGCTGGATGCTAAACTCTGCTGGGCAGGCCAGAGAGGCATGGATTCTGGGACTGGAACCCCTCATTCTCTTCTGCGGAGGAAGCAGCAGCAACCCAGCTGTTGCCAGTTGCCATGGAAACTCTGGGCTCTAAGTCTCACCCTGCTCAGACCACATCAAGCTCCACCTTGGTGCCCCGGTAAGGGCAGCAGCATGCATGTTCTCCCGCTGCTCTCATACCTCCTTTCTCTTGCCTACATCCGGGGAAGAATCCAAAAGGTGACCCTGGAGGGCTAGAGTCACCACATTGATCCCCACCACCTTTGTAATGTGTTTCTTTTTTCTTTTTTTTTTTTTTTTAAGATTTTATATATTCATTTGACAGGCAGTGAGGCAGGCAGAGAGAGAGGAGAAAGCAGGCTCCCTGCTGAGCAGAGAGCCCAGTGCAGCGCTCTATGCGGGGCTCGATGCAGGGCTCGATTCGGGGTTCCATCCTAGGACCCTGAGATCATGACCTGAGCCAAAGGTGGAGGCCTAACCCACTGAGCCACCCAGGTGCCCCTCTTGTAATGTGTTTTTTCCCCAGCCTCCAGACCACTGCTTGGCTTAGCCTGTCTAATCTGTTGGGTGACAGAAGCCCCACCAAAAAAGTCCATGAGAGGCTGCCAAGGAGCAAAACAAATATATCAATCATCATATGTTCTTTAAGGGTAAAAGGGGGAAAAAAAACCACAACACTTGTTGGGGTATTGGTCTCGTATTCAGTCCCTGCCAGCTGTTTTCACTTAAATCCTGTACTTCTGATTCTATTAGTGATTTCTGTCCTGAATCTTTAATATTTTCACCTTCCTAGAGAAGAATGTAGAGACTTCTTTCTAGTGGAACGCCTCTAGTATAGTCCTGACCTGTGGTACTGCCCTGCTCAAGTTCGGGGAAATCCACATGACTCTGCTGCCAAAGTATACATTTCAGAAAGTTGACAAACATGATTCCTACAAATATAGGTAAACACATGCTCAAGATTTATTTCATTCTTTAATAAGGGAACCAATAGGATGGTAAAATGGGTTCAAAGAGCACTTGAAGGATTGAGTGTAGGTACTGAAGAAAGAATGTTAGAATAGGATTGCTAGGTTATATACAAAACTGGTTCATCTCCTACAGGACATTATAAAACAGTAATCTTTGGGATTTTCTTTTCTACTGGACGGAAATTATTGGCATCAGAGCACTGGGTGGCTCAGTTGGTTGATCCTCCAACTCTTTTTTTTTAAAGATTTTATTTATTTATTTGACAGACAGAGATCACAAGTAGGTAGAGAGGCAGAGAGAGAGGAGGAAGCAGGCTCCCTGTGGAGCAGAAAGAGTCCGATGTAGGGCTAGATCCCAGGACCCTGAGATCATGACCTGAGCCAAAGGCAGAGGCTTTAACCCACTGAGCCACCCAGGCGCCCCGATTCTCTAACTCTTGATTTTGGCTCAGGTCATGGTCTCAGGGTCATGGGATCAAGCCCACAATGGGCTCTTTGCTCACCACGGAATCTGCCCGTCCCTCTCCCTCTGCTCCCCTCCCCCAAATAAATAAAACCTTCTTTAAGAATTAAAAAAAACAACAACTTGCATTTCTCCTGGACAAAATATACAAGTTAATGTGTATCTTCGCAAGGTCTGGATTCTATTGGTAGTAAATATAGAAACATTCCCCCTAGATAATGAAATATATCTTTCATTTCAATATATATATCATGATATATATATATCATTTCAAGAAGGAGCTTGCTTCTTCCTCCTTTCTCTCTGACTGCCTGTCTGCCTACTTGTGAGCTCTCTGTCAAATAAATAAAATCTTTTTTTTTTTAAGATTTTTTTTTATTTATTTATTTGACAGACAGAGATCACAAGTAGGCAGAGACACAGGCAGAGAGGAGGCAGAGAGGGGGAAGCAGGCCCCCTGCTGAGCAGAGAGCCCGATGCGGGGCTCGATCCCAGGACCCTGAGATCATGACCTGAGCCGAAGGCAGAGGATTAACCCACTGAGCCACCCAGGCGCCCCAAATAAATAAAATCTTTAAAAAAAAAAAGAAATATATTTCAAATAGGCCTTTGAGATAGTGTTCCAGAATGACATTGAAAGAATGCGCAATCTTCATTTTGTCTTATTGTTACGTTTTGGGCAATTTTCCTTACACTGTTGTTGTACCTGGTCTTATACCCATTCATCTCCCTAACATGCTTAGGTCTTGACAGTGAGAAATAGAAGTCTTAGACTAAAGCAAAGCAGGAGAGAGAACCACTTGCATTAAGGTTGAGGTTCCTTGAATATAATAATTTATATATATGTATATATATTATATACATGTAATAACAAAAACAATAACAATAATAATGACATTAAGAACATTAAGAACTTCTAAGTGTTTACCAAGTGGTGGACATTAGTGCCTTATATTCATGAATTCTTTTCATATTCCCAATGATCCGGTCTCTACAGATGACGAGACTGAGGCCCCGGAAAGTGAAATGACTTGTCCACGATGGTGGATAGCTACAAAGTAGCAGAACCAGGGTTTGAACAGTTTGACACAGGTTAACCTTTGCCCAGGGGTGGGGAACAGGGTGTCAGAGAAGAGAAATGTCTACAGGTTTTCCTAGGAGGAATGGTGTTTCTCCAAAAGAAAATAATTATCAAGGATTATAGTTAGTCTGCAAGGAACTCCAGGGCCAGAGCTCTGCCCGTACGCACTCTATGTGGACACCACCAAGCTTCGTTCCAGAAGATATTAGTCTCTTTCCAACTCACACCTGAGTCTTAGTTGGGGAAGAAGAGAGAAATGTGTTGTTATCGTAAAGAATTATAGTTACCTTATTTCTTGTAGGCACCTTTGGAGACTAGATTTTGTATGATAAGTATGACATTTTAAATTCATTTCTTCTTGTTTTTGTTAAGGTTTAAGTGGGAACAGTTGTGAAGAAAGGGCATGGACTCGTCCAGATATCTCAGTGTCTGTCCTGTTCCAAATCCTTGCCCCTACATTATCACTTAGCCTTTTCTTTTCCCTCAGATATGGCAAGATTGTCTCCACTAAGGCCATCCTGGACAAGAGCACGAACAAATGCAAAGGTGAGGGAACAGTTGTCTTGGGTGATGGAGAGTGACTTCGAGGGAGGCTGCGCCTTGCCTCTGCTCTACTGCTCTGTGCTCCTAGGACCCAGTGCCAGGGAGGAGTCTCTGAGGTTTTAAGGCTTTAAAGACTAGTAGATATTTAGGTTGTTCGGAGACCAGACAGCTGGAGCTGAAAACGCTCTTCTGGGGACCCAGTGCTAGAAGCCTGCACAGAGTGAGTTCCTTGGGCTTATTTTGGACTTCATGTTTCCAAGAAGCTTCCCCAGACTGGAGGGTGGGTGTGGGTAGATAAGATATTTCTACTTAGTAAACCCTTGTAAATGCCTTGTGGTGGTGACAGTGGTGGGGTGTTCTGGTGGGTCTTACTTTGTAAGGATGAATAGCTTTTCGAGGTTTTGAGCAGCTCTGGGAGGGGATGAAGAGAGGAAGGATGGAAAGGAGATCTTTGGGGCGGGGTGGGGCTTCTGTCAGGCGGCTGGCTGTCTGGTCTGCAGCAGAGAGGCCCTATTCCCAACACGCCTAGCATTCCTGGGAAGTGGCTAGAAAGCAGGGAAGTGTTCTGTTAGGAGTGGGGCCTGCGGACTGTTAAAAGAGCCTCTTTTCTGAAACCTCTCATTTCTTAGTGGGGAGGGCAAAGGCAGGAATTTCACAAGGACTTTGTTGCCCTTGGCATTCTTAGCCGTAAAACAGACCAAATATCCGAGGGTTTGAAGAGCACACGGATAACCACCTGAAACCTCTTAATTTCTCTCTCTCCCTACCACTTCTGTTCCATGGATCCTAACTCTTCCTCTGTCTCCTGAAAAGCCTGGGCCTCCCACCTCCCTCACACCCCACCCTGCTGTTTCCCTGTTCCAGGCTATGGCTTTGTGGACTTCGACAGTCCTTCAGCAGCGCAGAAAGCTGTTGCGGCGCTGAAAGCCAGTGGTGTACAGGCACAGATGGCGAAGGTGAGCCTTCTGCCCCACGTCTGTTCCTCAGAGGGGTGTTGGTTAGCAGAAGTCAAGTTCTAGGGCTTCCATAGGGCCTAAGGCCATGAATTTGATGGGCACAGGCTATCTGTTGTACTTTTTGACTCTATCTGGCCAAAGACAGGCTGGGCCAGGGTCCCACTGAGCACCCCTTGGCTGCCAGAGGAAGTTCTTCAAACTCTGTGGCGGTAGCTCTGGAGACTCTGTTCCTCTCATCAGATAGTATAACATAAGCAGGTGAGAGGGTCAAAAGGCTTCCCTTTCTCTTGCTGTTTCCCCATTTCCACCCTGGCCCACTTCCCTACCAGGCAGCTTGTGGTGGTTTTGCAACATTCTCTGAAGAAGCCAGTTGTGCAACTCAGAAGTTCAGAGCCTCTGGCTGCCTCTTTGGGGGTGGAGGGAGGTAGAGTAGGAGAGTTGTTAGGGGTGGGGGAGAGGGAAGCCACAGCAAGGACGGAAACTGTCCCTCCTTGTCACATCTCCTTGGAGCTTTTCTTTTAATCCAAACTACTAGAAAACTCGAGGCTTTTCTGTCCCTCTTTGGAGGTGGGATTGCCCCCATCACCTTCTGGAAATCAGTGTGATTACTCTGTAGAGCTGATGAGGCAGGCCTGCCCACTCCCCTTCGCTGTCTGGTGGAAGAGACACCAAGCCCTGAGGGGTGAAGTTGCCGGTGACCCACTGTCTGCGGCAGGGACTGCTTCAGTTTTTAAAAATACAGCTCTGGGAAGTTACTGCCATTTTGCACATTCTGCCCCCTAGAGGGGCTTTTCTTTCTGGAGAAGAGCCCTCTGACAGTGGAATTCAGGAGCTTTCAGAGTTCTATGAGACTAGAGCTCTCTGGCCTACACGGCAACCCAGTGACTCTACATCTGGCCCCGGGCGCACCCCCAGCACATTGCCTTCCCTTTCCCCTTCTCCCTCTTCCTGCTCTCTCTCCACTGGGGAACGAACTGGCATTCCTACCCAGAGGATTCTGCTGCGACCGGAAGAAGAGGGAGGGGGATTACTTAAAACAGTCCGGCAGGGGAGCAGCGAAGTCCTGGGAATCCAGCCTCCAGCCCCGGAATAGGCTGTTGGCGGCGAGGGAGGAGCACTGGTCTGCCTGGTTCTTAAAGAGACAGCCAGAACTTCATCAGCGGGCTTGTAAAGCACTAGAGATACTAAGTCTGCTTTTTTTTTTTTTCTCTTTTTCTTTTTCGCCTGGACTCAACATAGAGTCCATGGTAGTGGGACTAGGTGTTATAAATAGTTAATATTCCTTTTGTTTATGTGGGCCGCTTCCTACCATGTCTTTTCTGAAATGAGGGCTGCCAAGGGTGGGGGAGGGATAAGAAATGTGAGCTTCATTTTCTCACTTTTTCCCCACAGCAACAGGAGCAGGACCCTACAAATTTATACATATCAAACCTTCCACTCTCAATGGATGAGCAAGAACTGGAGGGGATGCTGAAGCCCTTTGGCCAGGTTATCTCCACTCGAATCCTCCGAGATACCAGTGGGACCAGCAGAGGGGTTGGCTTTGCAAGGTGAGGGACGCCAGAATGGGAAAGGATGAGGTTAATGAAGAATGTCCCTAAAAAAAAAAAGTCCTTTAGAAGGTCACCCAAAAAAATCTGTGGCCCCTCCCTCAAGGGGCCAAACTAAAGTACTTGACAGTGAATCAGAAGTACATTTAAACTGTAGGTCATGGGGCACCTGGGTGGCTAAATCATTACGCTTCTGCCTTCAGCTCAGGTGGTAATCCCAGGGTCCTCAGATTGAGCCCTGCATTGGGCTCCTCGATGTTCCGCCTGCTTCTTTCTCCCTTTCCCTCTCTTGCTCCCCCTGCAAGTATTACCCCTCTCACTTTCTCTCTCTGTCAAATAAATAAATAAAATCTTTTTAAAAAATAAACAGTAGGGGCACCTGTGTGGCTTAGTGGGTTAAAGCCTCTGCCTGGCTCAGGTCATGATCTCAAGGTCCTGGGATGGAGCTCCGCAATGCATGGGGTTCTCTGCTCAGCAGGAAGCCTTCCCCCCCCACCCCATCCCCCCACCCCCCGCCTACTCGTGATTTCTGTCTGTCAAATAAGTAAAATCTTTAAACAAATAAAAATTTTTAAAAAAATGAACTATAGGTCACAATACTTAAAGACCCATTTGCCCTCAGTTCTTTATCCTTTCCCCACCATTTCTTGCAACTCTAGCATTTGTTCCTTTGATCCAAACCCAAGCAGAATAAACTAATTTTGTATCCTTTTATGTAACCAGAGTCTTCACTGTGAAGAGATTTGCCCAGGGTCCCCTAGCAGTGGGTAGTAGAACAGCCCCTAATCCTCTGGCTTCAAGATCAGTGGGATGAAGTAAGAGCTTTGGTCTTCCTTTTCAGTTCTGTTGACACTTAGATTCTGGAACTAACCCTGCCACTAACTGCCCCTGTGATATCAGACTTTCCTAAGCCTTGGTTTACTCTGTGAAGTGGAGAGTGACAGAGATGAGTGGTTTTCCTCAGGTGTTCCTTAGAGCCCTGGAGTTCAGAGCTTACCTGTCACTGTAGGGCTTTGGCTTCTCCCAGCCCATTGAAGAAATGTTTTTGCCTTTATTTTAAGATTTTGTTTGAAAGGAGATTCTGTTGCTTTTTCTGAAAGCTTGAAAGTTTGAAAAACGATTGGAGTATGTGAACTGAAGGTCGCATTTTGTTTTATACCTTGTCTGTTGCAGGAGCACTCCTTTACTCTGGAGTGTTTCTCCATGTCTTGCTAACAAGGAATGGGGAGGGTCTCTTCCCTAGCCAGCTCAGTCTGGGGAGCACCACCTGCTGGCAATCCCAAGTATAACTAAAAGAAAGTTCCTAGGCTAGTGCTCATCAAACTGTTTTTGCTCCCACACTTTTTTTTTTTTTTTTAATTCAGTTAACATATAGTATATTATTAGTTCCGGGGATAGACTTCTGTGATTCATCAGTCTTGTAAATACCCAGTGCTGGGTGCCTGGGTGGCTCAGTGAGTTAGGTATCGGGCTCTCTGCTCTGCAGGGAGCCTGCTTCCCCCCTTCTCTCTGCCTACTTGTGATCTTTCTCTCTGTGTCAAATAAATAAAATTTTTTTTAAAAATTATTAAATATGCAGTGCTCATTACATAATGTGCCTTTCTTAATGCCCAGGCCCCCGCTACCCCATCCCCTGCCTCCCCTCCAGCAACCCTCCGTTTGTTTCCTATTGTTAAGAGTCTCTTATGGTTTGCCTCCCTCTCTGATTTCATCTTGTTTTATTTTTCCCTCCCTTCCCCTATGATCCTATTTTGTTTCTTAAATTTCATATGTGAGTGAAATCATCTGATTGACTCATTTTGCTTAGCATAATACCCTCTAGTTCCATCCACATCATTGCAAATGGCAAGATTTCTTTTTTTGATGGCTGAGTATTATTCCATTGTATATATATATATATATATATATATATATATATATACCACATCTTCTTTATCCATTCATCTGTCAATGGACATCTGGGCTCTTTCCACATTTTAGGTATTGTGGTCATTGCTGCTATATAAACATTGGGGTTCAGGCGACCCTTCGGATCACTGTGTTTGGCTCCGACACTCTCTTAAAGCAGAGTTCTCAATCCTTTTCAGTTCATGGCACCTTAAGTTGTGTCAGCATTTTTTTTTTTTTTTCTCTAAGCCGAAAGAAATACTTAAGGGTCATTTGGCTGGTTCATTTGGTAGAGCGTGTGACTCTTGATCCTGGAGTCATGAGTTTGAGTCCCACTGGGAGTAGAGTTTACTTAAAAAATAAAAATAAAAAAAGGGGCGCCTGGGTGGCTCAGTGGGTTAAGCCGCTGCCTTTGGCTCAGGTCATGATCCCAGGGTCCTGGAATCGAGCCCTGCATCGGGCTCTCTGCTCAGCCGGGAGCCTGCTTCCTTCTCTTTCTCTCTCTGCCTGCCTCTCTGCCTGCTTGTGATCTCTCTCTGTCAAATAAATAAATAAATCTTAAAAAAAAAAAAAAAAAAAGGTGGGGGGCGCCAGGGTGGCTCAGTTGGTTAAGCGTCCAACTCTTGTTTTCGGCGTAACTCATGATCTTAGGGTCATGAGATCAAGCCCTGTGTCAGGCTTTGCATTCATAATGGAGTCTACTTGTGCTTCTCCCTCTGCTCCTGCCTCCCCCTGACCCCCGCTCCCTCACTTGCTTGCCTCACTCGTGTTCTAAGTAAATAATGAATAAAATCTTGAAAAAAGAAAAAGATTTTTTATTCCATTCTTAAACATGCTAGTATTTACTAATGGGATGTCTACCTGTTGAACACTGCACAACTTCTTGAAGCTTGGAATCAGATTGGACACTTACACTCTCATTTCCTGTCACACATAGATTTTCCTACAGTATTTGCGTTTGTCGTAGCAACCATGGAAAAACCAGCTTTGCAAAAATAACGTTATTAAAAGGATCGTAGGGTAATCCAGTGTTGAAATGGTGACCTGTTTAGAATTGGTACTCCACACAGTATCTAATAGATGTTGCTATATTTTCCTTAGAAAGTTAAAAAAAAAAAAAAAATCCCCTGCTTGTGTCTCTGTGAGCTCACCACAGTGGCATGGGGTACATCAGAGCCCAGGTTGGAAACTGGCTTTGAAGACTTGAAAACCTGCGAAATCTCTTGCATGTGCCTATGCTACAGTCTACACATTTTCTTCATACGGTTAGATCTTGTGAAGTCTAATTTCCAGCAAATTACAAATATTGACATTTTAAATAAAACTGTCATGTCATTTGTAAATGCATCCAAATGGATCTAAGTGTCATAGCAATTTGATTCACAAAATCATCCATTTAAAAATACTTAGGGCCAGGGGGCGCCTGGGTGACACCGTGGGTTAAAGCCTCTGCCTTCAGCTCAGGTCAAGATCCCAGGGTCCTGGGATTGAGCCCCGTATCTGGCCCTGTGCTTGGCGGGGAGCCTGCTTCCCCCTCTCTCTCTGTCTGCCTCTCTGCCTGCTTGTGATCTCTGTCAAATAAATAAATTAAATCTTAAAAAAAAAAAAAAAAAAAAAAAATTAGGGCTGGGGCGCCTGGGTGGCTCAGTCCTTATGGGGCTGCCTTGGCTCATGTCTTGATACTGGGGTCTTGGGATCCAGTCCCGCATTGGGCTGCCTGCTTGGCGGAGGTGGGGGCTGCTCGGCAGGGGGCCTGCTTCTCCCTCTGACTCTCCACCTGCTTGTGTTCCCTCTCTCACTGTATCTCTGTCAAATAAAAAAGAAAAACAAACAAAACCAAACTTGGGGCCAGGGACTGTTAAGGGACCAGTCAGTTAAGCATCTGCTTTCAGCTCAGGTCATGATCCCAGGGTCCTAGGATCAAGTCCCACATGTACCTCCTTGCTCAGCGGGGAGCCTGCTTCTCCCTCTGCCTGTCACTACCCCTGCTTGTGCTCTCTCTCTTTCTGACAAATAAATAAATAAAAATAAAAATACTTAGGGCAGGGCATCCCAGTGGCTCAGGAGCGTAAGCCTCTGACTCTTGATCTCAGGGTTGTGAGTTCAAGCCCTGTGTAGGGCCGCGGGCTCAGGGTGGAGCCTACTTTAAAACAAAAATACTTGGGGCATTTCTTCTATAATAGTCATAATTCATGTCATTTTTATTATAGTGTTCCTTGTTTGTTCTTGATCTTGAACTTTCATTCCATTCCCTTACAGAATTGCATTCTAGTATAGAGGTGTTTTTTTTTTTTAAGATTTTATTTATTTATTTGACAGACAGAGATCACAAGTAGGCAGAGAGGCAGGCAGAGAGAGAAGAGGAAGCAGGCTGCCTGCTGAGCAGAGAGCCCAATGCGGGGCTTGATCCCAGGACCCTCAGATCATGACCTGAGCCGAAGGCAGAGGCTTTAACCCACTGAGTCACCCAGGTGCCCCTAGTATAGAGTATTTTTATAGTTGTAAGTCTTTTATGGATCATCCTGTCATACTTCTCCGCATCAAAAATATGTATATACAGGGCGCCTGCCTGGCTCAGAGGGTTAAGCCTCTGCCTTCGGCTCAGGTCATGATCTCAGGGTCCTGGGATCGAGTCCCGCATCGGGCTCTCTGCTCAGCGGGGAGCCTGCTTCCTCCTCTTTCTCTCTCTGCCTGCCTCTCTATCTGCTTGTGATCTCTGTCTGTCAAATAAATAAATAAAATCTTTAAAAAAATATGTATATACAGGGGCGCCTGGGTGGCTCAGTGGGTTAAGCCGCCGCCTTCGGCTCAGGTCATGATCTCAGGGTCCTGGGATCGAGTCCCGCATCGGGCTCTCTGCTCAGCGGGGAGCCTGCTTCCTCCTCTCTCTCTCTGCCTGCCTCTCTGCCTACATGTAATCTCTCTCTGTCAAATAAATAAATAAAATCTTTAAAAAAAATATGTATATACAATAAATAAGACCTTTTTCCTGCAGTTGTGAGACACTACACATCAAGTAAATTTACTTGGAGAAGCTTACTCCTATGACGTGGATAAGTTTCATTATGTTTAGGTTTTTCTAATTAGGTCGTGGAGCCAACAATGACTATTGTTTATTGCTATAATATCAATTCTGTATCTGTTGTTTGTTTTCATGCTGAGAAACCTTGTTCACATAAATAAGTAAATGGGACTAAGAAGAGTTTTGTTAAAATAGGAATTCTTTGAATTCTTTCTCAATTATAAGCCAAGAATCCAAGGAGGTCGACCCATCAAAACTGATTTTTTTTGGGTGCCTGGGTGGCTCAGTGGGTTAAAGCCTTTGCCTTCAGCTCAGGTCATGATCCCAGGGTCCTGGGATCAAGCCCCGCATCAGGCTCTCTGCTCACTGGGGAGCCTGCCTCCCTTCCTCTCTATCTCTGCCTGCCTCTCTGCCTACTTGTGATCTCTCTCTTTCTGTCAAAAAATAAACAAAACCTTTAAAAAAAAAAAACCTGATTTTTTTCTGCATCAGTTAACAACCTGCTGAGTTGTCCAGCTTGCTGAAAGAATTAGAAACATCTGACTTAGGAAAAGACTTAAAATAGCATGGAGGACATGGGGAGTTAGAGAGGAGAAGGGAGTTAGGGGAAATTGGAAGAGGAGGTGAACCATGAGAGACTATGGACTCTGAAAAACAATCTGAGGGGTTTGAAGTGGCGGGGGTGGGGGTGCGGGAGGTTGGGGGAACCAGGTGGTGGGTATTAGAGAGAGCACAGATTGCATGGAGCACTGGGTGTGGTGCAAAAATAATGAATACTGTTATGCTGAAAATAATAAATAAATAAATAATGAATGAATGAATGAATGAATGAATGAGTCAGGCATCATTGCCTCCTGTTGATTTTAGGGATACATGCAGAGGAAAGGCAAAGCTGTGGCTGTGAGAGGGCCTGGACCTTCTGTGAGGACGAGCTGTCCTCAGGCAGGAACACAACTGTTCCTCAGTTGTAGGAAAGAGCTTATGAGGAAGCAGAGGTTCCGTGAGCCCTTCTCGTAAAACTCCCCAGGCCTGCTCATGCTCTTGGAAGATTAAGGAGTAGAAGTAACCCAACTGAAGACTGCTGCTCTGGGATACCTAGCTCATGGGTTTTCCCTAAACGTTTCCATGTGAGGCCTTTTTTTAGTGACTACCTTCATAGGACTGGTTCGTATTTTTAGTGGTTATTGGCATAGAAAATATAATGAGACTTAATTTAAATATGGAAGGAAAGAGAGGTGCCTGGGTGGTATAAACGTCTGCCTTTGGCTCAGGTCATGATCCCAGGGTCCCAGGACCCCACCCCAGTTCACACTCCCCGCTCAGCGGGAAGCCTGCTTCTCTCTCTCTTCCTGCCCCTCCCCCCAGCTTGTGCGCAGGCGCTCTCTCTCTCTCTCCCCATGGGCTCTCTTTCTCGCAAGTAAATAAAAGCTTTAAAATAAATAAACAATAAATAGGGGAGGAGGGAAAGATACTGTGCGTTGTGTCATATAGACCCTTAGAATTTTTAGAACACATGGAAATACATTATCTTATTTGCTTTATAGTAGGTAGATGGATGTTATGTCTAATGCAGAAATGAAAAATGGGTCCAATGAGGTTTTGTGCAGGTCCTAACTCACAGAATTTGGGGTAGTTCCGCTGTCACTGTAGACCATGAACTCTATCTTATTACTCTTTCCTCCTACAGTTTCATGAAATCCTAATATTCTCAGTAGCTAATTAGACCTTGATAATGATAATCAGAAGCAAAAAATAAACATTGGCAAGTTCTTAGCTTGTACAATTTTGTTGGAGTGAGGGAACAATTTCCATGAGGAATTTTTAAATAAAAAATAATGGTGACATGAGAGCACCTGGCTGGCTCAGTGGGTAGAGCATGGGACATTTGATCTCAGGGTCATGAGTTCAAGCCCCACATTAGGGTGTAGAGCTTACTTTAAAAATGATGATGATGTGGGTGCCTGGGTGGCTCAGTGGGTTAAACCTCTACCTTCGGCTCCGGTCGTGGTCTCAGGGTCCTGGGATCGAGCCCCGCATCGGGCTCCTTGTTCAGCAGGGATCCTGCTTCCTCCTCTCCCCCTCTGCCTGCCTCTCTGTCTGCTGTGAACTAACTCACTCTCTCTCTCTCTCTCTCTGTCAAATAAATAAATAAAATCTTAAAAAAAAAAAAGTTGATGATGATGACAACGACTATGTATTCTTGTTTCTTGTTAATGAATCAGACCTAATAGTGGGCCCATCCATTAGTGTCTTTGGAATAGCATAGCTTCATTTTTCCTTTCAGGTGCCCAGCAGGAGCCAGTTGAGGGAACTTGCATAGAAGCTAGGGTTGCCTCTTCAAGTTATCTTGAATTTGTGTGGAGGAGACTCTGTTTTTGTAGTCACAACTTCTGGACCACTTGTGGGCTGGGAACTTAAGTCTTCTCTTTGAATGTAGGGGGAGCACAGATCCTAGAGAAGCTAGAACCTAACCCTTCTTGTGCTCCTTAGGATGGAGTCCACAGAGAAGTGTGAAGCCATCATCACCCACTTTAATGGAAAATACATTAAGACACCTGCTGGAGTACCAGGTGAGGCTTCTGGGAATCAGGCTGAGAGAGCCATAGGTTGTTACTTCCAGTGAAGATTCTGGAGGCGCTTTGCATGAGTGTGAGTGGACTAAGTGAGGTGGGACTCAGCTGTGTCTTTGCTTTCTTCCTTGGCAGCCCCATCTGATCCCTTGCTTTGCAAATTTGCTGATGGTGGTCCAAAGAAACGACAGAACCAAGGGAAATATATGCAAAATGGACGGGCCTGGCCAAGGAACGGAGATATGGTAAGAGGACCTCTGAGGAGACAGTACTAAGGACATTGATGTGGAATGGAAATAACTAGGGCCCAATTTCTGTGAGTTTAAGTGGCAAGTGTGAGAGTTATACTGAGTAACTGAGAGACGGCCGGCTGCTTAGCATGGTCTTCAGTGGGATTTTGTAGCCCACACAACCAGACAAATTCTGGTTTAATTCACTTTAATCTGTTGAGTCAGATACATCCCAGTCTTGACACTCTGGCCTTCCTCCTGTTCTCCCCAAGGGCTCGCAATATGAACTGTGTTCTTCCTTTACAGGGTGGTATGGCCTTGACCTATGACCCCACCACAGCTCTTCAGAATGGGTAAGGGTGTTATATAGAATTGGGGTACCTGAAAAATGTCAACACACCCAGACACTGGGATGTTTCGTCTTGGTTTTTAAAGAGCAGTTAGTGGGAAGTGGCTGTGTCTATCAGTGGGGGCCTTACCTTGTGGTTTCCTGTGGCTCCTTACTGATGAGGTTCCTTCCTCCAGGTTTTACCCGGCTCCTTATAACATCACCCCCAACAGGATGCTTGCTCAGTCCGCCCTCTCCCCCTACCTTCCATCTCCTGTGTCTTCCTATCAGGTATGTTCGTGCCCAGAAAAGGGTGTGGGGTTTTCCCCTGTCACTGTGCTTTAGGTAAAGGAGTGTAAAGCTGGAAACTTCTTATTTTTTAGTTTTTCCTTTATACATACTGCTCACAAATAATTTTACATGAAAGCATAATATCTGATCACATGACAGACTGTCATGGTAGTATCCTTTTACTCTGTCCGTCACCCCACAAGTAAACCTATATTATTAGATTTTTAGTTTTATATTTCAGAAAATTCCAGATTTTTCTTCATGTGCATATACACATATGTATACAATTTTGGAAGCCATTGTTTATTTTACAAAAAATCTGGCCAGATTAAATATATTTTTTACACTTTACTCCTCTTACTTAACAGTATCTTAAACCAGTGATTCTTAAAGTTTGGTGCCGGGACGAACAGTATCACCTAGGAATTTCAAAAAACAAATTCTTGGACTCCACCCCAGATCTGCTGAATTAGAAACTCTGGGGATGGGTCCCAGCAATCTGTTTTTTGTAGTCACCATACAAAGTTATTCTAGTATTATCGACTGTATTCCCTATGGGGTGCTTTCCATCCCTGTAACTCAGGTATCTTGTACCTGCTACTCTGTACCTCTTAATCCTCTCCTGTATTCCACGTGCTCGTGCTCCCTCACCATCCTCAGCCCTGCCCCAGCCAGCTGAGTTTTTTTTAATAGGCCCTCCAGGTGATTCTGATGTAGCTAATAGTGAGATTTTTTTTTTAAGATTTTATTTATTTATTTGACAGAGAGAAATCACAAGTAGATGGAGAGGCAGGCAGAGAGAGAGAGAGAGAGGGAAGCAGGCTCCCCGCTGAGCAGAGAGCCCAATGCGGGACTCGATCCCAGGACCCTGAGATTACGACCCGAGCCGAAGGCAGCGGCTCAACCCACTGAGCCACCCAGGTGCCCTAATAGTGAGATTTTTTGTTCTGATTCTTTCTTTCTTTTTTTTTTTTTAAGATTTTTATTTATTTATTTATTTGACAGAGATCACAAGTAGGCAGAAAGGCAGGCAGAAAGAGAGGAAGGGAAACAGGCTTCCTGCTGAGCAGAGAGCCCGATGAGGGGCTCCAGGGCTCCATCCCAGGACCCTGGGATCATGACCTGAGCGGAAGGCAGAGACTTTAACCCACTGAGCAACCCAGGCGCCCCTGATTGTTTCTTTTTTTAACGATTGCACTGTATTTTATGCAGCAGAGAGATCAGGATTCTTCAACCCTACTTCCGTGAAGGGCATTCAGTTGGATTTCAGGGCTTTTCTGGTACAAATACTACTTCCATCCATATATTATTCAACTCGAAGTCTCATTCCTTGGGCTCTAATTCCCAGAAACAAAACCATGCATATGTAAAGATCTTCATGCCCACATTCTTAGATATGAGTACTGGTGTTTCTGGGGGCTGGAATCCAAGGATGGGATTGCCAGGTTGGCTAGTATATGGCCATTGAGTTTTGCAGGTGTTGTCCATCGCTTTCCGCAAAGGCCATGTCAGTTCACATTTCCACTAGTGATGTCTGAGTGGCCATTTCCCTCCAGCCATAAGTGACAGTGGTCTTTTCAAGTTTTTCCTTAAATCTCAGCAGGTGTAAAGTGCATTGTTACTTTAATTTGCACTTCCCTGACTACAGCCGAGTTGAAGCGTGTCTGTGTGTGTTTGTCGTATTTTGATCTGCTCTTCTCTGGTGGCTCTTCATACGCTGGGCCCATGTTTCTGTTTGGTTATTCGTTTCCCTCAACTTACAAAAACCATTTCCATATTATTAAAGTATTAATCTTCTAACTGTTATCTTTCTTACAAATGTCTTTTTCCAGGTTTAATTTTTGTCCATTGACTTTGTGCGCTGGTGCTCAAGCTTGAGCTATCAGAATCACTTGGAAAGCTTATCAAACCCAAATTACTGGGCACCACACAAAGAATTTCTGGCTCAGTAAGTCTAGGCTAGGAGGCAAGAATTTGTATTTCTGTTTCCCAGATGCTGCTGCTAACTCCTGCTGCCTGTCCCGGGACCACACTTTGGGAATCGCTTGTTTTCCCCAACAAAAAAACCTCACAAAAGTTTAAAATTTATATATAGTTAAACATTTCTGTTTTTCCACTAGTTTTTCAGTTCCTTAATTGAATTCACCCGGGGCACCTGGGTGGCTCAGTCAGTTATATGTCTGCCTTTGGCTCGGGTCATGATCCCAGGGTCTTGGGATGGAGTCCCACATGGGGCTCCCTGCTCTGTGGTCTGCTTCTCTCTCTCCCTCTCCCTCTGCTGCTCTCGCTGCATGTACTCTCGCTCTCTGTCATATAAATAAAATAATAAGTAAATAAAATTGAGATGATTCACATACCATAAAATTCATCTACTTAAAGTATCCAGGTCAGTAGTTTCAAGCATATTTTGCCAAGTTATGTAGCTGTCATCATTATCTAATCCCAGAACATTTCTGTTAGCTCAGGAAGCGGCTGTGTACCCAGTAGCCATCACTGCCCATTCTCCCTCACCCCCACCCCTGGGGCACCCACTGAGATATGTACTCTGGCTGTAGACTTGCCTACCCTGGCCACTTTGTGTAAATGGAAGCGTGCAGTGGATGTCTCTGGGGTCGGGCTACTTTCACCTGGCATGCTTTCGAGGTTTATCCATGTTGTAGCACACAGCAGGACTGAGTCCGTCTCCCGCCACTGTGTGACTATACCTGTTTGTTTTCCGCTTAGTAGTTGATGGCCTTTTGAGTTGTTTCCACCTTTTGGCTATTAGAATAATGCTGCTTTGAGTATTTGTGTACGATTTTTGTATCCCCACATGTTTTGACTTCTCTCGGATATACACTTCCAGTGGACTTGATTGGTTCCACAGGAACTCTGTGTCTAACTTTTTGAGGAAATGGCACACTGTACCATTTTATATTCCTGCCCACAGTGTATGACGTTTGTTCTGTCCTTTTTTTTTTTTTTTTTTTTTTTTTTTTACAAGATGTATTTATTTTTGAGCAAGGAAAGAGCGAGAGAATTGGGGGGAGGAAGAGGAAGAGAGAGAATTTCTAGCAGACTCCCTGCTGAGTGAGGAGTCTGATGCAGGGCTTGATCCCCCGAGCCTGCATGACTGGAGTCAAAATGAAGAGTCAGACACAACCCATTGAGCCATCCAGTCCCCACTCTTCTGTTCTTTTAATTACAGCCATCCTGGTGGGTGTGAAGTGATCTCATCATGGTCGTGATTCTCATTTCCCTGGTTACTCATGATGTCAAGCCTCTCTCATGTGCTTATTGGCCATTTGTGTATCTTCTTAGAGAAGAAGCTATTCCTATCTTTTTTTTTTATATTTTTAATTTTTTAAATTTCTTTTCAGTGTATTCCTATCTTTTGTCCATTTTTAAATTGGGTTATTTGTTGACGTGTACGGGTTGCAAATATTTTTTAAAGAGTTTATTCTTCGTGTTTCTGTTTTGTGAGGGGGTACTTTTTTGGGGTTTTGCTGAACATTATTAGGCTACTGGGAAAAACAGTAGTTTCTAGGCGATTATTGTTTTTGTCTGTGTCTTTTGTTTGCACTAGAGAATAAGCCAGACATCTCCTCTGCAAGTACCTAACCCGTCCTGGATGCATCCCCAGTCATACCTCGTGCAGCCTCCAGTGAGTGTCCCGGCGTGGGCAGAAGCCAAAGGGGCGGTGTGATGTAAAGAAAAACAGTGGGATCTGACGATAGATGATGTGGGCGTGAGCTCTGGCTCAGTCCCTTGTGGGGCCCAGCGGAGTGACCTGAACTCCTGTCAGTTTGTCATTTAGATTTAGAGCACCTGTTTCTGTTGCACAGTTGGGTTGCTTTTCCCCTGTCCTCTCCCAGGACTTTGAAATGTCTGTCTTCAGCGGCCCCGAGAGGCAGAATTCACTGCAGGTCTGTTGGGTGCTGCCAGCGAACCCTGTCCTTTGTTCCTGCCTCCAGGGTTCCGTTCTGCCGCCGGGGATGGATCATCCCATTCCTCTCCAGCCTGCCTCCATGATGGGACCCCTCACCCAGCAGCTGGGGCACCTCTCCCTCAGCAGCCCAGGCACGGTAAAGCGGTATTTCTGACTCCAGACTCTGACGGAGCAAGGAGTACCTGTGCAGTGCTCTGTAGTGGAGATGCCTGTGATCGAGGGTGTCAGCCGCGTCCGTGTCCTGGAAGGCACACTCAGACGCAGAGTAGGAGAGCCACAGAACGTAGCCATTTGGCTCCCGGCTCACTCCTTTTAACTGATCTGCACCTACGAAACTAGACAGTGCTTTGTCTACACAGCAGTTTACCCAGGAGCTCCCACACATTTCCTAGAAATCCTTCCCAGCATGGTGACAAGAAGAACGTGGTGGGGGGCACTCAGCAGGCTGCTCGTAGGTCTGCGGCCCTGGCCCCCGCGGTGTGCACGCGGGGAAGGAGGAGAAGGAGGGGAAGCCCCGGAGGCAGCAGTTTCTCCAAGCACCCCCCCCCCCCCGCCCAACTTAAACACCCCTGGAGTGCTCCGGACAAAGCTGTTTGACTCTTCTGGGGATGAGACCTAGGCATCCCTAGATTTAGAGCTCCCTGGTGCTTTAAATGTCGCCAGGAGTACCCTCACTGCTCTGAGCCTGTGGCTGGGTTTCCTTCTAGTACGTGCCGGCGGCCGCCCCCGTGCCCGGAGCTTACCTCTCCCCGTACACCCCCGCGCCTTCTTCCGGTGTTGCATCCGAGGTAAGAGCTCTCGACTCTTTGCATGGAGGGTAGGAAACATGAACCGAGGTAGCTCTCCCACGCCCCCTTCCGCCACTTGACGATCTTCCTCTACCAGTGATGCTGCTTCTGGGCTACCGGCAGCTGGTAGGTATGCGGATGAACGTAGGAGGGGAGGACCTCGTCTGCGTCCTTGGACCAGGCCCTTGCTCCTTGAGGCTGGCTGCACTGACCGTGTCTCGGGAAGAGGCCATGGCGCCCTGGGTGGCCGGGAGGTGATGCTGTGTGCGTGGGGGAGGGGATGGGTGGGGAAAGAAACTCCACCCTGGGTGGGAAGAGACCGAAGGAACATACACCTTGACTCCCCTGCCTGGGCTGTGCTGCAGGAGAGCAGCGGCCAGCAGACTCAAGTGCCGGTGGAGGCTCCCTCAGACGCGGGGCTCTACTCTTTCCAGTTCAACAAGTAGCAGCGGTAAGAGCCCCCCACGGAGGCAGCCAGCCTCTGGTTTATGCCTCCTTTAGGGTTCCTCTCCCCATCTTTGCAGACTTCATGTTTTTCTTGTGCTTTACTTTACTGAGCTTTGCAAATACTGCTTTTTTTCTTTTTTGTACAAATTGAAGGTCTGTGGCCACCCTGCTTTCCCTGCTTTGAGCAAGTCTGTCAGTGCCGTTGGCATTTACTCACTTCGTGTCTCTGTGTCACATTTGGGTAATTCTCAAAACAGGTTAAATTTGGGGCGCCTGGGTGGCTCAGTGGATTAAGCCACTGCCTTCGGCTCAGGTCATGATCTCAGTGTCCTGGGATCAAGCTCCGTATAGGGCTCTCTGCTCAGCGGGGAGCCTGCTTCCCCCTCTGTCTCTGCCTGCCTCTCTGCCTACTTGTGATCTCTCTCTCAAATAAATAAATGTAATCTTAAAAAAAAAAAAAAAAAACAGGTTAAATTTGAGGGCGCCTGGGTGGCTCAGTCGGTTAACTGTTATGACCCAGAGTCCTGAGATTGAGTCCCACATTGGGCTCCTTGCTCAGCCGGGAGCCTGCTTCTTCCTCTGCCTCTGTCCTTCCCCATGATCCTGTTCTCTCTCTCAGATAAATAAAATCTTTTTAAAGAAATGTCAATTTTTTTATTGCATTTTTATTGTGATCTGTGATCAGTGAGTTAACAGTGTTAGCAATGAAGTATTTTATTTTATTTTATTTATTTGACAGAGAAAGAGGGAACACAAGCAGACAGAGAAGCAGGCAGAGAGAGAGGGGGAAGCAGGCTCCCTGTTGAACAGAGAGCCCAATGCAGCAATGAAGTATTTTTGAGTTAAGGTCTTCATATTATATTTTTACACCTTTTGCTGTTGCACACCTAATAGGCTACAGTAGAATGTAAACATACTTTTTGTATGCACTGGGAAACCAAAAATTTCATTTGACTTGCTTTATTGTGATATTTGCTCTATTGCAGTGGTCTGGAAGCGAACCCGCCACGTCTCTGAGATGTGCCTGGACAAATGGACTCTTGGAAAGGCTGATGCTCCCGAACTCCCGGGGGCTGACCGGGATTACAGCCCCGCTGTGGGCCCTGCTAAGGACTAACACTTGGGCAGCATTTTTCACAGGCCTGGTCCTGGAGAAGGAGATCTCTGCACTTGCGCCCTCTGCTTCTGCCTCCATTCCTGGGACTGCCGGGGGTGGAGGGGGAACTGTAACTTTGTATGTGTGCTGCATTCAAGGAGATCAAAAGAACTTTTTTCTTTCTTTTGCAAAGAAAGTTTTATATTTTTTTTTTAACTGCAATATACTCTTTCCGTATCCCAAAGAGACATAGTGCCTTGAGCTTCTTCTCATCTTTATGAAAAACAGTTTTTGATGTGTTGGATTTATCTGGGGAGGCTTTAAAATTTTTTGTTATTTCTTAAAAAAAAAAAGTGCAGTGATAGAACATTGATGAGGGAGTCCTACTATGGGCCCTTATGTGGAGTTTAGTTATAGGCTTATTTTGGGGTGTGTGTGTGTGTGTGTGTGTGTGTAGGAGAATATACAGACTTTACAAGTTTTGTTTTATAAAACTCTTAGCTCACACATCCCATCTCTTCTTTACACATTTTATGCCTTCTTTCTCTCATCCGGACTGTTCTTTTTCTCTTTTTATACAGCAGAGCCTGCCTACTTTGCCTTTTTTACAGTTTTTAATTTTGTGAATTTCTTTTTTGAATGAAATTTTGTATAGACTGTTTTGGGGGCTGGGCAAGGAACACGTAGAACACTAAGCAGGCAGTGGAAGGGGCTTTTCCTCCCTCTGCCTAGTCACATCCTGAGAGAAGAGACCAGACTCTGCCTTCAAGCAGAGCTGTGCTGTAGACTTCATTAAAGAGACACTCCCACAGTCTTTGGAAGCCATCCTTGAGCCAAATTTAGATGAAGATTAGGTCTTCCCTGGCAAGTTCCAGAAGGGTGGACTTTCTGACTTCTGACTAATTTTTCTCACCGCTGAGGCCAGCACCATCTGAGGAAGTGTCTTCTCCAGCCACAGCTTTTCAGGAATCCCCACTTTCCTGTTTCCTGGAGGATCTCCTTTCCTGCCCTGCGTCCTAGGGCCCCTGCCTTCCCCCGTCACGTTGCTGTGCTCAGAGGAGCCTTTGCAGTTATGACCGTGCCGAATTCACTCAGGTTCTTTTGGCACTGTGGAAGAGCAGCTGCTTCATCTAGACCAGTGGTTCTCAGGAAGGTGGTTTTTTTCCCCTAGAGGCCACTTGGAAATCTCTAGAGGCTTTTTTTTTTTTTAATGGTCTTGCTTGGGGGTGAGGGCTGTGCGCTGCTGGCATCTAGTGGCTGGTGGAGCAGCAAGGATGCTGCCAACCATCCTGCAGGTGCACAGGACAGCCCCAACCCCCGCCCCTGACCCCCCAGAGAATTATTTGGCTCCAAATGTCGGTGGTGTCAAGATTGCGAAATCTTGATGTAGACAGTTTTGTTAGTCCTCTGATGCCAGAGGACTTGGTAAATTCCCACCCTAACCCTGGACGCCCAGTGCCTTTTGATACTCAGTGTAACTGGTTGAGAGAGACAGGACTGGGGTCCTGAATTTTCCCCAGGCTTTGACCTTGGATACCTCCGCATACTGCCTGAGCTGTCCTAGAAAGGCTTGTGCTGTGGTGCCTGTACCACGGGCACGCGCGCACACATGCACGCACACACAGCAGGGTCAAGGTTGGGGACTGTTCTGTGTTGTGTGCTGTGCCAGGGTGGGAAGGAGAGGAGCTCTCTGTAACTGGCCAAGCAGCCTGCTCTCCCCTGATGTGTTTGGATCCCTTTTCCAGGGAACCAGGACGTCAAAAGTAATGTTCCTTCTTGTGGAAGGCTAACAGGGAGCTAGGACAGTAAAGGGCAATAAACCCCATCTTGTTATTTACAAGGTCAGCAATCCTTTAAAACCTGTATTTTGCTCTTGAACTCTTCCTCCTCCTTCGAGCCCTGACGCTGTGAGGGTGGAGATAGGAGGAAGCCTTCACCCGTCTCCTGGAAGCGCAGTATGTGACAGTATGACAGCTCCCCGCAGCTGTCCTCTTCCAATCCCTCCCTCGTGCCCTGGCAGTCCTGCTCCCCTGCACCTCAAGGTCAGGTGTTTTTCACCAGACAGGCAGAGAGCCAAAGAGAGACAATGGAGAAACCGGTGTTGGGGAGGCTGGCTGTCAGGAGAGGAGGGAGAGGATACGGAGGGACAAGAAGCTGAGGTAGCAGTTCTTGGACGTAGAGCTCGCAGCCAGCTTTCCCCTCACTTCACCCACCCCTGAAGTGAGAGTCCCCTGTTCCCTGCCTGTAGACTGCCCTTTTGTACAATCCTGGAGGTAGGGGAGGTGGGTACGGGTAGGGTGTCAAGTGTGAAGGACAGAATTCCCACTATTCATTTTCTCATGGACACTTCCAACCTCAGGAAGGGCTTATCCCTTGTAAAGCAGCCCTAAATCCAGTCACTTTCTAGATGGGTGTGACTGGGTAAGTGGCTCCTGTTTCCGAGTCTCCCGCCCCAGGAAAGTATACCATAGTGACCTTGAAGAAGAAAACAAATGCAGAATCCTGTTCATTTGATCGCTAGTTTGGAGGAGACTTGCTGGGTGGGCCGTTTAGCAGGATGGGGGCCTCTCAGTGTGGAAATTATTGTTCATATGACGGCTGCCTCTCCTTTGCCTCCCAAAACTTTTTTTTTTCCCTTTAACTTCTTTTTTCCCCAGAACTCTTTTTTTTTTTTAATTTTTTATTTATTCCTTTGACAGAGACAGATCAGAAGTAGGCAGAGAGGAAGGCAGAGAGAGGAGGAAGCAGGCTCCCTGCCGAGCAGAGAGCCCGATGTGGGACTCGATCCCATGACCCCGAGATCATGACCTGAGCTGAAGGCAGAGGCTTTAACCCACTGAGCCACCCAGGTGCCCTCCCCAGAACTCTTGATCCTTTTTTTTTTTTAATGTTCAAATGGCCAGGATTTTGCTCTGTTTTGTTTTAAATAATGGAGTTGACTTTTGTGTGTTCTTCTCATGTGAATCTAACTAGGGGTTCTGTTGAATGTTTCTGTTTGGGCAGGTTAGGGCATGGGACATGATGGGGAGCCTGAAGTTATGTAGTAGTAGTTAATGGCACTGTAGAACTTCTTTTAGTTTTTTGGGGGGGTACGTTGTTTTCCCCCTAGTTGTTAGCTCATGTCTAACAGTTAGTTGCTAACATGAGGGAGTGATTGGGGAAAGGGGAGAAAGGAATGAGGGATGCTTTTTCTCTCATGAAATAGCCTGCTGGTGGCAGTAGTGCCAGGGGATGTGTAGGGGGCCTGGGGCGGGGCTCTTGAGACGCTGTGCTTAGCGGTTTCTCCATTGTCTTCGTGGAGCTAAGATCGTACTGTATGCACGTCACATCTCACCCCCACCCATTACAGATGCTTGTTACACTCTTAAAAACCTTTGTGTTTTTCTGTTTCCAGTCAAAGTATGTCAGAGTCCTTTCCTCCGATGATCTAATCCTTTCCGAGGCTCAGAGCCTGCTGTCCCGTCTCAGGTCAGTGTTCTTACTGTTCCTTCACGCTGTGTGATGATTTTCAAACCCTAGGCTGATTAGATTTTTCAGAGGAGGGTGTGGGTAGAGGGTAAGGAAGATGTGGGAATGATGATAAGGAGAGATGTTATTTTTTAAGACTGTTGTTAAAGAATTTGAAAAGCTGCCAAGACTGGGAAGCTTGGTGGCTCTGAAGAAGCAAGAGCCCTCAGCAGTAATACATAGGTAGAGGTGGCAGGAGGACATGACACTCCTGGAGGGTGAAGACTAGACCTGCTGCTCTTCCAGCCCTTCCTGGCTTGGGCTGCCTCAGCCCAGCTCCATTCCTCTTTCTTCACTTACTGGTCAGTGAGTTCATTCACCCTGTTGGTGCCAGCGGGGCTCACTCCCTGCTCCTTCAGTGCCGACCAAATTATGGGTTGTCGTTTTGCACCAGGAGGTACTTGAGAGGCCGCTGAATGGAATGTTGCAGGGATCTCTGACAGTTTAGTCTTTAGGGGTCAGGGGAGAGAAGGAATCATGGCTGCTCTGTTGCGCACGTGCTCCACCTTCTGGGAGAGCAGCAGCACTACACCCTCGAGGGAATATGTTGATCTTACCCAGTGGCAATAAACTGAGGTCAGTGATCAGGTCTAAACTTGTCCCCAGGCTCTGCTAAACCAGCGTCAAGAGATGAGGGTAGGGGTTATGAAAGCCGATGTGTAAGGGCTAGGGTTCAACTTGTGCCTGCTCACACTGAGTCCTCCTTAGAACAACTACTTGATTTCTGTTCTACCTGCCAAGCATGAGAAGAGCCCTCGTATTTACTCCTCTTTCATCTCCCACTTTTTTTTAAGGAGGGTCTTCCTTCAGCCAAGGCCAGCCTGTGAGCTGCCATCCTTCTGATCTTTGCTGACCTCAGCAGGGGTGCTCCCCACATGACCGCTCGCTCGTGAGAAAGTTAGGTGCCCTCTTGCCCCTTGCCATCACTCTTTCTACCTGCCATAGCTACTCCAAACCTGTACCAGAACTTTTGTCCTTGTGTCACATCTACCTCACAATTTCATGGTTCAGCAAGGGCACAGGCATCCGGTGTACCTCTTTGCTTTACTCTGTCCTTCCCTTCATGAGCAGGGGCTAGAAAGGGTTCACGATCAAATGGAGATTACTTTTGGTAATCTCTTATTTCTGGGGTGTCGTCTTTGGGACTTTTTGCTCATTACTCCCCTGAGAAGAGTGTGAATTCTTCAGTTAGGTCTCACTGTAGTAAACTTGGGGAGAGGGGGAGGCCATGAATGATTGCCTGGGATGGCAACTAATGCTTGGGAGCCACCCCGAGGAACACCATGGGCGCCTACCTTAGAACTTAAACATTAAGAGAGTTGGCCAGGGGCTGCCATATAGCTGAGAAGGTAAGCAAGTACCAAAGAGGGAGTCTGATTTTTATAGGGCTGGAAGCTGGGGTCCCTGCACCTTATGTCGTCCCTGGAGGGTGGTAAGAATTCTCAGCGTAAGTAAAGAAACTCCTCACGCTGTTACTGGTGCACGTTTTTTGAGTGGTGAGTGCTTTCGTACATGCACTTACTATCTTGAACAGGAAATATTTAATTTCTACTCACATTTTGTACATTTTTTTTTACCCAGAAGTTTCTAATTTTATACTTTTTCTTGTCTATGCCAGTGATACCTACCCTTCTATTCTTACTTTCTGACCCTTGGTATTTTCATGTTCCTTCCCTACAACTTGGTATAGCTCCAATTTGTCTTATATCAACTTTTGTTTTGAAATAAAACACGAAGTCTACCTCCTGGTGTTTTATCCATGGGCGAAGTTGGGAAGTTGGTGATGGGCCCGTATTTGCTACTCTGGTGTCTCACAAGGCAAGAAGTAGGCATTCTGAATGGCACTTTGCTAACGTGCTGGGAGCACTAAGACCTTGTTCCATCCACATGAGCAGAAATTCTGCCATGGATGCCTCTTATAAGGAAGGGCCAAGTCTGGAGGTTTAGGGATAAACCTTGAAGTTTAGAAGCGATGTTTCTCTCCCTGCCAGCTATCTCCTATACCAAGACAAGTCATACTCATCCTACGACCCAGTCTTCCCCTAAGCAAGTGTGAGAACCTACGTTGAAAGGAAGATAAATACACAAAGAGTCTTTTGAATCTCTATCAAATGTGGTTTTTATTTCAACTGACAAGCACTTTTCTACAGCTGCACTTGTGGAACATCACATGGCAAAAACAGGAGTTTTTTTTCTCTAGACTTTTTTTTTTCTTTTTTAAACCTTATTAAAAATGAGATTGGTCCTAAAAATATAGAAAGAAATAAATTTAAATTCACAAAAAACTGTACATTATCAAAAAGTCACTAAAACACCACATTTGGTTATATAAAAAGTCAAGTCCCTTTTCTTGTAAAAGGAACATGGAAACTTGTTGGTGTTGATGGTGTGGTTTCTTCCTGTTACCAGACTGATAGAGGGAGGGGAAACAAAAGGGCAGGGGGTGGGTTTTATTATTTTTTAACCTGCCTTCCCTACCAAATACTCTTATTTGTCAAGAAGAGAAAATCCACCTAGCTCAAGGGGCAGTGAAGATGAGGAAAGAAACATGAGAAATGGCCCCTTTGATCATGCCCTACCCCCACCCCCCTTTAAGCCCCAACTTCTTCAGACTGAGGCTAGGACTCCACCCCACCTTAAGAGTGCCTGGTCCCTAGGGAAAAGAGATGGAGCTGGGAGAGGAACACAAGGAACATGGAGATTTCACTCCCTTGTCCACCCCACCTCCAACAATAAAATTAATCTAGTACATTTTAAACCAGGGAAAACTGCCATGGGGAAAAAAGAAGAGCCCCCAACTATAACAGTTCCAAACGTTTGACTAACACAAACTTTGTTACAGCGCAGTTATTTAGATAAAATATAAATATTTATGCATAATATAAAGTCAATTCAAATATTCTTCAATCCACCTCTTAAAAGCAAAAAAAAAAAAAAAAAAAACCCAAAAACAAAACAAAAAAACAACCAAAAAACAAAAACAAATAAAATTAAAAGTTTTGAGGTTTATCTGACAGAAAAGGCGACTTTAGAAATAGGCCATGGGGGAGTAGGGGGGCATAAAGGAATAAGAGAGGGGCTGCCCCAGGACCTCCCCACACCGCCCCCCCCCTTCAGTGGCTATCCAGTGCTGCCAGAAGTACAAGGAATGCTCCACCTAGCCTGGCACCCCCCCCCCACCACCAATGGAACATTTCTTGGACGCCTCAGCTCTCTGCTTGGGCCGGCCAGCAGCCACCTCCCCAGTGCAAGTACCCGTAATCTCTGATGGGAGGGGCTCTGCTGAGCAGGAAAGCAGGGGGGCAGGGGCCCATGGCTGTAGCTGGGAGTTAGCAGCTTTCCTCTCACATGCTGGGGCTTAACTTGGGCATAGTCACATGTAGGGCAGTGGTGGACCCAGAACCCCTCTTTCTACTCTCTTGTGCTCTGGGGGGTCTCTGCTGCTGCTGGGGAAGGGTCCCGGGTATGAAGAGGTAAGGGAAGAAAAGCACAACTAAACCCACAGAAGCTCATGGGATTAGGAAAAGATCCAGTTCTACCCCTCTCCCTACAATAGCTTAAGACTCAAAGCCACTGAAAGGAGAGGGAGTTCCTGCTGAAAGATTGCACAGTTTGAAGAGGCTGGAACAGAAATGCCTGGGAGAGAGGAGACAGAGCCTTGTACCCAGAAAAACTGCCCCTGTGGTTTCCCAAGGACAAAAATGTGACGATTTGAAACACTAGGGAAGGTGGGGATAAAAACAGATACCTGGGGACACTGGATGCCATCAAACAGCACAGGGGCACAATCACAGCATCCTCCCTCCCTCCCCCTCTCCCACTCCCTCACACACACTCTCCCCCCAACAGATGCACGCACACAGACAGACACAGACAGACACACACACACACACACACACACACACACAGACACACACACACAGACACACACACCTCTCTCTGAGGCCAGCTGATTGCTACCTGGCCTCCATCTTGGGAGTGCGCCCAAACTCAGCAGTAGTTGTCCCTGAGGAGTTCCCAAGAGGGAGGTTTAGGTAAGAGGTGGGGAAGGAGGCTGGAAGGCCCAGGGTCCAGGGTGCCTCCCTGCCCTCTCCCCAGCTACTGAGTTTCAAAAAAAGGCTAGAAACTCAGCATGCGAGGAGTATCCAACATTACAGAGGGATAGCTATTGGCAGGAAGATGAGGACAGAAAGAAAGACAGGGACTTCTGAACTTCTTTTTCCTTTGAGGGGAAAAAAGATCTGGGGGGAGAGAAAAGGGCAGAGGAACCCGTACACGATAGTTTTACATTATTGGATGAGAGAAAATCTTAAAAGTAGGGAGAGGACGGAAAAGGAAAAATTGAGAAAGTGAGAAGCAGGGAAGGGACTGAACATGGAAGCAGCATGTTCAGGGCCCGGTGTCCGGCTCGACACACTTGGGAGTTAAGTCCACTTTACTGGCCGTCACTGCGGGTCCACACACAGTACAGAGTGTTTCTCGGTTTCACACATTCACTAGAACTATTGCTATTGTTAAATAGCCCCAGAATGCTGGGGCACGTACAGGGAAGGAGAAGAAGCTGGGAGGAGTAAGTAAGCAGGGACTTCTTTCCTCCTCATCATTTTAAATTAGGAAATAAAACAGAAAGGAAAAATTCTTTCTTTCTTTCTTTTTTTTTGGCTTTCAGTCCAGAAGGACCTCATCTCTGCCCCTCTTATTTGAGGAGCAAGAAGAGGAAAGGGAAAAAGGGGTATAGGTAGGGATAAGAGGATGTAGGGCGCTGCCAAGGGTAAGGTCAAAAATCAGGCTGAGATCTCTGACTTGAGTCTGGACCCAGGGCAGCATCAGCAGGTGAGAATGGCAGGGTTTTTTTGTTTGGAGGGCAGGGGGCGATGCCATGAGGCGACTCCCCACCTCCCTTGCCTCACAGATTGGCCTGCTTTCCCTGATAAAACTCCTCCCAGCGGCTCTCGAAGAAGCGGCGCATGATGTGCCCAGCCTTGCCCACTTCCGAGTCATCCTCATTGAAGGTCTGGCAGTTGTCAAAGACCAGGAGTGCATCCGCTGCAAACTCCTCTGAGCTGGTGTACCTGGGCAGGGGGGAGGCAGAGCTATGAGCTGGGGAGTGGGGCTGGGAGAGTCACAGAAGCAACCCAAGAGCCAGGAGACATGCTAATGTCTACTTACCCTCCCCGGAGCAGCCGCTCCCGCATAGTGGAAAAATCCATTGGGTTTTTGATGATGCGCCGGTACCCGCTCACCAAACGTGGGTTCACGGGCTCCAGGAATGGCCAGGCTGCGTCATGGGACTCCATCTCCATCAAGATAATCCTGTCATTAAAGGGAAAGGAATGGCTGCATCTCAGGAAGCAAATGCACTGACCCTTCTCAGCCCTTACTCTGGCAAAGCTAGAGCCAGTTGTATTCAGAATTCATTCAACTCACTCGCAAAACGTGAGATCACTGTGATGGTTCCGCATGGAGAATCGCCGCCGCTTCGAGGGGGACAACCCTTCTTCTGAGTACCGAGGCACTGCTGGGCTCTCCCGGCCCCTGGAGAGTACCCGGCGGCGACGGCCATCACCCTCCGGGAAGTTCAGCTCGTAACTGTTTTTCCGCTTCTGGCCTCGTTTTGGGAAACCAGGCTTCTGAGTGAATCCTCCTTCTACCTGCTGAGGATAGGAGAAGGGTGAGATTAGTAACAGCTGGAGATGTACTCTGCTGGCCCTCCAGATCATTACCATCCCTATCTGTCTAAGCGTGACTGAGGTTTCAAAATACTTCCACGCGTTAGCCAGCATGTGCATCTACTCACACAATCCAATAAGGAAGGTAAAAGGGAAAATACAATCATTCCCCCATATAGAAGCAAACAAGTAAGGCTACAGAATTTAAGTGAATTGTCCCAAAAAGGACCAGAACCCAACATCTACCCTGGAGCTCTTTCCAAGGGGACACTGAGGCATGGTAGGAAGTGCTGCTAACTGTAGGACTGGTGACAAATGGGATGAGAAAGAAAACCTCTGATTTCTGCTTGGGAGTGAGAATAAGAAAGCAGAAGCCTTACCTGGGCCAAACATACTGCACAGAACCAATCTCCTTCTGGGACAGCCTCCATCTTGGGCCGATGGCAGTAAATGTGGCAGCCACGGTCACATCCATCACAAAGCAGAAGAAACTCATCATTGTCACCCTTCCGGCAGACGAGACAGGTCTGCCAAGGGTATGAGGAGGCAAGGTGAGCCCTCAAGCCTCTGTGACCCCACTGCCCCACTGAGCTGGCTGCCCTCTCAGCCTTCCCAGGCTCTCCCCGTCCTCTTACCACTTTGTTGACCGACTTCTCCCAGGCAATGGACCTCTCCAGCTGACTTAGGCACAAGCACACCTGTGCTGCACTCCGGCACCGCTCAAGTGTCTGGCGCCAGGCCCGAATTCGAGGAGTGATCTCATAGGATCTTGGGGGGCGGGGAAGATGGAGAGAAAAAGGGTGATCTTTGGATGAGGAGCAGGATCCATTAAATGTATCCCTTCTCCCCAAGACCAAGAATGGGGGTGGGTGCTCACATCTCTGTAGTGGTGCACTGGGGGGCACCACTGGGCGTGCTGAGCAAGGCCTTCTCCAGCACGACCTCATGAGCTGGCCAGAGGGGTTCCCGCAGATAACGCCGCTCCACATTCTGCTCCAGAGCAGCCAGGCGCATCACAGCCAGGTCCAGCGGGTTGGTGCTTTTACGCTGGGGTGCCAGTCCTTCCCTACCTCGACCTCGCCAGGTGATATCCTCCTGGGAATCAGGCAGATGCTCACAGTAGGCCAAGTCTTCACGAGTCGAGTCTGGGCTGGGACATGTCCAGCCCTACAGGTGGGAGAGAGGACAAAACTCATTGTAAAGGAAAAAAAGAAAAAAACCTAGCGTCACAAAAGGCCACTAATGAAGTGGGGACCCAGGGTTTTTCTTAACTGAGTACAAGAGATGACCGTCTTCCCCAACTACTTCCTCTACCCAGGGCCAATCCCAGTGTACCCGAATCTGCAGATCAGAGAGGATAACCCGTTGTTCCAGTTCCTCTACCCACTGAAGCACAGCCAGGTCTGTCTCATAGGTCTTCTCTTTGGGGGACCAGCTCATAATCCCCTCTTCAAAGGCAGGTAGCTGACTAGGCTCAAAGATGGGATCTGAGAACACAGAAGGCAGAGGGAAAGGCCCATCAATGAGACAGCAGCAGTTCAACATTTACCCCTGGGCTCTTTAACTCAGGCAGGGTCAAAGTGCTTATCTTACCAGTGGAGGGCCGTAGGCAGACCTCCTGTAAGAAGTCCCTGTGCTTGTTGAGGTGTTTGTGAAGTGCCTTTTCTCGGATGCCTCGGGGGTGCAGGGCCTTGAGGGTAGCATCCAGGGTCTCAGGATCTTGGATGCACCACCAGCCAGAGCACATCTCTGTGAACAGTTCACACATGTGGGGTGGGGAGTGGGCACCAGCTATGAATCCCATGGCCTGTATCTGTTGCCACTCTTACCCCATGCCTTGTCAAGGGCACTCACCAGGAGGGACAGGCTGGGCTGTCAGCTGGGTTAGATAACGCTGTTCCATCTGTTTGAAGAACTTACTGGGAGGTCTCCCCCTCCGTTTTGGCTGTCCTGCCCCTGTGAGACTCTGTGATGTGCCTCCAGGGTCTCCTATTCGCCTCTTAGAGGCCATCCCAGGCAGGGGAGTAGAAGAGAGCTGTACTGGAGAACAGGGGTTGGCTGCACTGGGTCGACTCATCTGTGAGATGAAACACAAAATGAGGGCATTTGCGGGATTTTTCACAGGCAGTGGAGCCTGTGCCAAGATGAAGTCAATTGCATTCGAAGATTTCTGGCTACTTACTGGCTTGGAGGAGGCAGGTTGCTGAGGGGAGAGAGTAGGTTGGTCCTCAGAAACTGCTGGGGGTGGTGTAGGGGCAGCATTGCAAGGCATCTGGGCTAAGCTAAACCAGGGAGCTTGAGAATCAGGGATGGGCTCTGCCTCATCAGGCTCTGGCTCCTCCAAGGGCTGTGATGGGGTTGGGTCCAGTTTTCCAGGGCTGCTGTCAGGTGTGAGGACTGAGCTGCTCAGCAGGGAGCCATGGCTCTGAGTCTGGCTCAGCCAAGACAGGAAAGCTGACTGGCTAAGGTCATGCTGGCTCTGACCCAGGGACAAGGGGGAGCCTTCTGGCTCCAGAAACCCATTTTGGGGCTGAGGATGAAGCTGAAGTTGGGGTTGAGGCTGGAGCTGGGGCTCAGCCTGAAGTTGAGGATGAGGCTGAATCTCAGGCTGAAGCTGGGCACTGTGCTGTTCAGAACCCTGGCCCTGGCCAGGGGATTTCAGGTGCCTAGGTTGCAGAGACCCAGGCTTAGTTTTCCGAGGTCGGCCTCGGGCCCGGGCAGGAGTACTGGCAGAGGTTCCAGAGCCACCTAACTCCTTCTTCAGGGAGAAGGGGGCTGGGCTGGGTGCTGGATGGGCTGCCACTTTTAAGGAGTCCGTTTCCTGCTTAATCACATCCTCAGGAACTGTAAAAAGAAGTGAAGGGTTTGAAACATACACAGATACAAGGGGAAGGAAAGAGGATGTACAAATGTAGGATATACATTGTCTTTTACTCTTGGACTTAATCCCCCTTTTGAGATTCAGTGGAGAACAGAACTGTCCCACTGAACAAAGCATAGGGGAAAGACACTATTCTCCCAAGTAATCAAAAGCAGCAGCATAAACATATGCTAATGTTAAGTAAGAACCAGATAGGGGCGCCTGGGTGGCTCAGTGGGTTGAGCCTCTGCCTTCAGTTCAGGCCATGATCTCAGGGTCCTGGGATCGAGCCCCACATCAGGCTCTCTGCTCAGCAGGGAGCCTGCCTCCCCACCCCCCTCTGCCTGCCTCTCTGCCTTCTTGTGATCTCTCTCTCTGTCGTAAATAAATTTAAAAACAAAACAAAACAAACAAACAAACAAAAGAACCAGATAGATGGTGTGCCTGGGTGGCTCAGTCATTAAGCGTCTGTCTTCAGCTCAGGTCATGATCCCAGGGTCCTGGGATCCAGCCCTGCATCGGGGTCCCTGCTCAGTGGGAAGCCTGCTTCTCCCTCTTCCGCTACCCCTGCTTGTGTTCCTGCTCTCACTGTCTCTTTCTCTGTGTCAAATAAATAAATAAAATCTTTAGGAAAAAAAGAATCAGATAGATGTTAAATATTATCCTAAGAGTATTAACTCATCCTAATCCTCTTAACAGCCCAATGAGGCAGACCCACTATTATCATTGCCATTTTATAAATGAAGAGACTGAAGCATACTGTAGGTAGGTGGGAAGTCTCACCCTAGAGTTTGTTCTGTTAACCACAATGCTACACTGATTCTCATAAAATGAAAGAAACCCAAAAAGACGAGACAGAGAAAAAGGAACTGGTTAATTCTGATAGGACTCAATTCAGGCTTCCATGAAACACCTACCTAAGCTCTCCTCTGCTCCTTCCACAAAGATACCAGCCAAATAGGGCAACACCCAGTAGCGGCGTCTGTAGCGGTCCTGACCCAAGGAGACTGCCCGAAGCATCTGGGATGAGTGAAGTAGCTTTTTTCGAAAGAAGAGCTGACGCTGGGTAGGCAGTGGAAAGAGAAGTAAAAAACACATTTCCGAGGAGTGACTCCATCCAGTATATGGGGGTTGGGCAATGGCTCTCAGCTTCCCTATAAAATTGGTATTATCTGGGGCCCAACTCACAAGGTGATAAATCCTCTCCCAGCCCACATCTCTACCTCCTGGGAGGTTAGAAGAACAGTACCTTGCTCAGTTTTTCTATCTGGCGCTCTAGCTCTGGGATGCTTGATGCTATGGCATCAACCTGGAGAAGAAACAAATGAACAATGAAAGAGAATCATTCAATTCAAGAAAGAGAAATAACCTATTTCCAACTCCCACTGTCCTCAGTGTGGGGCTAGTACCTCTCCATCTCTTCGACCCCTACGGCCATGGACAGTTGCTACAGTCTCTTCCTCGTCATCTTCTTCCATACCACTGGTCTCCTCCATGATGCGAGAGCTACGCCTCCGCCCCAGGCCCTCCTCTGGCCCTTGCATCTCTACCTCAGGCCGCCCAGTTCGCTTGGCCAGAGCAGTTTTTAGTCTTAAAACAGATGAAGGGGAAAATTGGTGAGGAACAGGAGAGACTGCCACAAAAGGAACACCTGGAATCTAAACCATCCTGAGCCCTGGGGTAAGGTCCCAACTCAGTGGGGAGTCTACAGGCATGTGTTCCAGTCGCAAGCTCTGGCTATGTTTCACCCTTTCCTCTCTAGGCCCTACCCTCTGTCCCATTCCTACCTCCGGAGCCGGCCTTCAACAATCCACTTGTTTTTTCTGTAGCTGGACATACTCTCCAGAGTCTTGTCGATCTCACTGCAGAGGAACAGGTTATAAGATTTTGAGGTATAAGTGGTAGCACCAACAAAAAAGAAGGGAGGCTCAAGGGTAAAGGGGCTGCAGCTGAATGGTACTTTCATTCTAGGGCCCAGGCTGGATAAATGGCAGAGGAAGGCTTAGATTCTCCCCAGGAAAGTACTAAGATCCAGTTCCCAAGTCGCTCTAGCATCTCCAGAGCATGGCAGTGCACACACATCACTGCCAGGACTTCTGGATGGCTAAACCCTTCTCCCTCCCATTCTGCCCAAGGCATACAGTAACCATCACCCTAGACCCTCACTTGATGATGAGGGTCGAGCCATTGAGCTCATGCACAAGGAAGGCCAAGACAGCAGCTTTCTGTTGCGGGGGCTGGGCCTGAAAAGGCTGGGTACGCAGGCTATCACAGAGGGCAGGCTCCACTCCATATGCCATGAGGAAGCAGCGCAGGATCTCAGACACATTGTCTCTTGTCAGTGGGATCTCGGACACCTTCTCCCCCAAGATCTTTAAGGACTGTTGGAGGAGAGCAGAATGGAAGTTAGGAGAAAAAGTGGAACAACACAGGCTAGGTGAATCTGGAACAAGAAAATACACTAGGAGAAACTATGGGTGAAAAGAACCAAGTATGAAAAGTGCCAACACATTATGAGAAAAGACAAAGGGGTAAAATAAAGGAAAATGAACAAAATAAGCAGAGGGAAGTCAGGAAGAAAAACAAAAGGGAAAAAATATAAGGAAAACAGAAATAGGAAGAAACCAGATCTCCTTTCACTTGTCCTGATCAGTTCAGGGAAAGACTTTTATGTTTATGTGTTTAACTTAGAGAGGAAGCACACCTGAGACACAGCCCCAGAACCCAGAACCCAGGCACTCCCAACCCGCCTGGGGAAGGCCCTCACCTGACAGTAAGAGGGCAGGCCGGGATCATAGAGCGCAGCCTTCAGGAGCCGCACCAGCAGATCCTGCACCTCACCCAGGCTGTCGCCTTGACACAGAAGTCCCTCCTGCAGGACCCCCAGGCTGGGTACATCTTTGGCAGGGTCAAAGCCTAGCACCTTGCCGAAGCTGTGCAGGAATTCCACGATGGTCAAGCAGTCTGAGAAGGCCCCACTGGGCAGGATCAGACCAGGGATTCGGGAGAAGTCAGGTAGGGGCTGTAAGAATGAAAGTGGTAGGGCTGTCAGACACACCTGAAGGCAACCATCTGGGTATCTAGGAGGTTCTTCTTTTAGTGGCAGTATCTTCGTAACTGGCCCTCCAGGACCCAGGGACCCAGGACCTGTTACTCTCCCCTCACTACCTGGTGATCAGTCAGACACATATCCTCCGTGGGCTTCTTCATCTCCTCCAAGATCATCTGCTGTCTCTGCCGCTCCTCCAAGCGCCTCTGCATGGCCAGCGTTTTATCAGCTTTACAGGCTGACTTGCCTTTGGCCACTTCCTCCTTTTCCTTCATTTTTACTTTCTCCTTCTTCTCCCTTTTCACTTTTTCCTTCAGTTTTTCCTGCTTTGTCTTTACCTTCTCCTTCTCAGCCTACTCACCCAAAGGAGAGAGGGATGAAACATTCCATAAAGATTCCAGTCACCACCCTTTCCTGGTCCCCCTCCTCCCACCTGAGAGCCCAAAAGCGTGGCTATAAAACAAGACCAACTCACACATGTCTTGCAAAATCAGTTTGGTGACTTCAAAGTTATACTTGTGTGAACATGCACCTACCTTGGATTTCTTCTTAGCTTCCTTCTGCTTTAAGCTCTTGGTCTCTTGTTTCCGCTTGTTTCTGGCCTGTAAACCATAAGGGAAGTCATTTCTCCTCAAACTCTGAAAGCATCTCTGCTTGGGCTAGGATTAAAAAACAGACAAGGGTGCTGGGGAGGAGAGGTGAGAGATGGGATGAGGGGTTGGCAATGGATCAATTCTCTCACCCTGGAGATGCCCACATGATTCTTGAACAAGCCCAAATCTCTAAATCAAACCCATCCCCCCCAATTCCAGGTAATGAAGAAGGTACGCTGCCACATGGGGGGAGGTGGGGAGATGGGAAGGTGGTAAATGTGGGAGAAGGAAGAAATGACGAAGCCAACGGTAGGAAAAGTTAACCCGCTGTATAATCTCTCTGATGTCCCTCACCTGCCCTTGGATAGTAGACTGACATTCTCCTCGTACCTTCTGCTTCATCTTCTTCTTGATTTTACTCATCTTTGCTTTATCCTCCTCATTCAGTGTTTCTGTGAGGGCAGAAAGGAAAATGAAGAGTAAGGCAGACTGATCTCCGGCATTCAGAGCAGCACACGCCTGTCACAAAGCTGACTTCCCTAAGCAGCTCCCTGAAGAATCTAGTTTCGTTTTTTGGTATACATAAAATGTTGGGGAGAAAAACATCTGAAGAGACACCTGCTGTGGGGCAACACAAAGAACTCAAAAATCTCCTGCCCAGAAGTCCCAGCCCCTGGAACAGATTAGACTCCTTTAGAAGGGCTCTTAGAGGACACAATGGCAGAACAGCCTTGTAACCTGTCTCTTTCCCAGGCTACCCAGCAGAGGCAGCAACCCACAGACTGATTTCAGAGCAGAGAAAGAAAACAAAACCAAACTGCCAGGGAAAAAGGGTGGTCTCCAAAGTTGAAAGCACCAATTAAAAAGAATGTGCCAGAAAGAAAGAGCTCAAATAATGGACACCTCAGTAGAATCAGATCAACACTGACATTGTTTATGCTCAGCTCTTATGCCTTGCTCTACCAAAATATGTAAGTTCCTCTGCTTTTCGAAAACAATACAGTGTTTTAGAATTGATGTTTTTGATGGGATAGTACTTATTCTATTCTGGCATGGACACACCACCACCACCATGTCCATAGAGCAACCCTCTAAATTAGATAGATACGATCTACAGATAACCCAGCATAGGCTTCTAGTAAAGTATAAATGCCTTGCTCCAGGTCATACCATCAGAATGTGGCAGAGCTGGAACTCTGAATAGGAGTCAGAATAGGAGTCAGAAGATTCTGAACAGGAGTCCGAAGAGGCCAATTTTTTTCAAATTCTTTCACTATGTCAGGATAAATGTAGTATTTGCTGAAAAATTACACATTTACTACCTGTCTACGCATTAAAACAGCGTCAATTATCTTTGGATTCAGATGTGAATTCTGAACCTCCATGATGGTAGCAATGAGTATAGTAAAAGTGCACAACCCAAACCAACAAGCCAAGTTGCTGAAAGATGATAGGAAAGGACATGGAAGCCCTCTCTTCTCCTATCAACATCTGGGGACCTCCCAAGGCTCCACCAGTTAGAGCAATTTAAGGAAAAAGGTTGTTGAAGTACCACAAAAATGCTGGGAGGGTGGTACTGCTTTCTAAAGAGGGGAAAGTGATTCAGATTCGTTCTGTCCAGATAATTAATGTCAGTCATGTTCGTGGGAAACCAAGGCATTAGTAATTCCTCAACATTTCCAAAACTTCAGGGGCATCCAGGTGTCTCAGTGGGTTAAGCATCTGCCTTTAGCTCAGGTTATGAGCTCAGGGTCCTGGAATCAAGCAGTGATTTGGGCTCCCTGCTCAGTGGGGAGTGTGCTTCTCCCTTTCCCTCTCCCTCTGCTCATGCTCTCTCACTCTAATAAATAAATAAAATCTTTAAAAAAAATAGTAAAAAATAAAACCACATTTCCAATACTTCACAGAGCAAGCAGAATCCTAAAATAAGAGACATCGGTGTACCTTGGGCCTCCAGTTTCTTTAGGAGGCGGTTATCTGTCTTATTCAGCAGCTCAGCGATTTTGACCTTGGGTGGCCGACCTCGTCCCCGTTTCACCTTGGGGACTTCCTTAGTCTTGGCCTTCTCAGTGTTTCGAGGTCGGCCCCGTTTCCCGGTAATTGCCTGAATCCTGGATGGGATCTCCTCTGCTGAAAGCTGTACCCACTGCAAGCCCTAAGGTAATGAAGAAGACTATTAAAACGTGAGGGTGCAAGCCACCATAGCCTCTTAATCATGCAACGTCCCAGAACCTCCAAACCGCACAAGAAGCTACAGCCTCCCCCACCAACTCCTTCTCAGAAACAAAAGCGTATTTAACCCTGGGATGTGCACCTCTGGCGTGTCTCTCTCTTCAAAGAAATCTCCAACAGGCATACGGGGACTGAAACTGAAGTGCTCACGACGGACATTGTGTACCACATTGCGGCTCAGGTACTAAAAAGGAGGAGGCAAAGTGGCATTGATTGATGAAGTCACAGCCCTATCATGCCTTTGTCCAGCAAGAGCACAAACAGAACAGCCCAAAGAGCAGAAAATGGTAGCCTGTTGCCACTGGGCCCAAGAAAGGTGTCTGTGTTTCCATTAAGATGCCCACGAAAGCTACATTACCTTGATCACTTCTGGAAACTGTTTCATCCTCTTCCCACAGGGACCATAATACCATGTTTCCCCTTGCCATCGGTGGCTGCCCTTCTTGATGCGCACCTCTCTCCGCCACCTGCCAGAGAAGCACACGTGCCCTGCCGCCAGGTCACACCTCTACCCATGGTCAAGCCAACCCAGGAGCCAAGCCCACAGAGATGACCCTCCCAGAATCTATCGACTAGAACTGCATGTAGATGCAAACACAGCATGAGACACAAGCTTGGCTGGAAGGCAGGCAGGAGCTCCGCAAATCCCTCAGGGCCTGGGGAGGGGGAACAATACATAAAAATGCACAGGCCAGAAAGACCTTCACCCTGCATTTATAAAGTCAGTGTGATGAGCAGCCAGGAACCCCCTCCCTGATGCCATTCAAGGCAATAGCTGGGTTTCCAATGATGAGGACGAAGGCGATGAAGACTTGAGGAAATAAAAGCAGAAAAGACAGAGGGTGGGGACGCAAGCAGAAGAGTAAACTTGCTGCTGACTCCATAAAATGACTTTGTAGGCCAAGGTTTAGTAAGAACTCTGTGTTCTGAGAAAGATTATTCTAAGACTAAGCCTTATCTTTCTCTCAAAACGTTAAGCAGAACTCAAACTTGGTGACCACAAGTAGCCTAGAGGGGTGGGGGTGGGGACAATCAGGAAGGCAGTCACATTCTTAGGAGGCCCTTGGTGTCAACTGGCTTGCTCATTCTGGTCACATATTGTTCCTGTCCTTACCTCTCCAAATAGCATTAAAAAAAAAAAATCCCAATTCATCAGGACTGAGCCACCCCGCAACTCACTGCTATCCCTTCTCTAAGCATATAAAACAAGTCAGCTAATTTGGATATCTGAGCTCTACGGTGACCAGCTGGGTTTGGAAAAGATAACAGCTGCAGCCCCTGGAGCAAGAACCCGAGTGGCCACAAGATGAGGAAAGAATAGGTGAGGGGAGGCAGATCCTGGGAGAAGGAGGAAAGCCTAAGGACCTCAGGCGTTATCATTGCAGATAACTGTCCTTTAATCCATTCTTGCCTACCCCATTCCTCTCCATCTCTTGTGAGATGACCTCTCTTCCCTTCTTCCTAGAGTCATTCATTAAATTTGTCAAGGTCAATGCATATAGCAAACTAGAGCATTTACCCATGTTGGAGGGGAAGACGAACTTCTTCTGGGGTAGCAATACGTCTCCTCAGGACATCACCTTGGGAGGAAGAGAAGGGATACCCAACTTAAGAATTCAAGCAAAAGTGTAACAGGCCACCGTGAAGGGCTAAATGCCACACAGGACAGAAACTTTTCTTTAAACTGGCTAGGAATGGAACAGAATCTGGACACTCACCATTACCAGAAGCAGTGACTCCTTCTCCAGTGATCTCTTCCAGGTCAGTGGTGGTTTCAGGGAAGGTGCTGACATCCTTATCTGCTGAGGAGGCTGCTGGGAGGACAGATACTGGGGAAACTGCAGGGGACACTTTTGGGGAGGTCACTGGGGAGCCTGTCAAGGAGACTTCTGAGGAGACTGGTGGGAGAGCTGCTGAGGAAGTTGGAGAGACAGCTGGGAAGGCTGCTGGGGAGATGACTGGGGAAATTTCCGGGGAGACTGCTGGCGAAACCACTGGGGAGACTTCTGGAGAGATTTCCAGGGAGGCTGCTGGCGAAACTGCCAGGGAGATTGCTGGGGAGGCTGCTGGCGGAACTGCTGGTGAAGTTGCTGGATGGAGCTGAATTGTGGATGACTGGTCAGAGGCTGGCTGGGTCAGAGGTGGTGGGAAGTCTGAAGCCTGAGTCTCCATTTCTTCCTGTTCTGCATCACTACCATTATTCAGGTCAAAGCTATTATCTAGAATCCAAAGGGACAAGATAGGTAAGGAAAAATGGTGTCCTACAAAGCAAGAGAATCTACTCAGTCAACCTGGACTAAGCTAAACAGAGTTACTTAGAGGGCTTTTCCCTAGGGTGGAAAACATGAAGTAGCCTCTGGCTGTCCTCCCCAGCCATTCATGAAGGTTAAAGGGTAAAACTGCTAGTTCACTGTGTGAAGTACCTTTTACCTGGAGCCAGTAAGGCTTTTGACCTCCTTTTTCCTGCAAACTCCAAGTCCCACAAGTTCTGGGCACAGGATAGACAGAAGTCAGAGTGAGCAGCCTGTGCCTTTTTTAGTCCCACGAAAGCCCCCTCAGTTCCCAGTAAGACGCCCACCCCTAATACCCTAAGTATGGAACTGGTTCTCTCACCTTTTCTCAGGCCAAAGACTCTCTATCCTACCTCTCTTCACTCACCTTGCAGGACAGACTCTCCAAGGACAGGTGGAGAGGTTGGGCTGGCAAAGATAGAGGCTGAAGTTTGACTGTCATCTGCCAGGAGACTGAAGGCAGTGGCATTATTGAGGGAAGGGCAATCAAGGGCAGAAATCACAGGGCTGTCCTCAAGAGGCAGCTTGTCCTCCGCACCCATCAGCTCCGTGTCATCTATACCATAGAGTCCTCCACTCACTGGCTCTTCAAGAGGTGGAAAAATCAGAAAACAAGATTTAAGAAATACTGGTCTCACTATATCCCAACTCTAGTCAGTCCTTGTTGTGTGGAGGGGTTCTTTCTAATGTTAAATTAAGGAAATCTTATAGCTTTCTCCCTGAAACAGTGAAGTGACCAGGCTATAGGGATTATAAAACCTTAAAACAGAAATGAAGGGAAAAACATTGGCTCTATAACAACCCACAGACCAACACAAAATTCTAGCATCCATCATAAAACAGGCCTTTCTTATTATTTCAGTGGGGTAAAAGGTAATTGTTCACTGGCACAGTTAGTGAGATAGTTAGAACCCAAACAGCCCAACTATGTGGTAATAAGTCCTTATCCAGTGAATTATTACAGCCCAGGGCTCCAGGCCAAAAGGAACATTGGGAGAAAACCTGGGAAATGAACCAACTGAGCTCAGAGTGCAGTTGGCCTAGTCAGCCAGTGGGATGAAACTGTAGTTGGCCACAGGATTATCTGGAGGCCCCAATGCCCTGGATTCCTCAATACTTCCCTGGTTTACTATCCCTTCTAGGTGATAGAAGTTGGCTACCTTTTGCATGGACAAATTGAAGGGAGCCAGCTTCTAAGCCTACCTGGTGCCAGGGGGTTGAAGGGCTCCAGAGAGACTTCACTGAGGATTGGAGTGTCTTCCAGTTGATCAGGAAGATGTGAAGGATCATCTAAGCAGCTCACTGTGGGGTCAGGGACCAAGACTGAGACCTCTTGGTGTAATGATTCCACAGAAGGGACAGAGCCATTGTAGCCACATATCTTCAGTTCTAGGAAATCCCAGAAAAGAGCAAAAGTCATAATCAGTGCCTTCAACCGGTTCATTCAGCTACAGCAGGCAGTCAGTCTTTGCTAGTGGGATGTTCATTCTTCAGTGAGTCTAAGTACCAGTACTATGTTGGGTTCCAATCATACCAAAATACTCTAGTGAGCAATACAATAAAATCCTGTAGCAGGTAAAGAGAGGAGAAAGGAGAGCAGGGTCTGAGACAAGAACCGCATCATGTTCTTAGGTACTTCCCCTATCCAGGAGGAACAGGTGGTAAACAGAGAAATTATCCTATAGTTTTATAACCATTTATCTATTTTGAGGGAAAAGAGGAGAGGGACTGTCACACGTACCAATGCTAACAACAACCACCACCACAACAGGAAACCGATAGACAAGCAATGGTATGTTCTGCCTGCTCCCTTCCCTTCTTCAGATGCCAATCACTACTAGGGCTCAGCCCGCTTTAGCAGCCCAGTCTGGCCTTGCCATGGTTAAGTCAAATTAGCTTCAATACCCTCTGCCCCAACCCCTTCCTCTATTTTTGAAGAAGCCCCTCTCGATGCAGGGTGTCTGTTGGGGCTGTTTCAGGCTCGCCCACCTGCCCTCTCCAGGCCAGCAGCTCTGCATGAGCTTGAAATAATTTGCACTCCCACTTGCGAGCTGGTGCTGCTGCCACAGAAACACCAGCCACTTGGCTCTGCTAATCACCAACATGCAAATCAGCCTCCACTGCAGAGAGCTGAAAGACAAGTTTTCCTCACCTCAAAAAGCCACTGGCCCCCACAGCCCCATTTTTCCTCTCCCAGCCCGGCTCACAGAACCATAGTTATACCTACCTGGCTGCTCTTCTTCCAGCTCCAGGCTGCCTACCAAGCCAGCGCCATTCTCTGCCACAACTGATGTCAGCTCCTTTTCTGCCGCCTCATCAGGATGGATACCACTGCCTACCTCCTGGGAGGGTGCAAAGGTCTGGATGCTGGATCCCAACATAGGAGAAGTCTGTGGGGAGGTGAAAAAACTAGGGGGTCCATTGGGCATCACCTCAAAATTCTGGTCAGGAAAGGAATCATACAGTTCCTGTGAGTCGAAGTTAAGCCCCATGGGACTCTGGGTACCGTTGGCCCAGAACTCTTGGCTCCCAGCCCGAAGGTTAGTGTTGTGACTTGGGGATGAAGGTTGCCGGCTGCCCCCAAGGATGCCGTTGAGTGGATATTGTCCCCCCGAGAACTGTGAGAGAAGGGGTGGGTCCTTGAGGTTGTTGCCAGGATTGGCAGATGGGTACTGTGAGTAGTTCCAGAGACAGTCGTAGGCCACGCTGGGGTGATGAAGGTGTGAGGTGCTGGAGGAGTGGGGAGCAGAATTCAAAATCCCTGAAGTAGTAGTGTGAGATACAGTAGATAAGCCATTAACATTCACATCCCCATTCAAACCTGGCAGAGAAAGAGGGAAAAGGGTCAGTTACAGATATGTACGCAAGAAACTCTACCATTTCTACCAAAAGAACAACACTGACTAGAAAAAGGGAAGGTGAAGGGGAGGGGGATTCCCTCTCTGCTCTATTTATAACTTTTCAGTCTCCAGAGAACACCAAACCCAGATGCTCCTGGATGTAAGCTTAGCAACTGCTTCTGAGGCTGCTGAGTAGGGGGCTGGGGAGCTCTCCTGGCCTACCACAGGAGCGACCAGCAGAGTGCTGGCTGCTGCTGATGCTCAGGGCTTTTAATTTTTTTAAATGAAGCTGCTTGCAGACTCCCTATAGTGACTTGCACTCTTCTCCACCCTCATTCCTTAGAGGAATTCATCCTTTGGAGTGGCATGACTGAATTCTCCAGGACCCCCCTTACCCCAGAGCCCGTTTGGCCCCGCAGTGGCACCAGAAGGGACAGCCTCCACCTCACTGGCACATGCAGATCCAGCACTTTGTGCTGGGCTAAGAATAGAATCTGCAGTCACCACAGCGGCAAGATCCCAACTCAGAAGGCTGGGCTTGGCCCCTCTGCATAGAAACTGGAGGGTAATATTGCAGGGGGAAAATGACTGCATGGTCAGTACTACAGACTTCAGTTCTCAACACCAATGGTAACCTCTGGACTGGAGAACAATTCAAATAAAAGGAACTAAGATACAAAAGAAACTGATGGGGAGGGGGTCCTCAATGAAATAAAGGTGCTTCTATCTATCTGCAACCCCCTTAGGGAGAACAGAAGGGAGAGGTGGTTAAGGATAAGGCTATGGCAGTGGGAAGTGGGAAACATTTGGGCTTCTCTCTGCTTCCAAACAAAGTACCTGAAATCCGGGCAAGATTAGAGAAGAACTTGGCAGAACTATGTACAGAGCAACTGATAAGCCAAATCCAGGAAAAGACCTGATCCTGGCAGCAACACTTCCGTCTGGAATTATAGATGTTTCTCTCTAGGGAACTAGGTAAGCATTAAAACTCTTTCCCTATCTTCTGCTCTTCTACTCTCAAGGACAGGGGTGGCACAGACTTCAAGTATCTACCCTCTTCTCTATTACACAAACTAAAAGGCAAACACATCCCAACCTTCACCCAATCCCTCCACCCCCAATCCTAGATCTCTAACCTTTAAAAACAGCTTCTCAGAGGGCTGGACCTTTATCTCTCTGACAGGTCCAGAAGTCATTATTGGAAGCAGTAGCTATCTCACCATTCTCTGGCAGGAGCCAGGGAACAGGGGTGACAGAAGAGCAGGCCAAGATGAAAAAGCCAGTATGTTTTCCTAACCCCTTCCAACCTAAGTCAAGACTAAGAGTGCTTTTTCCATAAACCCCTAGAACCTGTTCTTAGAAACCTGCTTTCTCTCCAGCAGCTGAAGTTCTGAGGATTTACTTCCTCCCTCCCCACCTAGCAAGAAAAAGGTAGCTAGACCAGAGAGGAGCCAAATCTTGTCCCATCAACCTGCTCTAAAGGAATGATGCCCACTCCCTCCCCAGGCCATGTGGCCCTCACACTCACTTTTCCCTTGCTGGGGGAAGTTCATGGGAGACCCGTTAGTGTAGAGGCCCTCCCCTGAGGAGGGAGAGGGTTTCAGTCCTGAGGCAGCAGGTGCAGGGGGAAGGCCAGTAAAGTTAAAATGGTCGTTTGCCTCCATTTCTGTAGGAGGGGAGAGAGAGGGGAAAAAAAATACTGGCGGTTAAACAAGGTTATATCACCTGGAATCTTCTACAGGGAATGCCCCCTCCCCTCCATCTACTTACCCTTCTCCTACCTATGTACTGGGGGGAGGAGGAGGGATGTTTCGGGAAGTACAGGTTGAAAAAAAGAGAAGAGGAGGAGGAAATACATCTCTAACCTGGGCAATGACCCTACAGCATGGAATAATCTTCCCCCTGTGTAAACCCCACACTCTTAATTTCCAGTCCAGGTTATCCCTCTATGTTAGATATGATATTATTAACCCTCTATTATAACATTTAAACTTTCCATCCTTTTGTCTTCCCTCCCCTCAAGGTAAGGCCAGAGTCCCACTCCCAGGGGCCACAGAAGGTTCTCGATGTCATCTTTTTGATAGGAAGCCATGGAGATCAGGGTGTTGGCAGAAAAAGCATATCTGATACATATGCTGCTTTGTTTTATTATTATACTTGAGTTAAATAATTTCCATGTTATCCTATCCATAGCCCTAGGCATCTGAAGAAGGTATCTTAGCAAAGAGATCTGAAAAGAACACATTTAGGAAAGGTGACCATAATGGCAAAACTCAAGTCATCTGGCAACACTTCTATTCTTTTTCATGATTTTCTAAGAACACAACTCAGAAACATGTTAGAGCTGGAAAACTGACTACAGAGTTTCCCAAGGAACATTACTGTTATACCTATTATGGTTACTTCCTAGTGTTTTGGTTTTATAGCTTAAAAGTAAAGTGTCACAGAGAAAATAGCTGGACATCTTACATTTGTAAAGGGCAGTGGCTCCTTGGAAGGGTAGTACAGTTAAAAAGCTTTTCGCCCTGTCCTGAATATGAGGTGATATAGTACTAGAAATGAGAAGAAATGAAGTCCTGGATCAGAATGTAGTTGATAAAGATAAAAGGGAAGAAACACAGGAAGCAGAAGCCAGAATTATTGGTGAAATCTGACGTATCAATCAGAAACTTATGATGTACTGGGACACCTGGGTGGCTCAGCCCATAAAGCGTCTGCCTTGGGCTCAGGTCATGATCTCGGGGTCCTGGGATCAAGCCCTACATTGGGCTCTCTGTTCAGTGGGGAGCCTGCTTCTTCTCCCTCTGCCTTCCCCCGACATCCCACATGTGCTCTCTCTCTTGCTCACTCTCTCAAATAAATAAAATCTTTTAAAAATAAATAAGTAAATAAATAGATTATGAACACATATGACCACTGCCCAAGGTTTGTTAAAACTCATGTTCCTGGGGCACTTGGGTGGCTCAGTGGGTTAAAGCCTCTGCCTTCAGCTCAGGTCATGATCTCAGCGTCCTGGAATCAAGCCCTACATCTGGCTCTCTGCTCTCTGTCAAATAAATAAATAAAATCTTAAAAAAAAAAAAAAAAAAAAAGACTCATGTTCCTAAATATACTAGGTAATGCAAATCAAACACCATTAGGTGTCCTGAACATAAAATATAAACCCTGTATTTATGATATGATGGCTGTTAAGATTTTCTAGGCTAAATACCCTATCTCTACCTTTACCAATTTTAACTAATATTAAAAAAAATAATAATAAAAAACAATTCATATTTTGTTGACATAGGGGAATAAGTATTTAGGATCGACTGATTTCCCATCTTCACTCTAAAATATGCAACAGAGCTAAACCTGCTGTGCATCAAAGAAACTGGCTTCTACAAAGACCTCAGGATCCCCAAGGATTTTCCTACAAGGGCCACTCCTCAGTAATAAGGGGTCCGAAAAATAAGCATCATGGTATGATAAGCTTCTGAAATTAAAGACACCCAAGAGGAAAGTTCATTCCCTAATCCCTTAGGTTAGGTTCCTTCCAAAGCTTACACCACAAAGTAAAGAGGACATGCAGTAATTCATTTCGGAAGTCCTAGAAATGCTATTCCTGGAGAGCCCATTCCATCTGATCCCCACCACTTCCTCCCCCAGTTTTATGCACGGCCACACCTCCAATGTGTGTGACATATACACCTTCTGTCCTATGTGCACCAAACTATATCTTTTTTTTTTTTTTTAGATTTTATTTATCTGACAGAGATCACAAGTAGGCAGAGAGGCAGGCAGAGAGAGAGAGAGGAGGAAGCAGGCTCCCATTGGGCAGAGAGCCCGATGCAGGGCTCGATCCCAGGACCCTGAGATCATGACTCAAGGTGAAGGCAGAGGCTTTAACCCACTGAGCCACACAGGCGCCCCCAAACTATATCTTCCCACTCAATTATAGGCCACAGTTCATTCTTCCATTTTCTATTTGAGCCTGTAAGGAAACTAGTGATGATCTCCTCTCTGCTACTCCGGGAAAGCACAGCATTTCTGGTCTCATAAATTACATACTAATAAGAATAAATGGATGGCTCCCAGAAATCAGATAAGTAAAAGAAATGGGAAGTTATCTAGTGCCTGAGGTCTGTTTCCCCACTAGCCTCTACTGAAGGGTCATCAGAACCACAATCACTTCATTTACAAAAAGCTTCCAAGAAATATAAAATACTCTTTGTGCTGTACCGTGAAAACAGCACAACATAGTGGGCTCTACGTTCAAATCTCAGGTCTACTACCATTAGCTGTGTGACCCTGGACAAGTTACTTAACATTGCTGAGCCTCAGTTTCATCATTAGAAAAAATTTTCGTTAAAATTTTTACCTTTTAGATAAAAAGATAACCAGACCCAAAAGATAAAAATGTAATTTAAAACCATTACTGGGGGCACCTGGGTGGCTCAGTCGGTTAAGCATCTGACTCTCAATTTTGGCTCAGGTCATGATGTGAGCATCATGGGATTGAGCCCCAAGCGGCACTCAGAGCAGAGTCGGCTTGAGATTTTCTCTCTCCCTCTGCCTCCCCACCCCCTGCTGTCTCGGTCTCAAATAAATAAATAAAATCTTAAAAAACAACACCAGGGGCGCCTGGGTGGCTCAGTGGGTTAAAGCCCCTGTCTTCCGCTCAGGTCATGATCCCAGGGTCCTGGGGTCAAGCCCCGCATAGGGCTCTCTGCTCAGCAGGGAACCTGCTTTCCCCTCTCTCTGCCTGCCTCTCTGCCTACTTGTGATCTCTGTCTGTCAAATAAATAAATAAACAAATAAGTCTTTTTAAGAACAAAACAACACCACCACCAAAAACACACAAAACCCAAAACCATTAGCAGTACTACAAAACTAGGAGTAATGGTCCCAACAGCCACACTTCCTTACACTTGACTCTTAATTTCAGATGTCACTTAACTATGGGATCACACTTACAGCAATGTAAAAATGTGGACACCTCTTCTAAGCAATAAACGCAGGGTTATTTCATTTTCACCTTCCTACCCAAGATGCTTTTCACAATAATGCCTGAAGGTAAATTATGACCTCCCATCTATGCCCTCCCTCCTACTAAGGAGAACAGGTAAAGCAAAGGAGACTATCTTCCTTTGAACTAATAGGATTTTGGCCAAAAGAAAAAAGAAATCAGTCAGCGCCCAACCCCCAGAATAGCAGACAGCTCTCATAACCAGGAAGTACAATCAGGCCAGTACCCAGCCCAGTCCCGGTTGTGTGTAAATGGATCTCCGAAGAGACTATGTTTCATTTGTAAGAATTAAGGGACATTGCTCCTTGAGCTTGAAGCAATTAAGCCCTTGCCACATGGCCAAATAAGGCTGTTTTTCTTAGTCCCAATTGAAGAGCTACTTACTCTGTGGCCCTGTGACGTGGTTTTAACACAAAAAGGCTGACAATGCACAAAGTGTTTGAAATAAATATTACAAATTTCAACACCACTGCAGGTGCCCTGGCCAATCCTACCACTCAGATTTCTGAGGCTACCCAAGAAAGACAAGACACATTAACCATCCAGCTAGAAACTTTGGCAGTATCTGCAGCTCTTTGGTTCATTCTTCCCATATAGCATATGACAAAGTTCCAAAAACAGAGAGGTTCCTAAACTTGGGAGGGGGGAGGAAAGAGGTGGGGAGAGCTTTCAAATGTTTATCTTTATTAAACAGGAAATGCAAATTTTACTGTATAGTAAATATATCATACCACTGTGTTTTAGCTCCATAACACTGAATGTTATAAAGGGATCTTTCTCAACTCTACTCATCTCTGGATTCATGAACCATACTCTAATACAGTGGTTCCTAACCAAGAGTGATTTTGCCTCTGGGAACATTTAGTAATGTTGAAAAGTATACACTATTGGCTTCTAGTAAGAAGCCAGAGATGCTTCTAATGATCCTGCAATACACAAGATAGCCCATCACAAGAAAGAATCATCTGGCTCAAGATATCATTAGTGCTAAGGGTGAAAAATCTTGCTATAATACAAAAGCTGCCCCATTCCCCAATTCCTACCTTCACACCCTGAGGGAGATAAAAAGATGTTCTGAATTTTGTATCTAAAAATCCCTTCCTGGCTAAGCAGTCTTCCTCCACCAATTCAGAGTTCAAAATGCCAACCCATCTCTTCTTCAGTCCATTCTGACAGCCCTGGTAACAATCTGCCCTTGGAAGAACTCTGACTCAAGACTACAGCATGTATGGACTGAGGCTCATTCTCTCAAAATGTGCTTTCTTTTTAACCCCCTTTCACAGTCAGGGAAATGAGGCAGGAGAATGAAAAAAAAAAAAAGACTACATATATTAAGGGGGGCAACTCAAAGGCAACTGCCATGTTTAGGCTGCTCAGAACACAAAGATGATTGTTCTCCATCTTTATTTCTTCCAAACCATGCAGGTTCTACAGCACCAGTTGGATATTAAGTTTTACCACTGTATGTCCAGCACCTAATTTAGTGCAAAATACATAAAAGAACCAAAGGAAATACTTGTTGAACCCACAGATTGGACAAATGAATGAAGAAATCTATCTTTTCTGCCACTGCCAGCTTACTCATCTAATAAAGGTTGTGGTTTTTGCTCAGAGAACCCAAAAACTCAGTCTCATTCTTCACAGAGGTAACAATTTCTAGAGGGAAGAGAGGCCCCAAATCTTGTCCCCTACAGAAAACAAGGCCTAGAAATTGGGAAGTACTGAGAATGTAAAGGGCAGTAAATTTGAGCGCTAAATAGTAAAATGTTTTGCTTGATTTAACTAAACACTCAGGGTGCCTGGGTGCTGGGTGGCTCAGTTGGTTAAGCAACTGCCTTCAGCTGGGGTCATCATCCCAGAGTCCCATCAAGTACCCCATCAGGCTCCCAGCTCCACGGGGAGTCAGTTTCTCCCTCTGACCTTCTCCTCTCATGCTCGCTCTCATAGTCTCTCTCTCAAATAAATAAATAAAATCTTAAAAAAAAAAAAAAACACTCAAAGGTACATAGTAGGTTTTAAAATATTTGTTGGCTATTTTATCCAACATATATCCAAAAGGATATATATGATATATATGATTTTATCCAACATGTACCCAAAAGGATATATGATGATCTAGATTAGGTTTTCTGCCACAGTTCTCGCTAGGCACTTCACTGTCAGAAGAATGGAAATGCCTCTGAAATAATAGGACAGTAAAAGCTACATTCCAGAGGTTGTAACAAGGTTATTCGTTTCTCAGAATTTCAGTTCTAACAGTTAAGGACTCAACCCTTTCCTTGAAGAAGATAACCCACCCCACCCCACCCCCACAAAAACAAAAACAAAAAAACAAAAAAAAAAACCTAAGCTGAGCAGGCAGGTTAAGAATCCCCTTTAGTGAGATAGGTCATGGAAAGTCCAACCCAAGGACACCAAAGGCAGTGAGACCACCTTTCATGTCAGAGCGCCTGAGTGGCTCATTCGTTTGATCGGCTGCCTTTGGCTCTGGTCATTATCTCAGGGTCCCGGGATCAAGCCCCAAGCCCCACATTGGACTCTGCTGGGTGGGGAGGCTGCTTCCCCCCCCCCCACCCACCTACTTGTGATCTCTGTCTGTGTCAAATAAATAAATAAAATCTCTTACAAAAAAAAAAAGAAAAAAAAAGAACCCTCATGTCTTAGTTTTTTGATGAATTTTTGATAAAGTTAGATCATCCTTTGTTTGTAAAATGCCCTCTTAATTATTCTCTGTAACTAGAAGGATAAAACATTAAGTAACATATTAACACAATGCTACTTTTACTGCCAGTGACCCAATCTAAGAACAATCTCCAGAGCTCTTCAAAGATAGGTTTTCTATTTTGCAGAATTTCATAAATTTCAAAAGGATACAGACCAACAACCTGGTTTAAAAAAAAAAAAAAAAAGTCCTTCTGTAGGCACCTGGCTAGCTCAGTAGAGCATGCGACTCTCAATCTCTAAGTCCTAAATTCAAACCCCACGGTGGGTAAAGAAATTATTTTAGAGTCCTCTGACCCATATGCAACAATGCTGATAAAGTATTAATCTTGGGTATGGGGTATATGAAGACATCCCTATCTCAAGAAACAAATTAGGAAGATTATATGCCCCAGGAATACTTTCTGAGTTTTATACTTCACTTTATACCCTAAGACATAAAAACTCTGGCAATACTGCCTTACTGTACACACAAGAAACAACATCATACATCATACCAATTATAGGATAACTTCTACACAGTTTAACAGTAAAAGAATATAGCAAACCTCTTCAGAGGTAATCAAAAAGGTCAATGGTAGCAAGACACAGTCACCCTGACAAGCCTTGCTTCTCTCTTGGCAACACCTGATTCCCACCTGATTCCAGAACCACAAGACTGCAAGACGAGCCTCTCAGGGCATTCTAGATTTCTGGCTGCCTCCGAGGTCAACCTGCATAGTTGACTCCACACCTCAAAATTTTTTCCTTTACAAAGGAAACAAAAACAAACAATATTCAGAAATCCACTGCTTTGAAAGAAAAATGCATCTAGTTTACAAAAAGGACACAGAAAAATTAGCTTCATTCAGCTTTCTGATTAATCATGTATCAAATAAGTCAAAATCTACTTTAACAAAATCAATTTCTAATTCCTTGGGAGTGGTCCTTTTCCTTCCTTCACTTTCTTAAGTGTTGAGGAACAGGGAAAACCAATCTACTATTCTGTCAGGTCCCAAAAATCAGCGTCAAATCAACCCTATCAGAAAGCAATTCAAAAGAACCAACCAGTCAAGAAGAGACAAGAAAAAGGACAATGACACTAGACTTGTTTTTATTATTTCCATAATATCAACCCCAACAGCTCCACTGAAAAGAGCAATAATGCTATCTTAACTGTGATGATGCTGCTGTCACATAATCATACATCCATCTATTCCTACCTGGATCTCTCATCTAGGAACCTATAATTCAGGTGGGACCAGAAAATACTGAAAAGATTATCTAAATGCCAGCCTTAAGCAGTTTTTAGGATAGTCCAAATGATCTCAATAGGTCATTTCTCAAAATATAAAATCCTGTTGCCAACTCCTCTAACCAAACCCAGTGTCTAACAAAGTGCCTGAGGACACAGTACAAACAGTCCATCACTATATGCTATAGTATAAATCTTCTGCAGTTATCAGGCCAGAGAAAAGAGAAAATCTGGACACATGACTCTGTGCAGCACAGAGGGAAAAAAAGCTCACCACTCTCCAAGAAAGGTAACAAGAGACAAAATGTCTTTTATGGATTGAAGATGAAGTCACATGACAGCTAACTCTCCTTATTAGCTGGTTCTACAGAAGGTAAACCCTTCAGCACCCTACATCAACTAACAGCCTTCCCACAGGGACTATCCTTAGGCTAGAATCACCAGTAAGGAATACGCCCATCACCTTCACTTAGTTCCTACCCCAACACATAAATTCCATTCCCTCTTCTTTCACTTCTCAGAATGTACCCTTCTTCACCGCAAAAGCTCAACTGACAAGGTGCTCTGCAATACAAAAAGTTATATTTAAGAATATATTAAACAGGACCCTAAAAAGTCACTCTAGTGCCACAAAAGATCCCAAGTCTTCCTGGAAGCTCTCTATGCTCAGAGAATTTGCATCACTAGCACTGAAAAGTGCAGCGGTGCTGGTGGATGACTGAGTTTGCTTCTCTATGACCTCTAGCTCAAGGAAAAAAAAAATCCAGACAGGGAGGCAGAGATGCTCTGGAGTGGGAGGGGAGCGGGGAGGTAGACCGGAATTCAGTGAGTCAACTGCAGTGACTACACTTCCAGTTGACAAATGAAGTTTACCCCCCCCCCAAAAAAAAAGTCCTACAAAAAGACTCCCAAGACCACATGGTTGGCAGGATCCAAGCTCGCCCAGAAGGCCTCAGAAAATGAAACTAAATCTGATTAAAATGGACATTTCAAAACAACAAGAGACGCAGCAGCAAACGCACAGCTGCCATTTCCCGGCCACTTCCTGCAGGAGGCTTGGGGGAGGGGCTGTTTGTGTACAGATGGAGGTGGAAGCTACCCCCCCATCACCCCCCGAAGGATGCAAATCTCGCACTCCAATAAATCCTACAAAGGACGTCTGTTATTGGCATTGCCTTTCCTCTGAAAATTGGGTACATCAGCAAAGAAAGGGATGATACCGGATCATCTTTTCTGCCACGGAAATGGGGATCCCCTTAGTGAGGGATCCCCTGCCAAGGAGATCCCTCTTTATTCTTCCCTTCCTAAAAGCCCAGCTCAGGCACCTCAGTATCAACCCCCCTCCCTGGAGTGGGAGACTCCTGGGACTCTGAGCGCCCCAAGCTAAGCACAGCACCGCTCCAGCAAGGCCCTCTCCAGCTTGCCACGCTCAAGAGAACGTGCACCCCTCACCGAGGGAGAGACCCTGAGACCCCTGGAAACCCTTTCTAACCTCCACTAGCCGCTGCCAAAACGCCCCAATCCCTACAAACGGAGTGTCTAACCCGCCCAGGGAACCCCCTCACCCACCCGTCGCACTCGGGCAGTCCCCACCCCCACCCGAGGAGGTGGAGCCCCTCCCGGGGATTCCATCCGAGTCCCCCACAGGAGTCATCACCAAGCAGGCGGCTTCTCCGCCTCCTCCTCGTCGTCGTCGCCGCCGCCGCCGCCGCCGTCGTCGTCGCCGGGAGCCTCCACAGCTCCTCCCGCCCCCGCCGCCCCAGCCCGGGTCTTCAGCAGACCCGCCAGCCCCCTTCTCCTCCAGTCCCTTGGGCAGGGAGACCCCCGCCCCAGGCTGGGTCCTAACAGGAAATAAGCTCGAGTCAGCTTCTCGCCCACAGCAAGGCTCCTGGCAGCACCGGAGCCTCTGTTCCCTGAGGGAAGCCTCAGATGAAAGCGGGGCTCCCTCCCCTCAGGCCCCCAGCCACAGACCCAACAGACCTGAGGCGGCGGCGTCCAGCCCGGCTCGGGGCTTGTCTCTCCCCGGGGGACGGGCGGTTCACATGGCCGCGCTCCGGGCGCCAGGAGGGGAGGGGACCGCGGGGGAGGGGGTCTGGGGTCCGGGAGGGGGGAGGGGGACGCGGCTCAACCGCGGGGCCCGAGCGGAGCCAACATGGCCGGCGGGGGAGGAGTGCGCCGAAGCCGGAGGGGGCGGGGAAGCTGCGGCCGAGAGAGAGCCGCCCTCCTCGGCCTCCACCACCGGGTCCTAGTGCCCGTCACCTTCGCTCCCCGACCCGGATCTGGGTCCTAGCGCCGCCAGACTACCCGACAGCTCCCTCTGCCTAGAGTCTCCTTGTGGGCGGTAGTCCTGTTTCACACAGAGCTAACTGAAAGGCGTGCCATGATCCCAAAGGTTAACCTTAAAGACTAGACCAAAATTTTAGGACCAAGGCATGTGCCATTCCCCTGGAGGGAGGTGGAGGTGAATTTTCAAGGGCAGTTATTTCCCAGGCTGGGTAGTTGAAAAGTGGAAGTGTCAAAGCGGAAAGGTTAGTCAGGAAAGTCCAGTCCTAATAAAGCGGTGGGGAAAGGCAAAAACCTGCAGCATCTGCTGCCTACTCACCTCTGTCCCGTGGAGGCAGCCTCGTTCTGCCTGGATCACCACTTTCCCAGCGACATCTGCAGGGTTCTGGGGGTCGGGAAGATTCCTGTGCGTAGAAAAAGGAAACTCGGCTCTGGAACCAGTCAAGGAAGACCTGAACCTAGCCTAAACCTGATCAGAGTGGCAGGAGGTGAGCCAGAAAACTGACACTGCAAATAAGATGCCCCAAATGTCCACCTATTCTATAACCCCAGTACTTTTTTTGATAGGGCCATATGACTGTGTGAAACCTGAGAACAGGAAAGAACTAGCAGGGAACTAGAGTTTGGCTCTCATCTAAAATGTCAACTGCGGGGTCCCAGGATGGAAAACAGTGTCATATGTTAGAATTTAGAGAATTTCTAGCTCAACCTGCTCTTATATGGCAGATGAATTAAGGCCCAGAGAAGTTAACAAACTCATTCATGGTCAAACAGTGGATAAAATTTGACCAGAAACCAGGTTTGTAACTCAACAGACTTTGCAGGCTTCAAGATAATTCCTATTCAATGCAATGCAGTTCTACAAACAATTGCAAAACTCAGGCTGAATATTCTGGAAGAGGAACAGAGTGTGGATAATGAAACTGGCAGGTTGAAGGGTCAACAAATACCTTTCCCTCAGGGTCTGGAGAGGAAGAAAATCTGAAAACTGGATGGGGACAGGGCAAGGCAAGGCCAAATATATCAGTCTGGATTGGATTTCCTGACTCCACAGATGAGTGGGCTCTTCCTCAATTTGGGGAACAAACTCTACTCCCCACTACAAATGGCTCAGAGAAGCTAATAACGAAGTGAGCTTTAGCAAAGCTTTAGTGTGTGGAGGCTAGAAGAAAGAGGCTAAGAGGGTTAGAAGGGTTTCTCTCCTGTTCCGGAGAAAAGTAGATTACCAGGGGGAAGGAGTAGACAGGTAGAAATCAAAACCGTTCAGTCCTCCCTGACTAAGTAATAGATTTATAGGTCACGACTGGAAGTAAAGAAATAAAGAAAAAGAAAGTAAGAAAGACAAACTAACAGCATGATGACCTTAAGTTCCTGAGTTAAGTGGGGGCCACAACTCAGGGGATAGGGATCCTTCCTTCTGGAGAAAGGGATCCAGCAAATATCAGCTAAGGAATTCCCCACCTTCTCCAAAATAAAAAATAATAAATAATAAAACTAGATGACGAGAACTCAGGGATTCGAAGTGGCTTCCTAAAGAGCCGGGGAAGAGAGCTAGTTATCTTTTTTTTCCTCTTCCCTTTTCCAGGGCAGATGAGGGAGAATCTTCCTACCTCCCGCCCCCAATCGCAGAGCTGGCCAGTCAGAGACAGGAGGGAGGGGAGGAGCCTGCGCCAGTCAGACGGGTGTAGCCACGCCCTTTCCCCCCCACCACACACCCACACACACCCACCCGCTGGCTCCACTACGCTCCGGAAGAGCCGGTTACTCCTGTGCCCCACTGGCTGCCCCCACCCCTTCCGAGCCCCAGGCCAAGTCTCCAGGGCAACCTCTAGGACTATCCCAGCCGGGAGCGGTAGGGAAGAGGGATGTTGGATAGGAGGGCCACCTGCGATTAGAAATGAAGTGGGGCAGGATCCATTCTTCCCATCCCGTGCAGAAAGACTTCAGTTACCTTTCCCTGAAGAAGACCCCCTCCTCATCCCATCTAATCAGAGATCTTCCTTGTTCTTTCAGCAAGGATGAGGGTGGGGTGTCAATATGCCCAACAGCTGGGTATTTACTTCTACTCAGAAGCCACTCCAGGCAGCAACTGTGTTGCTCTCCCCACCCAACCCCTGTCCAGACGACAGAGGGCAGGCTGACCCCGTATGTCCCCAAACATTCCTCAGCGCCATCAGATGGGGCCAATCACCCACCCCATTGCCCTTTAGGAAGCTACTAGAGAGGGGAAGAAGGGGCAAATGGTCATCTTTTCAGCAACTTGTGAGGATATCTAGGGAATACTCAGAACCTCTCTCAAGCCAGGCCGGTGGGCGGGTAATGAAGAAAATGAGAAGGGAGAAATTAGCACCTGCTCCCCCTTTCTCACCCTTCCTGTGTTTCTGCTGCACCACCCTGACTCTGGGGTCAGCTGCCATAGTGCCTGGCTTCACTCTGAAGCCAGATGGCTGGGGCTGGGAGGGGAAAGAAAGAAAGGGATAAAGAAGGGGATTCGTTTGTATCCCTTTACCTCCCTCTCCCCTTCCAGATACTCCTGGAATTCAACCCCAACACCACCGCCGACCACCCCTCTCCTCCACCCAGCTATCTTCCAGGCCATGGAACATGACTCAGAGTGTGAAACAAGTCCAGACACCCTGTCCCCTCATTCTGGAGTGGAGGATCGGAGAGGGGGAAGGATGAAAGCACAAGAAAAAAAGAGGCAGAGCTAGGGGCACAGCTGGACTTGGAGGAAGGGGGAATTCCCCAATAGAGGTGAGGTAATTATTAGTTTCCCTGCCCTCTCTGGCTGAATGGTTTATAGTATTAATATGGTCTAGTAGGGAGATAGCCCTCAACTCCCTAACCATTCCAACTTGCTCCCTTCCCTCTCCAGGTTCCTGCAAAACAGTCTCCTTCCCCTCTATATTTTGGGGAGTCTAGATTCTCCTATAACACATCAAAAGAACCATAAATCCTCCTCCTCTTCTCTCCAAGTTGGTGTGTGTCCCCTCAAAGTCACCCACAGACCTGTTTCCAAGTCCCCAATGAGCTTCTCCAAGGTCGTCTTAGAGGCCAATGGAGCAAGCCCATAGTTTTTAGAGTGGGGACTCCCTGTGCATCTGAGCAGAGAAAGTTAAGATTCCCTCTCTTCTCCTACCACCCCAACACCTTTAGAAGCTTATTTCCAGCCTCTCACCCACTATCTCCCAACAGACCCTTAAGCCAAGAATCTCGAGATTCTGGGTGTGCCCTCCTGCCCCCATTCCCTGACTCTGGAGTAGGAGTGTTCCTAAACCGGACCAGCCCACCCCAGGTCCAAGAAGAGGGCCTTCTCATCACGGCTGCTTGATGGATGCTGAGGTCAGACCCCCAAACTCCAAGAGAGGTGGGGTGGGGTGAGAGCTACAGAAAAGCTTTGGATAGGGCTTAGCTGAACTTGAAGGTCTAAGCGGAGCAGGGTCGGAAAGTGACTATAGTCTATGCTAAACCTCCAACCCTTACTTACTACGGAGAAGGCAGAGGAGTGGGGTGGCGGTTATTCCCCCTCCCATTGGAGGTTAGGATGGCGTGGGAAAGCTCTGGATCCAGAGGGGAGGAGGCGAAACCCAGACCGCGGGAGATTTTTCTGGCGAGGAAGGCGCGGGGGAGGGGGAGATCCTGGGTCTAGGATAGGAAGGGTACTCGGGAGAGGTTGGCGGAGACGCGTGAGAAGCCTCCGGATTCCGGTCGCAGAGGACAGGGGAGAAATGGGCGAGTTAGATAGTGCGAGGGAGAGAGGAAGGGCAGATCCCGCAGGGGGAGAGTCAGATCCCGAGTCTCGGGCAGCGGGGATCCCCGGGTCAGGGGACCGCAGGAGCGGCCCTACCCCGGGACTCTTGTACCGGGAGGGGGTGCCGAGCCTCACCTCGAGCTGGGCCGGGCCGCGGGCGGCGGCGGCGCAGGTGGCCCGAGCCGGGTGGCGGCGTCGCCTCCTCCCCCCAAGCCCTGGGCCGCCGGCGGTGCGGGGGGGGGGGGGTAGCACTTAAAGGGGCAGGAACTACTGGAGTAGGGACAAGCGCTTGGGTAAGGCGGTCGCGAAGAATCCGCGGGGGGAGGGAGAAAGCGGGTGGCGTCTCCTAGGGGCCAGAACCAGGAAGGATCCCAGATGGAGGAAGAGAAGAGATCCCAGGAAGAAGAGACAAACTTCTCTGGTTAAGAGGGGGAGGGTGGTGGGTCCGAACTGGAGGACTTGGGGACAGCTCCGACCGCGATCTCGGGACTCCTGCAAAGATCTCCTCACAAAGGAAGGCCGGGGAGGGAATCCCAAGGACGCCAAGGAGGAGTGGGGGTGCCGGAGGAAGGCCGCGGCTGCTTGGGGTAACGCACAGCGGCCCTGCTAGATGAACAGGTTCCCTGTTTTTCAGCTCCACAAGGCACCATTCCCTACAGCTGTGGAAAGACACAGCCTTCCTCCAGCACTACCCAAGTTTAAAAGCCTCTGGAATCAGGAAGCCACGAGGGCAAAGACCTCCTAGGCCTTTCAACCTCAATCCTGCCTCTCAGTGTTAGTGACTGGAGCTGGGGCGGGGGGGAGGGGGATTGCCGCCAGGAGCAACCCTAGTGGGACTGCTGTGGGACCGTGAGAATCGGCTTTACTTCAGTTTTCCCCCAACCACCACCAGCCTTGCAGCAACCTCTGGGGCAACAGGAAGCAGCTGCTCAGTGCAGCCCCCACCTGGTGGTGGGTCGCGGTGGGGGAGGAGAGAAGACCCGGACTTAAAAGGCCTGGGAGAAAATAAGGGAAGGAAAGGCACATTAGAAATCCTCCAACGCAACAAAAAGTAGATTTTACTTTTTGGGGTGGAGGCCAGCAGAGAATACTGTAAGATATTACTTGAATCTTAGCAGCTTAAACGGGGAGGCGCAAGGGGCTGGGGCGTCGGGTGGGACGGTGAGGTGGGGGAGCCCCCCCCCCCGCAAGGTGCAGAGTCTCAGGTTCTTCCTGGGAACCGGCGCTAGTCAGTGCTCTCGATCTCTTGGTCCGCACACTCACCACCTGAGTCCTGTGCCCCTATGGTCCCGTTTCCCCTCCTTCACCCCCCAAAAGAGCAAAGGTTAGGCCCCACCCCTGCTGAGTCAGCCGGGGAGGGAGGTAGACATCCTTCAGGCCTTCCCCGGGGGCTGGTCCTTATACTTACCCATGTCCTGCTGGCAGGGCTCCAAAGCTGGGACCACCCAGCTCCTCACTGTCCTTGGTTCCCCCTTCACGTGAAGGCTGGTGTTAGATCCTCCTAAACTGTGAGCTGGGAACTAGCACGAATCAAAAAGCCAATGTATGCTTCCTGCGAACCACAGCCTGAACTGCTGTAGGGTGATGTCCCTGTGTGACAGACTGGGGTGGGGAGGGAGGAGGGAAGGGCGGGGCTTTCTCTGGGTGGAGAGGGAGGAGGAGGCGAGGACAGGGCAGAACCAGGAGAAATATGGAGGAAGGTTAGATCTGTGTTGACACTCCAGAGGCGTGGTGGAAGAGAGTGGTAAAGGGGGAAGGAAATAAATAGTTGCAGCCAGTGAGAGGGAGAAGATTCTCGATGAATGCTGAGACACGTAAACGTGTGGGGGAGGGGATGGAAGGATACAAACGACCTTAAGGATCAGTTACCAGGTCTGCATCTGGGTAACATGGGAAAACAAAGCAGAAAGGGCTGACCCCTATATCCTGGGGTTTTTTGCACCAGCTTCTTACCCACTGGAATCAGGACCTAGAGGAAATGCCCCCACCCCCATAACTCAGCATTTCCCCAAATCCAGGCTTTTCTGGGAGCAAAAGACCCGGCACAGTCGGCTCAGGGGCTCCACCTTCTGTCCAGATCATGACACAGGAGAGACTAATGCCAAAGACGTCAGAGGCAGATGGGAGGAAACTTACAGGCCCCTGCTCCACCCCTGGCACCTCTCCCAAGGCCCCTCCCCAACCTTCAGCCCCTAGGGGCCTCTGAATTGGGATCTCAGTTTGTCCCCGCCCTGCTACGACCCAACTTGAATGCCTCAGGGGTGGAGCCTATAGATGCAGGCTCCTCCTCAGGACAAAAGCCCCAGCTGGTTTGTAAACAGTCATTAGCTAAGAACCACATCCCAGCAAATGGCCTTTATGGATTTCAAAATGGTGAGATCAGAGTTCTTGCAGCCTCCAGTCCTACCACCAGAGGGCAGTAGGAGATGGGCCCTAAGCTCGGGAAAGACCACGTTTAACGGGGAACCCAAAAGGACTTTGCACTTTTAATACGCATTTGTTTCACACTGAAACGGGTGTACTTCTTAGCACTCCTAACCCTGCACTTTTGTGGCTGAAGTAAGGGGAAATTCTCTAGCTCCCATTTAGTTCAAAAGCCCAACCCCACAAACCCTGGAGATTGCTTTTCCTTTTAAGATTCAATCTCTCCCGCTTTCCTAAAGGATCTTAGCAGAGGTCAGGATAGGCCTCACGTTTATTTTATACCATACACTGCCTCAAGGATTCACAGCTCTAAGCTTGCCAAAAAAAAACAACCAGCAGACAGTAGTCAGAGACACTTTCTGAAAAAAGGTGGGGGAGGTGGGTATGGAGAAAAAAAGGCAAGCCTAGTTTAAGACAGAGGGGTGGGCCTTTTGACTACATTTTTGCAGGTTATTAATCCTTCGGAAGCAGCATAATTTCCTAAAAATTGGATCATTCAATTCACTGACCCCTGCTTTGTCTTAGAATAGCAGTTCTCAGAATGTAGACCCATTTTTGCCCAATATGCTTCTGAAAATATCCCTATTGCTTTTTAACCAATCAGGAATAGACTATATAGAATATTCAAGAGGCAAACAATCTGCCTCTACAAATAAAAAGGCCAAAGCTGAGGCCCTACTATTGAAATCATATCAACAGGGAACCCCTCGTAAGACCCACAGTTGTCCATCAAGACAATGGCTTTTCATTTTTGATGACCCCATTCAAACATCTGTGACCTACTTTGTACTATTTCTTATGGCCACTCTAAAATTCAGTGTTTGCTGTGTTGTCAGGACCAAGAAAAACAGACCAGTTCTGAGGGGTGTACGTTTTATTGGAAACCTTAAATACTCTTCAGACAGAACACCATGTCTTCAAACAAGGCTCTCATGTGGCCTACAGAGCAAACCGAGATTTCTGCATTAGGGGCAAGGAGAAGCAAAGCACAGAGGACCACCAGTGCTTAGTTTGCCAAAAGGACCTCATGAATGCTCTTCAGCCAGCTTATCAGCTTTTGCTACAGCTTCTTCAATGGGTCCCACCATATAGAAGGCCTGTTCTGGGAGATGGTCATATTCACCTATATGGGGGAAAAAAAAAACAGCGGTTTTAAGTGGAAAGATACACTTTTTGCAGTATATATTATTCTTTACCCCTTGGGGCCACCAGTCAGAATGTAATCAATTTGTCATCCAAGAAATCTTAACAAACTTCTGTTACAAATCCAATTTACAAGACATGACACAGTATTGATACAGTATGGATCAAGAACAAATGGTCCCAGCCACATAACCTGGATTCAAATTATTTGCTCTCTACTTTGGCTAGGTATCAGGACCGGTTATTTTAAACTATTCTGTGTTTTAAGATTCCCGATTTGTAAAAAACAGGGTAGTAATGCCTTCCTTATAAGGACCTGTATTTCACTTAGAAGAGTAGCTAAGGGGCGCCTGGGTGGCTCAGTGGGTTAAGCCGCTGCCTTCGGCTCAGGTCATGATCTCAGGGTCCTGGGATCGAGCCCGGCATCGGGCTCTCTGCTCAGTAGGGAACCTGCTTCCTCCTCTCTCTCTGCCTGCCTCTCTGCCTACATGTAATGTCTGTCTGTCAAATAAACAAAATCTTTAAAAAAAAAAATAAAGTAACTCCCTCTTTAAAAAAAAAGAGTAGGTAAGACTGAGAACACTCAGTAAATGTTGAATGACAACAAACAAGTAACCCAAGTTTCACTCTCAGAAGTAAACAGAGAGTATTTCCAAAAAACACTGATGGGAAATAGCTTATTTTAAAAAACTATTTATCTAGGCACAATATACTTATATATTGCTTGATGGGTGCTGGAATGAGAATTTAGAACAATGAGCGTTCCAGAGAGTTTATCTCTGCCATTTTACGTTCAGCTTTATTCTCAAAAATCTCACCTGCCAAAATCTGCTGGAATCCTTTGATGGTCTCCTTCAGAGGCACCAGCTTCCCCATATGACCTGTGAAAACCTCAGCTACCTGGAATGGCTGAGACAAGAAACGCTGTATTTTCCGTGCACGGGACACAGTCAACTTGTCTTCCTCAGAAAGTTCATCCATACCCAGGATGGCAATGATGTCCTGGAGAGATTTGTAGTCCTATAAGAAGACAAGAGAGGACTGAATCTTTCTTTTTTTAAGTAGGCTCCATGCCCAATGTGGGGCTTGATTTCACAATCCTGGTTATCAAAAATTGGATGCTCTACTGACTGAGCCAGCCAGATACCCCAATTTTTAAGAATCTGGACAGACACCTACGGATTAATACCACGTTGTATTCACACCAAGCTTTGCACGAAGCATTTCAGCACCTTACTTCACTTTGTAAGGAAAACAAATTAGTGGTGAAGTTACAGTTAGGATCATGAGGGACCCTGGCTAAGATCAGGGTCTTATCCTACCAACTTCTTGTCTGGTGCCATTAGAAAAAATTAAGATTCCAAATCTAAATACCTGGAAACCCTAGAGACCTCATTCACACTCTCTAATAGAATCTGCCAATCTTGGGGGGCACCTGGGTGGCTCTGTCAGTTGGATGTCTGTCTTTGGCTTGGCTCATTATCCCAGGGTCCTGGGACTGAGCAGCGTCAGGCTCCCTGCTCATCAGGGAGTCTGTTTCTCCCTCCCCCTCATGCGCATTCTCTCTCAAATAAAAAATTAATCTTAAAAAAGAAAGAAAAAAAAAAAACCTGCTTATCTCATCTTTCCTTACTCCAAAGCAAATTATACAATCACTGGGAAAGATCTGCTATTAATATAGTCCCCCAAAACCCACTGTATGACTTTATGGCCACCAATCTCACCTACAATACTCACCTGTAAGATCTTTTGTACCCCACGAGCAACATCGTAATGCTCACTTCCAACAATGTTGGGATCCATGATTCGAGAGGTGGAATCCAGAGGATCTACAGCTGGATAGATGCCCAACTCAGCAATAGCACGGGACAGCACAGTGGTAGCATCCAAATGGGCAAAGGTAGTGGCAGGGGCAGGGTCAGTCAAGTCATCAGCAGGCACATAGATAGCCTAAAGTGAATGAAGAACCCATAAGCAACAGCAGGAAGCCAGCTAATTTAAGCCACCCCCCCCTTCTCTGACCTCTCTTCATCATCTCATTCCATCTTAGCATTTAAGAAATCACCTCAAAAAGTCTTCTTACCATCCCTACTAGTAGAGTGAGCTTATAGATGATCTGGTCCCTCCAAGCTGTGATAAAAAAGTTTTCACTGTCATTCCTTTTGCTCTTCATCCTACATTTTAACTATTGTAGTGATACCCACACTTTCAGTTAAAAACAAAAGACCTTGCATGACTATAATGGTTCACTAGAGTCACTGAAAAGTTACAACTATTTAGACACTCAAGATAATTTTACTATGTGTGAATATTTACGTGTGTGTGTATATACAAAATATATGTATTCATGTATTTAATGTGTTTCCATGCAGCTTCAGACTCTGCAAGCTGGAAACCACTACTTTTGTAATCTATGTTCACATGTATGCCTTCCTACTTTAAGTGACCATTTTTTCACATTTTAGGGTCTCTGTAACATTCACATAGAATTTTACACATCATTTCAGAGAGCTCATTAATCTGGTAAAAACTCTTGAGACATAAGTAACTTCTCTATATATACCTTTATACAAATTAGACTTTCATCCACTTAACTGTTCTTACCTGTACAGAGGTAATAGATCCCTTCTTGGTGGTGGTGATTCTTTCCTGCATGGTACCCATATCAGTGGCCAGGGTAGGCTGATAGCCCACAGCAGAAGGGATTCTGCCCAATAAAGCAGACACCTTAAAAAAAGAGAGAGAGAAAGAAGAACAAAGGGGTTAGGTGTCTACAACTTCAGCCTCATGTGCACCATCCCATAGAAAGGGTAAATGAGGGCGCCTGGGTGGCTCAGTGGGTTAAGTCGCTGCCTTCGGCTCAGGTCATGATCTCAGGGTCCTGGGATCGAGTCCCACATCGGGCTCTCTGCTCAGCAGGGAACCTGCTTCTCTCTCTCTCTCTCTCTCTGCCAGCCTCTCTACCTACCTGTGATCTCTCTGTCAAATAAATAAATTTTAAAAAATCTTAAAAAAAGAAAGAAAGAAAGAAAGAAAGGGTAAATGAAAACAAGTCCTCTCAAGCCTTCTCTCTTACCTCAGAGCCAGCCTGGGTGAAGCGGAAGATGTTATCAATAAAGAGCAGCACGTCTTGACCCTCTTGGTCTCTGAAGTATTCAGCAACGGTCAGTCCCGTCAGAGCCACCCGGGCGCGAGCACCAGGTGGCTCATTCATTTGACCATACACCAGAGCTACCTAAGTAACCATACACAATCAGAAAACCCAGCAGAGGATATGGAAGCCATATACCCAAGGTCCCCAAATCCAAGAAATCTACCCAAAAACCCTCCTCAGAAATCATCAAGATTTTGGTTACCATATGTCTTTTCCCTTTTAGAGATGTAGTTCAAAATAACACAATTTCCTATCCTATTAAGGCAAAATTCCCAAAACAGAAGAAAATAAAACTAAGTGAAAAGCACAAAATAGGGTTGAGACATCTAATTACCTCCAACTCCCAAAATTAACTTTCAAATGGTGGGACTACCTCCTAAAAGCAGTCTGGAAATGGAATGTAATGTTAAAGAAGAAAGAAAATATGCCTTAGTGTATTACAAGTTGCAGAGAAAACACTAACAGGAATTTCCTTCACAGGCCCAAGGACACATGAAATGAAAATGTAACACATGGCTTCGGCTAGTAATGCAGTCAACTAAAATGGTTTCCTGGCACTACTACTATGTGAACATAATCAGCTCACTACTTACCTTGGAGGTAGCATCTTTTAAGTTGATAACACCAGACTCAATCATTTCATGGTATAAGTCATTGCCTTCACGGGTCCTCTCACCAACACCAGCAAACACAGAGTAACCACCATGGGCTTTGGCGACATTATTGATTAACTCCATGATCAGTACTGTCTTGCCAACTCCAGCACCACCAAAAAGCCCTGGAATAGGTTGAAAAGAAACAATATTTAAGAGTTCTGTGTTCCCAAATAAGAAAACTTAAAGAAAAAAAAAAAATTACACCGGATTTCTATCTTTTCCCTTCTCAGGAATGGCATCTGGCTTCAGCAAACTCAGAAGAACGAAAGTCAGAAGCAACTCATCAGCGAAGGATAGATCCCAGTACCGACTCATTACATGGTAAGATTTTTCTTCCCACATTAGATTTGGAAAATATGTACCACCAGTAACGTACCAATTTTGCCACCCTTGGCGTATGGAGCCAGCAGATCCACAACCTTGATACCAGTAACCAGAATTTCCTGCTCAACACTCATCTCCATGAACTCAGGAGCCTCAGCATGAATAGGTGCAAATCTGTAGACGCAGAAAGAGAGGATCTTGTTGAAAGGTTCCTCTCAGTTCTCAAGTCTAACCCTTTACTCATAATCTCATCTCTTATGTAACACTCCACACACACTGGAGGTGCTAGCACACCTGACATTCTGCAATAAAGGGGATTCCACTTCAATCATCTCAGGAAACAATAATCTCAATCCCTAACAACTTTAACTGTCACAAAGACTTTCCTTTTACTGTGCCCTAACCTACCAGCCCTTCTTCATATATCCATAGGTAATACAGTCCTGACAGTTTTGGAAACTCCACAACCAAAGCCACTGGCATGAAAACTCAAATAATCAACTTGAGCCCTAAGTAGCAGGTGTTTTTTTTTTGTTTTTTTTTTTTACATCAAAACTTCTGCATCCTTAATTTTCTTCAGAAACTACATTTGTGGTTTTAATAACAATATATCAGCATTCTGAGCATTCTCTGCAGGAAAATTTTGCTACACTAGAAGGTGTTGCCTTAACGTACAAAACTAGAAGAGGGGCCCTTGGCTGGCTCAGTCAGTAGTGCATGTGACCTTTGAGTTCAAGCGCCAGGTCTGGTGCAGAGCTTACTAAAACAAACAAACAAACAACAACAACAAAAAAAAAACACAAAAAAACCTGCAGAAAAAGCAGATCCTTTGCATGCAGATGCAGCAAAAGGGATACTTACTGTTTGGTTTTGATGGGACCTCTCTCATCAATAGGTTCTCCAATGACGTTCATGATTCTGCCCAAGGTCTCAGGACCAACAGGAATTTTAATTGGTGCACCAGAATCCAGAACTTTCTGGCCTCTAACCAAGCCTTCTGTACCATCCATGGCAATAGTCCTTACTGTACTCTCACCTGTTGAAGGGATTGCAGAGTTATGCAGGACAAGTAGGCTTCCCGTTTAATGTTCAGCTGGCACAAAAGACCTAAGATCAACCAAGACTCCTTCTCAGTACCTAAAATGTGGCTTCAGCACACTCAGAAGAACGAAAGTCATCTTGATAAAATCATCACAGAAGGCAGACTGATTTGGGGGTTATTTGGACTAAACAACCTCTACTATTCTTAACAAAATCTACTTACCCAAATGCTGGGCCACCTCCAAAACCAGCCTGGTCTCCCGGCCTTGCACTTCCAGGGCATTTAGGATGGGTGGTAGGCCCTCATCAAACTGGACATCCACCACTGCACCGATGACCGCCACGATGCGCCCGGTGGCAGCGCCTGCTTTCGGCGAAGGAGATGTTTGGGCGACATAATCTCTAGCTAACAGACAAGATATTGGAAGAAATGGGGTCAGGTCAATTAATGGTCATGGGAAGCCCCATCTTAACCCACAAGAACTGGTAAACATGGCCTACGACCGGCATTCTCACGCTTATAACAAAGACGAGCCCGGAGGGAGGGGCGCGCAGTAACCGAGAAAGCACCTACACGATCTTCCCATTCCCCAAACCCCATTATTCGAGAGCTCCGTGTCCCCATTTGAGGTAGTATCAATGCACCTGCCCGCACTTTTCCGTCACAGAGAGCCCCTTTTCCAAAAGGAGATAAATTAGATCGAAGAAAGCTCCCATAGGCGACCTACTCTTCTTCTCCCGCCGTTAGAGGGCAGGGCGCTAGCTCTGACGTCCTTCTAACATTAGAAATACCTTAGGCCCGAGTGACAATCGGCCTCCGGCTCAAGGTCATTGCGTGGCAGAAACAAACCCGACTCGCAAAAGAAGGCACTTACCAGACTGGAGCGCTGCAGGGGTGGCCCGCAATAAGACCTGGGCTTGGGGTAGCGGCGCTGAAGAGCCGAGTCCCCTCAAGGCCCCGGAGGCCGAGGTAGCGGCCACACGACCCACAAAACCCAACATGGCGGAGCCCGGGTGGAGACTGAGCGCTGCGGCAGTCCGGGTCACCAGCTCCCCCGCCGTTGGGGCGAGGCCTACTCTGCAGTAACCAAGTCCATTGGATGAATTTGCTGAATATCACTTTCAGTGCTGCTCCTATAGGTTAATAATCGTTGATCTTTTCAACCATTGGTTAAAGTTGGTGCCAATCTGAATTCCTTTTTTTTATTGGACATTGTCAGGTTAGTTGCAACCTTTAGAGCCTCGAAACATAATTGGACAACAAGGATGTCAGTTGGAGAGAGTACTTGGCGGAACTACGTTTCGAAAGGGGCCGAGTTCCTGTCGTGAAGCATGCCGGCTGTCTTTGGCCGTCCTTGGGCTCTCACCTTAGATAAGACCTTGGGCTCAGTGATGGTTTCAGGGGTGGGGGTTAGAGTAGTAGTGGAGTCGGGAAGCGCCACTGACGGTGACCTTGGGGAAGTCAGGAGTCTTTAGATTCAAAACACGGTTATTCTTTCGCAGTAGTGGAATTGGAAGCTTCCAGGGAGTTTCGGAAGTCAGGAACGTGGACACTCTATGCCACTTAAAACTGTACAACGTAGGAAGCTAATGTAACCCAGTCATTTAACAGATGTGTGCCGGGCATTGAGAAAACAAAGATAATTAAGACTTAGGACCTCCTGTATTTTATTATTTTATAAAGTTAAAAAATGTGAAGCTTGAACTCATGATCTTGAGGTCAGGAGTCAGTTGATCTACGGACTGAGCCACCCAGGACCTCCCTCTTAAATACACAAAACAATGCAGTGAAGTGAGATGGGTCCTGATTAATACAGGATACAGTGGGTACAGAAAGGAGGAGGGGATAAACTTGAGTCACCTAGAGATGTAGGAGAATTGTCTCAAAGTGACAGAGATGGATATACCTGTTGTGAAACCGAGTAATTCCTAGGCTACAGTAGAAAGACTATTCCAAGCCCACGTTTGCATGAAACTGTATGCTCCTTTTGTTTAACTGCAGGTGAGGAAGGTTGGAGGTGAAGGAAAAAAGAAAAGGTAGTAAAGAGATCAGCAAAAGCCAGATCTCAGGGCTTTGGATGGAAGTGAAGACTCGGCTGAGGTAGGTGTGTGGAAACGTTCCTTGATTATGGAAAATCAGAAAGACCAGGGCATCCTTTCCTGTAGTATTGATTTTATTCAAAGCTATCTGGGAGTGGGTTGGAGAGACCCTTAATCTATTAGAACAAACATGGCTATATAGGGTTCATCATGGCACTACCTCCCTAGACTTCCTCCCACCAGCTCCCATAGGTTCTCATCTTTCTGCATGATTGTGAAAAAGTTTTGTTTGGCATGTAGAGCTATCAAAAAATTAAAGGAGAAAATAGGAAGAGAATGTTAAGTTTGGGGTGCCTATGGTAACCTTGCCTAAAATTAGAGGGAAACAATATAAGAAAACAGCAACATGTATGGAGCAGGTAGAGAAAAATGAAACAGCAAAGGAAGCAACAGAAGAGTAAGACCAGAGACCATAATGTGAAGAATCAGGAAAGAGAGGGGCACCTGGGTGGCTCAGTCAGTTAAGCAGCCTACTCTTGATTTCAGCTCAGGCATGATCTCAGGATCCTGGGATCAAGCCCTGCCACTGGATCTGTGCTCAGCCAGGGAATCTGCTTGTGGATTCTCTCCTTCTCCCTCTGCCCCTCCCCTGCTCAAGCTTGCTCTATCTCTAAAATGGAAAACAACAAACAAAAAATCTTAAAAAAGGCATGTGGGGGGGGGGTGCACCTGGGTGGCTCTTTTGGTTGGGCATCTGACTCTTGATTTCTGCTCAGGTCCTGGTCTCAGTCTTGAGACCAAGCCCCATGTCAGGTTCTTCACTCAGAAGGGAGTCAGCTGGAGATTCCTGGTATCCCTCTTCCCCTGTCCCCCACTTTTTCTCTAATAAATCTTAAAAAAAAAAAATCAGGAAATAAAAAAATAATCAGGAAAGAGAATGTTGAGAAAGTGGTCAATAGCATCAATCACAATAAATATCCAATAAAATAAGGATTGAAAAGAACCAATTAGTAATGTTTGGCAACTAGGAATTCATCCCATGGCAAAGGTGGATCAAAGATAATTTCAGTGGGCTGCATCATAAGACATGATACACATTTTTGATTTATGATCCATGCACTTTCCATTTCGCTGGGCAGCATCCCAGTTAATAGGGTCCCATATATAATTTTTTTTTTAAGATTTCATTTATTTATTTCACAGAGATCACAAGTAGGCAGAGAAGCAGGCAGAGAGAGAGAGGATGAAGCGGGCTCCCTGCTAAGCAGAGAGCCCGATGTGGGGCTCGATCTCAGGACCCTGGGATCATGACCTGAGCCGAAGGCAGAGGCTTTAACCCACTGAGCCACCCAGGTGCCCCGGGTCCTATATATTTTATTAGCCTCCCTCAATTGTTAGAGTTGAAATTTCTGTAAATAGGCCAAGATGGCCCTCAGAGTACTGTCACTGGAGCCAGACTGTCTAGGTTAAAATCGTTTTTGCTGGGCGCCTGGGTGGCTCAGTGGGTTAAGCCGCTGCCTTCGGCTCAGGTCATGATCCCAGGGTCCTGAGATCGAGCCCCACATCGGGCTCTCTGCTCAGCAGGGAGCCTGCTTCCCTCTCTCACTCTCTGCCTGCCTCTCTGCCTACTTGTGATCTCTGTCTGTCAAATAAACAAATAAAATCTTTTAAAAAAAAATCGTTTTTGCTACTTACTAGATGTCATCGGGAAGTTAAATTCTCTGAACATTACTTTCCTCATCTATAAAAGAGATAATAAAATGGGAATAATCTCAGAGGATTGTTTTGAGACTTAAGATTAATAATAATGAAAGAAGTGCTGGCTTCGGCAGCACATATACTAAAATTGGAACGATACAGAGAAGATTAGCATGGCCCCTGCGCAAGGATGACACGCAAATTCGTGAAGCGTTCCATATTTTTTAAAAAAAGAAAAAAAAAAAATGAAAGAAGTATTTAGAACAATCCCTGGCACATTATTAGTACTGTATTTGTGTTAGCTAGTAATTTTACTTACTGTTGACTTAGTGTTAAGATCCTTTCATTTTGCATCACCAGCTTTGGTCTTTGCCAAAATTTTATTAACCATCGGTACACATAACTAAACCTAGGTGTCAAAGATTTTCCTAAGTTTCCAGATTACTCAAATGTATCACACATTTCTTTGTCCTCTTAGCAGATTATCAAGTAATTTAACTTTTTCTTGGACATTTGGGTTATCATTAAATATCTTTGAATCACATTCCAATTCTAAATACTTTCAGTATTTCTTAATTCTTAAATACTTTAAGGTAGATGAGCTGTTTCCCCACTATGCTCAATTTTAATTTATTTTTGCTGTCAATGATTACCCTCACAAGTTTATGTCCTGTTGTGAAAAATAGAGAATCTGCTAAATTTGTAAATCATACTAAAATAAATGTAAATGAACTTGATTAGCTAGGAATGAAATAAGCCTTTCTGAACAGTGTCATCTATTTTGGAGTTCTGATATGTTTTGGTCCTATTTCATGATTCTTGATTCCCAGATAGACTAAGGTAAATATTTTATGTGAAGTACAAGCTACTTTTTATGGGACAGTAGGAACCACAAAGACCTAATCTGGCTGCTTACCTGAAATTAATTCAAATGATTGCATAATTTATGACTGAAAACCTTACTCATTTTAAAGTCAAAACAGCATTTTCCGGGGCGCCTGGGAGTTAAAGCCTCTGTCTTCAGCTCAGGTCATGATCCCAGGATCCTGGGATCGAGCCCCGAATCAGGCTCTCTGCTCAGCGGGGAGCCTGCTTCCTCCTCTCTCTCTCTGCCTGCCTCTCTGCCTACTTGTGATCTCTGTCAAATGAATTAATAAAATCTTAAAAAAAAAAAAACCCTGCATTTTCCAACAACTTGTTTTACTGCTTTCCAGAATGGCCATGCCCCACATTCTTCCAGTACTCTGGTGTTGACTATGTCTTTGTCTCTACATTTCTTATCACTTGGGGTTATTCCAGATTCATGAAAACAATCCATTCATTACTGTAGTTTCAGAATTCTTTAGCTTCTTAATTCCACTTAGTTTTACATTCACATTTCACTTAAGAATCTTAACTCCTCAGTCATCCCCAAATTTCATTCCCAAATCCCAAACCTTAAAAAGTTCTGGCTCAGAAATCCAATCTTCTCTTGTAAGACCACAATTTTGGTTTTTGTTTCTTTACACATGCATATACATTCTAGATACACAGGATAAGAATAAATCCTTTCATCAGTATCACTAACCCAAAGACTCACTCCTCCTTCCCAGAAATAACCACTGAAAGTTCTCTTTATACCCCATTCACTTCCTATCTATTCCATATACAGAGAACATAGATATGCCTTTGGAACTTTTTTAAACCTCAGTGGAAGCACACTTCCACTAAAAAAGTTTTCTTTTTTCAATTTTTTTTTTTGCCTTTTTTTTTTTTAAGATTTTATTTATTTATTTCACAGACAGAGATCACAAGTAGGCAGAGGCAGGCAGAGAGAGAAGGAGGAAGCAGGCTCCCTGCCGAGCAGAGAGCCTGATGCGGGGCTCGATCCCAGGAACCTGGGATCATGACCTGAGCCGAAGGCAGAGGCTTTAACCCACTGAGCCACCTAGGCGCCCCTCAAATTTATTTTTTTTTTAGTAATCTCTACATCTAACATGGGGATCAAATTTACAACCCCAAGATTGAGCCACATGCTCTACTGACTGAACTAGCCAGGTGCCCCAGTACATTTACTTTATTGATCATGACTATACATTATGCTTAAGAATGTGTAATTTAGGGGCGCCTGGGTGGCTCAGTGGGTTAAAGCCTCTGCCTTCGGCTCAGGTCATGATCCCGGGGTCCTGGGATCGAGCCCCACATCAGGCTCTGTGCTTGGCAGGGCTGCTTCCCTTCCTCTCTCTCTGCCTGCCTCTCTGCCTACTTGTGATCTCTATCAAATAATTAATTTAAAAAAAAGAAAGTGTAATATATTTAACCCCATTAATGGTCATTTGGATTGTTTTGAATGGCTGTTCTTGCAACAATGCATAAAAAAAATCTTGTACACATATTTGTGTACACTAATGGTTCTTCATAGATTCCGAGTAATGTTGGCTTAAATTATTTCATTTAAATGAGATTCTGCTAAATGGTCTTCTAAAACCATCTTGCTGATTTACCAGGTTCCAGAATCCTTCCAAAATTTTTTAAAAATGTGGCTAATATTAATGAAATTACTTCACTGAATGAATTTGCATTTCCCTGATTTCTACTAAGCTAGAACTTTCCTGTTAATTGGCCAGTTGTATTTCTTTTCTTTTTTTTTTTTTAAGATTTTATTTATTTATTTGACAGACAGAGATTACAAGCAGGCAGAGAGGAGGAAGCAGACTCCCCGCTGAGCAGAGAGCCCGACGCGGGGCTCGATCCCAGGACACTGGGATCACGACCCGAGCCGAAGGCAGAGGCCCCAACCCACCGAGCCACCCAGGCGCCCCGGCCAGTTGTATTTCTTCAGACTCCTTTATTTTTATTTTTATTTTTTTTTAATTTATTTGACAGACAGAGATCACAAGTAGGCAGAGAGGCAGGCAGAGAAAGAGAGAGGTGGGGGAAGCAGGCTCCCCGCTGAGCAGAGAGCTGGATGCGGGGCTCGATGCGGGGCTCGATTCCAGGACCCTGGGATCATGACCTGAACCGAAGGCAGAGGCTTTAACCCACTGAGCCACCCAAGTGTGCCTTCTTCAGACTCCTTGTTCCTATCTTTTGCCCATTACTTTTCCTCTGGGCTTGTCATGATTAAGTGCCCTTCAAACGCTTTTTAATGTTGTTAAATATTTTTTAGTACATCACTTATCCCTTAACCTAACCGCTTTTTTTTTTTTTTTTTTTTTTTTGAAGGAGCCTAGCCCAGGGCTTGAACTTGTGACCCTGAAATCAGTATCTGAGCTGAGGTCAAGAACTGGATGCTCAGGGGCACCCGGGTGACTCAGGTGGTTAAGCGTCTGCCTTCAGCTCAGGTCATAGAGGTCCTAGTCCCACGGTTCTGGGATCTAGCCCCACATTGTGTTCCTTGCTCCATGGGAGAGTCTGCTTCTCCCTCTACCCCTGCCCCTCGAACCTGGCTGGTGCACTCTCTTGCTCTGCACTCTCAAAAGAATTGGATGCTTAACAAACTGAGCTGGCCAAGTGCCCCCTAATAGCATTTTTGATATTTTTAAGCTGTTTTTAAGATTTTTTTTTAATTTTTAATTTTTTATAATCATATATTTTTATCCCCCGGGGTACAGGTCTGTGAATCGCCAGGTTTACACACTTCAGAGCACTCACCATAGCACATACCCTCCCCAATGTCCATAACCCCACCCCCTTCTCCCAACCCCCCTCCCCCCAGCAACCCTCAGTTTGTTTTGTGAGATTGAGTCACTTATGGTTTGTCTCCCTCCCAATCCCATCTTGTTTTATTTATTCTTCTCCTATCCCCTAAACCCCCCATGTTGCATCACCACTTCCTCATATCAGGGAGATCATATGATAGTTGTCTTTCTCCGCTGGACTTATTTCACTAAGCATGATATGCTCTGGTTCCATCCGTGTCGTCGCAAATGGCAAGATTTCATTTCTTTTTATGGCTGCATAGTATTCCATTGTGTATATATACCACATCTTCTTTATCCATTCATCTGTTGATGGACATCTGGGTTCTTTCCATAGTTTGGCTATTGTGGACATTGCTGCTATAAACATTCGGGTGCACGTGCCCCTTCGGATCACTACATTTGTATCTTTAGGGTAAATACCCAGTAGTGCAATTGCTGGGTCATAGGGCAGTTCTATTTTCAACATTTTGAGGAACCTCCATGCTGTTTTCCAGAGTGGCTGCACCAGCTTGCATTCTCACCAACAGTGTAGGAGGGTTCCCTTTTCTCTGCATCCTTGCCAGCATCTAAGATTTTACTTTTAAGGAATCTCTACACCCAATGTGAGGCTCAGACTTACAACCCTGAGGCCAAGAGTCACATGCTCCACCAACTGAGCCAACCAGGTGCCCTGACCTATGTTAATGTTTAATGTCAGATTCATGAACTTTTCCTTTATAAGCTTCTAGACTTTATGACTGGAGGGATTTCCCCACAGCATTAGTAAGATCTGATTAATAAATTTTATCAACGAATGGGCCAGGAACAATCTGCATCAGAATCACCTAAGTCTACTCTAGCCATTATGACAACCACTAGATACATGGAATTATTTGAATTTAGAAAAATTAAAATCTCAGTATGTCAGTCACATTACCCGCATGTCAGATTCTCGGTAACTGTGTGACTACTGGCTACTCTATCAGACATTAAAGATGTAGAACATTTCCTTTGTCAGAAAGTCACACTGGACAGAGCTGATGTGTGTACCACCAATTCAGAATCTGCATTTTAGATTGATCTAAAAGTTACTGTCAAACTTAAGAGGTCTTAAGACAGATCACTGGCCTCTACCCTCTCATTTTGACTCAGTAGGCCTATTTGGGGGCCTAGAATTTGTATTTTTTTAGTATTTTATTTCAAAGAACCCAAGTGGGGGGCGAGGCAGAGGGAGCAGCAGACTCCCCACTGAGTAGAGGACCTGGTGCTGGCTAAATCCCAGGACCCCAAGATCATGACCTGAGCTGGAGGCAGGCACTTAACTGAGCCACCAGACACCCCAGAATTTGTATTTCTAGCAAGTTCCTATGCGAGACGGATGCTAAGCCCAGGGATCACACGTCAGAAATTACTATGTCAAGTAGAAGTTAAAAGTGAAAATTCCTGGTCCCTGTATGGACCTACTAAAGCGTATTTGGCATTGGGACCTAGGAATCCACTTTATCACAAAGCCCCATGATTTTGATTATGCTGAGAACCACTGGACTTGAGATGAACCACAGGGATACAGAAAGGAGGATGAAACTAGGGCCGTGAGGCTTACTAGTTTTGAAAACAAAAGAGCAAGCAATGGTTGGGGCGCCTGGTTGGCTCAGTCCATTGGGTGTGCAACTCTTGATCTCCAAGTTGTTAGTTCAAGTCCCAGGTTGGGTGCTAAGATTAAAAATAAAATCTTGGGGACCCAAGTGATGCAGTTGGTTGAGCGTCCAACTCTAGGTTTTGGTTTGGGTCATGAGATTAAGCCCTGTGTTTGGCTTCATGCTCAGCATGGAATCTGCTTTAGATTCTCTTTGCCCCTCCCACTCATGCTCTCTCTCAAAGAAATCTTCATTATTTTTTAAAAGAACAACAGTGGGCACCTGGTTGGCTCAGTGGGTTAAAGCCTCTGCCTTCGGCTCAGGTCATGATCTCAGAGTCCTGGGATCCAGCCCCACATCGGGCTCTCTGCTCAGCAGGGAGCCTGCTTCCTCCTCTCTCTGCCTACTTGTGATCTGTCAAATAAATATATGAAATCTTAAAAAATAAATAAATAAGAGGGGGCCCTGGGTGGCTCAGTGGGTTAAAGCCTCTGCCTTCGGCTCAGGTCATGGTCTCAGGATCCTGGGGTCGAGTTCCACATCGTGCTCTCTGCTCGGTGGGGAACCTGCTTTCTCCTCTCTCTGCCTGCCTGCCTACTTGTGATCTCTATCAAATAAATAAAATCTTCAAAAAAATAAAAGAATAGTTGAGGGACAAATATACTCAATAAGGCTGTTCTCGTAGCAAAAGAAACTTTAGTTCTCTTACTTCTGAACCTGTGATCATTTCAACACACAGCCATGGAAACGGGCTGTTAAATGGAGTATGAAAAGCGAAGGTCACTGGATTTGAGGCTAAAGAAATTTAGGTTAAAGTTCTGGATAGGTTCTTCACATAAACAACGAAACAGTTACTGACAACAGAACTTGTAAAAAAAGTGACAGGATTTGGTTTTTACTTTAGAAAAGACTGCTAAGACCAAAGCAAGACTGGCAGTATCTTATATGAATTGTCATCATACCCTATGTTAGCTCTGGAAATCTTTCTCCAGGTCCCATTGCCCGTGTGCAAATTTACCTTTATTTTTGACATCTGAATTACTGGATTAACTTGTTTCCTTAGCTCCAGACCCACTCAGAAAACATTACCCATGCTATTACTGAGCTGTATTTATTCACAATTATTTACTAAGCCTCTACATGTCAGGTGCTATCTTAAGAAGTGGAGATTCACTGGTGATATAGGATGTCCCTCACTCTTCTGGGAGAAACAGACCTCCAATGATGATTATTAAAGTGTGGTTAATGTCTAAACTTCAAATCCACAGGCCTGAATAGCATAAACTAGGATAAAATAACTTAGGGGGCTAAAGCAGGCCTCAGACAAGGTGTCTGCCTCATCTTTCTTTCCCAGCCTTCATGTTCTCATGCTGAGTATAATGCCTGGGGAGCCACTGCTAACAGCAGCATTGAGATTAGCATACAGATGTTCAGTATCAGTTATCAAAAGATTCCAATCAAAGAGAAGAAATTAAATTAGTAGATAAAACCTTCATGCAATTATAGCAACTAATGGCCTTCCTTCTCTTCCTTGGAGGTGACTTTAGTTTAGGAAGTTGCATATAAGCACCTGTATTCACCACATATCAAATAGACATACTATGGGAATACATGCTATTCAAACTAAAAATCTACTCAAGTGGGGGCGCCTGGGTGGCTCAGTGGGTTAAGCCTCTGCCTTCGGCTCAGGTCGTGATCCCAGGGTCCTGGGATCGAGCCCCACATTAGGCTCTCTGCCTACATGTGTCTACTCTGTAAAATAAATAAATAAAAATCTTAAAAAAAAAAAAAAAAAACTACTCAAGTGATCCTCTCTCCAGTAATTCTCTTTAAAGCAATAATTACAATTCAGATATGAGATAACAAGGACAAATATTTCTTCTCAAGTTCTGGCCTACTGATGCCATACACAAGGCTTGGTATCTGAGTGAGCAATAAGGGTAATAAAATGCTCTTCAAGTGTTTGAACACAAAATAACTTTAGAAAATCTTAGGAGACACAGGATACAATCAGATATCCATCAAGCTATACTTTCTTATTGCTACAGCTTAATGGCTGGTGATAAAACCAATGAACCCTTAATGAATCTTTAACTTCTAGAACTCATTGACAAAAGAGAACTAGACTAAAAATGTAGTTCATCTTTTTAAATATTTCCCTGAAGCTAAGAGCTACACTTCTTATCAGTCCTACTAATGCCTTCAGTATGCTCCAAAGGAGACCAAATTAAAAAAAGTTTTTTTTTTTTTTTGTTGCAAAAGGTGGGGACCTGTGGACAGAAAGAGCTGGTGCCCAAAGGAAACCAAGTTTAAAACAATAACTTACAAAAACTATAGAAGTTCAAACATACCTCCAAATGTGAAAAAATCTAGGGTTTTGAAAAAAATGCATTCCTTAAGAGAACCAGAACCCATGTTATACTTCTGTACATAATAAAACAGAGTTGAATACCAAGTGTTATGCCCAGGCCACCTGGAAAGTAGATTTTCTAATTGTAGCATTTCAAGAAAATGGTTTTGAGTATCACTCTGGAGAGTCATATACTTAACAGGGGAAGGGAAAAAGGTTGTGTTTTCCTTCTAAATCACCATAATGCCCTATGCAAACCTATTACGGCATACTTCCCCATCTCTTAAGTTTTTGTTCAGTACTGGTCTCCTGTGCCTAGCCTGTGACTCCCTGCGCACAGCATGTACCTGAAGGACTGTCTTTATATCCCCAGACCTTAATACTGCCTGTAACACATATCCTTAATGTCAGACATAAGGAAATACTGAAAAAGGAACCATTTCTATGCTATAACAAATACAGAGAAGTTAAGGGGAATAAAAACTGCCAAAATGCAGAAGCTCAAAGATTTACAGGAGGACAACACATTTAGTTTTATTTCAATCAAATCACAACACTTTCTTTTCCAACCGCTGCAAAGTGCATCTACAATTTGCTATTACAGATCCACTTTTAAAAGGTTTCCTGACATTACAGCAAGCCTTTTTCCCCCCAGAGGAATATTCCCAAATTCTTCCTCAAGTAAAAATAAAAAACTCCATTCCAGTAAATGGTAATACATGAAATTACAGTAAACCAGACACTTAAAAGGACAGCCAAAAAAGTCTTCCAACAGTTTATTAGAAAGAATGTAGACAAAAAAAAAAAAAAAAAAAAAAAAAAAAATCCCCACTGTCATGAACATAAATTGAGGTTTTCAGCCTGGGACAAGCTGAGTCAAAAAAAGAAATAAAAAAATCCAATAGTGTATTAATTTTTTTTTTCCACTCATTTGCCATACTGACAGTGTAAATACAATTTGGTCTAAATGTACAGACTCTCAAGCAACAATGTACAGCCTTTCTTCGTCCTCCATGCTAAGAGATGTAAAAGTTTAAGGGTCAAACAATACCAAATGTACAGGCTTCAAAACCATCTAAGTTAGGGCATTCACTAGTTTTAGCTAAGATACATCTGGAACACTGACAAGTGATTACTTACAGTAATGTGAAGTAAATTCTTTGAAAAATAAAAACTTTAGTGGAATAATCCTGGAGGATATACCAGAGGACAAGTTACCAAGATTAAGGTATCAATTTGTTTCATCAGCCACTTTTGAGTCCATTTTCTAAAATCTAAAATTTAGTTCTCTTTCTTCTAAGCCAAGAGCTTCCTATCATGTCAGTATCTATGTTATGAAGTAAAGGAGACTGAGGTGAAATGTTTTTATTTATCACAACTGCTGTGTCAATTGCCTAGGACCTCAACAGCATCATGGAAGTTTGGGAAAAGTTCATGCATAAGGTTATTGCCTTAGCTGACTTAAAACTGCCCCATACAATGGTACGTATCAACCCTTAGTGAAGCCTTTAAAAAAACAAACAGGTTGAAAAATGGGTTAAAGGAGGCAAATACAGCATCTGCCTTTAGAGCTATCGACTCAGGAATTCTCTCAATTATGAAATCTTGCAGAGAAGTTACTTTTCTTTTCTCAAAATCCGATGACGACAACATTCTTTACTCCAGATCTGGCATTTCTGAAAGATTTTAAAAAAGATTAGCAATGAAATACAAGGAAACAATCAACTTCAAAGTTTTATTTAAAAAAAAAAAAAAAAAAAAGGGTCAACAACAGAGTTAAATAGTTTCCTAGAGAATTGTCTTTTTTTTTTTCCCCCTTTCTTTTAAACAGGGGAAAGCGCAAACGCAGTTCTCGACTACCACAAATCATGCAGGTGAGTCTCCCACATTTGGGGAAATCGCAGGGGTCAGCACATCCGGAGTGCAAAGGGTAAGTCTCGCCCTGGAAAAACCACCTTAACCCCTGCCAGATTAAGTATTTGTCTTTTTTAATATAAATTTTGAATCATTCAAATTTCTGCTTTGGAGATCTTATTAGAGGCCGTGAAGAAATAATTTTTCTTCCAAGAACTGTAAAGAAGTTAACATCTCTATTTTGAGAGTTTGTGGTCTTTGATGTGAAATACCACAGCGTAAACATCTTTTTTACAAAGATACTTACTTTCATCATCACTGTCTTGTGAATCCTGCAGAAGAAGAATTTTAAGAATTACCAAGTTGATTAAACATTACTCTGCTAACTAACAGTTTGCCTTAAAAAGCTGAGGCACTGTACTTTTATTAAAGTAGCAAAGATATGTGATTTTATCAAGCTTATGAATTTAATCACTGGACTTAAGAACAAGTTTACTTAAGATGAAGAGACATACAGCTGAGGATCTACTTTCCTGTAAGTTGTGTGCCTTCTGATTGGTGCTCATCCTTTAAATCCCTTCCTATCAACCAGACTGAACTTGGCATAAAATGGTTTCTCTTCTCTTTTGGCATTCAATGGAAGAGGAAAACGGCTCGCTGTGAAAAACCACTGGACTGACATAAGACAATGAATTCCAATCCTAGCTGATGAATTGTCTAAGAATTTTTCAAACTGTACTGAGCAACTTTCTTGAAGATGTTAGCAGGATGCCAGCTGAGGGAATGTTGAGAGAAGTGATCCAGTTTATCCTTACAGATTTTGCAACATCCATCTTTATGGTTTCTGACCAATCCTGCTGCAAAGCCTGTTTAACTTAGTCAAACTAATCATGGGACACCTGTTCCCCTAGCAGATACCTATCCTTCAAAAAATGAAGCACATTTCAAAAATTTCTTTTCCTGTATTTCTTAGAGAAAACAAAAAAAACCAAGAAGTGGCAAAAAAAAAAAAAGCAATCCTGAATCTATATGAAACAACCTATAAATACATTTGTTTCTTACTATTTAAGTAAACAGAGAAAAGAATTTATAGACTTACATCATCTGCTCCATCTACTTCTGGTAAATCTACATCCTCATCACCACCCATGTTGTTCATCATCTATTTGAAGTGTAAAATTAGTTTTAAAAATTATGTTATAAATTAAGCCCTAGTTATTAGGTTGCAAGCTCCAGAATAAACCTTAAGCCTGTCATAGATTTCCACCAATAAAAGAAGCAAACAAATGTTAAGCACCATCCTTCCTTTCTGAAAAGGTAGATTATCGAGGTAATCACATAAAATCCTGACAACTTGTAGGAAAACTAAGTTCTCATTGAAGAAAAGTGAAGTTGTTAAAACGTATCCAGCAAGATATTTATGTAGGATGTAGAAATTAATACTGAAATCCTGACAGTATCTACCTCTGGTGCCTAAAGAAAAGAATGGGATTCATCTGTAGTTGTAAAGCTTTGTATCTTAAGCTAGGTGGCACATGTATTATGGTATTCTTATTAGTTTTAAATATTGCGAAGAACCAATAAATCATTTAAAATAAAGACCTTCAGGATGATTAGGCTGTATAAAAAGGCCCGAATACTAAATCAAAAACTAAAGAGGAATAAGTAATGTGTTATAAACAGAAAATATATGTAATTCTTGAAATAAAAGGTATATACTAAGGAGAGGAGTAACATTTGTATATACAAATACTCCTGTATATTCACAACACATTGGGACTAACAAAAAAACATACTTACATGAAGTACTAATTTCCTATCTTTAGTTCCTGATTATAAAGCAAGTGATATTATTACTTAAAAAGATACGAATAACCGAACTAACTATTAACAGAATGGGAAGGGACTTATGTCCGCAAGCTACAACTGTTCTGTAAAATTTTTTACAATTTTAAATACTCACATAACCACATGTAACTTTATAAAAAAATTTTAAAACTTCCAGAATCTATGCTTATTTGCACATTAGGGTTAGAAGAAGCCTTTAAAAGGTAGCTAACCATAAAACTGCTCAGTATAAAAGTTCTGGGCAACCCAGTATCGAATATGAATAACTAGGAAAGAGTTTCCGTACAGAACTGTTGACACTTCAGTTAAGTTTCTTTGAGCAGGAAAAAATGCTCAAAATGTGCCAAGCACAATGCTAGCTGTTGAGGATACAATGGCAATAGAGACAGAATGAACTGAATACACTCAAGAGCTATTAAGGAGGTAAAAACAGAAAAACAGAACAAAGATAGCTGTTAATGCTATACTGGACAGAGACAGTGAAAGAGACAGTGTTAAGCTCTGTCATGCACAGCTGGGACCAATTACTACAGGTAAGGAGTAGGAACAGGAGTAGGAATAGCATAGTTGAAAACCATCTTCCTATCCCCCCTTTCTAATTTGAAATCAAGGTGCCACAACCATGTGAGGAGATGCTGAATAAGCAGTTTCATGTAGGACTTCTACTTTTTAGCTATTAGTTTTCAAAGAAGAAATATAAACAAAATCCAGTCAATTAAAATTTCAAATTGCCAGGAAATGGATTTCATCTTCAACCTACAATCTAATATCCTTTTTCTAATCAGCTTTACTGCTGTACATTTACCTCATAATACCTAAAGGGAGATCAATGACTTTTTCTCTTTGGCCATAGCTATATGTATTTGGAGGACATCTTGGAAAAATACCTACTTAAATCCTTTCCTTGATTTTGCAAACTAGAACCACCTCACACACCACTCTTCATGCATACCTCACTACCCATTTTTATGTTTAAAGGTTTATATTCATATTACGTGGCTCTAAAATGCAAACTTTATCCATGTTCCTAAAAAAAAAAAATCAGTCTTCAATGCCAGAGAAAGAATTAGATACAAAACAAACCAACAACACCCACCACACTAGATTAAACTGCACTAACAAAATTTTTTGTCCTGTATACATCAACTTTAGTACTTACCACTAACTCTTTAAAAATTATAAAAGAATGTTAAACATCAGGATTAAATGACCACTATTAAGATCTTACTCTGTTTTGCTCAGAATGACCTCTGAAGTAAAATCATTCAAGCCTTAAATATCAATAGGAGCTTTAAAACCAAATTAAGTTCACGAAGAAATGTACTGAGGTGGCAAAATGCATTTATAAGAACTTACCTCAGAGAAACGATCAAAATTAGACATGTCTTCATCTGAATCATCTTCCCAGTCTTTCCAATTATTGAAGTCCACACTAAGCCAATTAAGCTATAGATCAATACAAACATAATCCTATGATTAACTTAAACTTAGAGCTATATACCTTAAAACTGTATTTTTGAAACTGTGGGTTCATACTAGTGAGACATGCAATTAACATATGGAAAAAGAATAGACTAGAAAAATCAGAATGAGGTCAAATGCAGCAAAATACTTTTCACAAAGCTCCTTTCACAGTTGTTGAAAATCCTACTTTAAAACAAAACAAAACAAAAAAAACAAAAAAGCCCACACAAAACCAAAAACAGGGGCACCTGAGTGGCTAGTTTTAGTTAAGCCTCTGACTCTTGATTTTGGCTCAGGTCTTGATCTCACAGTTTTGAGTTCAAGCCCCGCATCAGGCTCCACAATGGGCATGAGCCTACTTTAAAAACAAACAAAATTCATTGCTAGGAACTATTCTCAGATACAACTGACTTTTTTTTGTAGCACCAAAATATGCTCCCACAGAACTTATAAAACCTTCTAAGAAAATAGAGATACCGTAACAACTAGTGACTGACTTTATTCTGACCACCTTTGGTTTAAGTTGTAACTACTAAAACCCAAAGAAGGAAAAAAACATACAACACAAGACTTTAGTTAACACTTAACTATGAAACAGAAATATTATATTCCCCATGCCAAACAAATGTCTCTTTTATTACTTAAATAAAAATGTTAAACTTTCCCTCCCCAAAAAAAGAAAAGAAACATACCTTTGCCCTTTCTTTTGTTAACCGTGGCCATGACTGGCCAGACTCGCCTTTTCGTAAACAACATAAAATTGATCTGTCCGTTCTTTTATGCTTGGAATCCTAAAACCAAACAAAAAAAAGCACTATCACACCATTTCTCTCTCCAATATCACTATAGAATAGAAAGCCACTTGTCATTCCGCAACTCTCTTTTCTAACTTCTCTCCCTACATTTTCTCTAAACTTAAAGAAACATCCCCTAGAGTACTAAAAATTTCATTAGCTACCCAAATTGCAAGAAACTTTCCCCTCCCTGCACAGGTGAATAAAATAAAACCTTAAAAAATTTCACTAAATACAATATAATCATAGAGTAATTTAAGATTCTATAAAAAGTTAGATTAAGACAAGCCTCAAGAATACCGCCTCAAGTCCAAACAGTGATAGCAAGAACAAAAAGAGTATGCAGAGAAGGAGTTCTAAGCAGGAAATATTGCAAAAATATAAATACGCCTAGTTAGCTTCTGAACTGTTAAGAAAACAATTACTGCTTACTGCTAAAAAGAGTACTTGATGTATGTCCATTTCCTAAGATTTAAATTGGGATTAAAGCATCAAGACTACTTACATTTGGATCAATACAGTGAAAAAGATCAATTTCATTTAAATGTTTAAAATTATCACTTCCTCCAAGACAACTGTTTAAAAAAAAAAAAAAAAAAAAAAATGAGCCTTTATCTTCAGAGAGATAAAGATTAGTAATAACTTCAGTGAAAACACAAAACAAGCAAGCCAAAGTCAGTCAGTTGTCTAACAAGCTTTTTACTCAATGGTGTAAAATGGTGATTTACCTGAACGTAAGTTTGGATTTTTCAAAATTTACATTAACATCTTTACTGTCTTCAACACAAAATTCAATGAAGACGTAGTCCCTTCGATCGTACCACTTTGCAGAAGCAGGCTGCCTACAGAGAGATAAAATTAGACCAAGTTAACCTGGAATTAACTGAATATTTATATAACATCCAAAGTTTGGCATGTAAGTATACTCCCACTCAAACAAGGAGTATTTTGAGGCAATTTTTTATTATTATTATTATTATTATTATTATTATTATAACTAAAGTAGGCTCCGCGAGCAGCAGGGAGCCCAATGCAGGGCTTTAACTCACAATCCTAAGATCAAGACCTGAGTTGACTGAGCCACCCAGATGCACCTTGAGGCAGTTTCTTTCTTTCTTTTTTTTTTTTTTAAAAGGTTTTATTTATTTATTTGACAGAGAGAGATCACAAGTAGGCAGAGAGGCAGGCAGAGACAGACAGAGAGAGGAGGAAGCAGGCTCCCTGCTGAGCAGAGAGCCTGATGCGGGACTCGATCCCAGGACCCTGAGATCATGACCTGAGCCAAAGGCAGCGGCTTAACCCACAGAGCCACCCAGGCGCCCTATAATTTCAAATACATCTTTAGTAACAGCTGCATTCAAAGTTAAAACAACAAACTGATACTGATTTCACGAAAGGAAAGAATCTAAAAAATGAAACAAACAAAAAAATGAAACAATGCTCAAAAGGGTTAACCATTAGGAAGCCCTATCAAAATTTATTTGCCACTCCCTTAGACTTGCTCCTAAATGTAAACTTCACAGAATTAAGATATCATACAGAACTAATCCACTATCAACTGAAATGCAGTATTAAACATTTTTACTTACAATGCTAGGAACTAGGAGGAGGGTAAGGGAGATGATGATAGAACTGATAGTGTTTTTTAAAAAGTTCTCATCTATAGCTTATTTCTGATTGTATCAAGCAACCATTTTTTTAAAACCAATTTTCCTAACAAACTTTTACAACTCTAAATAATGACATTAAAGAATTAAGCTTTTTTTACAGCCTTATCTTCTACTCTATCTACACATATATCTGATAGATACTGTACTAGAAAAAGCCTGGACTATTTGCTTTTTCTTTATTAATTACTCTTCTGTTCCTGTTTCCTGCAACATACCCGTCTTCCTCAATGGTGTAAGCTGCCTAGAGCTCTACCCATCCATTAAAATTATGTTTTAGAATATGATTAAAAACTGTTTGATGCAAATGCAGTCAAATATAGTTGATAAAGACTGTACATGGTAATACAGTATTTTTTTTTTTTTAAATCAAGAGTTGGACGCTTAGGGGCGTCTGGGTGGCTCAGTCATTAAGCGTCTACCTTCGGCTCAGGTCATGCATGGTCCCAGGCTCCTGGGACTGAGCCCCACACCGGGCTCCCTGCTTGGCGGGAAGCCTGCTTCTCCCTCTGCTACTCCCCTGCTTGTGTCCCCTCTCTCGCTGTGTTGGTCTCTGTCAAATAAATTAATAAAAAAAAAAAAAAAAAAAAAAAAAAAAGAGTTGGATGCTTAACCAACTGAGCCACCCAAATGCCCTGTTTCTTTAAAACTGTCCTCTGTGGGGTGCCTGGCTGGCTCAGTCAGTACAGCATGCATCTCTTGATCTTGGAGTTGCAGGTTTGAGTCCTATGTTAGCTGTAGAGATTATGTAAAAATAGAATAAGAAAATTCTTTTTTTTTTTTTTTAAAGATTTTATTTATTTAGTTATTTGACAGACAGAGGTCACAAGTAGGCAGAGAGGAGGCAGGCAGAGAGAGAGAGAGGAGGAAGCAGGCTCCCTGCTGAGCAGAGAGCCCGACGCGGCTCGATCCCAGGACCCTGGGACCATGACCTGAGCCGAAGGCAGAGGCTTTAACCCAATGAGCCACCCAGGCACCCCAGAAAATTCTTTTTTTAAAAAATTAAAAAAAAAAAAAAAAAGATTTTATTTATTTGACAGACACAGATCACAAGTAGGCAGAGAGGCAGGCAGAGAGAGAAGGGGGTAGCAGCTTCTTGCCAAGCAGAGAGCCTGATGTGGATCATGACCTGAGCTGAAGGCAGAAGCTTAACCCACTGAGCCACCCAGGCACTCCAAGAAAGTAAAATTCTCAAAAAAAAAAAAAAAAAAAAAAATTATCTTTGTAATCTTTAGACAATATCCTCATACACATAGAAATTCCTAGAATTCACACACATACACACCCCTATAGGACTTGTTGCTACAGAATAGCCAGAAAGAGAATGAGGGAAAGGAAGCAGAACCACAACATTCTCAATGGGTTCACTTATTTTCTAAAAATAAGCAAGTTCTGCTCTGATAATGTAAAAATTGAAATGATAGACCACACAGGAATTTTTGTCCGTTTTCAGCAGGGAGCCTGCTTCCCCCCCCCCCCGCTCTCTGCCTGTTGCGATCTCTGTCAAATAAATAAATAAAATCTTAAAAAAAAAAAAATAATAATAATAATAAATAAATGAGATTGGGAGGGTACACTTGAGTAGCTCACTTGGTTAAACCTCTTCCTTCAGCTCAGTTCGTGATCACCGGATCCCAAGACCAAGCCCTGCCTCAGGCACTCTTGCTTCTCCTTCTCCCTCTGCCCCACCACGCGCTCGCTAATTTAAAAACAAAGTCTTTTTAAGTAAATAAATAAATAAATGGCTTCAGCAGGGGCACCTGGTTGGCTCAGTCTGTTGAGTGTCTGACTTCAGATCATGATCTTGGGGTCCTGGATTGAGCCCTGTGTCAGGCTCTGCACTCAGTAGGGTATCTGTTTCTTCCTCTATCCTTTTCCCTGCTCCTCCCCCCCAATAGGTGAACTCTTCTAAATAAATAAATAAATAAATAAATAAAAATAAAAGAATTCAAGAAAGGGAAAAGAGGGTAGACAAAGCAATGTGACAAAGGCCTGCTAAGCACTGAATCTAGATGACATGTAGATGGGGAATTATGTTCACTGTACTTTCTATTTTCTTAAGTTTTTTTTTTAAGATTTTATTTATTTATTTGACAGACAGAGAGAGAGAGAGAGAGAGAGAGAGAGATCTTAACCCACTGAGCTACCCAGGCGTCCTTCACTGTACTTTTTAGAAAAGTTATTACATGATTCTGGCAGGGAATACTTTCTTCCTCTGGTGTAATTTTGAAACTGTGTTATACTTGGTTAATGAAAAGATTTTATTTCTAATACATTTTACAAATGGTATTTCGATAAACTCTGGTAAATGCTTTTGTAGCCAAACTTAACATAATCTGAAGACTATGTTTACTTTGTAAAAGTTGCACATTAAGGGTCTATAGTAACAGAGAAGGAGCACACTAATAGTAACATGGTTATTACAATATATATATATATATATATATATATATATATATATATATATATATAAACTAGCAAATTACCTCTTCAGTTTGTTCATATTGAGAACATTGGAACCACAGAATTTTTTTCCCTTTCCTCAAATCACGTTATGTTATCTAGAGTCAGATCACTGGTATGGGCTGAACTGTATCCCCCACAAATTCATGTTGAACTCCTAAACCTCCCAGACTTCAGAATGAGGCTGTTTTTGAAAAGAGGATTTTTTTTTTTTTTAAAGATTTTGTTTATTGGGGCACCTACGTGGCTCAGTGGGTTAAGCCTCTGCTTTTGGCTCGGGTCATGATCTCAGGGTCCTGGGATCAAGCCCCCCCATCAGGCTCTCTGCTCAGCAGGGAGCCTGCTTCCCTCTGCCTGTTGCTCGGCCTACTTGTGATTTCTCGCGCGCTCTCTCTGTCGAATAAATAAATAAATAATAGTTTTGATTTATTTGTCTGACAGACAGAAATCACAAATAGGTAGAGAGGCAGGCAGAGGGGAGAAGGGAAGCAGGTTCTCCACTGAGCAGAGACCCCGACGCAGGGCTCTATCCCAGGACCCTGGGATCGTGACCCAAGCCAAAGTCAGAGGCTATAACCCACTGAGCCACCCAATCGCCCCTGAACAGAGGATCTTTAAAATGAAGTCTTTTTTTTTTTTTTTAAAGATTTTATTTATTTATTGACAGGGAAAGAGAGAGATCACAAGTAGGCAGAGGCAGCAGGTAGAGAGAGGGGGAAGCAGGCTCCCTGCTGAGGAGAAAGCACAATGTGGAGCGTCTGCCTACGGCTCAGGTCATGATCCCAGGATCCTGCTATAGGGTCCCACGTCAGGCTCCCTGCTCAGTGGAGAGTCTACTTCTCCCTCTCTCTCTATCTCCCCCCATGCTTGTGCTCTCCCTCTCAAATGAATAAATAAAATCTTAAAAAACAAAAAACACTAAGTCTTAGGGTGGGCCATAATTCAACATGACTGGTGTCCTTACAAAAGACTAGGACACAGAAGGAAGACCCTGTGAACACACAGGAGAGCACCACCTACAAGCCAAGGAGAAAGGCCTCAGAAGAAACCAACTCGACTGACAGCTTGATCTCAGAATACATCCTCCAGAATTGTGAGGAAATAAATTTCTACCATTCAAGTCACCCCATCTCTGATACTTTGTTATGGCAGCTCTAGCAAATGAATCCAACCATTTTCCAAATAACAATATTAAATGATCCAAAACAGGGGTTGGTGCAGGAACCAAAAAATGGTTTTTATATTTTTAAAGAGTTCTAAAAGCAAGCATGTGGGGGCAGAGATATCTCCTCTGGCTTGTAAAGCTCAATGTTTATAAGGCAATCCTAATCTAAACCATCAAAAATACAAGAGATGACACTATACTTAACCCTAAACCAGTAATAAACTCATATATTCAGTCCTCTGGAAGACAACTCAACTGTTTGGAATCCCACTTGTCTTCTATGAGGATCACAACATTTCTTTTTTCTATTAACCAAAAGAGGAGCAGGTTTAGCTTTAACTCTAGCTCTTAAATTTTTTCTTTTTTAAGATTTTTGTTTATTTGACAGAGATCACAAGTAGGCAGAGAAGCAGGCATAGAGAGAGAGGGAAGCAGGCTCCCCGCTGAGCAGAGCCCCAGCCACCCAGGTGCACCTCTAGCTCTTAATTATATTGGATTTATTTCTAGTCTTATACTAACATTGGCAAAATTCATAACCACTGTGCAAGTCAATCAGTTCACATTAACAGTAAATACCTACAGATGTAAATGAATACTTCTCTTTTACCTCTACACAGGCTATGCCAATAATCCATTACTTAAAACAAAATAAAACAGACAATCTGCTCCCCTCCACCCCCGCAGTGGGACATTCTGTGCTCTTCCGACAAGCGCTTCCAAGCTCAACATTAGGGCCAGGGCAGTTCAAGAAACTGAATTTTGCAGAACCTACAATTTTCTTTAGTTTTGACTAAAACTTCTTAGTTTGTCTCAGGACGCCTGGGTAGCTCAGTCTTTGAGCATCTGCCTTCGCCACTGGTCAAAATCCTGGGGTCCTGGGATGAGCTCCACATTGGGCTCCCTGCTTAGCAGGAAGCTTGCTTCTCCCTCTATCATTCCCTGTTTGTGTTCCCTCTCTTGCTGTGTGTCTATCAAATAAATGAATGAACAAATGAATAAGTAGGGGCACCTGGGTGGCTCAATCATTGGGCATCTGCCTTCGGCTCAAGTCATGATCCTGGGATCGAGCCCCACGTTGGGACTGAGCCCCACATGGGGATCTCTGCTCAGTGGGAAGCCTGTTTCTCCCTCTCCCACGCCCGCCACTTGTATTCACTCTCTATCAAATGAATAAATAAAAAACCTTTAAAATAAATAAACAAACTTCTTAGTCTTAAAAAGACAAAATGGAAACCATTATTTGTTCCCAAATACCATCTTTAATAATCTAGAATCTGTGACTTTTTTTTTTTTTTTTAAGACTTTATTTACTTGAGAGAGACAACAGCAAGAGAGGGAACACAAGCAGGGAGAGTCAGAGAGGGAGAAACAGGCTTCCACCAAGCAGAAAGCCTGATGTGGGGCTTGATCCCAGGATTAGGACCTGAGCCGAATGCTTTATGATGCTTTATGACAGAGCCACCCAGGCACCCGAATCTGGTGATTTTTTTTTTTGTTTTTTTAATTTGACATACAGAGATCAGAAGTAGGCAGAGAGGCCGGCAGAGAGAGAGGAAGGAAAGCAGGCTCCCCGCTGAGCAGAGAGCCCGATGCGGCCTGAACCCAGGACCCTGGGATCATGACCTGAGCCGAAAGCAGAGGCTTTAACCCAGTGAGCCACCAGGGGCTCCATTCTGGTGAGTTTTAATTTCGATATGCAGAAAACTACAAACACCCTTCACTTTTAAAAAAATGGATGTAGAGGAGAAACCTGGTGGCTCAGCTGGTTAAGCATCTGCCTCCGGCTCAGGTCATGATCCCAGGGTCCTGGGAGCAGGGAGCCTCTCTCTCCCTGCTGCTCCCCCTGCTTGTGCGCTCTGTCAAATAAATAAAATGTCAAAAAAGAAAAGGAAAAAAAAGAAGGAGAAGAGAAGGAGCTCTTTGATATAGACAAATGTACTGGAGAAAATAGCAGTAATGGTCATTAAAAAAAAAAAATGCCCTACTTTTGTAGAAGTATTAAAGGCATTGAAAAGTGCTGACACATGAATATTAACGATAAATCTTTATGATAAAATAGGCAAACATTTTATTTTATTATTTTTTTTTATTTTTTTTTAAAGGTTTTATTTATTCATTTGACACAGAGAGATCACAAGTAGGCAGAGAGGCAGGCAGAGAGAGAGAGAGGAGGAAGCAGGCTCCCTGCGGAGCAGAGAACCCGATGCGGGACTCGATCCCAGGACCCTGAGATCATGACCTGAGCCGAAGGCAGCGGCTTAACCCACTGAGCCACCCAGGCGCCCTACGCAAACATTTTAAAATATGTTTTATCTTTAACTCATGGCCTCATTCAAAAATTAAACAGGAAAAAAGCAAAAATAAGTGTTAATTTTGACTGAAAAAACTAACTTCCTTAAAATTTTATAAGTTCTATTATTTTTTTAAAGTAATCTCTACACCGAAAGTGGGGCTCAAACTCCTGGACCCTGAGATCAAGAGTCACATCCTTTTCCGACTACATCCCCAACTTCTTATAAGGACAGGATCAGTCTATCTAAAACATAACCAACAAAACTATTCCCAAAATAAAGGACTCACAAACAAGTCAAATGTACTTTGAAGGTATATATGGATCAGGCAGTACTTCTTTTTCAGATTTCCCAAAATACAGCAAAACCTCAAATTAACAAAATATAAGATCAGGCTAATTTGTAAGATGGCTCTCATCAACTATCTTTCAACTACTGACCACTGATCTACTTTCTACAGGAGATATAGTAGAATTTGGCTGAAATGTGATACAGCAGAATATGGGACTAATAGTAAAAAACCCCTCTTGGGCCCAATCTTTACTATCAAGCACCTCAGGTAGCCAAGCCTAGCAACTGAACATTAGAGTCTGAATGTTACTCAATAAACAATATTTATTAAACATGGGGCTAGGAATTGTTCTGGGGATAGAGCAGTCAACAACAAAGCTTCCATTCCAGTTAGATAAAATTTAGTCCAAAAATCTTCTAGGAAATATGGGGTAAAGGGATCAGATCCATTACTAACTACAGTTTATCTTTCTTAATGTGTAAATAGGTAATACAAACCAAGGTAACATTCTCAAGAGAAAAAACAAAAAAGGTAACATGCTATGGTTATCAGTACAGCTGAGCTTTGAACAACATGTGAGTTAGGGGCGCCAACCCCCTACAAAGTTGAAAATCCAAGTGTAACTTATGACTCCCCTGAAACTTTAATAGCCTACTGTTGACCAGAGCCTCACTGATAATGTAAACAGTAGACTAACACATACTTCGTATATTATATGTTATAAATTGTATTCTTATAATAAAACAAAAGAGAAGACAATGATAACGAGAGTCCTAAGGAAAAAAAAAAATTATGGGTTGCCTGGGTGGCTCAGAAAGTTAAGCATCAGACTCTATTTTGGCTCAGATCTTGATCTCAGGGCTCTGAGTTCAAGCCCCACATTGTGCTCCATGATGGACATGGAGCCTACTTAAAATAAAAGGAGGGGGCAGGTGGATGGGTGGCTCAGTTGGCTGTCTGCCTTTGGTTCAGGTCATAATCCCAGAGTGCTGGAATCGAACCCTGCATTTGGCTCCCTGCTCAGCAGGGAGTCTGCTTATCCCACTCCCTCTGCCTTTCCCCTCCCACCTGCTTGTGAGCTCTCTCGAAAATAAATAAAATCTTAAGTACATATACAGTACTGTATTTACTGGAATAAATTCTGCCCAAGTGGACCCACACAGTTCGAACCAGTGTTATTCAAGGGTCAACTGTATAATGACCATTTACTTTTAAGTTTTTTCTTTCTTTCTTTTTTTTTTTTTTTTAAAGATTTTATTTATTTGACAGAGAGAGATCACAAGTAGGCAGAGAGGCAGGCAGAGAGCCCGATGCGGGACTCGATCCCAGGACCCTGAGATCATGACCTGAGACGAAGGCAGCGGCTTAACCCACTGAGCCACCCAGGAGCCCCTTAAGTTTTTTCTTAATAGAGCATGATTACTTGTCAGAATTAAAGGATCATTTTGAATTCTAAGATAAAACAATAGAAATGAGGAGACTTTTTAAAAAAAATATTTTATTTACTTATTTGACAGAGAGAGATCACAAGTAGGCAGAGAGGCAGGAAGAGAGAAAGGAGGAAGCAGGCTCCCTGCTGAGCAGAGAGCCTGATGTGGGGCTCGATCCCAGAACCCTGGGATCATGACCTGAGCTGAAGGCAGCGGCTTTAACCCACTGAGCCACCCAGGCGCCCCAGGAGACTAACTTTTTATTAAAGCTTAATAATGGAGTAAATCTATTCTAGGTTTAGGAACAAACACATTTCTATTTAGTAGGAAGCTTCTTAAAGACTAGATTCACTAATCTTTTATACATCTCAGAACACTTTTAAACATCAAGAAGGATTATAGAAGAAAACTCATTAAAACCAAGAAAAAATCAGAGTGACTGGGTGGCTCAGTGGGTTGGGCCTCTGCCTTCCACTTGGGTTGGGCCTCTGCCTTCCACTTGGGTCGTGGTCTCGGGGTCCTGTGATCGAGCCCCATGTAGGGCTTTCTGCTCAGCGGGGAGTCTGCTTCCCCCTCTTTCTCCGCCTGCCTCTCTCCCTACTTGTGCTCTGTGTCAAATAAATAAAAATCTTAAAAAAAAAAAAAAAAAAGAAAAGAAAGAAAGAAAAAAGAAAACACCAGCAGTAAGAGGCTATAAAATTCAGAATTACTGATTTTTTAAAAGTTTGTCCAATAATAGTCTTATCATTTGTAGAAGGGAATTAAGACACAGGTAAATCTTTTTAAGTTTGTACTAAGTGAGGAATGATATGGAAACATGAAATTCTCGTATAAAAAGGGAAAAAGGGGGCACCTGGATGGCTCAGTGGGTTAAAGCCTCTGCCTTCGGTTCGGGTCATGATCCCAGGGTCCTGGGATGAAGCCCGGCATCAGGCTCTCTGCTCAGCAGGGAGCCTGCTTCCTCCTCTCTCTCTTTGCCTGCCTCTCTGCCTGCTTGTGATCTCTGTCAAATAAATAAAATCTTTTAAAAATAATAATAATTTTAAAAAATATAATAAAAAGGGAAAAAGTAGTTCTAGGTTCATAGACTGAGTAGTTTTTCCTTCATCAAAAGCCCGGTCTACAAATGTCTAAAACCACTCTCTTACATACACATATTCTTTCCTCAAACAAATCCCAAGATATGCTTCTCATACTTTCAGATCACTGTAGCTCAGTTGTACTGCCATGTAAAATTTTCTGGAAAGGTGATCTGAATACACATGCTAGTCCAGTGCCTTCCAAATTATGTGCTAAGGTGCACCAGGGAACCACGAGAAACTTAGAGGGTTACTGCAGGTATTTTAGATTTGAGAAAAATTTAGTGATACTCAACCTCAGTCCAGACACCAGGTGGTGGGGCGCCTGGGTGGCTCAGTTGATAAAGCATTTGCTTTCAGCTCAGGTTATGATCCTAGGGTCCTGGGATTGAGTCCTGCAGCATCTGACTCCCTGCTCAGCAGGGAGTCTGCTTTTCCCTCTCCCCACTCCCTCCTGCTTATGCTCGCTCTCAAGTTAACTAAAATCTTAAAAAAAAAAAAAAAAAAAGACAGCAGGTAGTTCAGTTTTGAAGTAGACTATACCACATCCCTCTTCATTTACCTTCATTTTTGTGAAGATAAATTTTTGGTGGCTGTTTTGATTTTTTAAAAAAGGGTGGGGGAGCATTAAAAAAAAATCAGTGGCAAAGAGAAATTGAAATAGATGTACCCAATCTGAATTAAAGATGTAAGAAGTTACAATGCCCAAAGTGTATACATAGTCCATCAGTAACTGTGGTTATAAAAGAAATGACATTTTTATTTCAACCTTTGTCAATTAACTTTTCAAAGGCTGAAGGCTGTCTGGATGAATTAGTTAAGTTTTTGGACCCAACTACATAATAAACAGAGCTGCTACGTTACTCCTTTTGGCCAACATCACCACAAAAACAAAAACAAAACACAACCTACTAAGACCAAAAGGGGCAAACCAAGAACATTCGTGAACCTGTGTGTCAGTTCCTTTATTTGGTTAATTCCTACTCTAAAACATCAAAGTGAAAGCTGTTCTTAAAGATAGTATTTCTCCCAAAACTAAAGAGCCTTTCTTTCAAGCAACTCTAACCTTCCTATATTCCCACCTTTGGCATATATCCTTGTAAACATCTCCAAAGCAGATACAGTAACCTTTCTTCATACAAACAAGACTCAACAAAGTTAATGTCTTACTGCCTCCATTACAAGCAAATTTCAGCCTCTGGGCTCCATTACCATATGTCAAGAAGAGGCATAGGTTTTAAAAGAAACAGCTTGATTAGATAATAAAACGGAACTACAGAAACTTATTTATTTCTTTGGAAATAAGAGGATCACCTCAAAAATTATTCCTTTTTGTAAAGTGGAAAAAATAAGCCCTCTGTCAGAAATCCTGAGTTCTAATCCTATAGGACATTTCCTTATACTAACTAGCATTGTGTTAAAGAACTAGATCTTGGAACATAAATACATACAAAAATTTTCAGAATACCTCTCTGCAACTTAGATCCTTTCAGTACACAAAGATAATTAAAATGCTGAGCTGGAAAGGGCCGTGACAAACACTTTTTAGCAATACAGAGTGACAACCTGTAAGGATCAACTACTGTACAGAAAATGTACAACAGCACATTATGGCTTTGGAATACAACATAGGGGAGGACATACTGCTGCTCAAGGTTAAAGTAATTGGTATCTTCCTGAAAAACCGAAAGTTCAAAGGTGACCTAGGGAAGCAAAGTAGCGAGCCTCAAATTTAAGATCTATCATTGCCAATCTACACAGTAGATAATAAAAAGTTTACTACAACACATATTGTACTTCTGTAGCAAAATACACTAGGTTCAATAATTTCCAATTTAGCAACTCAGATATTTTAAGAATTTAAGAGCTATACTGATTCTAAACAGTCCACACTGCAAGGGTATTTTTTTCCTGAAAAGCGACAATCACTACCACCAAAGACCCCCTTTTGAAACAAAAAACCACAATTAAACATGGGCATCTTAACAGTATACACTTGCCTGCACTGAACTGATTTGTCACTTCCAGTTTCAACTGCTTTCTAGTTAAAGCCTAACTAAACACAGAGAGAAAGAAGAAAATCCAGTTGCCAGGTTACAATGGTTAAGAAATCAACACTTAACAAAGCCATCAGCAGTTATCCTTCCTTAACCTACAAAAATCAACCATATGCCATATGCTCACTATTAGAATTTATTTTGGAGACTAAAGACCAATTTTATTTTGGGGACTCAATTCTACAAAACCGAGTGATGGCAAAAAGATTTCAACCACTATCACAGATAGAGTACGTTTCTGGAGAGTTTATTAACTCAAGTACAACACAACCCAAAGAATAACTTCAAATAGCTTAAAATTAAATAAAACAGGAGCTCCTGGCTGGCTCAGTCAGAAGAGCATGGGACTCTTGATCTCCAGGTCATGAGTTCAAGCCCCACACTGGGTGTAGAGATTACTAAAAACAAAAAGCCAACAGAAACTTAAAAATAGAAGTACAAACGAAAAAGAAAACTTTGGGACGCCTGGGTGGCTCAGTTGGTTAAGCCACTGCCTTCGGCTCAGGTCATGATCCCAGGGTCCTGGGATCAAGTCCCACATCGGGCTCCTTGCTCAGTGGGGAGTCTGCTTCTCTCTCTGCCTCTGCCTGCTTGTGATCTCCCACTCTCTCTAACAAATAAATAAATAAATAAATCTTAAAAAAAAAAAAAAGAAAAAGAAAAAGAAAACTTTTCCTTAAAATCAGAATCAGAACTAACTACAATAGTTTAAAAAAACAATAAACAAACAAAAAAGGCAAACTAGCACCCCCCCCAGGAGAGGTCCTAAAATCCTACCCTTCTCTAAAAAGGGTGAGAGATTGAGTTTTTATGCAAACTATTAGATAAAACTTTAAAAACCTGATTCAAAGAAACGTATCTAGAACACCTCTACTGAAGAACATCCAAATGAGGAAAAACACACTGTAAAACCCTTAAAATATCCAAATATGAATACTCTCTCCACCTTAAAATAAGTTTTATAGCAGGCTCAGTTGGAAGAGCATGCAACTCTTCATCTCCAACTTATGAGTCGGAGCCCCATGCTGGGGATAAAGATTACTTAAACAAATTTTTAAAAAATTAATAGCAGGGACGCCTGGGTGGCTCAGTTGGTTAAGCAGCTGCCTTCGGCTCAGGTCATGATCCCAGCGTCCTGGGATCGAGTCCCACATCGGGCTCCTTGCTCCGCAGGGAGCCTGCTTCTCCCTCTGACTCTGCCTTCCACTCTGTCTGCCTGTGCTCGCTCTCGCTCTCTCTCTGACAAATAAATAAATAAAATCTTTAAAAAAAATAAATAAATAAAAATAAAAATAAAAAATTAATAGCAAACATTCATAAAATGAACCCTATTTTGCCAGATTATTCCGGGGACTGGATGACCCACTCAAGGTTTTTTTCAATTCAAATAACCGCTTCATAATATTTATCTTGTAAACTTGAGTTCAAGTCATTAGTTCAAGAAGATCCCCTAAATAATTTGCAAAATGGCATTTATTTGTAAGAAGGGATTTATCTGGCCTCTTCTAAACACACACTTCATAGCATTCTTTTTTATTTTTTAAAAGATTTTATTTATTTGACAGAAAGATCACAGGTGGGCAGAGAGAGGGCGGAAGCAGGCTCCCTGCTGAGCAGAGAGCCCAATGCAGGGCTGGATCCCAGGACCCTGAGATCATGACCTGAGCCGAAAGCAGAGGCTTAACTCACTGAGCCACCCAGGCGCCCCACTTCATAGCATTCTTCTAAGTTAGAATTGCTTTTTGGAATATGATTATTATGCTTTTCATCTGAGTTTTTCATCTATTTATCTAATGTCTCTTATCTCTTTATTTCATGTGACCTCCCAAAAGTGTCTTTCAAGTCAAGCTTGGTAATTCTTACGGCAAAGATTATTTTGTTTGGCTACATTAGTATATTAACAGTTGATAGCTTCTCAGAGAATTTATTTTCTCCTCATGGAGTTTCAAAGTACAAAAGGCATTTTAAAACTGACAATTCTGCTACATTATTTGGAACAGGGATTTCAAAAGGAAAAGAGAAAGCTACCTTATATAGACTAAAGTGTTTTGTTAGATACCACGGGGGCGTCGGATCCTTCCAAAATTCTAATATATCCCTTTTATACAGTATTCCTGTGTTCTTGAGGTTTGCTCTCCATCATCAACTAGCTGTATTGTATCCAAAACTTATCCATTTAGACGTCTAACCCAGTACACTCACAAACAGTATCATTATTTTATTAAGCGAACCTTTGAGAATATGTTACTTTTCAGAAGAATTGAAATTGTTACCCTTCACTTAGTCTCCCTATGTAACTTTGAGGAAGCAGTTAGTATCCAAAAAAACTATAAAACCAACAGTTCTCACATCTAGAAGAACAGAACTTTTCCTGAGGAATATAATGGAGGTGGGAATGCCAGACTTCTATTCGTTTAAAAAAATCACTACGTTTTTTAGTTTACGAAGATCAACTAAAATTGTTAAACAAAAAAACCCCAAAACCTGTCACGTCAGCGTCAACAAATTTAAGCTTTCAAAGACAAGTCAACTACGTACCTGTTTCACCCTTCATTAAAAAAGGGTAATGAAACCTCACCTAAAGTTTAATGTAAAACACAGAAAATGTCCCAAGTATCTTTCGACTCGACACGTGTTACCTGCTCAATACTAACTCCTCGCGGCCAGGGACATGGTTCAGTTTGGGTAACCTTCGCTCCCATCAAAAGACTGGCGTTAGGAGGCGGCCTGGAAAGACCCATACTCAAGAAATCACGACCCCGTAGAGATGGTGACGGTACGACCTCCCTGCAGTTGCCTAGCAGTACCTGTCGCTCACGGCGTACAAGGCCGCATGGTCCTCTACGAGGAGAACCACCAGCCTTTGGGAGCACCCACCACAGGTGAACTTGGCCCAGGGCCTGGTCCCAACACCACCGATCGGTAGAATCAGACCACCCAAAAAGCCAAAAGTGGCTATCCAAGAGGGTCCACGCCTCCAGGGCGCCCGCATGGCAAAAAAAAAAAAAAAAAAAAAACCCTCACAGGAGAGGAAGGCCTAAGGCTAAGTTACGGAGTTGGGAGTAACCCGGTCTGGGAAATGAGGAAAAGTGGGATTTCTGCCGCGGGGAAGCCGAGGGACGGTTCCGAGGTGGGGAAAGAAGACATTTGGAGGAAAAATGTCCTCCACCCGCCAACGGTAACCGGAACAAGGATACTGAACCTTCCACAAGAAAGAACGACTGCCGCCACCGGAGGGAGAAAGCCGAAGGGGCCGCAAGCGGGGGAGGGGAGAGGGCAGCTTCCCGGCAGCCCCCTGCGCGGCCTCGGCCTCCCTCCGGGACGACCTTCCCTCGGCCGGGTGTCGCACTCACATCGTGAACGGGGCAGGGGGACGGGCGAGCGGGTGGGCGGGCCTCTCCGGCGGCAGCTGCTGGGCAGTCGGCTCTTCTCCGGTGGCGACTCGGCGTTTTCTTCCCGGTCGCGGCCTCTTCTCGCTTCCCTCAGGCGACGGCGGGCTCGACCTGGGTCCCCAGAATGCACTGCGCGGAAAGAGCGGCTCCTCCGGTCGGGGAGAAGAGGAAAGTGTAGGAAAAGGGGCGCGAGGACGGAGAATGAACGTGCGTGCGTGCGAGCGAGCGAGGGGTGGTGAGGCCGGGCGGCGGCTGGTGACGCAGCAAAATGCCCGGGCCCTGCCGCCGCGCGTGCGCACTCTTTGTTTTCGGGCTCCTGCGCGGTTTTCTAGAGATATCTACGGAAAGGGCGGGGCCTCCCAGCTCCTTCGCGATCCTTCCCGACGCTGGCCCCGCCCTGTGTCGGCTCCCTCCGGTCTGACTCGTTCCCGCCTCTCCTCCCGCGCTCCCCCCTCGCGTTAGAAAACCGTTGGTCGTCTAACCGTCTGGCCACGCGCGTCGGGCCGTCTCCCGGAGAAACGGCTGTGTTGCCCCAGGAAGGAGGCTGAGGCGGAGGGACGTAGAGTCGGGAGGGAGGCTTGAAAAGTGAAACGGCTTGGTTGCTCTTGAGGGAGTAAACCAGTCTACTGAGGAAACATTCTCCCGCAAAAACATGAGAAACGCCTGTGCTGGTGATAAGTTTGAGGAAAAAGGCTAACTTCAGAATCGAGGGCCCGGCTGCATCCGGCCATTGTTCTGAAGGTTGGAGACCCTCTCCACAAGCAGCGGAAATTTGAGGTCTTTGAGGAGGAATGTTTGTCATTTGGGGCGGGCGTTTGGTCCTGCTTTGAGATAATTACTGCTGTAGGTGAGACAGGGAGGTTATTTAAGTGGAGAGTCCAGGTTTATGAGGATGGAGAGACCAGGACACGCATCTGTTTGGAGAAGTTTCCCCAGCTGTTTTCAACCATTATCTCTGGAACTGCCGCTTTGTCCCTTGGACTTGGTTGGGCTCTAATGAAGAATAGTAACCAAGAGAATGAAAACAGTACTGACTACTCTAGAAGGCCGCTTAACAGTGGAGTGAGGGACAAATACACCAGGGCGCCGCTAGTTGGAACACAAAGGAAGCTGAAGTGTTCTCATTTTGCAGAGTGTTGGCTAAATATTAACATTAAGGACCTAGTGGTCTGACCAAGGCAGGTATTAGGAACTACAGACATTGGATACTGAGCTCAAATCTTCGTTTGAAAGGGGTGTTAAATCCCACCTTTCAAATACTATGATTTTAAGGAGCCCACTGCCTGTTGAAGAAAACAAAATACACAAGTCAAGATAGAGTGCTATAACGGAAATACAGAAAGCAATAGGAGCATAAAATGAGAGGTCGATATTGACTGGATAAGGACAGGCCCTGTTAAGAAAAATTAAACATGGAAATAAAGCAAGGAGTGGAGGGATGACCTTTCAGTTCATACTGGGACATGGTTTAACCTGCCTCCCCAAGGATTGTTCTCTAGGAAAAGGTACCTATGTTTGACTTTGCTGTTTGTAATATGTTTGGAGCTCAAAATCTCTGAATGATAAAAAAGCTAACCCCAAAGTCACCGTTTTATTGCTGTGTAGAACGCTAACCAGTTTTGTTAACCTGCAACTTTATCCTAACTTTATTTTTGGTCTCCCTAAAAACTTAGATCTTTAAATGCTCCTGAAACCAGCTTTACCATCTTACCAGTTCCATCAGTGAGTTAAATGTTTGGCTCATGTTAATTTTATATTTGTAGGAGAATTATGTTTTTAAATTTTTTGAAAACTCTTCTTTGATAGCCTTCTAAAGGTGATAGCAACAATGTATGGGAGGACAGGAATCTCCATAGGTGAAGAGACAGAGAATATCTAGGTCAGGGGCTGGCGGACTTTCTGCAAAGAGTCAGGTAAGTTACAAGGTCTCTGTTGCACCTTTTGAACTGCTATTGTTGCATGAAAGCAACCACAGAAAATATGTAAATAAGTGAGCGGCTGTGTAAAACAAGTTGGAGCATTTGTGGGGCTCAGTTGGTTAAGTGCCTGATTCTTGATTTTGCCTCAGATCATGATCTCAGGAATCTCCAGCCCTGTCTCAGCTTCTGGCTCAGCAGGGAGTCTGCTTGAGTTTCTCTCTCCCTCTGCCCCTCCCCTAGCTTGTGGACTCCCTCCCTAAATGAATAAAATAATCCTAAAAAAAAAAAAAAAAAATTAGGGGTGCCTCATTCTTCTCCTCCCTGCTCATGCTCTCTCTCAAATAAATACAATCATAAAAAACAAAAAACAAAAAACAAAAAACCACACACAGAATGGAAAAATCTTTTTTACCTTGAAGGCATCCAAGAATTGGTAGTCTGCTGGACTTAGTCTGCAGGCTAGAGTTTGCCAACCCTCGGCCTGGGTTAGCCCAGAGTACAGGAAAATAATTTAAGGTTTAGAAGGTAGGTTACAACCAAAAAATGGTGGTACTGAATATCAGGTTTAACTGTTTTCAACATATTTCTCTGACAATGGAAAGGTGTTAGAGTTTTCTTGGAGGTTAATAACACTCTTGTGTTCTAGATAAATTTGGTAACATATAAGATGAAGTGAAAATAGAAGAACTGAAGATAGCATTTAGAAGACCACGCTCTAATAACTGGCAATTTCCCTTATCAAAAGAAGTGCTATGAGAAAAACTGCCTTTCACACAAAAAAATTTTGAAAATTAAGGCACACTGTATCCTACCTAATTCATAGTTTTGTTTTTTTACTATCCTCACTGGATATATTTCAAGGGATTTAATGTTAGTGTAGGTCTGGAAATAGCTTCCTCAACCTTTGTAATAAGGTTTATCCATGCTTTTAAATGTTATATCAACTATTAGCTGGTAGTGATCTAATCACTAATTGGCTCATCAACTATTAACCAAATAGTACCAGGCTTCTTTTTCAAACTCCCTAACAAGTTCTGTTTCTAGTAGGGGGCAAAATCTAGATTCAAATATGTATAATTATACTCTCAGGGCTTTTTGGAGAGAAATCTGGAACCCAAAATGACAGAAACTAAAAAATACAAGTTTAGATCCCATTTCACAGGTTTAATCTTAACAATCCCCTGCAGAAAAGAAAATCCCAGACCAATAAAAAAAAATTAGTAAAAGCAACACAGAAATAATTTGTCAATTATAATTGTGCAATAAATCTTGTCTCTGGTATTTTTTTTTTAAGATTTTATTTTTAAGTTATCTCCACACCCACTGTGGGTCTTAAGCTCACAACTCTGAGACGGAGTCAGGTTCTCTACCAACTGAGGCCGCCACGCCCCGATCCCTGATATTTGTCAGAAGACTGAGTTTAAATGTGGGTGCATTGACAGTAATAGCAAAAGAGAACTTTACAGATTGACATGAGCACTTAAAATAATTACAACAGGTGAGAGCAGTTTTATGAGGGTATTTTTTTTTTTTAAGATTGTAGTTATTTGACTCTTAGAGAGAAAGCACAAGCAGGAGGAGCAGGAGAGGGAGAAGCAGACTCCCTGCTGAGCAAGGAGCCTGACTCGAGGCTCAATCCCTGGACCCTGGCATCATGACCAGAACTGAATGCTGATGCTTAACTGAGTCACCCAGGCACCCCAGGGATTTTTCTAATAAGGGCTTAGGTTGTTAACTTTGTATTTGTAAGGCAAATAAAGGGAAGCAGGCAAAGTAGTAATCTGTTCTAAGTATACGGAATAAGAAGTTGAGTCATAAAGTTTAAGAGAGACATCATCACCTAGCTAAATGTCACATATAGCAACTTCATTTACTTTATGTTCTCTGATGTCATCATCTTCCCACAGTTTGGAATCACCCTATCAGTCTGGTTTGTCAGTAATGGGAAGGGTTAAAAACAACTGTGTCTCATGTTGAGATTTTTCCTATTCTAAGTTTTGCTACCAGTCAACTGTGGGCTGACAAAAGCATGAACAGCTCTAGGAGAAGGAAGAGGCTTTAAAAAGCTAATCTACATTTTGAAATGAAATGTATTTGAAGGTGCCTGGTTGGTTCAGTTGGTGAAGCATGCGACTCTTGATCCCAGGGTCATAAGTTCAAGCCCCACACTGGTCAAGGAACCTATTTAATTAAAAATAAGTAAAAAATAAAGTGAAATATATTTAAATTCTTTAACAATAATATTCTATCCCAAATAACACCTTATAGTATATACATACCTTGAGTTCATAGTATAGAAAATTAGACTATAGGGGCACCTGGGTGGCTCAGTTGGTTAAGGTACGGCCTTTGGCTCGAGTGATGATCCTGGAGTCCCGGAATGGAGTCCCACTTCTGGCTCCCTGCTCGGCCTCAAGTCTGCTTCTCCTTTTGACCCTCCCCCTTCCCATGCTCTCTCTCTCTCTCAAATAAATAAATATAATCTTAAAAAAAAAGAAAATGAGACTATAAAACAAGTGATATGGGTGATATATACTTATTAATATGTAAATTAACAATATTCTCTGGGATCAGAAGAAATCAGGTAAAGTTTTCTTTTAATTTCATGGTCTTTAGGAAAGGGAAGGTAGTATATATATACCCAAGAAGGGTAACTCTGTTTTCCACAACACTTCATTGTGCTCTTTCCATTATATATGGTAGGAAGTGACCAGAAGAAGGTTACATATATGTATACACATATATTAAACGTTAGATTTGGAGGAATATTAACACTATTTTGTTCAGCATCTTATAGGAATATGGGATAATGGGGAAATAGGATTAGTTTCAAAATTAATGGGAACTTTTTTCTGATTTTTTAGTTGTTCACCTGAAATTCTTTTTATGCTCCCTTTTCTAGGAAATAAGGGCTATAAAATACCATTTGGGTGCACCTGGGTGGCACAGTTAGTTAAGCATCTGACCCTTGGTTTCAACTCCAGCGATGCTCTCACAGTTGTGAGATTGAACCCCATGTCAGGCTCCACATTTAGCGTGGCATCTACTTAAGACTCTCTCTCTTCCACCCCCCTCTCCCATGCTCTCTCTAAAATAAAATTTAAAATCCTTTTTAAAATACCATTTTGGGGTGCCTGGGTAGCTCAGTTGGTTAAGCCTCTGCCTTTGGGTCAGGTCATGATCCCAGGGCCCTGGGATCGAACCCTTTGTCGGACTCTCTGCTCAGTGGAAAGGCTGCTTGTCCCTCTCCCTCTGCCCCTCCTCCCTGCTTGTGCTCTCTCTGACTCAAAATCTTTACCAAAAAATACCATTCGGGGCACCTGGGTGGCTCAGTCAGTTAAGCGTCTGCCTTCATGATCTTGGCTCCATGCTTATCATGCAGTCTGCTTGAGGTTCTCTCCCTTCTCTTCTGCCTCTGCGCCTAGTTGCACATGCATGCACGCTCTTTCTTAAACAAAATAAATATAAAATATTTTAAAAATTAAAAAAAATTAAATAAAGATCTTTTTTTTAAAAAAGAGCATATTCCTGACAGAAAATATAGTATATTTGAAGTAGGGGCAATGGAATTTGAGAGAGCTATGCAGTTTATTGTGGCTGTAGCTTAGGAGAGACTGTAGGTAAAGTAGAATGGTGAGATTTAAGGCTGGTGAGGTAGATTCAGGCCAAATCGGGAAGGGCCCAATATAGCTCTTTAAGGAGTCTGAACCTGATTCCGTTGGCAACAAAGAAATTTTTCTTTTTTAAAGATTTTTATTTATTTATTTGATAGAGATCACAAGTAGGCAGAGAGGCAGGCAGAGAGAGAGGGGGAAGCAGGCTCCCCACTGAGCAGAGAGCCCGATGTGGGGCTCGATCCCAGGACCCTGAGATCATGACCTGAGCTGAAGGCAGAGGCTTAAACCAATGAGCCACCCAGGCGCCCCAACAAATAAATTTTTAATAGTACTGATGCTATACTGTGGGTGCATGAGTTTCATGAGTGTCATATTTGTCTTTTGTGTTTCCCTCTCCTTCTGTCCCCGCCCCCCCACTTATGTTCTTTCTCACTCTTTCTCTCTCTCAAAATAAATAAAATCTTAAAATTTTTTACCTCAAAGGCCCTCAGATCACTTGAGTTCTGTGTTTCAAGGTTTGTTAGGTACTGCAACATGGAAATAAGCTAATATCTAACTCCCACATAATATCTAACATCGGGGGCTCGGTCCCAGGACTCCGAGACCATGACCCGAGCCGAAGGCAGAGGCTTTAACCCACTGAGCCACCCAGGTGCCCCTAAAGAAGTTTTTAGATCCTCTGTTTAGCATGTATAGCTTATTGCTTGATGTTCATGAAAAAAAAAAAGTGATTAAGTATTAACAGAGACAGATGTTTATTAATTTTCATCAATATGAGGAAAGGACAGGGATAAATGTGATAGTTGGTAAATTATTTCTATATCCAGATTTGCTGTCTGTCATAACTTCATACTAGCTATATTCCCATACACGCTTCATCTGTTTGATTCCACACATTTGAGAAACGATCCTGAAGAAATATTAAACTCCCATTTATTTCTGTTTTTAAGCACAATAGCTTAAGATGAGCATACAAATACTGCACTGAACTTTAGTTCTCCAGAACAACCCAAAAGTTTACAAAATGTGAGGCTGCAGAAAGAGATTTTTGAATGCAGGAATAGTCCAGAGTTACCTTCGTGTTCACCGAAATTGAAGATATTCCTAAGTGCCACTTAAAAATTATGAAAAATAAAAATGAAATACACACACATACACCCACACACACAGTCTGGAAATGGTATGGAGAGTCTAACATTCTCAGGAATTCAGGCTCTTTAAAGTTTTCCCCTCCTCTACCCCTATGACTCTTCTTGTCTTTATTTACTAAGATAGATGTGGAGTTCCGATCATCACATTCATGTCTCAGTCAGCAGGCTGGAGGATTGAAAGAAAAAAGTAAAAGAAGAGATGCCAGCACTCTTTATTGTTTTGTTTTGCTTAACTTTGCTTTGTTTTTCCAGCACTCTTAAAACAGTCTGCTAAAAGCTGTATTACAACCTTTCTACTTGTACCTCATTGACAACTCATGTGGCTACATCAATCTGCAAGAGTGAGACTGGGAGAATGGGAGTGTTTGATCCATGGGATTATGTGCCAGGCTAAAATCAGAGATGGCATGACTTAGGAAGATGAAAAGATGTTGAGATAGGTGGCTAATAGTCTCTATCTCAGACATGTTTACATATATTTTTTAAAGATGTTATTTATTGACAGAGGTCACAAGTAGGCAGAGAGGCAGGCAGAGAGAGAGGGGGAAGCAGGCTCCCCGCTGAGCAAAGAGTGCTATGCGGGACTTGATCCCAGGACCCTGAGATCATGACCAGAGCCGAAGGCAGAGGCCCAACCCACAGAGCCACCCAGGACGCCCCATAGACATTTTACATGTTATACCATTTGTAAAAAGATGGGGAGCAGGTGTCTGGGTGGTCCAGTTGGCTAAGTGTCAGACTCTTGGTTTCAGCTCAGGTCATGGTCTCAATCATGATATCAAGCTCCCCCTCAGGCTCTGCCCTCAGTGCAGAGTCTTGTCTGAGATTCCCTCCTCCTCTCCCCACCTGGTTCAGTCAGTACAGCTTGAGACTCTTGATCTCGGGGTGGTGAGTTCCAGCCCCATTTGGCACAGAGTTTAACATTTAAAAAAAAAGTAAGGTCAATCAGTTGTCATATTCAAAGACTTTTACTAAGTCCCCACTCTAGACCTTTTGAAGCATTTGACATAGTCTTACCCGCCATTCCTTTTTCTTGAAATGGTTCTCTTCTAGTTCTTATCACTCTCTATGACTGACTGGCCTTTCTCTGCTCTCTTCTAATTATAGGTTATTTCCCAAGTTCTATTCTTTTTTTTTTTTTTAAGATTTTATTTATTTATTTGACAGACAGAGATCACAAGTAGGCAGAGAGACAGGCAGAGATAGAGAGGGAAGCAGGCTCCCTGCCGAGCAAAGAGCCCGATGCGGGGCTTGATCCCAGAACTCTGGGATCATGACCTGAGCCGAAGGCAGAGGCTTTAACCCACTGAGCCACCCAGGTGCCCCCCAAGTTCTATTCTTGAAGCTCCCCTTCATCGTTAGTGGTTGCCTAACTTTCTTAATCACAATACCTTATTTGTTTATACACACACACACACACATACACAGTGGATTCTCATTATAGTAGTTAGGTTCTGTAAAGTCACCATGAACACCGGTTTAGTGAAAACTGAACCATTGCTCCTAGGAGAAATACAGGTTAGGTTTCTAAAAGCTTCTAGTCACATTTTGTCATTGATTCATATATAACCTTGTTTTATATGTGTTTCTGTTTAAAGACACCTTATTTAATATATTTTGTTGGTATATTAACATTGAATTCACAGCCAGCAACTGGCTAGGCGATTCACCAGAGTTGTCATCCTCACCCACGCTGGTGGCCACTTCATTCCAGCAGCTGCAGCCCAGCGTCAGGCCTATCTCAAGTTCTTCGACCAGTTTGCAGTGTAAAAGATGAACAAATGACTCTGTCCCTACATCCCCCACCCCCACATAACCTTGGGATACCCTCTGTATCCCCCTCCCACCCCACCCCAGGAGCTCAGCTACTGTCAGTGTTCCTCATCATCACTAATTAAGAGACAAGTATCAATTCTGAGACTCAGATTATTATAAGACCAGCTTTGCACTTAAGAAAAAAGAGATCAGGGGCACCTGGGTGGCTCAGTGGGTAAAGCCTCTGCCTTTGGCTCAGGCCATGGTCCCAGAGTCCTGGGATGGAGCCCCGCACTGGGCTCTCTGCTCCGCAGGGAGCCTGCTTCCTCCCCTCTCTCTCTGCCTACTTGTGATCTCTCTCTCTCTGTCAAATAAATAAATAAAATCTTAAAAAAAAAGAAAAGAAAAGAAAAAAGAGATCAGAAGGCCTTAGCAGAACTTGACATCTGATACTCAAACATGAAAAAGACCAGTGGACCCCTGGATAAGTGGAATGTGACGTGGGACTGTCGCTGATGGCTGTTGTGACCTCTGCATAATAAAGTGCTGGTGGCAGGGGGGAAAAAAAAGCCTGAACACAGCTTACCTCCCACATGCATTTTCTCCATGAGGCATGTCACAACCTTCTTGCACCTAGGAAACTTACACAGCACTTCAGTACACATGAGGGCTACTTTAAACAGTGAAAGAAAATGCAAAAAAATGTGTAACTAGACAATAAAAACACGTTAACAGTTTGAGAGCTGAAAGAAGACAATTGTACCGCAGCTGGAGATGTGCCCATCAGGCATCAGGTTTTTCACTGCTCTCTGCATGTCTGTGGATGATCAGGAATTTACAGATGTGGAATCTGTGAATGGGGACTGAGTGTATATGTGTACGTGTATTTACAAGTAAAAAACTTGTACTACCGGGGCATCTGGGTGGCTCAGTGGGTTAAAGCCTCTGTCTTCGGCTAGAGTCATGATCCCAGGGTCCTGGGGTCGAGCCCCACATCGGGCTCTCTGCTCAGCGGGGAGCCTGTTTCCCCCTCTCTCTGTCTCTGCCAGCCTCTCTGCCCACTTGTGTTCTCCGTCTATCAAATATATAAATAAAATCTTAAAACCTTGTACTACTAGTTAGTAATGTTATTAATGTACTTGTCTTTTATACTTGCCTCCAAACAAAACAAAACAAAAGCCCTTGAATTCCTTGAGGCAGGGATACAAACTTTATATCTCCATCATGGCAGTACCCTCTGAGGTTTGAGGGTGCTCTCACCTATTGCTGTTGTATATAATCCAAAGGTTCCTGAGAAGATGTAACAGCAGGGACCTACCAGTCAAATAAAAAAAATATATATTGTTGAAAGAGTAAATCTTGATTTCCTTTCCTACCCCAGTGAGTTTTCTACATAGAAAGCTTTAGCGATCTTTACCTCATTGCTTAAATCCTACAGAAAACCCTAAGGAGTCAGGTCCCTATTCCCTCTTCTCTGGACCCTACACAGGGTTCTCCATAGTAGCCCAGAAGCCTCCAAGAAACTTGAAGATCCAAACTCCATTGTTCGCCCTACTCTAGTAGTCTTATTTCCTCATGGTTTCTTTTCTTTTCTTCCTTTTTTTTTTTTTTTTTTAAAGAGAGCTTCAGGTGTGCTATATTCAGGGTGAAGGGAGAGCAGAGGGAGAGAATCTTAACCAGGCTCCTGGGCTGACTTAATGACCCTGAGATCAGGACCTGAGTCAAAATCAAAAGTTGGACTAGCCCCCCAGACGCCCCTCCTCATAGTTTTTTTTTTTTTTAAGATTTTATTTATTTATTTGACAGAAATCACAAGTAGGCAGAGAGGTAGGCAGAGAGGGGTGGGGAAGCAGGCTCCCTGCCGAGCAGGAAGCCCGATGTGGGGCTCCATCCCAGGACCCCGAGATCATGACCTGAGCTGAAGGCAGAGGCTTTAACCCACTGAGCCACCCAGGCAGCCCCCCTCCTCATAGTTTTTTAAAGGTAAAATTATTCTCCTCTGTTTGCCTAGGCAAGAGAATATGCTGTGTATGGAAGAGTTAGAGGAGGATGGGAAGTATTGTTTTATGTCCCATTATAAATTAGATCCTATCAATAGTTTTCTGCATTTCTATAGTAGCTTTTTAAAAAAAGATTTTATTTTTATTTATTTGTCAGAGAGAGAGCACACAGGCAGGCAGAGTGGCAGGCAGAGGCAGAGGGAGAAGCAGGGACTCAATCCCAGGAGACTGGGATCATGACCCGAACTGAATGCGGCCACTTAACTGAGCTGCCCAGGCATTCCTCTGTGGTAGCTTTAATACAGAATATATTGTAATTCCTGGGAGGTTACCATGTCCTACTCTGAGATGGAAGTTGGGAAAACTACTTCACAACTTCAAAATTTGTATTTTTCATTTTCAAGGGGGAAGAGAAAGCATAGCAGAAGAGCTTTGGGGTAATTAGGGGCAGAGGCTTGTGTAAATCCCAGCTATCCATTTCTAGGTCCTCTTTTTATGGCTTTTTCAAGGTCCCCTATCCTCCTGCAAATACCTATGACAGTAGGAGGTTTCACGTGTGTGCCTAGGTGTTCCGTATTTGATGTTCTTCACACTTCCTGGGACAAGAGTAGGAGCAAAGAAAGACTTTTTTTTTTTTTTAATTTACTATCTTACCCTTTTTTTTAAAAAAATGATTTTGTTTATTTATTTATTTGACAGAGTGAGAGAGATCACAAGTAGGCAGAGAGGAAGGCAAAGAGAGAGGAAGGGAAGCAGGTTCCCTGCTAAGCAGAGAGTCCAATGCTAGGCTCGATCCCAGCACCCTGAGATCATGACCTGAGCCGAAGGCAGAGGCTTAACCCACTGAGTCACCCAGGCGCCCCCCGCCTTTTTAAAAAATAAGAGTTAAAAATGATTGCCCAGTCTTAGCATCTGGCTAGGGTAGCCCTGGGTAAAGAAACCAAAGTTGTACCCAACTAAAGTAATCCCCATTTTAATGGAACTGTTCATTTCCCAGCATTGTGGTTTCTCCCTGCAATTTTGGTGGAGGCTTTCCTGAGCTATTTGGACAATATAAAAATAACCAGAAATGCTCAACGGGGAGGAAGTCAAGAGTTTTTATTATTAGGTCCCAAGTGACTCTTATTGCTGGAGATGTGAATTGCTCACCACCATCCTTGTCTTTATTTTAAACAACAAAATATGAAAATTATTTGCTCCCTGACTCAACTCTCCAACATACAGTTGGCCAAGAGCAGTTAGCAACTTTCATCCTTAATTTGTATCATTTAGAAGCTGCCACTTTCCCAGCCAAGGTTGCCAGTTGGATCTAGGCGGTGGCTGCCTCTTTAACCCCAAATTATACCAAAATGGAAAGGCAGAGAAGATCTGACTTGATGATTTCTAAGAACTGGATCGATTAATGGGTGGGACTACACAGGTACCTCTTGGGACAGAGGTCAGGAATCTTTCTGCTTAATTCCGAAACCAAAGTGTGATTTCTGTGGATCAAAATGTTCATGCTTGATTAGATACTGGTTTGAAAAACAAAATCAGCTATAAATGACATTGGGAAGGGGTGCCTAGCAGTCTCAGTCAGAAGAGCATGTGACTCTTCAGCCCCACATTGGTGTTGAAATTGCTTAAAAATAAATAAACCTTAAAAAAGGACATTGGGGAATTCTGAACATAGATTTTTGTATTCAATGATTAGTGAATTATTAATTTTTAGGTACAATAGTGGTATCATAGTCTTGTAAAAGAAAACTCCGGTGGGGGAGGTGCCTAGATGACTCTTGATTTCAGTTCAGGTCCTGATTTCAGTCATGGGATTGGCCCCACCTTGGGCTCTGTGGTCAGCCAGGAGTCTGTTTGAGATTCTCTCCCTCTACTCCTCCTGTACCCGCCTGTCCTGCTTACATGCACTTGGGCTCTCTCTATCTCTCTCAAATATTTTTTTTAACTTTTTTTTTTTTTGGAGATGCATGATAATGAGGATGGAAGTGCCATGACATCTTGACATCCGATTTTCTTTAAAGTTTTCAGCAAATAAACTAATATGTCAGTATATTAATTGTTGATTCTGTAAAGGAATATAGTTACTCATTGTATTAATCTTTCTACTTTCCTCTGTGAAAATTTTCATATTAAGAATGTATATGTAGGGGTGCCTGGGTGGCTCAGTGGGTTAAGGCCTCTGCCTCCGGCTCAGGTCATGATCCCATGGTCCTGGGATCGAGCTCCGCATCGGTGGATCTCTGCTCGGCGGGGAGCCTGCTTCCTCCTCTCTCTCTGCCTGCCTCTCTGCCTACTTGTGATCTCTGTCTGTCAAATAAATAAATAAAATCTTAAAAAAAAAAGTATATGTATACAAAACAATTCTTTTTTTTAAAAGACTACTTTTTAAAAAGATTATTTTTTAAAAGATTTTATTTATTTGACAGAGAGAGATCACAAGTAGGCAGAGAGGCAGGCAGAGAGAGGGGAAGCCGGCTCCCCCCTGAGCAGAGAGCCCGACGTGGGGCTCGATCCCAGGACCCCGAGATCATGACCCGAGCTGAAGACAAACACTTAACGGACTGAGCCACCCAGGCACCCTTTATTTATTTATTTGACAGAGATCACAGTAGGCAGAGAAGCAGGCGGGGGGTGTGGGGGGGAAGCAGGCCCCCCGCTGAGCAAAAAGCCCAACATGGGGCTCGATCTCGGGGCCCTGAGATCATGACCTGAGCTGAAGGCAGAGGCTTTAACCCACTGACCTACCCAGGTGCCCCTACCAAACAATTTTTACACATGAAGAAATCAAGTAAGTAGTCTCACACGTTTTCCTATGCCTACTGTAACTCCCTCACAGAAGTGAGAATCCATTTTTTAAAAAGAACCATTTGAATCTACCTACTTCCATCACCATTTCTCCTCTTCACATTCTGTCTTTGGAAACAAAGTCGATGCTTCTCCTTTGTATTTAAAGATTAGTATTTAAAGATCACCTTTAGGTTTTTCTTTCTTTCAGCTTCCTTTCCTCTACTTCATGAGAAGCAACTCTCAATTTCTTACATTCCTGGGTAGGGGAGAGGAGAAAGAGAGAAATTTTGTACCTTGATTTTGTCACACTCTAAATCACGAGATAACTCGTAAAGTTGCCACTGTCTACCCAGTGCTTAAATTTTATTGTTGAAACAATTTTATTTTTATTTACTTATTTTTTAAAGATTTTATTTTGTTTATTTGACAGAGAGAGAGATCCTAGGTAGGCAGAGAGGCAGGCAGAGAGGTGGGGGAAGCAGGTCCCCATTGAGCCGAGAGCCTGATGCGGGGCTCGATCCTAGGACCCCGAGATCATGACCTGAGCCAAAGGCAGAGGCTTTAACCCACTGAGCCACCCATGCGCCCCTGTTGAAACAATTTTAATTCAATTTTTTTTGTTGGCTGTGCCTGGGTGGCTCAGTCCGGTTAAGCATCTGACTGTTAATCTTAGTTCAGGTTTTGATCTGAGGGTCATGAGTTCAGGCCCTGTGTTGGGCTCCACATTGGGAATGGAACTTACTTAAAATAAAATAAAATAAAATAAAATAAAATAAAATAAAATAAAATAAAATAAAACAAAACAATAAACATGTTTATTTCCCTAATAGTTTAGGGCCTTCTTTCCCTATTGGGCTTGGTGGGGAATGAGATGTTAAATTTATTAACAGGCCATGGGTAAAATATAATGAGTAAAGTGAACGTCAGTATATTCCCAAATAAAGTGTTTTCTGCAGATAAGTTTTAAACTATATTTTATTGGCTTTAACTTCCCTTAAAATGGATTGCGAATTGACTACAGTTCTCTGTGCAACTCCTAAGAAGCAGATATTTTTGGTATATTCTCCATCCTGTAAGTGTAGGCTTCTTTGCACCTTAAAGCCAAATTCAAGGAGGAAGATGTTTATGTCAGAGAACCTGTTTTCCTATTTGGCTCAAGTTCAACAGATGTAATAATGGATGAAATGAGACACATTCATGTTTTCTTACTGTGGTCAGAAAAAAAAAGAAAGATCTTAGTATCTAGTTTTCTTTAAGCTAGTTGATCTAGAATTGGATAAGACAAACTCAAATCCACCACATACTTTACTGCTTCCAGCTCTTTTGCAGATATCACAAAAACAGTCATTTCTTTAAGTGAAGACATCTCTGAAGGATATGACTAGCTATTCTATCTAAATGTTTCTGGCCCATCATATTGCAAATAAATAGCCTTTGCTGCATAACAAACCACCCCAGTGTGGCTTTACAATTTATTATTATTATTTTGGGTGTTGGCTGGCCACAGCTGTGTGGCTTTTCTGCTCCATGTGGTATCAGCTGGGGTCACTCATGTGACTGGCATCTAGAGGCTTGACTAAGTCTGAATGATCCAATATGGCCTCCCACATTGGTCAGTAGGTGTCTGCTGTTGGCTGGCACTTTCCTCTCCACATAATCTCTCCAGCAGGATAGCTGGACTTTGCTGCAAAGCTCCAAGAAAGTGAAAAGTAAAAACTACCAAGTGTCTTGAGTCCCGACTCTCAAATTGTCACAGTTTTGTTTCCACAATAATCTCATGGTTAAAGCAAGTAACAAGGGCAGTCCAGATTCAAGGGGTGGGGAAATAAATGCCACCTCTTGATGAGAAAAGCAGCAGGCATGGGCGCCTGGGTGGCTCAGTGGGTTAAGCCGCCGCCTTCAGCTCAGGTCATGATCTCAGGGTCCTGGGATCGAGTCCCGCATCGGGCTCTCTGCTCGGCAGGGAGCCTGCTTCCTCCTCTCTCTCTCTGCCTGCCTCTCTGCCTACTTGTGATCTCTCTCTGTCAAATAAATAAATAAAATCTTAAAAAAAAAAAGCAGCAGGCATATGTAGGAATGGGAGGAGTTCTGCTGGTCATCATCTTTGCAGATAATCTATTACACATGAGGAAAGAGAAGACTAAAAAGAGGGAAAAGAATTTGAAGTTGAAAAGAGGAGAAATGAGATGAAAGAGGGAAAAAACAGTATAGGTATTCTTCTACAATGCTTTTTTGGTTAATATTCTTGAATTTCCCCTGAAAAACTAGCTGAATGTATAAATGAGTAAATATGAATATATGTTTGTTTTTAGTAAAGGATGGCAGCATCATGCATTTTGTCCACCCCCTTGTTCTTAAGCCCAGGATGTGAGGGAAAATTCATATATATGTTGTACAGAATATATAAATATACATATAGATATAGTATTTATATATGAACTGTTCTATTTAGAATATAGGTTAAGAAAAACTGCTCAAGGGACGCCTGGGTGGCTCAGTTGGTTAAGCAGCTGCCTTTGGCTCAGGTCATGATCCCAGCGTGCTGGGATCGAGTCCCACATCAGGCTCCTTGCTTGGCGGGGAGCCTGCTTCTCCCTCTGCCTCTGCCTGTCATTCTGTCTGCCTGTGCTCGCTCTCTCCCCCTCTCTCTCTCTGATAAATAAATAAAATCTTAAAAAAAAAAGAAAAAGAAAAACTGCTCAAGAGGTGCCTGGGTGGCTCAGTCAGTTAAGCGTCTGCCTTTGGCTCAGGTCATTATTCCAGGGTCCTGGGATCGAGCCCTGCATCAGGTTCCCTGCCCAGCAGAGAGCCTGCTTCCTCCCTCTCTCTCTGCCTGCCTCTCTGCCTACTTGTGATCTCTGTCAAATAGGAAAATAGAATCTTTTGAAAAAAATACCTACTTTATTGGGTTATTATTAGGATTAAATAAGATAATATATTTAGCCTGGAATCTAATAAACACTAGATAAATATTATTCTTATTAAATCTAGTAAGTCTGCTCTCATATGATAGAGAATCTTCCAGTAGGATACTGTCAGGGAGGGTTATGGCCCCAATGCCAGTCTAAGGTAATTATTTTGGCCTTCTGGGTTGAGGACCTTATAACTTACTTATTTTGCTTTTCTCCCTGTCTTTGTAGACAAGCAAAGAGATGATCAAAACTGCGATCTTTTCAGTAGGTGAACATTAGAAATTACCTAACCTTGCATATCATGAGTAAATCCTCAGAGGAACTCAACAGAACCTAACTTATATTTGAGGTGCTATTATCAAATAATAATACCTAAAATTTGTAGACTGTTTCAGAGTTTATATTGCCCTTTCATATCCATTATATAATTCTCACCATTCTGCCAGGTATTATCCCCAATTTACATGTAAGAAACTGAGTTTCAAGGGGATCAAATTAAATTCATACCCAATACCACATAGCTATTAAGTGGCAGAATTGGTATTTGAATCTGGTGTTACAATATCTATAATTTAGTTTAAAATATTTCAGTAGAGAGAGTAAAATATTATGGTTATGTTAGGTTAAAAATTATACTCTAGGTGCAACTAGCATTCTAATTGGGAATTCACATGCCAGAGCGATTGCTAGAAGCACTTCAGTCCTCTTAGCTCTAATCACCATTAGATATTTTGCTTATTTTTTTTTTTTTATTTTTTCTTTATTTATCTGACAGAGATCACAAGTAGGCAGAGAGGCAGGCAGAGAGAGAGGAGGAAGCAGGCTCCCTGCAGAGCAGAGAGCCCGATGCGGGGCTCGATCCCAGGACCCTGGGATCATGACCTGAGCCGAAGGCAGAGGCTTAACCCACTGAGCCACCCAGGTGCCCCGATATTTTGCTTATTAAACCAATGAATGACAGAAACTAATTTATATTGGAGACATTAATGGATTGTTAATTGGAATAATGGACGTTAGGGATGGGCTCTCATTGCTGAAAATAGTTATGTTGTGGATGAGCTGAAATAATCAAAGTGCTTTTCATGCTTATATGAAATGGTAATAGTACATGAAATCATAAAACACAAAAGCATTCCAGTTAAAATCTATCAAGACCTATGGCCTATGTCCTTAGGGATGGAACTTAACACTTCATTTACCTAAAAGGTTCAGTGTCGGGCGCCTGCCTGGTGCAGTTGGTTAAGCTCCTGCCTTCTGCTCAGGTCATGATCCCAAGGTCCTGGGATCAAGTCCTATATCCCGCTCCCTGTTCAGCAGGAAGCCTGCTTCTCCCTTTCCCTCTGCCGCTTCCCCTGCTTGTGCTCAAGCTCTTTCTGTCAAATAAATAAACAAAATCTTCAAAAAATAGGTTTTAATATCCCTCTTTCAATAATTGATAGAATAAAGAGACTAAAAATTAGTACAGATACAAAAGACTTGAACAACATTACCAGTTGACTTAACCTAATTCACATTTATAGAACACTCCACCTAACCACACCAGAATACACACTCTTTTCAGATACACACCGAACTTTTACGGAGATAGATCATATTCTGAGCCACAATACAAGTTTCAATACATTTATAAAGATTTCTGTCATATAGGATATGTTCTAAGCTCATAATGGAATTAAATTAGCAGAATAGCAGAAAGATATCTAGAAAATGCTCCAGTATTTTAAACTAAATAAAACAATTCTAATTATCACAAGTCAAAGAAGAAATTGAAGGGAAATACTATTTGAACTAAATGAAAATACCAAATTTGTGGAATTCTGTAAGGCAGTACTTTTGGGGAAGTTTGTTCTAAACCTACTAACTTCATAGCATTTAAAAGAAACAGACTCTTGATTTATACAGCAACGTGAATGAATCTCAATCACTAACAGTGAAAGGAGTCAGTTAAAAAAAGTTTATCTTACATAATTACAATTCTAATTTTTTAAAATTCTGGAAAATGCAAATTTACCTCTAGTGACAAAATAGATCAGCGGTTATCTGGTGCCAGAGTTTCTGGTGGGGAAAGAGGAGGGATTACAAAGGTGCACTATGAAAGCTTTTGGGAGTGATTGATAGGTTAATTTTTATTTTGGTGATGGTGTACGAGTATAGAAATATGTCGAAATTATCAATTGCACACTTTAAATATGAGCCTTTTATTGTGTATCAGTTATAGCTCAATAAATTATTTGAAAATTAAACTGAAAAAGAGGAGCGCCTGGGTGGCTCTGTGGGTTAAGCCTCTGCCTTTGACTCAGGTCATGATCTCAGGGTCCTGGGATCAAGCCCCGCATCGGGCTCTCTGCTCAGCAGGGAGCCTGCTTACCCCTCTCTCTCTGCCTGCCTCTCTGCCTACTTGTGATCTCTCTCTGTCAAAAATCAATCAATCAATCAATCAATCAATCAAACTTAAAAAATATTTGAGCCTTATTATGGGACATGTATTAGGAATACAAAAACCAATGAACTCCATTTTCACAAGGAGTTCTCACTGGAGTATGGACCCCAGTCTTCAGGAGCCAGGCATCATGTATGTATGTGCAGCTACCAGGCAAGAAAATATAAAGCTTAAAGCACTCTAGAAAGGCCAAATGTAAAAGCAATAAAATCCAAATACTATATTTAAATATCTTATACTTATTAAACATTTTTGTGGGCTGATCGTTTTATCATTCCTGGTATAGATGAATAAGGGCAAAAGTATGCCAGGGACAAGGTATGAGAATATTTTAGGAAAGAACATAGGAGGAGGATTGCAAAATAAAACAGCTTGTTTTAATTAAACAGTGTTATGTATTTGGGAAGACTGGAACATAAAGTTTAAGTGAGAGGCCAGTACCTGTTCCTTTATAATAAAAATATAAAGTTCCAACAATTTGTGTAGTATTTGCTTAGTTCTATCACCAGACTGGATGACAGCAGCGGAGGAGGGGTCTTAGAAGTTCACAGCTGATGGGGTGCGTGGGTGGCTCAGTGGGTTAAGGTCTCTGCCTTGGGCTTGGATTGAGCTCCATATCATGCTCTCTGCTCTGCAGGGAGCCTGCTTCTCTTCCTCTCTCTGCCTGCCTCTCTGCCTACTTGTGGTCTCTGTCTGTCAAATAAATAAATAAAATCTTAAAAAAAAAAAGAAGTTCATAGCTGAGTTGTTTTACCTATAGAAATAGCATGTGAATACTAATTTCATCAGAAGCTGTCTTACACTCATGAGCTATTCCTTCCCTAGGCCTGAAAATGGAAGCCATTCTTGGATGATTAAATCAAACAACCCTGATATCTACATGACCAGGACTATACTATGGACAATGCTCAGAAATTGTATGTCATATCATAATTGTTTCCAATTGTTCTTGAATTAGTTCCACTAAAATATTTTTTTAAAGATTGTATTTATTTATTTGACAGTGAGAGAGGGAACACAAGCAGGGGGAGTGGGAAAGGGAGAAGCAGGCTTCCCGCAGACTGGGGAGCCCAGTGTGGGGCTTGATCCCGGGACCCTGGGATCATGACCTGAGCTGAAGGCAGATGCTTAGTGACTGAGCCACCCATGCACTCCAGTTCCACTAAAATAGATACATTAAAAAGGGTCTGCATCTATATGTAGTGTCATCAAGAAACTATAAAGCATTAACCCCCCCTTTTTTTTTTTTAAATTCTAGGTAGTTAATGTACAGTGTAATAGTGGTTTCTGGAGTAGAATTCAGCGATTCATTACTTACATATTAACACCCAGTGCTCATCACAAGTGCCCCCCTTAATACTCATTACCCATCTAGCCCCCCCCACTTCCTTCCAACACCCCTCAGTTTGCTCTTCATCATTAAGAGCCTCTTATGCCTTGTGTCCTTCTCTCCTTTTTTCTTTTCCCCCTTCCCATATGTTGATGTTTTCTTTCTTAAATTCCACATATAAATGAGATCATGTTGTTTGTCTTTTCTGACTTATTTCACTTAACATAATAGAGTCTAGCCCCATCCATATTGTCGCAAATGGCAAGATTTCATTCTTTTTGATGGCTGAATAAAATTCCGTTATATAATATTCACATATATGAATGTGTTGTGTGTGTGTGTGTGTGTACCACATCTTCTTTATCCATTCAACAGTCGAGGGACATTTGGGCTGGCTCCACAGTTTGGTTATTGTTGATGCTTCTATAGACATTGGGTGCATGTATTCTTTTGAATCTGTATTTTTATGTCCTTTGGGTAAATACCTTGTATGCAATTGATGGACAGTAGGGTAGTTGTATTTTTTTTTTTTTTAAAGATTTTATTTATTTATTTGACAGAGAGAAGTTACAAGTACACTGAGAGGCAGGCAGAGAGAGAGAGAGAGAAGGAAGCAGGCTCCCTGCTGAGCAGAGAGCCCGATGCGGGACTCGATCCCAGGACCCTGAGATCATGACCCGAGCCGAAGGCAGCGGCTTAACCCACTGAGCCACCCAGGCGCCCCAGGGTAGTTGTATTTTAAACAATCGGAGGAGCCTCCATAGTGTTTTCCAGGGCAGCTGCACCAGTTTGCATTCCAAAAACATTAACCTTTTAAGATTGAGTCTAAATATCCTTTCTTAATGTTATGCTATAACCAGATACATCAACTTGATTTATTACCATATCAATAATTATAGTATTATTCATTATATTTTAGCTAAAGTTCTCAAACCACACTTATCCATGAAACCCTAAAAAGAAATCAACAAAATGAAATAAACAAAAATGCTGAAATACCTTACTGCTTGAGAGAAAAAAAAATGAATTAAAATCTATAGGCTGCTTCAATGCTGAATACTCCCTAAATGAATAGGTTTAGAGATGTGTAGAGAAATACATGGAGACCAAGTTAAGAAATTTAGAATGTTGTTATTTGCCTTTCCTATCAGACTAATTTCCGGGAGGGCAGATCTGTGTTTTATTCTCTGTTGGGTGCTTAATGTGTAGCTAATGGTAGGAATTGAAGGATTTATTGAACAAATATGGATTCCCATTTGTTTTCTTTTTTCTTTTTTTTTTTAAAAAGATTTTATTTATTTATTTGACAGACAGAGATCACAAGTAGGCATAGAGGCAGAGAGGCAGGAAGGGAAGCAGGCTCCCCACTGAGCAGAGAGCCCGATGCAGGGCTCGATCCCAGGACCCTGAGATCATGACCTGAGCAGAAGGCAGAGGCTTAACCCACTGAGCCACTCAGGCGCCCCAAGAATTTTAATTAAGACTTATATTGAACAAAGGATTTCATGACTAAAGTTTTAAAGTTGCTGCTTTATTCAACAGAGATTTAAGTGGGAGATGCTTTTACTTTCTAAGTTTTATTTATAAGTTTCTCTTACTGAGAACGTAAGCAGGGGGAGAGGGAGACAGAGAATCCCAAGCAGACTCCACACTCAGTGTGGAGCCCAACTTGGGACTTGATCCCAGGACTCTGAGATCATGACCCTCCTCAAAATCAAGAGTCAGGAGCTTAACTGACTGACTCACCCAGGCACCTTGGGAGAAGCTACTTTATGGAGGCAAAAGGCAAGCACAAGTGTAGAGGGATTCTTAGTGCAGTATAGAAGAACAATTAGGGAACTATGCTCAGGTTTTTTTTTTCTTTTGTTTCTTTCCTTTCTTCCTTCTTTCCTTCCTTTTCTTTCCCCCCTCTCCCTCCCTTCCTTAAGACTTACTTATTTGAGAGGGCGAGAGAGAGTGAACAAGTGGGGGACAGAGAGAGGGAATCTCAATCTTTCCCGCTGCGCAGACAGCTGGATGTGGGGCTTGATCCCAGGACCCTGGGGTCATGACCTGAACCCAAAGCAGAGGCCTTAACCCACTGAGCCACCCTGGTGCCCACCCCTCACGTGGTTTTCAATTAAGGCAGTTGCATTAGGAATGAAGAGGGGGAAGAGACAGAGAATATTTAGAAAGTAAAAATTGTAGGGAACAGCTGTGAAGGGAGCCTGTGACAGGATTAGTTTGACACTGAGGTTTCTTTTCTTCCCTTAAAATAATTTTTTAGGGCGCCTGAGTGGCTCAGTGGGTTAAGCTGCTGCCTTCGGCTCAGGTCATGATCTCGGGGTCCTGGGATCGAGTCCCACATCGGGCTCTCTGCTCAGCAGGGAGCCTGCTTCCCTCTATCTCCCTCTCTGCCTGCCTCTCCATCTGCTTGTGATCTCTCTGTCAAATAAATAAATAAAATCTTAAAAAAAAATAATTTTTTAAAAATACAATTAACATAGAGGCACCTGGCTGGCCCAGTCAGTAGAGTGTGCGACTCTTGATCTTAGGGTCGTTGAGTTCAATCTCCATGTTGTGTGTCCAGATTACCCAAAAATAAAAAAATCTAAAAAAACCCCAACTAGGCATTTATCATAAATGGTTACCATCCTAACCATTTTTTAAGTCTATAGTTTGGTGAGATTAAGTATATCCACATTGTTGTGTAACCCTCACCATCTATCTTCAGAACTTTTTCATCTTCCCCAACTTAAATTCTGTCCCCATTAAACATTAATTCTTCCTCTTCCTCCTCCGACCCCTCGCAAACACCATTCTATTTCTGTCTCTATGAATCTGACTAATCTAGATACTTTATATAAGTGGAATCATACAATCCTTATCTTTTTGTGACTGGCTTATTTTTATATAGCTTATTTTATATAGCTTAATGTCCTTATTTTGTTGTTGATCTATAGTTTTTTTTTAAGGATTTTATTTATTTGACATAGAAAGAGGGAACACAAGCAAGGGGTGTGTGAGAGGGAGAAGCAGGCTCCCCACTGAGCGGGGAGCCCGATGTGGGGCTGGATCCCAGGACCCCGGGATCACAACCTGAGCCAAAGGCAGACGCTTAACAGCTGAGCCACCCAGGCGCCCCTATAGGTTCTTTATATATTTTGGATACTATCCCCTCATCAAGATAGATCCTTTACAAATATTTCCTCACAATCTGTAAGTTGTCCTTTTCTTTTTTAGTAAGATTTTACCTATTTGTGAAAGAAAGGGTGAGGTCATTTGCTGAGCAAGAAGCACAATGTGGGGCTCAATCCCAGGACTCCAGGATCATGACCTGAGCCGAAGGCAGACTGAGCCACACTACCTTTTTTTTTTTTTTTTTTTTTCCAAGTAATATCTATATACAACATGGGGCTTGAATTTACCACCCTTCGATCAAGAGTCATATGCTCTTCTGACTGAGCCAGCCAGGCACTCCTCCATACTTTGTTGCCTATGCTTCTGGTATCACATAAAATCATCGGAAAATCAAAAGCATGAAGCTTTTCTCCTGTTTTCTTCTTAGAGTTTTATGGTTTTAGGTCTTACATTCTTTTGTAGTTAATTTCTATATTTGGTATCCACTAAGAATCCAACTTCATTCTATTCCATGTGGATATCCAGTCTTCCCAGCACCATCTGTTGCAGACTAGGTTTCTTTTTTATAGAGCCAAATTGGCAACTGTGTCATTCATGAGCTGTGTTAACCGGGAAAACACAAAGGAAAATTTTGACAAGGCAGACAGATAATGGAAGTAATTTTGTGGATCTTGAAAAAAGATCAAACAAATTTAAGAGAAACCAAAGGGATGTTAAGGAGACTAAAGGACAAATGTGACTATGCATGAATGCCCACTGGAGTTATCAACTAGGTAACTTGAGAGCCATTTCGTGGAAAGCCATACTACTGTGGTCTGGAAAGAGAATGAACAGAGCTACCTCTTTCATAGATAAATCATGGGAACAAAGTTGGAGTGAAAAGAAATTTGCAGGATGATACAGAGTGTACAGTTTTGCTTAAAGTTTTCAAAGTCTGTAGATCACTAAATGCTTTGGGTACATAAATATGTATTGAGAGAATATCAACTTACATACAGAAATTATGAAACACTAGTTCATGACAGTGGTATCTCTGAGGGAGGGAATCGGTCTGAGGAAGGATATAAAGGGGTCTCTGCACCTATCTGTATGGTTTAATTTCTAAAAAATAAAACAGCTGAATGACAGGTACACATACAGTTCTTACCTGCATGTCTGAAGTTTACTTCCCAAATAAAAAGTAAATCTGCTAATGGAGAAACATGGAGAGACAGAGGGGCTAACTAAATTGGCCTACTGTTTTCTTTCCCCTTTAGAAATCAGAATGGTCTTTCAGTAAATAACCAGTGCCAGTTTCGCAGATTCTTAGCAAAATGCTTCTAACAGACCTATATGTTTTGGGGTTATCAGGTTTTTTTTTTTTTTTTTTAAGATTTTATTTATTTATTTGATAGATCACAAGTAGGCAAGAGAGGCAGACAGAGAGAGGGGGAAGCAGGCTCCCTGCTGAGCAGAGAGCCAGATGTGGGGCTTGATCCCAGGACCCTGGGATTACAGCCTGAGCTTAAGGCAGAGGCATTAGCCCACTGAGCCACCCAGGTGCCCCCCACTTTTTTTTAACAGATGAGGTCAGAGATTACTTAAAATATCATTGTTAAATAGTCTATTTAGGGGTGCCTGGGTGGCTCAGTTGGTTTAGCATCTGCCTACGGCTCAGGTCATAATCTTGGGCTCCTGGGATCAAGGCTCCCTGCTCAGCACCAAGTCTGCTTCTCTCTCTCCCTCTGACCTTCCCCTCCACTGGTCCTCTCTTTGCCTCTGCTCTCAAATAAATAAAATCTTTCAAAAAAAAAAAAGTCTACTGAGTATTTGAATAGAGACTTAATCATTTTAAGAATCAGGAAAGTAATTCAAAAATTTTGCTCATCCCATACATTCCCTAATTTGAGAACCAAGATTTTTATCATTCTGTGACAGAGAAAGTTAGTTGTACATTCCTTTTTTAAAAAAACTTTTTAAGTATTTTGTCAGAGAAAGCAAGTGAGTGAGAGAGCATGCACAAGCAGGGGGAGCAGCAGGCAGAGAAGCAAGTTTCCTGTTGAGCAAGGAGCCTGACATGTAAGTTGATCCCAGGACCCTGGGATCATGACCTGTGCTGAAGGCAGATGCCTAACCAACAGAGCCACCCAGGAATCCCAGCCTTGAGAAGTTCTGTTCAGCAACTGAACTGTTCTACCCTGGTAAAATGGAAGGTCATTAATCTCAGCCAGATGTCAACTTGTGGTTCTCCAGGTAGTCTACCACTTCTTACTAATACAGCCTACCACAATGAAAAGACTCTACTTAGAGAGTAGTTGTCTTTGGAGGAAGTCGTTTAATTTTTTTGGTCCTCAACTTTCACTCACATCTGTTAGAACACTATTCAAGGGCACCTGGCTGGCTCAGTCAGAGCAGCGTATCACTGTTGACCTAGGGGTTTTGAGTTTGAGCCTCATGTTGGGTGAAGAGATTAAATAAACCCAAAAAAACCTGAATTCAGTAATAGAAATGGATAAACTTCTTTGGTCTCCAATGCCTTCTACCATGTTAGTCTGATCCATTCCCATCTTAACATTCCTTCCAGGTGTATTAACACTTATTTGTTTTAGGATTCTTACCTCTACGTTTACTTTTAGCCTTCCCATTTCCAAATTTTAGTCTTCTGCTTTTCCTCCAAACCATTTTCTAACAACCCAAACTCAGACGCTTTACTCTTCTCTTAGGACTTCTATGGAGTTATGTGTATTTTTCATTCACTGGCTAATCATTGTTTATTAGTTTGCCTCATTTTCCACTTACTGTCCTAGCATAATTATGGCTACCCTAATCATAATTTATTTTGTACATTAAAATGTTGCTATAGTGTATGCCTGACAGCAGAGTGTTTATACTGTATACAACAGTCAAAAACTCCTTTCATGACATACCTCTGCATTTTGTACAAAGTGCAGTCTTTTCATCCATATTAATTATGCACCCTACCCTCTCCAACCCTGTACCAAGCTCCTACATATCAAGATGTAACCACTGTGAACTGCTTGCTTCCCAGAGGCCAGATGATATATATATATATTTTTTTTTCAAGGACTGTAGGCCAGAAAAGAGGCTGATGATTATTAAATATAGAAGACGATTTGCTAACAGTTAACATGTGGGAAAGAATATGGAAAGGAGAAACTTTACATGTAAGTTGTATTCTCTTAAGACAAGGAAGTTCTAACAGACAGCCTAGTATAGTATCTTTAAGAGATGAAAGACTGACATCTTAAGTGAGGAATCTGCGGCACTAAACCTTCTCAAACTCAAGCTGAGGCCTTAAGGTAAATTACATGTTTTCATTTCTAGAGACTTCATGGTTTTTTTGGGGGGGGGGGGGCAGGTGGGTGGAAGGAGGGAAAAGAGACCAAGCACCCACTGAGTTCATCCAACAAGAAGCCATAACTTTATTAATGATAGAAACAGTACAAATTTCAAACCAAGCTGCAGTTATTCTTTTGAAACACCAAAAAAAGGTCCTCGTTTTCAGATGGTTACATTGTTAATTCCTGTAAGAAAAGAGATCATTAGAAGTAGTTAAAGGCAAACTGGAATTCAGGTCCCTAAATATGAGGTAATTCAGAATAGGCTTTGGAATGAAGCTTCCTAAACTGGTTGATCTTAAGTACAGAAAATAAAGTCACCCCGAACTGGTCAGGGCCGAAGAAGTCAAGGAATAAAGGCTTTAACACTTACCATAATAGCATTTACAATATCATTACTGTTGTTCTTCAGGGCTCGGACTGCCTTTGCTCTTGACACATTTGCTTGTGACATGACCAATTCTATGTCCTTAACCTCTACACCGGTTTCATCAACCTAAGAGAAGGAAGAAAAACACAATAACCCAAAGGCCAAGAAAAATTCTGGTAGTTCTTTGGAGACAGGAGTCTCTTAAATCTAGTTCTTAATATAACTCAGAAACTATTTAAGTCAATTGAGTTCGAGAGCCTAAAGCAATGTAGAACGCACCCATCAATACGAGGTAATACTGGGTGCCTGGGTGGCTCAGTTGGTTAAGCATCTGCCTTTGGCTCAGGTCACGCTCCTGGGGTCCTAGAATTGAACCCCAAGCAGCCCCAAGCTGCTTCTCCCTCTGCCTCTCTCTCATGGATAAATAACAAATTTGTATTACAAATAATAATATATTATATGTACTATTATAAATAAAATCTTAAACACAAAATACTATCTGGAGAGGATTAAAAGTATAAAAGATTTCCCTATATACCTCTTCCTCTTCACTCTCCTCTTGTACAGTTGGAGTCTGTGTGTTTTCTTGAATGTTTGAGACAGCTTCACCTTGAACTTTGAATTTCTCAGCAGCTGCCAGTTGTGCTTGCTGAGATAAATCCTCGATCTGCAGGGCAGAAAATACAGATTTATGTGACAAGATCAATCTGCAGTAAGTGAAATAAATCATTTATATCTCTTCCAAACTCTCACTCTAAAGCTACTTCAGGTTAGCTTACTATATAGCTTTATATTATTTGCCCTAAGATTATGTTATCACTGTACAGAGAGAACTAGTTTAGATCTAAAGCAATGATTCTCAACTGGGAGGTAATTTTGTCATCCAGGGACATCTACCAAATGTCTGGAGATTTTTTTGATTATCGCATCTGGGCAGGATGCTGCTAAACATCTCTCACACTCAGGAAAGCAGCTCCCACAACAAGGATTAACTGACCTCAAATTACACACCAAAGAATTAGCTAACTCTTGACTATCAATAGTGCTGAGGTTGAGAAACCCTGGTCTAGAGTGCGCCCAAGAAAACTTTACCTTGGCTTCCCCAAAAACTATGTAGGTATCTGAAGCTGGGCTCTTGTAGACATCTGGTTTTGTGATGACAAAGAGAATATTCTTAGATTTCCTGATAGTGACTCTTGTAACTCCTGTAACCTGTCGAAGACCCAGTTTGGACATAGCCTAAGGAATAGAAAAGAACATGAGGTTTTCAACTTCTCTAGAAGCAGCTTCACAGGGGAACCTAGGTGGCTCAGTCAGTTGAATGTCCAACTCTTGATTTTGGCTCTTATCTCAGTGTTGTGAGATTGAGCCCTACACATCAGGCTCTGCACTTAGCAGGGATTCTGCTTCTCCCTTTACCTCTTCCCCTGCTCCTGCACATATTCTCTCACCCCAATAAATAATATCTTAAAAAAAGTAGCTTTAGGAAGTAAAGGACATAGTAATAACTATATCCAAAGTAAAGCCTTAACTGAGGGTTGCTGGAAGGGAAGGGGGGTAGGGAGACGGGGTAACTGGGTTGACATTAAGGAGGGTACATGATGTAATGAGCACTGGGTATTAGAGTAGACTGATGAATTGGGGCGCCTGGGTGGCTTAGTTGGTTGGACGTCTGCCTTTGGCTCAGGTTGCGATCCTAGGACAGGATCGGGCCCCATATCGGGCTCCCTGAGTCTGCTTTTCCCTCTCCCTCTGACCCTCCTCCCGGCTTGTGTGGTCTCAAACAGATTAAAAAAAAAAAAAAAAAAAAAAAAAAAAAAAAAAAAAAAAAAGACTGATGAATCACTGACCTCTACTACTGACACCAGTAATACATTAAATGTTAATTAAATTTAAATGAAAAAAAGTAACAAAACAAATGAAAACAAAGCAAAGCCTTTTCCTAGGCTAACCTGATATTACAGAATTGGCTTCCAGGACTCCTGATTTTTTTTTTTTTGCCATAGTAATTTCTTCTTCTTCTTTTTTTTTTAAGACTTTATTTATTTATTTATTTGACAGAGAGAGAGAGAGAGATCACAAGTAGGCAGAGAGAGGGAGAGGAGGAAGCAGACTCCCTGCCGAGCAGAGAGCCCGATGCGGGACTCGATCCCAGGACCCTGAGATCATGACCTGAGCCGAAGGCAGCGGCCTAACCCACTGAGCCACCCAGGCGCCCTGCCATAGTAATTTCTATCACTATAAATATGATTCTACCATTACAGTTCCCCCTCTCTAAAGCTGCTTCATCAGAACCTTTAATCTTTGTTCATAACTTAAAAACTTACCTTCCGTGCCTTCTTTTCACTCCGGCTCTGTTTTGCTTTACTGACTGGTTCTTCGTCAATTTCAGCGGCTGCTGCCAGCTGAAGAAAAAAAACAGCTATGAGTAAACTGGAATATAAGGCCCAGATACCACAATCCCCATGAGGTTTTCCCTTTATGAAGGTTCACAGTTCCAAATACTGAAGTCAGCTTCTCTGATCAACCTTTGTTCTTCAATGCTTCTTTGACTCAAGTACTCTGACCAGCAAGTAGAACACCTACCTGGGCTTGTTGTGTGGTTGCCTGTGTGGAATCCTGTTCCTCAAGCTCTGGTACTGATTCATCACTGTCAGATTCTGTTCCAGACCCTGAGATGACAAATTTAACTTTTACTATTTTACAGGAGATTATAAGGAAGACACCTCACCACAGCCTATGTGGAATAGAGGTCACTGGCTTATGCTAGACCTCACAAAGTTAAATGTAAACCAACTGATTTGTATGAAGTCAGCTTGACAGCCTCCAACTCAGCCATAAACTAGTGTGTACACATCCATTAAAGACCCAGCCCCAGAAATAAGAGGTAATTACTAGTTATAGCCAAACAGTTTATAAAGAGTAACTGTTTCCTTTCTCTTAAGGTCTCCACTTGGCGCAGGCCAACACCAAGGACCTACGTAACTCCAAATTCTACCCGATAGCCCAACCATCTCCACAAGGTTATGGCAGACAGATTATCTCCAGATACATTTAAATGGAAAAAAACAAAAACAAAAACAAAAAAAAACCCAGTAAGATCACACTGTGGAGGCAGACCAAGGAGGACACTTTCCCCTCATCCTTACACTGAGTTGGGGAAGGCCAGAAGCAGTTGTGTACACACATTTAGCCTTGTTTTCAAACCACTTACCCTAGCAATTTGGTTTCATCAGCATAGCCTGAAGATTCTCAAAGATTGCCAACCTATAGTTCTAATAGTCACCTCTGTTAGAGCCTGTCCTGTGACCTCTCCCCTTTCTTCCAAATATAATTCACATATTTTAAGTTCACCTCAATCAAAAGGCCAAGAATCAATAAAGACTACTGAGAGAAAAAAGCAGACACCTGCACCATTCTCAGGCTAGGAAAAGAGTTTTGAAAAGGGAGTCCCCTGGGCACTGGTCATTACTGAATCTAAATCATGAAAAGAAATTAAAATACTTCTGTATTTCCCAACATTTTAGCAAATCCCAGGCCCAGGGACAAGGTTAGTTATGTGGTAGAGATTAGAGCAAATTAAAAGGTCTAATAGGTCGGTCTTGGTTTTCAATGTCAGATTATTCAGGTAAAAAGACAGCAGATCCAGGGTTAGCTTGGACCATATTATACAAGATGATACAAAACAGACCTTCTGAGGTGATGAAAACCAAGATTGATTCACATTCCTAGAGCTTTTGCATTTAAAACTATTGTTCTATGTTCTATGTCCAAACACAAGCAGATACACTGGAGAAAGCGGCGCATCCTAGGGTTAGTACGGTGGGTAGCCCCAGGAGGGGTGTGGGCGACACACCATGCACACAGCAAACCAAGGCAAATACCCTTGTTGTTCTTCAGAACAGGCTGCTTGGCAGAGGGGGTTGGGGCAGGGATCCCAGCAGGTTTGGGGGTGGGCATGTTGACGAGGACCGACTGGAAAGGCAGTCCCCCCGAGATTGGTTCCGGGGGAATCAGAGGCGGCAGCTCATCCTCATCAGCAGGGGCTGAGGGCTTACAGGGTGATTCCAGCACCAGCCCAGGTGAGGACGGCAGAAATTGCTGTTTAGGAAGCAGAGGGGGAACTGGGGAGGGAGTGAGAGGCAGAGAGACTGATGGGGTGGGTGCTGGAGGGATAGATGCTGATCCAGCTTTAGGAAGGACCTTCTCAGAGCAAACTGTTGCTGGAGGAGTAGATGTCACAGACCCAAGAGGAAGAGTCAAAGGGCTCTTTGGGAAATGGGCAGAATCTTTGCTTTTTAATGGAGAAACAGGGAGCGTTTTGGGAGCCTTTGAAGAGACTTTCTGAGCAGAGACTGTCAGGGGGGCTGGAGCCATTGTAGGAAGGGGTCCTTTAGTACCATTCTTAGCTGAAGGATCGGGGCACACAGGAGGTGAAGTAGCAGAACTCTTCTTGGCCAGTGGACCTTTCTCAGAAGGAGCTGTGACAACTGGTATACTTTCTGGAGCTGGGGCAACAAGTCCTGTTTTGAGAGCTGTGGAGCCTTTCTTTACTGGTAGGCCTTTAGAAGCCAGAGGGGCAATGGACCCCAGGGCACATGTGACTGAAACTGGAGAGGTAGGGGCCTCTCTGGGGGAGGGAGGACTCTCAGATGAGGGAGTGGGGGCGCCTTTGGATGGGGTAGCCTGGGCTCTCTTGGGGGATGGAGTTCCTCCTGGGATTCTTTTGGAGGATGAAGTTGCTGAGGTCCCTTTCGGGGCTGGAGCTGCCGGAGACTCTTTGGAGGAAGGAGTCACAGCTGGGGGAGTGGATGGCCCCTTGGGAGATGGGGTTCCTGGAGCCCCTTTGGGGGCTGGGGTTTCCGGAGACTCTTTGGGGGAAGGAGTCACAGCTGAGGGTGTAAGGGACCCTTTGAGAGATGGGGCACCTGGGGCTTTTTTTGAGGAAGGAGCAACAGCTGGGGGAGTGGAAGTCTCTTTAGGGGATAGGGTTGCTGGGCCCCCTTTGGGGGAGGGAGGAGCCACAGGTGGGGCAGTGGGGGGCCCTTTAGGAGGTGGAGTAGCTGGGGCTCTTTTGGGGGCTGGAGTTGCTTGAGACTCTTTAGGGGAGGGAGGAGCTACAGTGAGGGTCCCTTTCGGAGGCTGGGTAGCTGGGGACTCTCTGGGGGAGGAAGGGGCCCTGGTTGGGGGAGTGGAAGTCTCTTTAGGGGATGGGGTTGCTTGGCCCCCTTTAGGAGATCGAGTTGCTGGAGCTCTTCTGGGGCCTGGAGCTGCTTGGGACTTTTTGGGAGAGGGAGGAGCCACAGCTGGGGGAGTGGAGACCCCTCTGGGAGGTGGGGTAGCTGGAACTCTTTTGGGGACTGAAGTTGCTTCAGACTCTTTGGGTGAGGAAGTTGCTTGGCCCCCTTTGGGAGATGGAGTTGCTTGGGACTCTTTGGAAGAGGAAGGAGCTGTAACTTGGGGGGTGGAGGCCCCTCTGGGAGGTTGGGTAGCTGGGGAGTCTTTGGGGGAGGAGGGAGTCATACCTGGGGGAATGGAGGTCTCTTCAGCAGATGGGGTTGCTGGGCCCCCTTTGGGGGAGGGAGGAGACATAGATGGGGCAGTGGGGGGCCCTTTGGGAGAGGAAGGAGTCACAGCTGGGGGAATGGTCTCTTTAGCAGATAGGGTAGCTGGGGCCCCTTTGGGGGAGGGAGGAGCCGCAGATAGGGCAGTGGGGGGCCCTTTGGGAGATGGAGTAGTTGGGGCTCTTTTGGGAGATTGGGTAGGTGGGCACTCTTTGCGGGAGGAAGGAGCCACAGCTGGGGGAGTGGAGTTCTCTTTAGGGGATGGGGTTGTTGGGCCCCCTTTGGGGAATGGAGTGGTTGAGGCTCTTTTGGGAGACTGGGTAGCTGGGCACTCTATGGGAGTTGCCTGAGGCCCTTTAAGGGAGGAAGGAGCCACAGCTGGGGGAGTGGAGGTCTCTTTAGGGGATGGGGTTGCTGGGCTCCCTTTGGGGGAAGGAGGAGCTACAGGTGGGGCAGTGGGGGCCCCTTTGGGAGATGGAGTAGTTAGGGCTCTTTTGGGAGACTGGGTAGCTGGGCACTCTTTCTGGGAGGAAGAAGCCACAGCTGGGGGAGTGGAGGTTTCTTTAGGGGATGGGGTTGCTGGGCTCCCTTTGGGGGAAGGAGGAGCTACAGGTGGGGCAGTGGGGGCCCCTTTGGGAGACTGGGTAGCTGGGCACTCTTTCTGGGAGGAAGAAGCCACAGCTGGGGGAGTGGAGGTCTCTTTAGGGGATGGGGTTGCTGGGCTCCCTTTGGGGGAAGGAGGAGCTACAGGTGGGGCAGTGGGGGCCCCTTTGGGAGATGGAGTAGTTAGGGCTCTTTTGGGAGACTGGGTAGCTGGGCACTCTTTCTGGGAGGAAGAAGCCACAGCTGGGGGAGTGGAGGTCTCTTTAGGGGATGGGGTTGCTGGGCCCCCTTTGAGAGAGGGAGGAGTCACAGCTGGGGGAGCAGAGGTTTCCTTAGGGGATGGAGTTGCTGGGCCCCCTTTGGGAGTGGGAGGAGCCACAGCTGGGGCAGTGGGGGTCCCTTTGGGGGCTGGAGTTGCTTGAGACTCCTTGGGAGCTTGGGAGGTGGGGGCCTCTCTGGGAGGCTGGGTAGGTGGGGACTTTTTGGGAGAGGAAGGAGTCAAAGTTGGGGGAGTGGAGGCCTCTTTAGGGGATGGGGTTGCTGTGTCCCCTTTGGGAGGTGGAGTCATTGGGGTTCTTTTGGGGGCTGGAGTTGCCTGAGACCCTTTGGGGGAGGGAGGAGTCACAGCTGGGGGAGTGGAGGTCTCTTTAGGGGATGGGGTTGCTTGGCCTCCTTTGGGGGAGGGAGGAGCCACAGGTGGGGTAGTGGGGGGCCCTTTGGGAGATGGAGCAGCTGGGGCTCTTTTGGGGGCTGGAGTTGCTTGGGACTCTTTGGGAGAGGGAGGGGCCACAGCTTGGGGGTTGGGGGTCCCTCTGGGGGAGGAAGGAGTCACTGCTGGAGTGGAGGACTCTTTAGGAGATGGAGCTGCTGGGTCCCCTTTGGGGAATGAAGGAGCCACAGCTGAGGCAGTGGGGGTCCCTTTGGGAGATGGAGTAGCTGGGGCTCTTTTGGGGGCTGGAGCTGCTTGTGACTTTTTGGAGGATGAAGTTCCTGGGGCTCCTTTGGGGGAGGAAGGAACCATAGCTGGGGGAGTGAAGGCCTCTTTGGGAGGTGGGGTATCTGGGGTCTCTTTGGGGCAAAGAGTGGGGGAATGCTTCTTGGCCAGTGACCCTTTAGGGACTTGAGAAGAAAGACTGGCCTCTGGAAGAAAGGACACTTCAACTGGAGAAATAGGGGAGGAGTGATTTCCAGCAGAAATATCAGGGATAGCAGGAACACTTTTCGAATGAGGAGAAAGAGTTAAGGTAGTAGGAGGAGCTGAACCCTTCTTGGTTGGACGTCTTTTAGTTTGAGGAGACACACTAGTCCCTAAAGGAGATGGAGAGTCAGCTAAGTAAGTCCCTTTCGAAGATGCATTAACAGAAGCACAAGCACCAGAGTCCTTGGTTGGGTGCCCTTCAGGAGAGGAAGCCACAGGTGCCAATGCTGAGGTATGAGAAATACCGTGAACTTTCTTTGCACCTTGAGGATGAAGAGAGGGAAAGGGCTCAGACTTGGGAATTTCTGGGGCTAGTGCTATGGCAGCTGGAAAAGCAGAAACATTCTGGGGGGATAGAGTCACAGCTGGAGCCACAGGGCAACTTTCAGAGACTGGAGGAACCACAGGTAAAGTAAGAGTGGAACTACCCTTCTTACCTGGATGGCTTTTATGAGATAAAGAGACATCTAGAAAAGTACTGGCTGTAGTGGAGGTACCTTTGGTAACTGCAGGAGCCACTTCCGCAGTAGCAACATGTTCCAGAGGAAATGTAGCTATGCTTGGGGTGGTGAGAGAACTTTTGAGAGGCAGACTACTGGGGTCTGTCTCGATTACAGAGGCTGGGGAGTTAACACCCAGAGGAGAAGAAGCAGTACTTGCTGACATAACTACAGGGAGAGGCTCTACAAGGCTTACCTTTGCTAAGGAGGCTTCAGGAGAAAGAGCTATCTCCAGAGATGATGATATACTTTGGGGAGAGGGGGGATTTTTGGGAGTTGCCAGTACTAATGGTATTAGAGTCGAGTCTTTCTTGGTAGGGAGTCCTGCCTGTTCTGGTGACACAGGGACTCCAAGAGGAGAAGGAAGTTCAGTTTGGATATTTCCTTGTTTTGGTAACTTTACCAATGCTGATGTAGGGAGACCTTTGGAGTTCTCAGAGACTGAGAGAGGAGGGGGGACTGGTATTCCCAGAGGGGTTACTTGAGGAGTAGAAAGCTCTTTGGGAGCCCCAGGAGCCGTAACTGAGGCAGTGCGGGAAGCTGAGTCCTTACTACTTATGGGATCTGATGAAACTGGAGGAGACATGCAAGTAGCTACCTCAAGGGTAGTAGGTGTCGCAGAAATTGTGGAGGGGTTAGTCAAAACGAATGGGATGGTTCCAACAGAAGAAACAGGAGCTTCTTTTAAGCTCGGACTCCCTGGAGGAGGAGGAATTTGGGTCACCAAAGGCTGACGAGGAGTGGCATTAGAAGAGCCTTTCAGAATGAGACAGGCTGTAGGAGATAATGGAGAAGAGGTGGCTACGTTTGATGAGCCAGGACTGAAGGAAGCTATGCCAGTGACAGCAGGGGGGTCTTTCTCAATAGAAAGAGCCAGAGGGGAAGCTGGAGCCCCCGAAGTAGGAGCCACCTCATTTCTGGAAGAAAGTGGAGGAATTACAGATCTCTGAGAAGGGTAAGAGGCCCCAATGGGAGAATGAGCTGCAGAAATGGCATCCACTTTAGGATGTGACAGAACATTAGGACCTGTTTGACCTAAGGGTCGAACAGGAGAATCAAGAGAACCCTGATGTAAAGGTGCTAGATGAGAGCCCAGAGAAGTGAGGAAAACTGGAGTGACACTGGGAGCCACAGATATAGACTGGGTTGAAAGAGGTAATGTAGCAGGTGAATTAAGGGGCCCCTTTATGCTGAGGCTTTCAGGGTTTTGTGGAGAAGTCAGAGCTGAGGAAACAGGGATGCCTTTGAACTGAGGGGGAGTGATGGCTGGGGGAGTGGTGGGTGGCATTTGAGGACATGTGGCTGCTCCAGACTGAATAGAGGCCAAGGGAGTTCCAAGATGGGAAGGAACAGCACTGACTATACCTGGAGGGATAGGGGTACCTTTTAGATTAGGGCCTACTTGCATGGGAATTTGAATAGAAGAGGTCTTTGGTTCTGAGGAAACAATGGGAGTTGACAGAGATGTTACTGACCCTGACTCAGCCCCAGCAATCAAAGGAGGTGAATTAAGAGGGTTAAGTGGATAAGCAGAGCTCTTCTGAACTGAGTGGGGAGCCAAGGCCACCAGAGCCAAGGGAGCTGAAGAGGAATGGGCATCTTTCACAGCTGGAGTTATCATGGGAGAGGCCAGAGCTAAGGCAGCCGGGGAGATGGGAGGTCCTATTAGGTTTGGTAGGAAAACTGGGGTGTCAGTGGGGGAAGGGGCAACTCCCAAAGGAAGGATTGTTCCAGAGGGTGATTGAGGAAAAGGAGCTTCAAAGGGGGTTGAGACAACACTAGAGGGAGGAAGGAATGGGGAAGCCTGGTTAGGGGTCGCCAGAGGGCATTGTTGGGGGGCCATGGAGCAAGGAGGGGGTAGGGTAGATTCAGGCTGCCTTAAGGCAGCAGTGACACTCAAGGCTGAAGACACAGGAAGCACAGCTGGAGGAGAAAAGCAAAAAAGGGGATAAAGAAGGAAAGGGAAGGAAAAAAACAAAGGTGAGTTATGCAGCCCAAGTTTGTACAACATGCCTCACAGGAAACACTGAATTTTTAATCCGAGGATGAAAGTCACCGCACAGGATTAGACAAAGGTGACAGGCAACAGCAACCTTCCCCAAATATACTTCAGTGGTCGATTAAGAATACATCCCTCTCCCCATCTCCCACATTTCCCAAGTTCTACCCCCCACCACAAGCAAACTATTTTAAGGTAGAGATAATAGTCTAAGCAGCCTATTAGTCTCTAAATGGGGAGCACAGGCCTAGGAGTGGGTTGGGAACAGCATGCTTCCACCCTTTCCCAGATGTGCCCTCCCTTCCCTCCTTGAATGAACCCAAAGTCTTTCTTACAGGCCATAGAATACCAGTAGAATAGATGTTCTACTGTCAAGGATCACGAACTAACTGAAACAGATACTGAAAATTGGAACAAGGCAGGCAGTGATGGTGATAATAATGGGGAGCCGGAACTGAATGAAAAACAAAAACAAAAAACAACCCTCCCCTCACCCTTGCAACAAACCAAGTCTTTTTATGCTCAGGCTTTCACTAGGTCAAGAAAAACCTGACTCTTAGAATAAAGTTTTAGGGGGCATTTGGGTGGCTCAGTGGGTCAAAGCCTCTGCCTTCAGCTCAGGTCATGATCCCAGGGTCCTAGGATGGAGCCCCACATCGGGCTCTCTGCTCAGCAGGGAGCCCGTTTCCCCGGCTCACTCTCTGCCTGCCTCTCTGCCTACTTGTGGTCTCTGTTAAATTAAAAAAAAAAAAAAAAAAAAAAAGAATCAAGTTTTACGAAGGTGGTGTTGACATACAATTCTGTGTGAAGTATTAAATACTAAGTCACTTTGCCACTCTATGCCTCAGTTCACCTACTGACCCCAAACAAACAAAAAACCAACCACAAATGGGTTGTACTTCATAAAGTCCACACACCTTCCTAGGTATTGTTAGCTCTTCAGACATCAATTTAAGATGAATTACACTGCTAGGGAGAGAGCTTAGTCACAAGGGTAGGGGCTGTATTATGAAACTGTAGGCCAACTTGTTAAACCCGACTGTGGTTCTATTCTGGAAGTAGGGAATTGGAGTGGAGAATACACTGGCTTTCCATCCCTTAATCTGGATAAGTATGTCATTCTGCCAAAATAGACCAATGTTCAGCACTACAGTAAAGCTCAGTAAGATTTCCTGAATGATAAAAATTCACAATTTAGGGGCGCCTGGGTGGCTCAGTGGGTTAAAGCCTCTGCCTTCGGCTCAGGTCATGATTCCAGGGTTCTGGGATCGAGCCCCGCATCGGGCTCTCTGCTCAGCAGGGAGCCTGCTTCCCCATCTCTCTCTACCTGCCTCTCTGCCTACTTGTGATCTGTCTGTCAAATAAATAAATAAAATCTTAAAAAAAAAAAATTCAAAATTTATTCAACCACTAATTCTAGTTAGAGTATCCAACTCCAGAAAGGACAGGTGGCTCAACCAGGTTTTCCTGGAGAGTTGCTAGGTCAAAATCTCATGATTAAAGGGCAAATGCCTCCAAACATATGAATCAGAATCTGAAACTTAGAATGTTTTCCTCTGACTGGACTTCCAAGATGGTTAGTTAAAGCCCAATTTACATGCTTTAGACACCATAACCAACTCCTTGGGCTCGTTTTCACATTCGTTATAAGAACTACCTAATTAAGAAAAAATTCAGCGTTTTACCACTGGCCCTCCCTTAATATTACTAAACCTACTGTGCAAGCTCTAACTATTCAGAAATAAGCTTAACAGCACTAAGGATAACTTCAGAAGGAAATGGCATGAAGCTTGAAACATATTCATCTAAATTTCAGTCTCCACATTTGTAAAATCAAGTTGTTCAATAAGGTTTTGATTAGTATTGAATTATAGGATCTTTTAGAGATCAGTCCTTTATTCCCTCTTTCCATTAAGTCCCCTGTACCTCAAGGATTTTGTATAGCTTGTTCACTAGCTTAGAGGCCCCTTCCTTTTTTCTTTTCTAGCAGCTGTATTAATCCCCTCAGCTGCTAAAATCAGACAGGTGGGGAGAGAGAACCTCAATGCTTTCAACTATAAACAACTCTATTTTAAGTCCAGAAGGCGAAAGAAATTGCTTAAGTGACAGGTGGGGTTTAAAAAAAAAAAAAAAAAGTTTATAGTAAGAAAAAGTGAGGATGGAAGTTACGGCCTGAAGATTCTCTTCATTTATTTCAGCACAACTGACACAGCAAGAACATCATTAAATTTTTTTTCACTATACCCTCTCAAGTTTTCTAGAGAAGTATTTTAATGAGAATTTGAAACCTGCCCTTATACTATGTTTATGTCCATTAATTTCAAAGCTGAAGAGCAGTCAAAGGAAAACTTTATTTCAATCTTCGGTTCCGGGCAAGCTGTTGATTCCAGCACACTATAAACATCTTAGTACCAACCGATAAAATAAGTGAACCAACCCAGCAGGGCCCCGCGGCCCAGGAGGACACATTTACCACCAGCACACATCTCATCCAGACATGTGACGAAGGCACAATGCCAAGCTCTGTCATCTAAAACCTTGATGCAACTTGCTGGCTGCATCTTCACAAAGCTCAGGTCTCCTTGGCCTGCAAGTGTCTCATCCAGTTCCAATAGCTAAGAATCACCAAGCCCCCTCCCTGCTCAGTTTTACTGTGAGTTGAGGGCTCTCCGGTATGACCTATGAGGTAGTTGCCATAACCTACAATGCAGGCCTGGGAGCTTTTTATGCTCTCCCATCTTAAATATACTCTTTATAGTCCATTCCTTAATGAAGTCCCTCCAGGACAGCAGTTAGTATCACGGATTCTCCTCCCTGGTAAAGCTACAGCCATCTTTAATGAGTTAACTCTGAAAAAACCCAGGGTATTCCATGTGCCATTTTACCCACCAAATGGTCTTAGGGTCAGTCTTAAAATTTTAATGAACAGTAAGGGGACTAGGGGAACCTACCTGTCTCAGCCTGGGGCTGTGGCAACTCCTGCTCTGTAGCAGGGACGGTTTCTGTGGCTTCACCAGGCATTTCTGAAGGGAATAAAAAGGAGGCCTGAATTGACTGGGATCCGTTCTGCTGCCCAACCCAGAGTCAAATATTCTTAAAAACTCTGCGAAGGGCTGTTAAGGAAAAAAAAAAAAAAATTACGAGGATGTTTCAGGACAATCCTCCCCAAAGCAACTGGAATAGGTAAGAAATAAGACGTGACTCTCAAATCTCGCATCAAGCGAATCACCTTCTACCTCTCTTCACTCCGCAGAGAACGAACCTTCAGTGGCCAAGGGGTTCCTTTTATTCTACACTCCAAATCCCACAGAGGCAACACTCAGCACTGCGTTCTCAACCCCAGGGAGAGGATCCCGGTTTGGCTCCCGACCGCGGGTGACTTCAGACGCTAGCCTGCACCACCTCCTACACTCACGCCGCCTGGGCTGGGACCACCAGGTCTCCCGTTTGCCGGACTTTCGGGAACCAGGAGGGGAAAGAGAGTGCCTAAAGTCCCAACACTCGCTTGTCACAATTAAGAACGGCGTGTGTGTGTGTGCGCGCGCGCGGGGGTGGGGGTGTTCCAAGGCTGTGACCCCCTTAACCTCCTTTGGGTTCTCGTGAAGCCGTTCCCAACGCCACACACACTCCGCTTCCCCCCCCACACCGCAACGGCTCTATGTCGCCAGCCTTGTCCTTCAGGCGCGGCAGGCGGCCCTTCTGCCCTGCTTTTGCCAGGACATCAACCGCAGACCCCATTTTGTCCGGAGGCCCCAAGGCCACACTTCCCAGGGCCAAGTAGGAACCCAGCAGCCCCATAAAGCCTCCAACTCCCCTTAGCTCCTAGTCTCTGGGGCGGCTTAGTCCGCAAGAAAGGAGGATGGCTGCGGATAGAGAGTTGCGGCGAAGACAGGACTTACTGTGCGGGGGACGCGGAACCAAGATGGCGGCAGAAAGAGAGCGAGCGAGAGCGTGACCCACGCCTGTTGCAGAAGGAAGCCTGGCGGAGGGGGCGGGACCAGAATCCGATTCCGGGTCAGGAGCTGCCGACAGTCACTTCCTTTGAGTGACCCGTCCTACTGTTCCCGGACGGGGGTGGTGACGAGGTCTAAATAAGGGTAAGAAACCTCAACCTCGAGCCGTGCACTCCTTAGATAGCCGACCCCTTTCCGTCCCCTGAGTCGAGGCATTTTTGATACCCGAAAGGAAAGGGTAGTGAGAGAAGCAGCCACTGCCCTCTGGTCAGTAAAGTAGGCACAGCGGTATTATAGTGACTATTTGATTTCCCTTTTTCAACTAATGCAGGGAAATAGGAGATACTAAATAATATTGAACGCCACAGATTGTAGTCACATCTTTGTAAAATAGCAGTGACTGAGGTTAACCCTCAATTATTTTATTTTTGGAATACACAATTTAGATCGATGTTGAAACTATTAGATTACACTCCTCAGAGAAAAGCACATAGGCATATATACAATTCTTTTTGTCTGCTGTTTTGGGCAAATAGATATCCTGAAACTCATCCATGCTAGTAGTCCCAGACCCCAAGTTAAGAACTCTTGTTTTACACTGTAATATTCCTGAGTAGAATGTAAATTCAGTGGTTTGTTAATGAAAAGGCCATGGGTCCTGATCCCCTTGCCTTCTCAGCCCTGCAAAAAGACTCAACAAATACATTACCTAAACCAGCAAAACTATTTGAACTAAAGGCTTTAGGACAACTGTGGCTGCCTTTTAAGGGAAGCAGTGACGTTATGCTCTAAAAACTATTTTGAAGTGAGGATTAGTGAATTAGGATTAAATGAAATAGTAGAGTTTACCAGGAATGAGAAATTCTGAAAATTTTTTCAGATAGGGGAGGTAATATTGTGGAATGATTAAGAACATGAACTCTGGGGGCGCCTGGGTGGCTCAGTGGGTTAAAGCCTCTGCCTTCGGCTCAGGTCATGTTCCCGGGGTCCTGGGATGGAGCCCCACATCGGCCTCTCTGCTCAGCAGGGAGCCTGCTTCCTCCTCTCCCTCTCTGCCTGCCTCTCTTCTACTTGTGATCTCTGTCTGTCAAATAAATAAATAAAATCTTAAAAAAAAAAAAAAAACATGAACTCTGTAAGGGTGCCTGGCTTGCTTAGTTGGAAGTGCATGCAATTCTTGATCTCAGGTTCATGAGTTCAAGTCCTATGCTGGGTGTAGAGATCACTTAAATAAACTTAAAACACATACACACAGAACCTGGACTCTAGCTATACTTGTCTGAATCACAGCTTTGTCACCTCATAGTGACCTTGGGCAATTTAATTAACCCCTTTGTGCCTCAGTTTCCCCATCTAAAAATGGGGATATAGTAGCTACTTGATAGGATTGTTAGGAAGATTGGTAATATATGTACATTACTTGGAAAGTGCAAACTATTATTTTTTCTAAGTAAATGTGTGATTTGGAAGATTTGTCAGCACAGTCCATTTAACTTCAGAAGAAAGAGCCAGCAATAGCCAATCATCTTCATAGACAAGTAAAGCTATTTTGACCATTTCACTTTCTTTTCCATCAAGCCCACTGACTCTTCTCTCTGTTGTTAATGACTAAGGAAGGATGTATTTTCTTTCTTTGGATTTTTTTTTTTTATAAATTGGGCAAGTTTGGAGATGGAAGTCAGTTCTGTGACCTTTGTTTCTACAATTCTCACGAATGGATGAGTTGCTAAAATCAGAGAATAGGGAAGTCAGTGGTCTTTGAGCATGTTTCTGCTGTCTTCAAGAACCAAATATTTATTTTGGAAAAAAAAAAGACTTAATTTTTTTTTTTTTTAAAGATTTTATTTATTTATTTGACAGAGAGAAATCACATGTAGACGGAGAGGCAGGCAGAGAGAGAGGAGGAAGCAGGCTCCCCGCTGAGCAGAGAGCCGGATGTGGGACTCGATCCCAGGACACTGGGATCATGACCTGAGCCGAAGGCAGCGGCTTAACCCACTGAGCCACCCAGGCGCCCCAAGACTTAATTTTTTTAAAATTAAGTTTTTATTTAAATTCCAGTTAGCGTACAGTGCAAAAACATTTATTTATTTATATTTTAAAAAGATTTTATTTATTTATTTGACAGATAAGACAAGCAGGCAGAGAGGCAGGCGGTTGAGGGGGGGAAGCAAGTTCCCTGCTGAGCAGAGAGCCCAATGTGGGGCTCGATCCCAGGACCCTGGGATCATGACCTGAGCCGAAGGCAGAGGCTTTAACCCACTGAGCCACCCAGGCGCCCCCATTTATTTATTTATTTAATTTTTAGTTTTTTATTTTTTTAAAGATTTTATTTATTTATTTGAGAGAGCATGAGAAGGGGAAGAGTCAACGAGAGAAGCAGACTCCCTGCTGAGCGGGGAGCCTGATGTGGGACTCGATCCTGGGACTCCAGGATCATGACCTGAGCCGAAGGCAATCACTTAACCAATTGAGCCAAGTAGGCGTCCCCATTTATTTATTTTTTAAAAAATATTTTATTTATTTTACAGAGAGACAGCGAGAGAGGGAACACAAGCAGGCATAGTGGGAGAGGGAGAAGCAGGCTTTCCACTGAGCAAGAAGCCCGACTTGGGGCTCAATCCCAGAACCCTGGGATCATGACCAGATCTGAAGGCAGACACTCAATGACTGAGCCACCCAGGCGCCCCGAAACATCTCTTTTTGAAAGCATAATACCAGTCTTTATATTCTGGTTTTGAGTTCTTAAGGTAGACTGAGTCTTTAGTAATTTTGTATCCAGGAATTTTAACTGACCCACTGTTTTCCAAACCTAAAAACTGAACAATACATAGTAAATAGAGACTCAAATGAGCAATTTTGCACAATGGTCTTTAATATTTTTTCTTAAACAATTAGAAAAGAGAAGGAAATGCGAGGCATTGCCGTGTGTTGACTGCATTGTAAAGTGTTTTATATATATAAACCAAAAGATTAAAAAAAAAGAAAAGACTGTATGGCTAAAGAGAAAACAATGTTAAAGGAAACGCAAAGGAAAGAAAATAAAGTCATAGAAAACACCAACCTGATAGCTTGACTTCTCAGTGTTTCTCAGAAGATGAACTATATTCCAGAATGACTGTTTTGTTTAGACTGGTTGTAAAACCAGGCAAAAGAAATCTGACACTTTCAGAAAAAACAAAAACTAAAACCAACCTATGGAAGAAACAAAACCTTTAAAATTAAGTATCTGGAAATGTAGAAAGGGAAGTGTTTTGACGAATAAAACAGGTTTTATGTTGGTGAAATTGGTTATTCTAAGCTGCTGCTTTATGGTGCAGACTAACCCAATTGTTCTCTGAGGAAAAAAGTCAGGAGCTACAAATGCAACACTTGTTAAAAAGTACTCTACTGGCGGGGCGCCTGGGTGGCGCAGTGGGTTAAGCCTCTTCCTTCAGCTCAGGTCATGATCTCAGGGTTCTGGGATCGAGGCCCTCATCTGGCTCTCTGCTCAGCAGGGAGCCTGCTTCCTCCTCTCTCTCTCACTCTCTCTGCCTACTTGTGATCTCTCTTTGTCAAATAATTAAAAAAAAAAAAAAAAAAAGTACTCTACTGGGGCTCCTGGGTGGCTCAGTGGATTAAAGCCTCTGCCTTCAGCTCAGGTCATGATCCCAGGGTCCTGGGATAGAGCCCTACATCGGGCTCTCTGCTCCACAGAGAGCCTGCTTCTCTCTCTCTGCCTGCCTCTCTGCCTGTCAAATAAATAAAATCTTTAAAAAAAAAAAAGTTAAAACACCATTAAAAAAAAAAAAAGTACTCTACTATCCCCTACTGTAATCTAGTAACTCATATGTTTTGAATTGAAGTTTGGTATGTTTAGATGCCCAGTTTAAAATGATTTTTAAAGGGCGCCTGGGTGGGTGGCTCAGTGGGTTAAGCCTCTGCCTTTGGCTCAGGTCATGCATGATCCCAGGGTCCTGGGATGGAGCACCCGCATTGGGCTCTCTGCTAAGCAGGGAGCCTGTTTCCCCCTTTCTCTCTGCCTGGTTGTGATCTCTCTCTCTGTTAAATGAATAAATAAAATATTAAAAAAATATTTTTAAGGGGTGCTTGGGTGGCTCAGTGGGTTAAAGCCTCTGCCTTCAGCTCAGGTCATGATCCCAGGGTCTTGGGATTGAGCCCTGCATCAGGCTTTCTGCTCAGCAGGAAGCCTTTTTCCTTCCCCCTACCCCCATCCCCCCTGCCTCTTTGCCTACTTGTGAACTCTGTCAAAAAAAAAAAAAAAAAAAAAAAAGATTTTTAAAAGATAGGCAGTGGGGTGTGGCCTGACCAATAAAAATATCAGTAAGTAAAATTAGAAGTGTCAGAATACACACTCCAGGCATAAATGTCTAAGACTTAAGGACAAAGCTCTCATGTACCTACAATATTCAGTCCAGAAATAAGGCTATATCCAGTGAGCTGAGATTAAAGTTTTGAGCATATTATTATTGCTCACTTGCCTCTACATATGGCAACTGGTAGAAGTATACCAAAATATATATGGCAACTGGTAAAAGGTATATCAAAAATCTTAGAATTATCTTTATATAATTAGTTTTTTAATTTTTTCATTATTTTAAAATTTTTAAAAAAGATTTTATTTATTTATTTGACACAGAGAGAGAGAGATCACAAGTAGGCAGAGAGGTAGGCAGAGAAAGAGGGGGAAGCAGGCTCCCTACTGGGCAGAGCCTGATGCTGGGCTTGATCCTAGGACCCTGAGATCATGACCTGAGCTGAAGGCAGAGGCTTTAACCCACTGAGCCACCCAGGCGCCCCTATTAGGTTTTTTTTTTAAGATTTTACTTATTTTTGACAGAGAGCACCCACAAGTAGGGGAGCAGCAGGCAGAGAGCGAGAAATAGGCTCTCCACTGAGCAGCGAACCCAGGACCCTGGGATTATGACCTGAACTGATGGCAGCCGCTTAACTGACTGAGCCACCCAGGAGCCCATATAATATTAACTTTTACAAAATATATCTGCTATTCACTTATTCCTCCCATTATTGCTGCTTCCAGAAGCCTGGACATTCTCCTTTGGTGGCCTCAGAAATCTTTTCAACATAATAATTTTTTAAGTAAAGGAAATTTTGGGGGCGCCTGGGTAGCTCAGTCTGTTGAGTGTCAGCCTTTGGCTCAGGTCATGATCCCAGAGTCCTGGGATTGAGCCCCTCATGGGGCTCCCTGCTCAGCGAGGAGCCTGCTTCTCTCTCTCCCTCTGCCCGCTGCTCTGGCTACTTGTGCTCTCTCTGTCAAGTAAAAAAAAAGAAAGAAAAGGAAAGGAAAGGAAATTTTGCTTTGAGTATTAAGACACATTATGGTTCTGTAATATATATTAAATTGCTCTTGATGTATTTGGTTTTTAGAAGATTTTATTTTTATTTATTTATTTAAAAGAGAGAGAGAGAGAGAGAGAGAGAGCATGAGTTGGGTGGAGGGGCAGAGGAAGAGGGAGATGCAGACTCCCCACTGAGCAGGGAGCCTGACCTGGGACTTGATCTCAGGGCCCTGGGATCATGACCCTAGCCGAACGCAGACACCCAGCCGACTAAGCGACCCAGGCGCCTGAAGTATTTGATTCTTGAAGCTAGAAGATATCTACATAGGTTTGAGGAGAGCTGTTATCTTCAGAAGTCTTTCTGTAAATCTGGAATAGAATAGATTGTTGTCAAAGGCATAGTAAAGGAAGACAAGACAAATCCCATTTATTTTCACATTCTGATTTGCTTAATGCTTCTATTAAATTCACATCATGCATAAAGATTTGCTTTCACTTTTGCTGAAGCCCACATTATAGGGTGAGCTAGTACAGAACAAAAGTACAAAGGACTTAATATAGCCAGTTGGAATGGCAGGTTCATTGAGGCTTTCCAAGTTCAGAGTCATCATTGTTCATTCAATAAGCACATATTTGAGTGTCTACTATGAGTTCAGCATTATCTTGGGCACTACTGTTTAACCATCATGCGTATTATTAAAAAACAAAGTGGGAAGGAAGTTTGTATTTCTATAACACTACTACAGTTTTCTATGGTATTGATCGATCTCCTGAATAATATTCACTGCTGATTTCTTTCATTTTGGCTTACACATATGTTTGGGTCTCTTATTCAGAGACACTGCTGTCCTCTCAGTATCTCCCTTTAGTCCCAATATGCAACATGATTTTATCAGTTCTCTACTGCATTTGACACTTGATAATCTCCTTGAACATTTCCTTTCCCCGGCTTCTGTGACACTTTTAATTTCCTTTTTCATCTCTCCACTTCCAAATCATTACCAACTCTCAAGGATGGCTCTAGTATTTGCTCCTTTTGGAGATATCCAGTACCAGTGTCCTAATGGTAATAGGCCGACTGGCCTCTTGGTCTATTTTGTCCCTAACCTCTCCCCTGACACATTGTTGCTAGTTTTATTTTGCTAGATAAAACCATAAATCATGGTACTCCATTTCTCAAAAACCTTTACTAGATTACCTGTCCCTACTGAATTAAGCCCAGATTCTCAAGACTGGACTTCAAAGGCCATCTATACCCTGAATTCAGTCTGCTTCTTCAGATTTCTATCCCATCAATTTATGCCGCATCTTTTTTTTTTTTTTTAAATAATTTATATATATTTTTTATTAACATATAATGTGTTATTAGCCCTAGGGGTACAGATCTGTGAATCGCCAGGTTTACAACCTCACAGCACTCACCATAGCACATACCCTCCCCTATGTCCATAACCCTACCACCCTCTCCCTCCCCTCTCCCCCTGGGCAACCCTCAGTTTGTTTTGTGAGATTAAGAGTCTCTTATGGTTTGTCTCCCTCCTGATCCCATCTTGTTTCATTTATTCTTTTCCTACCCCCACACCCCTCATGTTGCATCTCCACTTCCTCATAACAGGGAGATCATATGATAGTTGTCTTTCTCCAATTGACTTATTTTGCTAAGCATAATACCCTCTAGTTCCATCCACGCCTGACGCATCTTTTTCCAGATTAGCTGAATTACTCGACGGCCTCTGGAGTGACCTGATGCTTTCCTATCTAATGCCTTTGCCATTCCTTCAAGAATGAATAACCTATCCCCTTTTCCCATTCCTGTACCCTTATCAAATTTCTGCTTGTAGAAATCCTATGCATACCTCAAGGCATGGTATATTGGTATTGGGAACTAGAATCTGTATAGCCCCTCATTGTAAAGAGTTCAAATACCACTCTTTTCATACTAAATCTTCTTAGGTTTTCTCAGTCAGATGAGATCTCTTTCTTTAGCATTTTATACTTCTTTGTTTTGTATCAGTAGTACTTCCTAAGGGCAGAGGGGCATGGTGTGGAATTCATCTTTGTATAATTAATCTTTGTTTCCCTCATAGTACCTGATCCACGAAGGTGTCTAATGAGTATCTGCTGAATTGAATTAAGGGAGCTCAATTTTTAAAACACTAAGGATAGTAAGCTAAATCAATAACTTGTTTTAGGAGGGCAAAAGCTAGAGCTCTAAAATTTCTCATGTACTAGATGATTAAACTTCCTACACTAAGATCTAAATAGCTAAAAAGGAAAGGCATAGAGTCTTACCACTCTTCTTGAGAAGTTCTCCTTTTCGGGATTTATCCAGGTTTTCAAGAAATTGTTCAAAAACTTTTATATAAGGAGCTAGACTGGTCTTCTTATAATCTAAATTATGAAGGCCATGCATTATAATTAGCATTTTGGAAGCAGAATAACATGAGAGTATAACTTTAAGTTTTTTAAAAAAAAATTCTCTAGAACAACAATAAGAAAAAGAATTCTCTAGAACAGTGCTGTCCAATATAATGAGAAATATATAGTTTAAATACTCTACTAGTGGAGCGCCTGTGTGGCTTAGTTGGTTAAGCATCTGCCCTCCACTCAGGTCATGATCCCAAAGTCCTGGGATGGAGCCCCACATTGGGTTCCCCACTGTGTAGGAAGCCTGCTTCTTCTTCTCCCTCTGCCTGCCACTCCCTCTGCTTGTGTGCTCTCTCTCTCTCTGTCAAATAAATATATAAAAATCTTAAAATAAATAAATACTCTAGTAGCTACATTAAAAAGTTAAGACTAATTTTAATTCAGTGTATCTAAAATATTAATACATAATAAAAATTGAAATATTTTATTTTTTTCATACTGTTTGAAATTTAGCATTTTGTACTTAAAATACATCTCAATTTAGATGATACATTATCATGAGAAATACTTGATCTATATTTATTTATTTATTTTTAAGATTTTATTTATTTATTTGACAGAAATCACAAGTAGGCAGGGAGGCAGGCAGAGAGAGAGGAAGGGAAGCAGGCTCCCTGCTGAGCAGAGAGCCCGATGCGGGACTCGATCCCAGGACCCTGAGATCATGACCTGAGCCGAAGGCAGTGGCTTAACCCACTGAGCCACCCAGGCGCCCTTGATCTACATTTAGATTTGAATTATAGACAGTGTAAAAGTAGGTTCACATATCCAAATTTCCTAAACATACTTAAATGTTTTCTAATAATTGAATCAAATATCAGTTTTAAAATTTATCTACTGGGGCTCCTGGGTGGCTCAGTGGGTTGAGCCTCTGCCTTTGGCTCGGGTCATGATCCCAGGGTCCTGGAATCGAGTCCTACATCGGACTCTCTGCTCAGCAGGGAGCCTGCTTCCCCTCTCTCTGCCTACTTGTGGTCTCTCTCTCTGTCAAATAAATAAAAATCTTAAAAAAAAAAAAAAAACCCAAACATTAAAAAATTATTTATTTAAAAATATTTAAAAAGATTTTTTTAAAAAGATTTTATTTATTTATTTGACAGACAGAGATAACAAGTAGGCGGAGAGGCAGGCAGAGAGAGGAGGAAGCAGGCTCCCTGCGGAGCAGAGAGCCCGATGTGGGGCTCGATCCCAGGACCCTGGGATCATGACCTGAGCCGAAGGCAGAGGCTTTAACCCACTGAGCCACCCAGCGCCCCAGTACTGTGTATTTTGTTCTAAACTTTTATGAATTTTCTTATAATAATATAAAATATACACCAAGGAAACAGTTTAGTTTGGGATCAGCCCCATAGTACTTAGAATCTTTAATTCAAGATTCTAAGCTCCTTGCTTGTAAGTCTTTTTTTTTTTAAAAGATTTTATTTATTTATTTGACAGACAGAGATCACAAGTAGACAGAGAGGCAGGCAGAGAGAGAGAGAGAGAGAGAGATGAGGGGAAGCAGGCTCCCCACTGAGCAGAAAGCCCGATGCGTGGCTCGATTCCAGGACCCTGGGATCATGACCTGAGCCGAAGGCAGAGGCTTTAACCCACTGAGCCACCCAGGTGCCCCTCCTTGCTTGTAAGTCTGTATGTTTATTTCACCATTTTGGAATATGTAACAGGCATTCAATAATCACTTAAATATTTACTAACTACCTATTATATATTAAGTACTCTGCTAAATTCTAAAAAAAGTATAAGCCAAACTCTGGTTTTAAGAAGTTTTTAAATGAACTGGTAAAACAAGTCCTATATGTAGTAATAGAAAACAATATATAATTAAAAGACCAAAGAGGCACATGGATAATTATAAGGCCAAAGGATCCACCTGTCAGTGTTGAGTGAGGTGGCTGTGAGGTGGGTCTTAGAAAAAAGATATAATTAGGGGTGCCTGGGTGGCTCAGTAAGTTAAACATCTGACTCTTGGTTTCCACTCAGGTCATGATCTCAGGGTAGTAAGACTGAGCCCTGCACTGGGCTCCATGCTCTGTGTGGAGTCTGCTTGAGATTCTCTGCCTTTTCCTCTTCTGCCTCTCTCCCTGCTCATGCTTGCACTCTCTCTCTCAAATAAGTAAATAAAATCTTTAAAAAAGAAAAAGAAAAAAGATATTAGTAGATAGAACATTCCAGGATTCTTGAAGAAGTGTGGGAACAGGGGCTCCTGGGTGGCTTAGTGGGTAAAGCCTCTGCCTTCGGCTCAGGTTGTGATCTCAGTGTCCTGGGATCAAGCCCCACATGGGGCTCTCTGCTCATCGGGGAGCCTGTTTCCCCACCCTCACTCTCTTTGCCTGCCTCTCTGCCTACTTGTGATCTCTGTCAAATAAATAAATAAAATCTTAAAAAAAAAAAAAAGAAGAAGAGGGGAACATGGTACTAGTATGATAAAGGACAAAGGCTTAAAATTACAGAAACTAAAGCAATAGTAGGGAACTTACACATCACTCATTCCAACTCCCCACCATCTCTAAAGCACCTCTGACTGATGGTTATTAGGCTATTTATGAATACTTGAAATGACAGGCAGTTTAGTTTATTTTTGAATAGTTATATTAGAAAATTTCTCTTTAAAATCTTTGCACAGGGGGCGCCTGGGTGGCTCAGTGGGTTAAGCCGCTGCCTTCGGCTCAGGTCATGATCTCAGGGTCCTGGGATCGAGTCCCACATTGGGCTCTCTGCTCAACAGGGAGCCTGCTTCCCTCTCTCTCTCTCTGCCTGCCTCTCCATCTACTTGTGATTTCTCTCTGTCAAATAAATAAATAAAATCTTAAAAAAAAAAAATCTTTGAACAGGGGCAACCGGGTGATTCAGTTGTTTAAGTGACTGCCGTTGGCTCAGGTCCTGGGATAGAGCCCTGCTCAGTGGGGAGCCTGCTTCTCCCTCTCCAGCTCCCCCTGCTTGTGCTTTCTCTCTCTCTATCAAATAAATAAAATCTTTAAAAAAAAAAAAAAATCCCTGAACAAAAGGAAAAGATGTTCATCAAGAGAAAATATTTTTAAAAAATTGTGAAGTAAGGTATACATGTTGTTAAAAAGAATAAAATAGTACTAACAGGTTGGAAAAAATAGCTTTCTGCCCTAATTCTGACCTCTCCATCCTCTTGAATGGCAACCACTTTTTCTTTCTAGCACCTACTTTTAACAGATGAACACTTCCAATGTTTAGAAATCCAAAGCCATTCTTCCTAGGACTGTGGCTTTTTTGGGGGGAGGAGAAATAGGAAAGGGTCAGAAGACTAAGATTTTTTCTTAATTCTCAGTGCGTTGAAATTTCAAAATGATGTGCCTTGGTGCCAGTCTGTTTTCCTATTATGCTGAGCCTTTTCAATAAAGGGCTCATTTCTGCAATGGCTTCCTATATAATTTTGATATATATATATAATTTTTTTTTGATATATATATTTTTTACCTCTCTTTGTTGTTTTTCTGAAACTCCCATAGTTAGGTATTAGACCTCCTGAACAATTCTTTTTTTTTTTTTTTTTAATTTTATTTATTTGTCAGAGACAGAGACAGTGAGCACAAACTGGGGGAATGGCAGGCAGAGGGAGAATCAGTTTCCTGGCTGAGCAAGGAGCCAATGTGGACTCGATCCCAGGTCCCTGGGATCATGACCTGAGCCAAAGGCAGACGCTTAACTGACTGAGCCACCCAGGCATCCCCTGAACCATTCTTCTAATTTTATCATTTTCTTCCTTAAAATAAAAACAGGGCACCTGGGTGGCTCAGTGGGTTAAATCCTCTGCCTTCAGCTCAGGTCGTGTTCCCAGTGTCCTGGGATCAAGCCCCGCATTGGGCTCTCTGCTCGGCGGGGAGCCTGCTTCCTCCTCTCTCTCTGCCTGCCTCTCTGCCTACTTGTGATCTCTGTCTGTCAAATAAATAAAATCTTAAAAAAAAAATTTATCTTTTTTGATAGTACTTTCTGGAAAATCTTAACTTTTCTAGCCTTTCCACTGAATTTTGTATTCTAATGATTATGTTTCTGATTTCTAAGACCTCTTTCTTATTCTGAATGTTTCTTTTCATAGCATTCTGCTATTGCTTCACGGATACACTATCTTCTCATATTCTCTGAGGATAATTTTTTAAAAAAAGGTCTTCAGGGTTCCTGGCTGGCTCGGTTAGTAGCACATGTGACTTTTCTTCTCTGGTATGTGAGTTTGAGTCCCATGCTGGGCAGAGATTGCTTAAGAAAAAAAGAGGGAAAAAAAGGGTTTTCTTTGTTCCTTGCATTATCTGTTTTCTCTGAGTTCCTTTTTCCAGTTTATTCTGATTTTTCATGTTGGAGATGTTCTTCAAATTATTTATTTATTTATTTTAGATTTTATTCATTTATTTGACAGAGAGAGAGAGGAGGGGATCACAAGTAGGCAGAAAGGCAGGCAGAGAGAGAGGGAGAAGCAGGCTCCCCGCTGAGCAGAGAGCCTGATGCAGGGCTTGATCCCAGGACTGTGAGATCATGACCTGAGCCAAGGGCAGCGGCTTAACCCACTGAGCCATGCAGGTACCCCCAATACTTTATTTATTTATTTTTAAAAGATTTTATTTATTTATTTGACAGACAGAGATCACAAGTAGGCAGAGAGGCAGGCAGAGAGAAGGGGGAAGCAGGCTCCCTGCTGAGCAGAGAGCCCGATGTGGGGCTCGATCCCAGGACCCTGGGATCATGACCTGAGCCGAAGGCAGAGGCTTAACCCACTGAGCCACCCAGGTGCCCCCCCCAATACTTTATTTTTAAAAAATATTTTATTTACTTATTTATTTGAGAGAGATGGGGGGGAGGGGCAGAGGGAGAGGGACGAGCAGACACCATGCGGAGCACAGAGCCAGATGGAGGGCTCGATCTCATGACTCTGAGATCATGACCTTAGCCAAAACCAATAATCAGATGCCCAACTGACTGAGTGACCCAGAAGCCCCTCAAATACCTTAGGCAGAGGGAGGCCTGGGTGGCTCAGTTGGTTAAGCAGCTGCCTTCGGCTCAGGTCATGATCCCAGCGTCCTGGGATCGAGTCCCACATCGGGCTCCTTGCTCAGCAGGGAGCCTGCTTCTCCCTCAGCCTCTGCCTGCCATTCTGTCTGCCTGTGCTCGTTCTCTCTCCCTCTCTCTCTGAAGAATAAATAAAAAAAACAAAAAAAAAAACCAAAAAAAAAACACCTTAGGCAGAGAGCTTGTAATCACTATAATCATTAATAGTGGAATATACTATGGTTAGGTATTATGTTAGAGCTGGAACAGATGAAGTGATTTTGTTTGTTTTGTTTTTGTTTTATGGAGTGATATTTGAACTTGGGTTTTGACAGAAGGTGGCAACGTTTGACAGAGAAAGGTCAGTTAGATAGCACAGATCTGCACTGTGTTACAATAGTCACTAGCCACAGATGGCTACTTAAAATTAAATGAAATTGAAAATCAGGTTTCTCACAATTCAAGTGGAATGTGCCGCATGTGGCTAGTGAGTACCACACTGGGCAGTGCCTTACATTTCTACCACACAAGAAGTTCTATTGGTTCTGTAGCTATAGAGTGTCTTTTGGGTGTTGGTATATGAAGATTTGGCTTCTCTTAGCAGGAAGATTTATAAGTTTCCCAGCTTCATCCAATTCTTGAATATACAATTCAACCACAGTTTAGATACATATTTACCATAACATTCTCTGGATACATCAAGAACAAAGAACAAAAGCATGCATATATACTAGTTGTTAAATAAGTAGGCGTTGAATCTAAAATTGTGAGAGTCAAACAACTATCAACACAAAATGACAATTTAATCTTATAGTATAAATCCTAGCATTTATTTATTTATTTATTTAAAGAAGAGATTTATTTATTTATTTATTTGATAGAGATCACAGGTAGGCAGAAAAATAGGCAGAGAGAGAGGAGGAAGCAACCTCCCTCCTGAGCAGAGAGCCTGATGTGGGGCTCGATCCCAGGACTCCAGGATCATGACCCGAGCCAAAGGCAGAGGCTTTAACCCACTGAGCCACCCAGGCGCCCCATAAATCCTAGCATTTAGATGTTGCTTAGTAAATATCTGTTGACTCAGATTGGCTTCAACAGCATTTGGGGAACTGATGAAGAAAGGACAGAAGCATTGCTATGATATTATTTGTAACTGAGCTGGTTTCATGATAAACATTGATCCATTCTGGGCTGAATCCAAGGAGAATTAATTATTGGACTGACAGAGGATTTCCTGAAAGAAACTTATATTAAAGGGAGACTTCAACATATTAACATACCTCTGGTTCTACGTTTGATATCAGATTCGGCTTCATTTCCTTCTTTTCCCTCATCATTAGTGGAAATGGCATCCAATTCATGGCAGAGAGAGCTACAAATAATAGAATAAGACAATTTTTTAAAAAAAAGATTTTATTTATTTATCAGAGAGAGAGAGGGAGAGTGAGCACAGGCAGACAGAATGGCAGGCAGAGGCAGAAGCAGGCTCCCTGCTGAGCAAGGAGCCCGATGTGGGACTCGATCCCAGGACGCTGGGATCATGATCTGAGCCGAAGGCAGCTGCTTAACCAACTGAGCCACCCAGGCGTCCCGAGAATTTTTTTTTTTTTTTAATTTTTTAACTCTATACTTGATGTCAGGCTCAAACTCATGACCCCAAAATCAAGAGTCACATGCCCTACCAAGTGAACCAGCCACGTGCTCCAGAATAAGAGAATTTTATTCTGTTTTTTAAAAGTCGTCTCTGGGGACGCCTGGGTGGCTCAGTTGGTTAAGCAGCTGCCTTCGGCTCAGGTCACGATCCCAGCATCCTGGGATCGAGTCCCACATCGGGCTCCTTGCTCAGCAGGGAGCCTGCTTCTCCCCCTGCCTCTGCCTGCCATTCTGTCTGCCTGTGCTTGCTCTCTCCCCCTCTCTCTCTCTGATAAATAAATAAAAAAAATCTTAAAAAAAAAAAAAAAAAAAAAAAAAAAAAAAATAAAAGTCGTCTCTGTGCCCAGTGTGGAGCCCAATTCAGGGCATAAACTTATAGCCCACAGATCAAGACCTGAGCTGAGATAAAGAGTTGGACGCTTAACCAACTCAGTCACTCAAGCACCCCAGAATAAGAATTTTAAGATTTTATTTATTTGATAGAGGGAGAGATCACAAGTAGGCAGAGAAGCAGGCAGAGAGAGAGGGGGAAGCAGGCTCCCTGCTGAGCAGAGAGCCCAATGTGGGGCTCGATCCCAGGACCCTGAGATCATGACCTGAGCTGAAGGTAGAGGCTTAACCTACTGAGCCACCCAGGCACCCCCAGAATAAGAATTTTAAAGTTGGTTCTTGGTCAACATTACCCAATGTATGATAGCACAAGAATCCCCCAAAATTTTCTGTGAAAACACTGTGTGACTAACTAAATTTGGGATATTCTAAAAGTCACAATTGCATCTTGGGAGTTTTCCATGCATAAGAGCATAATAAAAATTAGGAAATCTTGCAGTAAAGAACATTTTATCTGTTAAAATTGTTATTTCTCAAACTTATTTGAACTTACAATTTTTTTTTTTTTTATAAGAGAATAGCAGCTTGTGTTCTGTGGAACTCACTAGGAAATGTTGCTTTACAAAGGCATTGTCATATAGCCTCAGAGCAGCTGCCTCTCTGAAAGGGCTCTAATTCAACCTACTTCAAATTCAGAGTAAAAATCACAAACAAAAAATGAATGATCAATGATGTGGAACATACCTTATGGTTGGAACAGTAAATGGATCAAACTGTTCCACTTTCTGTAAATCAATAGGCACAGAAATACGACCTGTAAGAACCAAAAGTTATAAACTGATGATTGTAAAATACAATCCTGTTTGTTATTTTGGCCAAATTTTAATCGAAGGCTTAGAAAAAGGGTTAGACTTATCTTTTTTTTTTTTTTTTAAGATTTTATTTATTCATTTGACAGAGATCACAAGTAGGCAGAGAGACAGGCAGAGAGAGTGAGAGGGAAGCAGTTTCCCTGCTGAGCAGAAAGCCCGATCTCAGGATCCTGAGATCATGACCCGAGCCGAAGGCAGTGGCTTAACCCACTGAGCCACCCAGGTGCCCCTTATCTGTTAAAAACAATACCTAGAAATTACTTCCACATTAGCTGTTTTTATTTTTTCCTAAAAACAAAAAAAAAAATAGGTATGAAAGAATGTTGAGCTTTAATCTAGTGCTCTTATTTCCACTTTTATTTCTATCTCCTTCTTCCTAATATCCTTATACGTAAGGACAGAATGATATCAAATTTAGTGAGTCCTGAAAAATGAAATAACATAGATACAGTTCATTTCATTAACTTGGTTTATTTGCTGAGATTAGAACAGACACCTATATGTTGGGCATCCTTAGAAAGCATTTTGGAAATAAAATAGACAGCATTATACTTCCCCTTTCACAATATCCACAACTGGGATACCTCATAAAATTCATTACATCTCAAAAATGAGATAATCAATCTAAAGGATGCCAGGTAAATAACAAGTAAAATAATCAAGAGAATTGTTGTTTGGAGTTGTTGTTTGAAGACAGAGTAAAAAGACTACAGCTACTTATGGGAAAAGAATATAATCAAATGTGTATACTTATGAACATAATTATTTACCCAAACTCTGAGTATTAGAATAAGGGGATACCCACTATAGCTTTAGAGTTAGGTTTAAAAAATAATAAGAAATATATAATGCACACTGCATCAAAAACTAATGATGTGGGGCAACTGGGTGGCTCAGTGGGTTAAGCCTCTGCCTTCAGCTCAGGTTATGATCTCAGGGTCCTGGGATTGAGCCCCAAATCGGGCTCTCTGCTCTGCAAGGAGATTGCTTCCCCCTCTCTCTCTGCCTGTCTCTCTGCCTACTTGGGACCTCTCTCTCTGTCAAATAAATAAATAAAATCTAAAAAAAAAAACCCCAAAAGCAACTAATGATAGATTTTATGGTGATAAATAAATAAAATAAATAAATAAACCCAAAACTTTTCAGCCACTGGCTACCTGAACATAATTTTAAAATAATAATCAAATCAAATTAAAAAAAAATTAAAAATTAATTCAAAAACTTAAAAAAGAAATATATAATGAGCACTGGGTATGATATGGAACTGATGAATCACTGAACTCTACCTCTGAAACTAATAAGACAAATTAAAAAAAGAAATACTAAGCTTATTATAAAAAAAAAACTAAAAACACATAGTTGATAGGTTTAGAAAGGGGCTATTCAAATATATGCACTAGAGAATCATCACAGATTATTAAAGGAAACTAGGCAACTTGGGAGAATTGAATGTGTGACAGATCCTTTTCTAAGTACTTTACATCTAATTATTATTTTTTATTTATTTTTTTAAAGATTTATTCATTTGAGGGGCGCCTGGGTGGCTCAGCGGGTTAAAAGCCTCTGCCTTCAGCCCAGGTCATGATCCCAGGGTCCTGGGATCGAGCTCCGCATCGGGCTCAGTGCAGAGCCTGCTTCTCTCTCTCTCTGCCTGCCTCTCTGCCTACTTGTGTTCTCTATCAAATAAATAAATAAAAAAAAATCTTAAAAAAAAAAAAAAAGATTTATTCATTTGAGAGAGACAGAGACAGAGCGAGCACAAGCAGGGGGTGAAGCAGAGGAAGAGGGAGAAGCAGACTCCCCGCTGAGCCCAGAATCTGACTTGGGGCTTGATCCCAGGATCTCGAGACCACGACCTGAGCCAAACACAGACACCCAAACATCTGAGCCAGCAAGGCACCCCAGCACTTTACACTTTAGATCTTCACAATAACCCTGTGAGGTAAGTACTATATCATTTCCATTTACAGATGAGGAAACCAAGACACAGAGAGTAATTAGCCTAACATCCCACAGTGAGTGGTAGAGTTAGACGAAAAAGGACAACTACATACAACTGTGTATGTCTCCTGGTTGGATGAAGCAAAGTTTATATCAATATAGCAACCATTATATTTATTTTAAAGTCAGTTTCAGTCCATCAAAACACATATCTAAGAGAAATGTGAAGGAGGAAAGCTAAACTATGGAAAAAGAACTGAGGGAGGAGGCATAGTGGGAAAACCACAGAACTTTCACGTTTTAAGAACTGAATTCTCTTCCTAGCTCTGACACAATTTGTTTTAAGACTGTGAACAAGTCACTTCAACCTCTTGGACCACGGTTTTCTCATCTGTACAATGAGAGCTGTTGTCCTTGGATTTCTAAGTTCCTCTATAGTTCCAACACTAAACCTCAGAAACCCAGAGGAAAATTATTTATGTAGTGGAAACTGATCTGGTAGCTACTAGTCGACAATTAAAAAATAACTCAGTTATCATACGTATTCATACCCAGTGACATGCTTACTCAAACAAAAAATAACTCATTTTTCTTCTAGTTTTCTTTGCTTTCTTTACATTGTACCTGTTTTAGGATGAACACTAAAGGGGCTCTTCAGCAAATGATTGATTCCTTTGCTAACATTGATGTCCAGCCGTGGGAAACAGTACTGGAGCATGATCTCCCATTCCAGGTAGGGTCCACATTTGTCATTTTTGGTACTATCCTAAAAGGAGATAAAACTCTAGCATGAGGATCAGTAGGAACTTTTGAGGATTTCTTTAAGAGGTTAAAAAATGGCTTTCAGTGATCTTTAACTTACTAAGCAAAAAAATTAGAATTTAACTAAGAATGACATTTTATTTATAATAGAGATTTCAATGGAATATACCTGCAAGCTGATGGCTTTCATCAAATATTCCCAACGCTGAAGTGAATTGTGATACTTCGGGAAGTTTTGCTGAAGTGTCTCATGAATTGGTGATGAGTCATTAAGGAACACAGTCATTTACAGCCACTGATGAACAACTTATTTTCAGTATGTATTACTCACAAGGATACCAAAAGTTTACTAGAAAGTAATTATTGTTTTCAAAAATGCAAATATTAATTAAATACATTTCCTTAAAAAAGTCCCCTGTAAAAATATATACAGATATGACAGAAAGAATGCCAAAATAACCATATAGTTGTTTTTTTTTTTTTTAAAGATTTTACTTATTTATTTGGGAGAGAGAGAAAGCACGAGAGTGGGGAGGGTCAGAGGGGGAAGCAGACACCCCTGCTGAGCAGGGAGCCTGAGGTGGGACTCGATCCTGAAACTCCAAGATAATAACCTGAGCCAAAGGCAGTCACTTAACCAACTGAGCCACCCAGGCGTCCCCTCTATATAGTTTAATGTAAAACCTTTCCCTGGTCTGTACATATTTTGACAAAATGATTCAGCATTCTTTAAGTATCCATTAATTCTATGAGGATCAACTTCCAAAATAAGGACATTTATTTCCAAAATGGTCTCATTTCTTACTGTATTCCAGACTAGATATACTAAAATGCAGAAAAACAGGAGATGTTTTTGTATAAAAAGATTAAACTTATAAGAGTAAGTATATGAAAATATGTAGGCAGAACACATTTATAATATAGATCAATACATCATATAGCTCACATAGAAATGGCCTTGGGAAAGGATATTTTCAGGAACAAGGGCTAAAATCTTATCCCAGCTTTCTTTATTTTCAAGAATATCTTGATCAACTAAGGCATATTCTTGGAAGTATTTTTTTATTATGTTTATAGATTTGCTGTAGGAACAACAATAGCACAGTCCTAATACTATTAGCAACACATACATGCCAAGAAGGGAGGCTAGTGCTTGCTTCTATTGATCTTTTTTTTTTTTAGTGAGCATACATTAGTCTAATAAGAAGACAAACAGAATTAGCTAACAAACAAATTAGCTATGTAAAATGGGAATAATATGCCTTCACAGGGTTATGAGAATTAACTAAGACATTCTAAGGGGGAAGAACCTAATATAGCACCTGGCTTAGAATAGCTATTCAAGAAATGTTTACTTCTAAAATTCCACAACTTACAGATGAATAGCATCATAAATATGTAACAAGGGTAGAAACAGGCCAGGACAACATAATAATACATCAATAGTAATGTGGGATAGAGTCTACAGTTTCTACTCCGAAGTACTTGCATTAATGTCTCAACAATTACATAGTGCTTAGCAATTTGCAAACAGACCTCACATCTATCGTTTCATTTAATCTTTGCCACAACTCTGAGATAGATGGAGCAGATGTTGTTTTCCCCATCTTATACTTATAAGGAGATAGAGTTTCTAATATTTTATCAGGGTTTTAGAAAGCCACAGAATAGAAACTCTTACTCTTAATGCAATGCTCTTTACATCTAGAGAAGTAGTGAATTTAGTGGAAAGAGTCTGAGTTTTGAAATTAGGCAGACTATGACATGCTTCCTAAATTTAACAATTACTTTTGTGGTACCAAAGAAATTATACTATCTAAGTTCTACTTCAACTATAAATGGAGATACTATCATGTCCCTCATGAAGTTACTATTAAGACCAATAAGAACATCTGTAAAACACCTATCATGAATACTGTAGCATAAGACAGTCATTCAATTAACTCTAGCCTTATTATCAGTAAAATGGTACCCCAATAGAGAAATTGGTAACAATGTAATTCTAAAAGCACATGTACGTAAATCAGACACAGCTTAAACCACATGGAATCTTTTCCAACAGACCTGACAAAAGGGTGAATTTTTTCACTTAGATGGACTTTCTTTTTAACATCTTGACCACCCTGAAAAATAAACCATCAAAAAAGAACTTCATGTATAAGACCCAAGTGAAATAATTAAAATTTTTTTAATGTACTCTAAATATAGATTAAATTGTCAAAATATAGAATTTAATTCTTTTAATTATGTCAATATTAATCGACATAATTGAACCAGAAAAGTCATTTTCCTCTTGCTACAAGGAGGATACTTACAGCAAAATATGAAAGATCTTAAAAAATGTAGCTACTGTGATTATTTGATCTGCTAGTAAGGTCATTTACTCTGGAATATGGAAGCTATAAAAGATAGTTTCATTTTTTTCACTAAACATTTCAGGCTTGGTAACATCTAACAAACAAAGAAATGTAAAGTATTACTCAGATCTTACCTTTACAAGACTCAAATACTCAACTATCCCAGAACGTACTGCAGAGGACAGTTTTCTAACCGATTCATCACAGACCCAACAATGAACACCTCTCCTTCCAGAATATACCCAGAGACGATGCTTAAATCCAAAGTCCTCTGAGGAGGGAAGAAATAGTATGTTTTAAAATCTATAAATAGGGACGCCTGGGTGGCTCAGTTGGTTAAGCGCTGCCTTCGGCTCAGGTCATGATCCCAGGGTCCTGGGATCGAGTCCCACATCCGGCTCCTTGCTCGGCCCTCTGCCTCTGCCTGCCTCTCTGTCTGCCTGTGCTCGCTCGCGCTCTCTCCCTCTATCCCTGACAAATAAATAAATAAAATCTTTAAAAAAAAAAATTTAAAATCTATAAATAAATTTATAAACTCCTGGTTCTTGCTTACTTCCTTGGCTTCATTTTTACCTCTTATCCACGTGTACTCACCTTAACTATACTAAATTATGTGTAGTTTCCTGTCTCCCATGGTCTTGCCTTCATGTCTATACCTATCCTGTTCTCTCTGCCAAGAATTTCTTCATGCCCTTTTTTCCCTCTCAAGCTTTTTTTTTTCTTTCAAGATTTTGTTTATTTGTCAGAGAGTGAGAGAGCACAAGCAAGGAGAGCAGCAGGCAGAGGGAGAAGCAGACTCCCAGCTGAGCAGGGAGCCTGATGTGGAACTCGATCCCAGGAACCTGGGATCATGACCTGAGCTAAAGGCTGATGTTTAACCGAGCCACCCAGGTGTCCCCCAGAAAGAGCTCTTTTTAGTATATGCATTGCTGAAGCGAGGACAACAGTTAGCTATTTTTTTTAATTTTTTGATAGAGAGAGTGAGTGAGCGTGCATGCATTGGGGCAAGGAGTGGCAGAAGGAGAGAGAATCCCAAGCAGGCTCCTTGCCCAGGAGCCCGATGTGGGCCTGTATCCCAGGACCCTGGGGTCATGAGCTGAGCTGAAATCAAGAGTTAAAGGCTTAACCAAATGAGCTACCCAGGCATCCCAAGAGTTAGCTTTTTTTTTTTTTTAAGGTATTTATTTTATTTATTTACTTATTTGAGAGGAGAGAGAGAGAGAGCACAAGGCATGGGGAAAGTCAGAGACAGAGGGAGAAGCAGGCTCCCCACTGCGTAGGGAGTCCGATGTGGGGCTCGATCCCAAGACCCCTGGGATAATGACCTGAACTGAAGGCAGACAATCAACTGACTGAGCCACCCAGGTGCCCCTCTTTTTAATATCATTGTCATCCTTATCATCACCTTTTCTGATCTAATTTCTTTCTATTCCAATATGTACTGCTTCTGTTCTCTATCTCCATGGTACCTCATGTATATTACTAAACTAAATGTAATCCTCAATTTTATTTGTCACTTTCTTAGACTGTACAACCTACTTGAGGCAATCATTATCTTTCATATTTCCCTCATCTAGGACAGTTTTTAGCACACAGAGGTGCTCTGGGTAGCACACAGACTGAACTGGATAAAAACTCACTGGTTTGATCAACAGCTTTATTAGCGTTTCAACTACAACTTTATTCTAATCTCCTTTTATTTTCCAGATATATGTTTCAAGGAAACATGTTAGAAACCTATGAGATTTGATTATAAAATGGTATACATAGACAAATATTCAGAGGAAAACAGACTCTTACATTTGACCCCACTCAGACACTGCCAATACTTGCCCTTCAGTGCTCGGTCGATTATGCGTATGGCCATCGTCATGAGGGTCCAGCACTTAGAACATATGTCTGCAGAACTGGAGTAGAGGCATCATTACTCACTGTCAGTGATATCATCCAACCTACCAGCAAGGCATGCAGTGCTTACCTACAACATCTCCTCACATCGTCATAGTCTGTCATATCAATGTCAAACACCAGTTCTTTTTCTTGAGCCTGGAAAGCTCCTAGCTTCACTGTATTGTGCTGATTGGGCTACAAGGAGAAAATATTAATCAGCTTCTGTAAGAGCTGTCATGCTGCCAATTATGCTATTTTCTAACCACACAAAGAAAGTGGCCAAAGAGAAAAAAAACAAAAAAACCATAATATAATGCCAACTCTACTCAGTTAAAGTTCACTAGTTTGGATTTTATACATCCAGAATGGATGACAATATAAAGTTCATCTACTTAGAAAAGGTTTTGGTATATACATATTACCATAGATATTTGTTTTTTACCAGTTCTACTGAGATATAATTGATATGTAACATTGAATAATAAATATTTGTTAACTGGGGCGCTCGGGTGGCTTAGTTCGTTAAGAGTCTGCCTTCGGTTCAGGTCATGATCCCAGGGTCCTAGGATTCAGCCCCACATTGGGCTTCCTGCTCTGCCTGTTTCCCCCTCTCTCACTACCCCTGCTTGTGTTCCCTCTCTCACTATGTCTCTCTGTCAAATAAATAAAGAAAATCTTTTAAAAAATTTGTTAATCAACAGAAATCCCAGTAAGGCTTTTTTAGTTTTCTCATAAAGAAAAGTACATACAAATAATTAATGCCCTATTGCAAACTGTTTTAAAGACTTTTAATTATTACTGGACATATAAGTAACAAAAAGGTATTTAAAATTTTTCAATAATTCAAAATATCTCAATTTAGTTTGAACTGAGCCTTTGGCTCAAGCTGTAAGTAGCCTCTTTTTTTTTTTTTTTTAAATTTTGTAAGAGTTTATTTATTTATTTGACAGATATCACAAGTAGGCAGAAAGGCCGGCAGAGAGAGAGGAAGGGAAGCAGGCTCCCCACTGAGCAGAGAGCCCGATGCAGGGCTCGATCCCAGGACCCTGGGATCATGACCTGAGCTGAAGGCAGAGGCTTTAACCCACTGAGCCACCCAGGCACCCCTTTAAGTAGCCTCTTTTGAGACTATGGGCCACCAGAAGAAAAAAAGCAGACTGAATACAGATACTTATCTTGCTCTTTCCAAACCTGCACAAAAATGATAGTAAAGGTTTTCTTAAGAAAGGCATAAATCTTTAAAAATGGATCAGAGTGGGGGAAAAATTAAAAAGTACCAGAGAGGAGAAAATACCACTAAAATTTTTATAAGGATAACCATAAGGGCTGAATTTTAAACTCTCAGTAAGGAAAGATAAGCAATCCAATTTACACCTCAGCATCTCCCAAACTCAGGTGATAATGGGTATCCCTAGAGTGAGAGAGGGAGTGTGTGTGGCAGTGGTGAAGCTAAGATTAAAAACAGGAGAATCAGTTAAAAATCTATTTATGAAGCAGTTAATTCCCCAGATTCTTCCATTTACTCTGCAGAGCTAGGTAACTGCACTTTCATTTCCCTGGCAAAGACACCTGAATTATTATCTGGAGAACCTCAAATAGTGGGTCTCTCTGGACTGGGATGGGGGGCAGGAACAATAGGCACAGTTGAAAAAAGTGTATTGTATTGATATATAGCGGATTAAGTGGACAAACATTTACATGTGGAAAGTTGAGACCCAGCCCTCTCCCCAACTTTTATACCCTATTACTGCCATCCTATGCAGGAAACCAGAAGATTCCTCACTGAAGAATCTGATCAGGAGTGTCAGGCACTATTATAGGCTTTAGGAATAGAAGATTTGTGATCAAAACAAAGATCCCTGTGCAAGTGAAGTTTTTATTCAAGCAAAGATCTAGAGAAACTGACATCAGAGCTTCCTCCCCAAAAAATGGCCTAGCCAGATCACCCTGTAATAAAGAAATCCCAGCCATGTATACACAACTTCCAATCAGCTTTTTTAGTGCTTTATTTTTAAATATAAATAACATGCAAGAAATTATCAGACTTATGAGGACAGCCTCTAATATGAAAGAGGAGAAAAAAAACAGGGAAAAAAAGGGGAGAAAACATTGTATAGCAGAACACATAAACTATCACTGATACTCTTAAAAAGATAAGACATATCAATGGAAAAAGTACAGGATGCTCTAAAAAAAAATTCTTGTAAATTATAATAGCAGAAATGAAAACCTCTTAGGAAATTCCCCAGAAAGTAGAGCAAAATAAAAATAAGAGGGAAAAAAAATTAGTGGATCAGTCCAAGACACATAACATCTGACTTTAGGATTTGTAGAGAGACCAGAGAAAAATTATAGATAGAAAAAATTATATTTAAGGAAAAAAGGGGAGCCTGGCTGGTTCAGTCAGTAGAGCATGAGATACTGGATCTCTGGGTTTTAAGTTCAAGCCCCATGTTGGGGAGAGAGATTACTTAAAAATAAAATCTTTTTTTTTTAAACTTCAAAATAAAATCTTAAAAAATAAAAGGAAAATTTCCCAGAAGTGAAGGACATGAGTTCATGATCACAAGAGCCCATCATGTATCTAGCATAATAGGTGCAAAAAAGATGGACACCAAGGCACATCATTGTGAAACTTTAGTACATTAGGGACAGGGGGGCTAGGCAGAAAATCCTAAGAGCTTTCAGTTCCAACACAGTGAAATAAGAAACAGAATGGCATTAGTCTTCTTCTTCTTCTTTTTTTTTTTTTAAAAGATTTTATTTATTTATTTGACAGACAGAGATCACAAGTAGGCAGAGAGGCAGGCAGAGAGAGAGGAGGAAGCAGGCTCCCTGCTGAGCAGAGAGCCCGATGCGGGGCTCAATCCCAGAACCCTGGAATCATGACCTGAGCCAAAGGCAGAGGCTTTAACCCACTGAGCCACCCAGGCACCCCTGGCATTAGTCTTCTTAACAGCAACACTGGAAGCTAGCAGATAATGCAAAATTCTAAGAGAAACTGATTTACAAACAACCACTAGTTAAGTACAAAGGTAGAATGAAGTCATTTTCCAGATACAGAAAGTGTCCAATATTTCCTTTTCCATGCACCTTTTCTCAGGAAGCTCATGGAGGACATTCTCTACGTAAAGAAAAGTAAACCAAAAAGAGAACAAAGGATTCAGGGAACACAGGATCCAAAATAGGAGGTGAAAGGAAATCAGGGTGATTACAAGATTATATTTATCCATGAGGCTTAGAGAGAGCAATTAGTCTAGCTTGGAGGTCAGGAAGCTGCAAGTGAAATTTCTTCAGGATGAAACTGACCAGATAAATAAATAAAATCTTTTTTTTTTTTTGAGATTTTATTTACTTATTTGACAGAGAGAGATAGATCACAAGTTGGCAGAGCAGCAGGCATAGAGAGGGAGGGGGAAATAGGCTCCCTGCTGAGCAGAGAGCCCGATGTAGGGCTTGATCCCAGGACCCTGAGATCATGACCTGAGCCAAAGGCAGAGGCTTAACCCACTGAGCCACCGAGGCACCCCAATAAATAAAATCTAAAAAAAAAACCACCAAAAAAACCCATGGGCACCTCAGTTGACTGAACCACCTCATGGTTCAGTCAGTTAAGTATCTGACTTCTGATTGTGGCTTAGGTCATGATCTCAGGGTTACAGGATTGAGCCTGGCCTTGGGCTCCATGTCTGCAGAGTCTGCTTGAGATTCTTTCCCTCTGCCTCTTGCCCTGCTGGGCGCTTGCTCTCTCTCTAAAATAAATATATAAATCTTGGGGGAAAAAAAAAGAAAAAGAAATAGTTCCATACAAAAGCTATCATCCCATGAGTGTGTTTCTCCCATGTATATATATATATATTTTCTTTTAAAAGAGAGCACAAGCAGAGGAGAGGGTCAGAGGGAGAGAGAGAAGCAGACTCCCTACCGAGCACGGAGCCTGACACCAGGCCTGATCTCAGGACCCTGGAACCATGACCCAAGCTGAAGGAAGAAGGCAGATGCTTAACTGACTAGCCACCCAGGTGACCCTCCCCATGTGTGTATTTTTAAGGAAAGAAAGGCAATTTTGGTATGTTCATTCATTCAACAAATACGATATACTCTCTCGGGCAGGCACTAATCTAGACATTTAGACTGTATCAGTGGCAATGGGTAGGAGGAGTGGCAGGTTGCAGAAGGCCTCAAAGTGAAGACTTGAGGAGGTGAGGGAAGGAACCAAGGAGCTATCTGGGGAAATGGGTTCTCGGCAGCGGAAACTGCTTGAGCAGGGGCAGTGTGGCATGAGTGGAAGGAGTGAGGGGGAGAGAGGGGCTTTTACTTTGAGCAAAATGGGGAGCCACTAGAGAACGGTTTTGAGCAGAGGAATCACAGAATCTAACTTGTTTTAAAAGGATTGCTCTGGCAACTGTTTTGAGAATACACTCTAGAGTCTATAGGAGCAAACTGTTAGGAAGTTTTTACAGTAATTCAGATGAAAGATGATAAGGATGGTAGTAGTACTGGTACCAGTGGCTGGATTTCAGATAATATTCTGGTAGAGCTGAAGAGATTTCCTAATGGAATAGATATATGAGTGGGAGAGAAATAAAGGAATCAAGCATATCTTGAAGGGGTCCTGGTCTGGCTCAGTCCGTAGAGCACGTGACTCTAAATATTGGGGTCACATTGGATATAGAGATTACTTAAAAACAAATAAACAAACAAAACACCTCCAATGCTGGAAGACAATGTAATTGTTTTAAAATACCTTCCTTTAAACCACGCTGACTTCCTTGTTTACACTTTTGGCCAGATATTCAATTTTTCTGTCCTAGTAAGAATACAACCAATTCACTTCCAAATGATTTCCAATCAGTAATGTGGAGTATGAAAGAACAACAAAATATTACAATCTACTTGCAAAAAAGTTAAAGTGGGACTCAACTAGAATCAATTATAAAAATTTAACCTCAAAACAATGAGAACACCAATCCATTCTTGGTTTAAAAAACAAAACTACAAAATACATTAAAAAACCGATTTCTTACTCTGTGGGAATATACCGCGCCTATATCAATCTTGTATGGATTCATTTTCTGCATCTCCTTTTCCAGCTCACTCTGGTTGTTGAAGGATTGGTAGCGAATGTAAATATCATCTTTCAATGTGAATGAAAATTCACGGTGTTGAAAGTAATTCTTTATTACTGCAAAATAAATATACCATTTTAAAGTTAATTTGACACTCGATTCGGCTCAGGGCATTAAAACATTAACCAATGATAAGATATTTTTAATGAGCCCTCTGTGCTCAACGCTGTGCTACATGTTTAAAAAACAAAACAAAACACAAAACTAGTTCCTACTCTGAAGGTGCATACCATCCTGCCTCTGATAGGAAAAAGTAAAAATGAGGAAAAAGATGCAGACATATTCTAAAGATGTAATGTCAGCTGTCTCTCCTCGGCGAGCACTACTAAGTTCAGCTGCGAAGAGCTCAGTACCTCTCATCTTCCGGGAGATGCCCCGCTGTCCCCGATACAGAACACGCCTCTGCCCCTTCCGGGTACGACCCAGTAATGTCCTGGGCTCAGGCGCGCGGCAGGTAAATGAGCTGAATGGGGAGTCCCACCACGTGATGGTAGGAGCAGCGGCTCTTTCTTCCTCTGTGTGCCTGCTTACCGTAACCTCTCTCGGCCCCTTTACATCTCTGAGCTGGGGGGAAGGCTCGAGATAATACGAAAAGGCGCTGGCACAATGCCTGGCGCACAGGAGGTACTTCATATTGTCGTTCCGAGGAACGCTCCCAGTACCTCCTCACCCTCCCCACCGAACCACTACCCACTCCGCTCCCGGCTTTATCACCTCCGCCATAGTTGAGCCAACGGTAGTACTGGGCGTAGGGAAAAAGCCTCCGGTAATAAAGCTTAAGCAGTTCGGGCAGCTCGGCAGGGTCAAACGTCTCCATGGAAGGCTCGACTCACTGTCGTAGAACCGCAAAAATTGGCGGGAATCACACAGCAGGATCCCCGGACATTGCGCAGGCGCGCTGTGGCCGCAACCGGACGTCTCGACGGGCCGCTGGGAATTGTAGTTCCCACTTAGGGGTTGGCTTGGGCGCCGCTTGGTCTCGGCCTATCAGCGTTCTCACTAAGACCTCTGCTCTCGTGGGTAGAAGAAAGCCGCTGCTGTTTCAGGAAGGAAGGTGTCATACAGAGAGGTGAGCTCTTGAGCGTGTTGACTTAGGTTAAGATGACGTAAAAAATGATGTTCCCCCTTAACTTTATGAATGTTTTGGAAACGCATTTAAACAATGTAAGCCATTAAAAAAAAGATTTTATTTCAGAGAGATTGAGAGCGCGAGCACCAGCAGGCAGAGCTGCAGGCAGAGGGAAAGGGAGAGGGAGAAGCAGGTTCCCCGCTGGGCAAAGAGCCTGATGCTGTGCTCTATCCTAGGACGCTGGGATCATGACCCAAGCCCGAGGCACTTAAAAGAGTGAGCCACCCAAGCGCCAGTGTCTTTTTAAGAGGGTCTGAAAATTAATTCTTCATAGAATTACTAGGTCCACTATGTGGAAATAAACGAAGACCAACCAAATAAGGTCAAAGGCTTTTTATTCAGAGCTTGCTATATAGCAAGGGGGTCAGCTGCAGACACTTGGGTTCTAGCAGAGAGTCAAACGCAGGCAGAGGAATCGGTAAGCTTTATATACTGGGTGAACAGGAGGTTTCAGGTGTACCTAGATTCAAAGGCTGTTTACATGGGAAAGCTGTAGCTGGGCTAACTGGCATAGGGGCATTCTGTGTGATTGGTTAGGAGCGCTAATTTGGCTTTCTCTGATTGGTCCTAAATTGGAAGTAACCACAAAATCTAAGGAAGCTGATATTTATTAATCAAGTCCTGGCCATTTGGGGTTATGGTCTGGCTTCCTGAAATATCACTAGAGACAATGGTCTGACTTTTGCAAGTCTGACCTATAAGCAGGCTGACTTCCTGAGCTGTTTATTATGGATAAGGGGTTTGGCTTCTAAAGGTTGTAGGTTGGAGTTCTGTTTTGTTTTTGTTTGTAAGTAAACTCTACACCCAACATTGGGCTGAACTCACAACCCTGAGTTGCATGCCCTGTGAGCTGAGCCTGCCAGCAGCCCTCAGAGTTCTGTTTTTATATATGGTCTGGCCACGGTTTGTATATTCAGTCTCTCAAATAGAACACCCAGGAATGCTAAAATCTGAATTATAGAAATCTTGCAGAAGTACGGAGAGATTTACGAGTATAAAAGGAGGCTGTTTGCTGCTAATGTGCAGATCTGCCCATCACTCTAACCTGGTAAAGATAAACCTCATTGCAAATGTGGACTGGGGTGGACAGTCTATAATCACAAAGATATCATGTCATTCGAAAACCATCATTTTCATGAATTTTATGTTTGCAGTAACAGTAAGAGAGCAGGGAGAGAACAGAGTCTCTAGGAAGTTATTATTAGCTTAATCTCAAAAATGGTCAGGGTCTCTCAGCTCCTCTGGGCAAACTGGTCAAAATTGGGCTCTGGGCAGATCATGCTTATTTGAATATTCCTTGAAATCTGGTTTCCTGCACAGATCTTAGTTGATATTCACAGTCCATAGGCATCTTGTGTTGGGTAGCATGAATTTCATAACTGAGAATGTCTTCACTCTAATAATGATGACAAGAGTGCCCTAGAGAGTGCTCTTTTGCAGAACCATATCCCTCTGGACTGTTTAATGGAGGTTTCTCAGTTTTCTCATTGCTGCATTTAGGAACTGCCTTTTTTTTTTTTTTTTAAGATTTTATTTATTTCAGACAGAGAGAGAGTGAGAGAGAGCATGAGCGTGGGTGGGGAGGGGCAGGAGAGGGAGAAGCAGACTTCCCGATGAGCAGGAAGTCCAACATGGGGCTTGATTCCAGGACTGTGGGATCATGACCTGAGCTGAAGTCAGATGCTCAACTGACTGAGGCACCCAGATGCCCCAGAACTGACTTCTTTGGGATATTTGGGAATCCATTTTGAATTTCAGGACCACTAAGGAGGGCAACTCCTGAAGGAGCGAAGATGAAAGGGGAGAAAGCAAAGGAAGTTATATTTTTTGAGTTCCTACTGTGTGCTCGATTTATTTAACATTAGTTTTCTCATCAGGAAAAAGGGAATAATAATAGCTAATGTTTATATAGCATTTGCTGTGCTGTCAGGTACCCTTTTGAGAATTTATTCTTCCACTTTCTACCTGTCAGAATGGCTAAAATAAAAACAAACAAACCAAGAAATAACAGGTATTGGTGAGGATGTAGAGAAAAAAGAACCCTCATGGAGGGAAATGTAAATTGGTGCAGCTACTGTGGAAAATAGTATGGAGTTTCCTCAATAAATTAAAAATAAAAATATCATATGATTCAGTAATTCCACTACTGGCTATTTACCCAAAGAAGATGAAAGCACTGGGGTGCCTGGGTGACTCAGTTGGTTAGGTATCTGCCTTTGGCTTGGGTCATGATCTCAGGGTCTTGGGATCAAGCCCCACATTGGGCACCCTGCTCAGTGGGGCATCTGCTTTTCCCTCTCCTTATGTGCTCTCTCTCTCTGTGTTCTCTCTCTCTCAAATAAATAAAATCTTTATAAAAATTAAAAAAAAAGAAAATGGAAGCACTAATTAAAAAAGATATGTGCACCCTTGTGTTTATTGTAGCATTATTTACAGTAGCAAAGATATGTAGGCAACCCAAATATCCACCAATTGATGAATGGGCAACGACGTGATATATAAATATATATATTTATATAAATATATATGTATATATAAATAAAAACACACTATGGAATATTACTCAGCCATAACAGAGAATGAGATCTGGCCATTTGCAACAACATGAATGGACTTAGAGAGTATTATGCTAGGTGAAATAAGTGAGACAGAGAAAAACAGATAGATATCTTACGATTTCACTCATATGTGGAATCTAAGAAACAAAGACAAACAAAAAACCCAGACTCTTAAATACAGAGAACAAAATGGTGGTTGTTGGCGGTGACATGAAATGTAAATGAAAAGTAAATGAAAAAAAAAAAAAAAAGTAGGGGCGCCTGGGTAGCTCAGTGGGTTAAAGCCTCTGCATCCAGCTCGGGTCATGATCTCAGGGTCCAGGGATTGAGCCCCGCATCGGGTTCTCTGCTCAGAAGGGAGCCTGCTCCCCTTCTCTCTCTGCCTGCCTCTCTGCCTACTTGTGATCTCTGTCTGTCAAATAAATAAATAAATAAATCTTAAAAAAAAAAAGTAAATGAAAAGTACAGCATAGGGAATATACTCAATAAGATTGTAATAACACTGGTGACAGATGGTGACAAGACTTACCCTGGTAAACCCTGAGTAATGTATAGAATTGTTAAAAAAAAAAAAAAAGAATTTTGGGGGACACATGGGTGGCTCAGTCCATTGAGCATCCGACTGTTGATCTCAGCTCGGGTTTTAATCTCCGGGTCGTGAGTTCAGGCCCCATGTTGGGCTCTGTGGTAGGCGTGGATCCTACTTAAAAAAAATTTATCCCTTATAAGAACCCTATATGGTAGATACTAATATTATCCTATTTTATAGATGGGGAAATATGTGGAGAATTTAAATACTTTGTCCAAGGTCACACCAGCTAGTAAGTCTCTACAGTTAACCCCTAAGCTACATGCTGTGTCTCTCCAAGCGGTTGTCATGAGAATTAAATGAGGTAAAGTGAGAGGTCCCTAGCACAGTTCACAGGCCACAAGCACACTGTGGCAGTAAGCTATAGAATTCTGTACACATGCTCTGGTATGGAGGCTGTTATCCTACGTGCCACTGGGAGGCAGTATTGCCATTCAGCTTTCATCCACCTGGGTGCAAAACCCCTTTGTCCCTCAAGCCTTATACTGTATGCCATCCTCTTTACATTTCCTATATACATCTACTGTCATCCTCTTTGGGTAATCCATCAGTCCTAGGTCTCCCCAAGTTTTTTGCAGACTTGGATACTTACCTCATGGACTTCCCTTCCAGTTCAAACTCCTATTGTTATTCTGGATGTTTTTAGCATGTAAAAGGTGATCCATATGATAGATCCACAGATAGTTAATGAACATTTATGTTGGGCACTTAGCTAGGTTCTGGGGAGGAAAAAAAATAAAGACATGGTTTCTGTTTCTGAGAAAGTTATAACCTAGTTGGAGCAATGGACACAAATCAAAAAGTGATAAAAAAGGGTTATAGATGCATTTATAACCAGCTGTCTTTTGGCATCATTTTCCTTAAGACTTGGGTAAGATTGGTACAGGAAGCACAGCCACAAAAATAGTAAATGGCATGGCACTTTCCGGAAATTGCTAATAGTTCCATATGGACAGAGCTCGGACTTGAAGGGAAGGCCTGGGAGAGATGGGGCTAAGGGGCAAGCCATGGCCAGAGCATTGCATGCCAAGCTAAGGAGTGTGGAAATAAAAATTACTCATCTTCCATTTTATTCCGCTTTGGTTAAAATTAAGATAAAATATTGATCATATCAGTATTTGATGAGACGTCTTGGGAGTAAATAATCTTGTTGAAACAAGTAAGTAGGAAATTTGAAATACTTTTCTGCTAGTTGTTTTCCTCTTTTTAAAAAAGATTTTTATTTATTTGTTTGGCAGACAGAGATCACAAGCAGGCAGAGAGGCAGAGAGAGAGGAAGGGAAGCAGGCTCCCTGCTGAGCAGGGGTAGGGGGCCTGATTCCAGGACCCTGGGATCATGACCTGAGCTGAAGGCAGAGGCTTTAACCCACTGAGCCACCCAGGCGCCGCGACCCTATGTATTTCTTTCGTAGTTCCCATCAATATGTAATGATGTATTTATTTGTGGGAATATATATTTAATGTCTACCTTTCCTGCTAAGACAAAGATTTCAAATATCATGTCTACTTTATTCACCTCTACTATGTCCAGTAACTTGATAGGACCTAGTGCATAGTTGGGACTCTGTTTATGGAAGATATGGGTGAAACCAGGTGGGAGATGTCTGGCAGGTAGTTGGATCTGAGGAGCTGGATCTCAGGAATGATCTGGACTAAAGACAGAGATTTGCAAGTCATTAGCACTCAGATCAGGGTGGAAGCTGGTGATGACTGAGGATATAGACAGTCAGAAGAGAAGAAAGACTAGGATAGAACTCTTAAAAGATACTGACTTTAAAAACTGGGGAGAGAAAGGGGAGCCAGCAAAGGACAGTGTAAATGAATAGGAGTATAAACAGAAGAAGAGCTGGGAAGGGTCATTTCATAAGTGCCAAGGGGGGAGAGTTGTGAAAGGATGCTGATACCAGTTCCAGGGTGGGTGGAGAGTGTTTCCCACACATCCAAACCAATTCTTCAAACACCAGCTGGGTGTCCTACAATTCAACTTGATTCTGACATTAGCTACCTGGAGACAGCCTCAGATTCCATAGGTTAAGGATTCAACCACACAAGACTGCCCCACTTCAGATGGTGATCGTAAGCCCAGCTTGTCACTTGTGCTTCTGACCAACTGGCTACAAACCAGAGTGTCCCACACATCGCTCCTTGTGTTGGATTACTTTTCTAGAACTGCTCACAGACCTCAGGAAGCCCATTTACTCAGTAGATTACCAATTTTTACAAAGGAAGTGAAACAACCACCGGATGAGGAGATACAAAAGGCAAGGTGTATGAGAAAGGGCTTGGAGCTCCCAAGCTCTCTCCAGATTCTTCCTGAATCTAATCTACATGTGTTCACCAACCTGGAAGCTCTCTGAACCTTGCCCTTTCGGGTTTTATGGTGGCTTTATTACATAGGCACAATAGAGTAAATCATTGGCCATTGGTGATTAAACTATCTCTAGCCCCTCTCTCTCCCTGAGGTCTGGGGTGGGACTGAAAATTCCAACTTCTGTTCCTGGTTGGTTTCCCTGGCAGCCAATGAAGTGCTTTCCAAAAATCACCTCATTAACATAAGCCCAGTTGTGGTAGAAAGGGGCTCGTTAGGAATAACAGTACATCATTTTACCTTCATGGGTCTGAAGTGATTTCAGGGACTGAGGACAAAAGGCCAAACATTATAAGGAAAGATGCTCCTGTTGCTTTTTTTCTTTTCTTTTCTTTTTTAAGATTTTATTTATGTATTTTTCAGAGAGAGAGAGAGAGAGAGAGAGTGTGTACAAGCAGGGGTAGCAGCAGACAGAGGGAGAAGCAGGCTCCATGCTGAGCAAGGAGCCTGATGCTGGACTCAATCCCAGGACCCTGGGGTCATGACCTAAGCTGAAGGCAGACGCTTAACCAACTGAGCTACCCAGGCATCCTTTCCATTGCTCTTTATCCATCAGGCAGTTCCAAGGGCTTTGGGAGCTGCGAGCCAGAAACATGGACAAAGACCAAACATACATGAAAAATAAATATTCGGTCATCTGAAAGCCCAAATATATATTCCTTAGAATTCACAATATTGCATGCTGATATATGCTACATTATGGATGAACCTTGAAAACGTTATGTTAAACAAAAGGAGTCAGTCTTAAAAGGCCTCATATTGTGGGATTCCATGTATGTGAAATGTCCAGAAGAAGCAAATCCAGAGACATGGAAGTAGATAAGAGGTTGCCTAGGGCTAGAGAAGGGAAGAGTGGTGACTGCTAAGGAGTACAGGGTTTCTTTTTGGGGTGAAGAAAGTGTTCTGAAACGAGATACCCTGTGAATATACTAAAATGCAGTGAACTGTATACTTTGAAAGGGTTAATTGTTTGGTGTGTGAACTGTGTCAGTAAAGGTGTCTGACTCCATGAAGGCTGAGATCCCAGGTTTGTGCAGCTGATCTCAGATTGGCAGTCTGGGTGGGCTCTCCTTAAATTAGCTGACCTCCTTACTCCATACTCCAGCAGGGGTTTCATATTTTAGTATTCCAACTTAAATCAGAGGATGGGGGCCGAAGGTGTGGAAATTGCTCTGGTTGGCCAGGGCAGCTCTTTTCTTTCTGCTTTTTATTTTATTATAACAGGTCTGGTTCTTCAGCTGAGCAAGGATGACATGGGTGAGGATTGTGAACTTGGTCCAAGGGCATGTAGTGCCCCCCCTTACCACAAGAGGGAGATGTTGTGCAAGCAGGGCAGAAGGTGCTGCGCTGCACCCCCCAGCATCCCCCTCTCTGGCCCCAGCCCCTAGATTCATGAAGTCCTTTCTAGCCTCTAGGACTGGACTTTGCCTGAGCCGGTAGTGTGTGTGTGTTGGGTTGAGGACAGGGAGGAGATAAGGTCTGTATGGAGAGAGGTCTTGGTAATGATTCTTTTTATTTTCTCAAAAGATCTTTCAACTTTGATTCCTGAAAGAAATTTCATCACCATTGTTTCTTCTGCTTTTTAAATCTGCACTCCTTTGGAGTTTGGGAAAGTATGGGAAACTTGGGAAAGTTTGGGAGTGATTTTATCCTTGCAAATAAGATCCCCTGGGTATGCCTATAAATTGAGATTCTTGACGTTGGGGAAAATCAGCTCTCTGTAGTTCATGCTGATAGCTGTGGGGTAAGTTCGTGAAACTGTGGGTAAGCAAAAGGAGGCTTCTTTAATTAAGTCATGAGAATTGTGTTGCTGAAGCTTGGTAGTCTCATTTGGGTCTTGCCCTAAACTGACCCCCACCAATACCACCCCCTCCTGTGGCTGGCAAGCTCTTTGCAGTGGCAGTGGTGAAAAAATTTTTTTTCTTTTTATTTTTTACTCACTTGGCCACTGAACACAGTTTAATAGTCCCATTATTCCTTCCCACTTGTTAAATTTCTAATTCTGTGGCGAACAAAGAAGTAAAATTCCAAAGGCGGTTAAACAAGAAATGTTTGAAATCCGACATATAGTCAGTCCCAAACAGGAATTCCTCAGGTAACATTTTTCCTTTCTCTTTGTGGAATCTTATATGCTGATAGGAGATAAAGTGTGATATAACCAAAAACTGTCCGCACAAGGCAGCAGTTGCTGGAGTATTCACTTATTTTTCCCCACTTGGCAGAGGTGAAGTCAGTTGTTGGAATGAGGCTGAGATTGGAGAATCTGTTAAGTTTTATTCTTGGACAGATGCAGCATCTTTAAAAAGAGTTTGAGGTAACCTAAAGTAAAAGACACATAGACATTAAGGATAATAAAATGCAAATTGAGTGCTTGCTTTGGCAGCACATATACTAAAATTGGAACGATAGAGAAGATTAGCTTGGCCTCTGTGCAAGGATGGCATGCAAATTCATGAAGTGTTCCATATTTAAAAAAATAAATAAAATGCAAATGGAGTACAAAAAGAAAAAGAAAAAAGAAAATCAAAGTGATAGAAGAGCAAAGAAAAATGCTGTTTACAAAGCCTAAGAGAATTACTCTGATTGAACATTAAATTTGGCTTTGAATTTGTAAGATAATATGAAGAACTTTTTAAAAGTGTTTTTTAAAAACATTTTATTTATTTATTTGACAGAGAGATGGTGAGAGAGGGAACACAAGCAGGGGAGATGGCAGAGGGAGAAGCAGGCTTCCTGCTGACCAGGGAGCCAGATACGAGGCTCCATTCCAGGACCCTGAGATCATGACCTGAGCCGAAGGCTGATGCAAACGACTGGGCCACCCAGGCCCAGAACTAGGTAATTTAAAAATAATCAGCGCTCTGCCTGGGTGGCTCAGTCAAGCATCTGCTTTTGGTAGGTTATGATTCCAGAGTCCTGTGTTTGAGCCCCACGTCCAGCTCCCTGCTCACCGGGGAGCCTGCTTCTCCCTCTCTCTCTACTTTCCTGCTCCTGCTCTCTCACTTGCTCTATCTGAAATAAATAGATAAAATCTTTAAAAAAAAATCAGTAGCATACTATTTACTTAGATGAAGTCTCAAAAAAGAAAAAAAAAAAGAAAGATAAAATCTCTCCTGGTGCTGAATGAATGACAGGATTTATTTATTTATTTAAAAAGATTTCCTTTATTCATTTGAGACAGATGCAGAGAGAGAGCGTGAGCAGGGGGAGAGGCAGAGGAAGAGGGAGAAGCAGACTCCCTGTTGAGCATGGAGCCTGATGTGGGGCTCGATCCCAGAACCTGGAGATCATGACCTGAGCTGAAGGCAGACATTTAACCATCTGAGCCACCCAGGAGCCCCATGACAGGATTTATTGTGTGGAGTCTTGCACAGTGTATGGATTCATATTGTTCTTGATAAGAATTTCATAAGCAAATGCAGAGTTTTTCAGACAATTTTTCTTCTTCTTCTTTTTTTTTTTAATCAAAGATCTATTTTTCTTTTTCTTTTTTTCTTCTTCTTTTTCTAATTTGAGTCAAACACGTATAAATCTTAAGTGGACAGTTCAGTGAATTTTCACAAAATTAATACTTACATTGCAATCACACAGGTCAAGAAATAGAACATTACCAGTACCACAGACAACCTTCTAATACCTCCCTGGGTCTTTGACCCCGCCTGCCTCCCCAAGGGTAACCACCAATCTGATTTGTAGCAACATAGATCAGTTTTGCCTCTTTGTAACTTTGTATAGGTGGAATCTACACAAAGTTCTTTTGTGTCATAATATTATGTTTGTGAGATTCATACATCCAGTTGTGTGTAGGTGTAGTTCATTTTTGTTACTGTATAGCGTTACATTGTGTGCACACATTTCAACTTCTTTATTTATTCAACTGTTGTGTATTTGGGCTGTTTTCAGCTTTTTGGTGCTGCTACAAACACATCTTATGATGCACATGTGCACATATTTTGTCGTTGTTATAGATCTAAAAGTAGAATCAATTATTTTAAGGAAGGTGGGTTTTTATCTTTGGTAGATAAGGACAAACCATTTTTCAAATTGATTGACTCAATTAACTCTTTCAGTGTGCATGCTAGATTGTTCCATATTCTTGCCAGCACTTGACATTGCCAACCATTTTTCAGTTAAAACATAATGGTAGGTGCCTAGTGGCATCTGATTATGATGAATGATTATTGACTTGAGTACCACCTGTATGTCCAGTATGGGAACAAAGAGTGTTGTGGTGGATTGGTCCATGAATTGTGCTGAGTGTATATATATATAATTTTATTTATTCGAGAGAGAGAGAGCATGTGAGCATAGTAGGGAGGGGCAGAGGGAGAGAGGATTTAAAAAAAAAAAAAAGATTATTTATTTATTTATTTGAGAGAGAGCATGCATGAGAAGAGGGAGGGGCAGAGGTAGAGGGAGAAGAAGGTTTCTGTTGAGCAAGGAGCCTGATGAGGGGCTTGATCCCAGGACCCAGGATCATGACCTGAGCCAAAGGCAGATGCTTAACTGACTGAGTCACCCAGGTCCTCCCCCTACCCATGTGCTGATCATAGACTAGCTCTTAGGATCAGTGATAGACAAACTCAGGTCTGAAGATTTGAAAAGAGGGAATAAAGGCTATTCCTTATTTTGCAATGCACTATACTGCAGAGAGATGGGTCCTCTGCTTGAGGCTGAAGAAAGTCAGGGTGAATTAGCATTGCCCAGTATGGTGACAAAGAGCTGGTAGAAGTGCTGAAGGATGTTGCCATGCATGGAGTTTGACTTCTGAATGCGCCAGATAGTTTGAGTTCTCATGATGAAATTTCCTTCTGTTATAGCCTGCAGGAAGAGGTAGGGCTCATAGAGAAAGGCCTAGAATGGCACTGATAAAACAACGACCACCAAAATAATGCTAATAATATCTAATAATTTTATAGTGTTTTATGTATGTTAACTCATTTAACTTTCTTAACAAATGACCGAGGTGTTCTTTTCCCATTTAAAGATGAGCTCCCAGGTACAGAGAGGTTAATTCACTTACCCAAGGCCACACTACAAGTAAGTGATAAATCAAGTCTGATTTTGAACCCAGGTAATCTGGCCTCCGAATCCAGGCTCAGGAATTGATGCTATCCACTGAATTAGGGTTGGGAGCAGGGGAACTCATGCAGACAGATTCTTGGAAAGGAAGAAAAGGAAAAGTAGGCAGGAGTTAGCCGGGTAGTCTCACTGGTATCAACTAACAGGCTCCCAAAAACGTGTTCTGACAAACGGAATACATTTGCACTGTTGATGAAGGGGAAAACCGTGGAAGCCTGAAACATCTCCAGATTTGGATATTAGAGTCTTCAGCACACAGCAAGCACAATGGCTGAGTAGGGAAGCCCAGTTTAGCAGAGAGAGCCTAACATTGAGGATTGCCAGTCTTCCCTCCTTCTCACACCTGTGTCAGGTGTTTCTGATTGCTCTACTGAGGGATAGATGATAAGTATCATAGCTAGTTTCTTTTGTGTTTCCTGGTTGTAGAGAAACCAATCAGGGACAGTAGTTCATATATTATGATACTAAATCATATTATATATGATTTATATTTCTAATACCCATGCCAGTGGCTAGGGACCCTGTATTTGCCCCAGATTCTGAGACAACCAGAGAGGTCAATTCCTGGGGCTCCAAAAGGGCCCTGTCACTGAGACCTGGGCTGGAGGGTGGGATCTGGAGACTGATAATGGGGAGGGAGGAACAAAGGAGGGATACCCTAGTGGGTGCTTAGGTGGAGATTAAACCATCTTTACTTCCTCTTGGAGGCCCTAGACGTGTTCCAATTCCCTACACCCCTTTATACCTTTGTTTCCTATTCCCGTAGCTTCTCCTTTTCCCCTTGTACTTACATTGCCCCATCCACAAATATAAATAACCTTCCCTTGGAAAAGAGCTCACTCTAAACGGGGAAAGGAGGAAGGAAATCTCAGGCTGGGAAATGGCCAGATGACCTGTGTAGTTCATGGAGATAATCTCAGGACCAAGTCTCCAAAGGCAGAATGGGCCAATGACTGCACTGTTGGTAAAGAAAAGGCTCTGTAGGTGTTTCATACAGAGTCATGTTTGGACTTAAGTATCTCCTGCCCAAGGAGGTAGCTCAGTGAAGATACTTCCTAAGCAGAGCCCAGCCCTCAGTACCGCTCATCTCCCTGAAACTTCTCCCAGGCTTTCCCTTTTCTCCTTCCAGTCTCCTTCAGGTTGTTCCCCATTCTTGCCAGCATTTATTATTTCTTGTCTTTTCTGGCTCCTATATGTACGTTGACTGTATATGTGGGTTTGTTTCTAGGCTCTTGATTCTGTTCCCTTGGGGTGTGTGTGTGTATGTGTGTGTGTGTGTGTGTGTGTGTGTGTGTGTGTGTTTATGCCAGTAACATACTTCTTTAATTATTATAGCTGTGTAGTATAGTTTGAAATCAGGATGTGTGATGCCTCCAGCTTTGTTGTTCTTTCTTGGTATTAAATTGACTATTTAGGGTCTCTTGTGCTTCCCTAAGAATGTTAGGGTTGTTTTTTCTACTTCATGAAAAATGCCATTGGAATTTTGATAGGATTGCATTTGAGCTGCAGGTGGCTCTGGGTAGTATGAACATTTAACAATATGCGTCCTTTTTTAAAAACATTTTTTGATTTAAGTAATCTCTGCACCCAATGTGGGGTTTGTACTCCTGACCCAGAGACTAAGAGTTGCATGCTCTTCCAACTGAGCCCTGATAATATTAATTCTTCTGATCCATAAACATGGGATATCTTTCCATTTATTTGTGTATTCTACTATTTTTTTTCATCAAAGTCTTATAGCTTTCATTGTACAGATCTTTCACCTCTTTGGTTAAATTTATTCCTAAGTATTTTGTTGTCTTTGATGCTACTGTAAGTGGGTTTGCTTTCTTTATTTCTTTTTCAGGTAGTTCATTATTATTATGTTGAAATGTAACTGATTTTTGTAGGTTGATTTTTGTATGCTGCAGTTTTACTGAATTTGTTTATTCCAAGGGTTTCTTGGTGGAATCTAGGATTTTCTTTCTTTTTTTCCCCTTAGCTCCATACCCACCTCTAGAATTTTCTATATATGTTAAACCATCCTTGCATTTCAGGGATTTGAAACTGGAAATCATCCTAGGACCCCCCACCCCATCCAATCACTAGGTCCTAGGGCATCTGCCTCTTGTATATTTCTAATTGCTCCCTTCTTCCTCATACCCACTGCATGATCAACTCTTTTACCTCCTGCATGTCTTTGTTTAGATGTTTGTTTCTCAACGAGGCCTACTCTGACAACTATATTTAATGCTGTAAACCGTCCTCCCTCCAGCCCTCTTGATCCCCCCTATTCTACTTTTTCTTTTTTCCAAAGTGCATATCCTCTTCTAACATATTTATTATATCTATTGTTTATTTTACTTTTTAAAAAGTTTTCTTAAAATATAATTCACATATACAATTCATACATTTAAAGTTTATAATTCAGTAACTCCTAATATATTCACAAGTTGTGGGATCATCACCAAAATCAATTTTAGAATATTTTTATTACCCTAAAAAGACTTCTCTTACTCTTTAGCCATCACCTCCCATTTTCCCTCAACTCCTTGAACCCAACCCTAGGCAACTACTCACCTACTCTTTGTTTCTATAGATTTGCCTATTCCGGAAATTTCTTATAAATTGAATCATACAGTGTGTGGTCTTTTGCAACAGACTTCTTTCACTGAGTGTAATGTTTTCAAGGTGCCAAAGGAACTGCACCATTTTACATTTTCACCAGCAGTGAATGAGGGGTGATCACCTAATGCAGTGGCTGACACTGCATTAATTAAACTAAATGTTTAATTAGTTTATGTTTAGTTTAATAAGCTAAATGTTTATTAAATGTATGGATGAGAAAATGTAGGGTACAATCTACATTGTTTAGCATGCCATCCAAGGACTTTCCTGATCAGGTCCTTAACCTATTTTCCCAGCATCATCTGTGGCTACTCCATGGCCTCTAGCCTTACAGACCTCTCTGCCTTCTCCCATCCTATTCTGGCAGCCTGAGGTATACTTCTTGTCCTTCTGCTTAGTGTGCTGAGCTTTTGTTCACCTCGAATACTACTCTGCCCTTAAACCTTTGGCATAATAGGTGCTTTCTCTTGCTGTTCTCTCCACATTTTCTTTTTTTAAAAAATTAATTAATTAATTAATTGATTAGTTTGAGAGAGAGAGCGAGAACATGAGAAGCAGACTCCCTGCCAAGCAGGGAGCCCGATGTGGGACTCGATCCCAGGACTCAAGGATCATGACCTGAGCCAAAGGCAGTCCCTTAACCAACAGCCACACAGGCACCCTCTCCACATTTTCTTAATAATTTTATTTCTATTTCCCCTCCTAGTTCTGTGAGCTTCTTGAGGACTGTCACTGTTCTATTCATCTTTTTTTTTTTTTTAAGATTTTATTTATTTATTTGACAGACAAGTAGGCAGAGAGGCAGGCAGAGACAGAGAGAGGAGGAAGCAGGCTCCCCACCGAGCAGAGAGCCCAATGCAGGGCTCAATCCCAAGACCCTGGGATCATGACCTAAGCCGAAGGCAGAGGCTTTAACCCACTGAGCCACCCAGGTGCCCCTCTATTCATCTTTGTATCCTCTGCACTTACCCAGGGCTTGGCACATGGTTGCTATTTCATAAATGTCTGTTTCGGTGAACAAGTAGAGGAAATCACAAGAGCAAAACCCCAGACCAAGAAATCCACCGGCAGGTTTGAGAAAACAGTGAGTTTTCCAACTGGATTGTGTTAAAAAACAAAACTCAACTGAGTAAATTTGAGGATCTAATTGACTCTGTTAAATGATTCATGGATTGGGCAGTATCCCATCTTGCAAGGAGAGGGAGCTGCACTAAGCTTGGAAAAAGAAAGGTTTTTAAAGGCACAAGGAGGGTGTTAAAAAAAAAGAAGAAGAAGAAATTTGTTAACAAGGAATGCATTCTTTAGGCAAGGTTGCCTTCCTAAGGGAGATAGAGTCTATGGAGGATTATCTCCTAGTGTTGACCAGGAAATTCCATTTTGGCTGCTGAAAGGTTACATTCCTGGAGAAGTTGAAATTGTAGTTAGCTTAGATATTAAATCATGGTTTACTGACATGGGGCCTTAACATAAGTGACTCCATTTGGGGCCTGTGGTTTTCTTTTTAACATTCCCCCCTTCCGATCAGACCCTCAGTTTAAGTGAGAGATGTTATAAAAAAAAAAGTTTTTTTTTTTTTTGAGATGTCCTAAAAATTAAGGCATCAGCGCCACTCAGCTACTATTCTGTAGTTTTTGCAGCTGTTAACAAACAAAATTCAATAAATAAATTTAAAGATCTAATTGGCTTTATTAAATGATTCATGAATCAGGCATCATCCCATCTAGAGGGGAGCTCAGAAGAGCCGTGCAAAATGGAAGGTTTTTATAGGAAGGAGGGTGGGGCAGGAAAGTTATTAGCAAAAGAAAAGGATTATTCTAGGCAAGGTTGCTTTCGCTTAGGGGGAAAGCTGGGGGTCTTACCTTGAAGATCATCCTGTCTTTGGAGGATGGAGAGGGCCCATGTGGCCAACTAATAGGTGCCCATCAACAAATTCCTGATTAAGATTATATTTATGGGCTATGTTGAAACTGTAGTTAAATTAGGTATTAAGCCCTGGTGTGGGGCCTTAACTAAATGCACAGTTCTGGGTCTGTGGTTTCATAGCTTTTGTTGATCCTTTGTTTGGTATTCACTGGTCATGACTTTTTTTCCTTAATCTCTGAGATATCCACAGGTTACAATCTCAGGTTCACGATTTTTGAGTTAGTAATCCTCTTTGTGCTTTTTTTTTGATGTTCTAGTCTTAGGGAGGTCATTTGTTTGGTGGTTAGTGGCTGCGAATGTGCCTGTAAAACTTTTGAGAGAATATGACACACTAGGAATAATGGAGGGCCTTGTACACCCAACTGAAGTTTTAGATTATTTTTAGTAGGTCCAATGCTTTTCAGGTAGTAACATCAGCAGAGCTGTGCTTTGGGAAAATTAAGCAGACAGCACCATGTAGATGAGAGGGGAAGGGACTGATCCCGTAGGGATAGTGAGAAGGCTTATATGATAGGCCAGGCAACAGGCACTGAGTGTTGAAGGCTTGATTGAACAATGAATGTGACCGTAGGAATGAAGAGGAGGGGACAGGTGCTCTGGACACAACCAAGCCTGACTCTACAGCCTCATTTCCTCAAAGAATGCATTGGGCCAGGAAGAGGAAGTGTCAGAGCGTTAAGACTAAAATGTAATACAAATAGAAATTGGGAATACTAGAGGAGAAGCACTTTTAGGAGATAAGATGATGAGTCTGCCGTGGGTATACTGAGTGTCTAGCTAAATGTCTGGCTGGAGAGTAATTCAGGAAATTAAAAAACTATAGGACAAAGCCTCAGGAAATGGTCAGGTTGGGGATACAGATCTGGGCAGCTCTGTGGAGGTGAGAGTTGGAACCTTAAGAGGAGACAAGATGGCCAAGGAGAGAGTGAGGAACAGGCAGGGAAGGATTCTGGGACAGAACACTGGGGAATCTTTGTACTTAGGGTGTAGGAAGGAGAGGAGGAGCAGACTAGGTGGAAGTGTTGGGTCCCCACAAAATTGGGTACCCCAATAATGGGTCTGTGATTAAAGGAGCGAGACTGATAAAAAGGGAAAGTCAAGCAAAGCTTTATTTCACGCCAAGCATCAGGAATCAAACCCGACGGTCAAACAGACCGGTCTCGGTGGCCCCTACAGAGAGGACAACCCCTCCCTGTTTTCCAGACTAACTTTTATAGAGCAAAGGCCATGTGGTTGGGCCTGGCCACACACAGGTGGCCAGTGAAATTGTAACACACAGAGAAAGATGCACAGTCATGCTAGGCGACCAACTGAATTACAATTTACCCTAGTAGACATTTGAACCAGCCTATCACCTAGTTCAGAATTGGCGCCCAAAAGGTGCCCAAAGGGCAGGGCCCATACTCCTTGGTAGCTAGGAGATAGTATGTGCCCCCACTGATTGAATACCTCCACCTGGCCTGACCCACCCTTGTACTGGTTTCCCGAAACTTGCTTTTAAGTAAGTTCCCCTGGGGGGTTGTGGGGGGGAGTCAATTTAAGTTTTACAATAAAATGGCAGTTCAACCAGGGTGGGGCCGCTTGGCTGAATAGGCCCTTACAGAAGGGAAGGGGCGCTGTGATGGAAGCAGGAGTACCAGGAGAGTGGAGTATCTCAGAAGTCAAGGGAGGAACGTGTTCCCAGAATTGGGTGGTCGAAATGAAGCAGGTGATGGCTTCTGACTGTGAGAGCAGGGAGCTTAGGTGGAAAAAGTAGGCCGGAGCCGGACCATGGGAAGTCTTCTAGGGGAGAGATAGTATGGCATGGTGATTTGATCCAGTCTCTACTACTCACTCTCTGTTTGACTTTGGGCATTTCATTTCATTTTTGCCTTAATTTGTGCCTCAGTGTCCTCATCTGAAAAGTAGGCATAATGCCTGCATGTACGTTGTGAGGTTGTATGTGTGTGTATGTTGTTTTGAACAGTGCCTGGTACAAGGAAAGTTCTAAATTACTGTTCACTATTATGATTATATGCCAAGCTGAGGAGTTTTGACTTTATCTGTGGGTGATGGGGTCATGGATAGGCTTCAGCAAGGGCATGGTATGGTCAGAAAGCAATCTTCTCCTTCATCCAAGATCCAGTTGGAATTTGGGAACCAGATACAATTACTAGAAAAAAGAAAGTGCTAGCTATTGTAGTGATATCTGAGAAGGAGGAGAGATAAAAGGCCTTAAGGATTGTCTCCTTGGTCCTTGGTGAGCCCTGAGTTTCCGGAGAGGGATGGGGATGGGAGGTGGAGTACAAGGGGTTGGGAACGCATGGACAGGGAGACAATAGGGGGCCTGTGCATGAATATTTTGACCATATGGAGTAAGAGAGGTTGTCATTTGGAGGGTGGCAGGATAGCATGGTCTTAGGGAGGAGGAAAGACAAAAGAGCAGTCCAGAGTACAGAAAATATAGAGACATTTAAAGCAAGGATGTCCTCAGTGGACATGGCAGCTCCTGAAATGAGAGACAAAATGTGGGTATGAATTAGACTGTGCAGGCTGTTGGTTTAGAAATGAGGATGATAAGGTAGTGTAAGGGCCTATTTAGCCAGAGCGGCCCCACCCCGGTTGAACTGCCATTTTGTTGTTTATGCAATAAAACTTAAATTGGTCCTGCCCCCCCCCCAACTTACTTAAAAACAAGTCCCAGAAACCAGTCCCCGGTAACAAAGTCCAAGTACAAGGGTGGGTCAGGCCAGGTGGAGGTATTCAATCAGTGGGGGCACATACTGTCTCCTAGCTACCAAGGAGTATGGGCCCCACCCTTTGGGCACCTTTTGGGTGCCAATTCTGAACTAGGTGATAGGCTGGTTCAAATGTCTACTAGGGTAAACTGTAATTCAGTTGGTCACCTAGCATGACTGTGCAGCTTTCTCTGTGTGTTACAATTTCATTGGCCACCCGTGAGTGGCCAGGCCCAACCACATGGCCTTTGCTCTATAAAAGTTAGTCTGTAAGGGAGAGAGGGGTCGCCCTCTCTTGTAAGAGGTGCGGCCCCGAACGTTCGGTTTGATTCTTTTTTTTTTTTTAAAGATTTTATTTATTTGACAAGTAGGCAGAGAGGCAAGCAGAGAGAGAGACAGGAGGAAGCAGGCTCCCTGCCGAGCAGAGAGCCCAATGCGGGACTTGATCCCAGAACCCTGAGATCATGACCTGAGCTGAAGGCAGAGGCTTAACCCACTGAGCCATCCAGGCGCCCTTGGTTTGATTCTTGATGCTTGGCGTGAAATAAAGCTTTGCTTGACCTTCGCTTTGTATCAGTCTCGCTCCTTTAATCACGGACCCATTATTGGGGGACCCAACAGTAGAGCTTATCTGGATTTTGGCAGGGAGGCAAGAGGTCAGCTCATCTGTGGAAGGAGAGCCCGATGAACATGAGGCTGGGAAATTGAGAAGGTTGGAGATTTGGAATGGGTCTTATTGGGAACACACAAGGGGAGGGTCAGATGGAGGCAAACAGAAGGTCTGCCTTGTGTCAGCAAAGTCCAGCGGAGATGGGATATTATTGATTTGCTGTGGAAATCGCTGGTTTGTTTTCTAGCCTTTCTCTAGTGCCACTTGGCAGCTGGCAACGAGGGAATGTGGATAGTAAAGGCTTTGGGACACCAGTAAAACACCCCGCAAGTGGCTGGCCCCAGGACCTACACTGAATAAGGAGGCAAATGAAGCCATAAGAGGACCGTAATAATATGAGACTGAGCAAAGGGAGGGCGCTGTAAGAGGAGGGAGACAGGGGGAGGTGAGGGAAGGAGGGGGAGAGATAGGAAGGGGCTGTAGTCAGAGAGGGCAGTTTCAGCTTTCAAGATCTTTGTGGAAGAGCAGTTTCAAACGATGATGAAGACCAAGGATGGCGAGGGTCCGGCCTGAAGTAAAGAGTAATCTTAATTTGTGCATTACGGTTATGAAGGTGTTTTCTGAGTTCAACTTTAAAACTCCTTAAAGAAAATTAACCAGGTGGTGTCCTTTGGATGAGAAGGAAAGAGACAATACGGTGTGAGAAAGCTAAGTTCAGTTGATGGACAGGAAGTGAGAAAATGTCTAGAGGTGCTAAATCAAGAAATAGTAGTATAAACATATAAATCTCCTGGGTCAAAGGCAGAAACATAAGTGATTGCATGGCTTTTGCAGACAAATGGTTATAAAACCAAGCAGGCCACTTGGGGTTTGATCTTTGAAGTACTCAAGGCGTATTTAGGGAATTTGATTCATGTTCAGGTTTGGTGCCCGGAGAGTCTCTCTGGCCTGGCATGTCTCTTCTATGAGTGCAGTCCTCTCGCTGCTGGCTATGCGGTTGAAGAGTAAGACCCCGGAAGGCTGTGCGGCCTGAACTGCTCTCTGATGGGGGAAATGGATTTTCATCTTTGATTAACATCAGGAAGTGAGTCTTAGTCAATGAACAGGCGGGAGGAAGCCCTGTTACTATAGCACACTGGAGAATGCAGAATGCAGGTGTACAGGAGAGCCAGAAGCATCTGGCTAGAGAATGGAAAGCTCTCAGGTTGGAGAGAGAAAGTTGGGAATGGGAGAGAGATCATGGGGAGGTGGAGGGAGAGGGGAAAAAAGGAAGTGGGGAGAGGGAGGGAATACTAAAGTTGGGAGGGGGCTAGGGATAGTGTAAGTCTAAGGAATTTTGGAAGCAGGGTTTCCAGGACCTTGAGGGGCAATAGCTATTGTTGGGAAAAGGTCATTTATTACTGTCTAGTAAAACCTTAGTTATGAGACCCTTTAGATGTTTGTCAGTGGGTCATAGGCTTGGGGGATGATTGCCAACATGTATCTTGGGGAGCAGAGATAAGGGAAGTTTCTGAAAGAAAATTTTTTTTTTAAAGATTTTATTTATTTATTTATTTGAGAGAGAGAGAGGGAGAGAGAGCATGAGAGGGGAGAAGGTCAGAGGGAGAAGCAGACTCCCTGTGGAGCTGGGAGCCCAATGCGGAACTCGATCCCATGACTCCGGGACTCCAGGACCATGACCCGAGCCGAAGGCAGTCGCCCAACCAACTGAGCCACCCAGACGCCCCAGAATTTTTATATGTTTAAGTGGACTTACAGGGTCCTGTGGGTCGGGCTGAAATTGCCTTTTGGCCTTAATGAACTGTCAGCATCCAGGCAGCTGAGTTCCTAGAGGAATGTCACTCCGCCTGTCAATGGGCTGTAAGTAGTAAGGAAATTTAATAATTTTCCTTCTGCCTTTGTTTCCTATGTCAACACTATCTACCGGAGATAGCATCAGATCCCACAGGTGAAAGGTTCAATCCTGCAAGACTGCCCCCCTCCCCCACCCCCCACGCCATCCCCAGCCCCTACTGCAGATGCCAGCCACCAGCCCAGCTTATCACCAGTACTTCTGACTGACAGGCTACACATTGGAAGTTCCAATGATTCCCTTTTTGGGTTCTATTAATTTGCTAAAGGCCCTCACAGAACTCACAGAAATGCTTAACTCTACAGAACAAACTGGAGGTCTCCAGGGGAGAGGGGTGGGTGGGTGGGCGGAAGGAGTGAAGGGGGCTAAGAGCACATTTATCATGATGAGCACTGAGTAATGTGTAGAATTGTCAAATCACTATACTGTACACCTGAAACTGATGTACCACTATATGTTAACTCTACTGGAATTTTAAAAACATCAACTCACAGAAATATTTTTTGTGCTACATTTCTGGTTTATTATAAAAGGATATAACTCAGGAACAGCCAGATGGAAGAGATGCGCAGGGCAAGATGTGGGGAAGGGACACAGAGCTTGCAAGCCCCCTCTAAGCATGTGGCTCTCCCTTAGTCTCCCTGTGTTCACCAACCTGGAAGCTCTCTGGACCCCATTCTTTTGTGTTTTTGTGGAAGCTTTTTTTATGGAAGTTTTTATGGAAGCTAGGCATGATTGATTTAAATCATTGACCTTTAATGATTGGACTCAATCTCCAGTCCCTCTCCCCTTCCCAGAGGTAGAGGGGTGGGTGGGACTCATTCCAACTCTCTGATCACATTGTTGGTTCCCTCATCCTTAGGCCCCTAGGTAGCCTCATTAACATAATAAGACAGCTTTGTTGTCCTCCCTTAGGAAATTCTAAGTGTTTTAAGCATTGTTCAGGGAAATGGACGAAGACCACATATATATTTTTATTTATAAATCACAGCATCACAACCCTTCATTCTCTTGTGGCTACTGCCTTCTTTTCTCTCCTTCCCAGACTCTTTTAACAGGAGTCTCTACTTGGTTCTACTTCTGCCCTCCAGTCCATTCATTGGCCCACTGTTGGCTGGTTTTTACTAATTCCCTAAGAGTCCTGTTTAAATCACCAGTAACCTGCCAGTATTCAGTGGAGCTCCGTGTTGAGAGCTGATCCTCATTAAGCCCCTCTTCCCTTAGCTTCCTTTGACTTTCTTTCTACTACTTCTCTGGCTCATTCGTCCTGTTGCTCTTTTCTCCCTTTGTCCCCCCCACCCCCAGGGTATTTTTTTTTTTTTTAAGATTTTTTATTTGTTTATTTGACAGACAGAGATCACAAGCAGGCAGAGAGAGAGAGAGAGAGAGAGAGAGAGAGAGAGAGAGGAGGAAGCAGGCTCCCCGCCAAGCAGAGAGCCCGATGCGGGGCTCGATCCCAGGACCCTGGGATCATGACCTGAGCCGAAGGCAGAGGCAGCTTTAACCCACTGAGCCACCCAGGCGCCCCTTTGTTTCATTTATCTATCTAACAGCATTTATCCAACCACACAGCCCCGGCTGTATACCCTTCACTGTGCCAGCTGCAGAGGAATCTATAGCCGGAGCTTGCAAGGGCTTCATAGTCTACAAGTCGGAGGAAGCAGTGTGACGTCATGATATGCTCAAGTACAGGCTGCAGCTGGGATGTGGGGTGTGGGGGGGGAGTGGTCCCTTTTGTTTGATCAGGGGTCGGGTTAAGAGGGGTCCAAAAGTCTTCTGCCTGGACCCCTCTCCCCCTCCTTTGCCCTGAGCTATACTTCATCTCTCAGTGCTCATCTATAAAATAATGCGGCGGTTGTGGAGGTGTATTGCTCAGATGTCTTTTCAAGAGAATCTGCTTTGAGGAGTCAGGTTGACTCACAGCCCCCAGCTATTGTTTTTGGATCTGCGATGGCCTGTATACTGAGGCACGCTTCTCCTGGGCACCCCCAGCTAGTGACGGAGCATGGTGGCAGCAATGGAGCCCAGCCAGTTCTGCCCAGTGCAGGGTTCTACTGGACAGTCTCAGCTCAAAGGCCCCCCATTTGCCCGGCTGAGACTTTCTGAGGGTCCTATACGTTAAGGAGCCTCCTCTCAACTCCTCCCTCCTCTTTCTCCTTTCAGAGGCTCTCAGACCTGCACCACCACCTACTCCTGCACTCTCCCCATTATCCTCTCGTGTATTTTCCCCACCAAATCACTCACATGCCTGAATGTTTTGGCATTTGAACCTGACACAGGGATACGACAGGACCTGCCTTAGAGTGCTGTTGTGAGAATTCAGTGAGTTCGTATATGGGGACTGCTTAGAAAAGAGCCTGGTACACAGCAAGTGTTAGGCTGTTGTTGTTGTTAGCTATTGTTACGATTATTTTATTACCCTTTAGATCTCAAATTCTATTTACTCTCTCTCCAGAAACCTCAGCTCTCCTAGAGTGCTCCAGCAGCATCTTGTCCTTAATTCTGTTCCATTGCTTTGTTTTCTTGTTGGCCTTCACCCTTAGATGGTAAATTCAATGAATAATGGAACCTTGTTGGGTTTACTGTTGTTTATCCGTGCCTAACATTGTGTCTGACTCATAGTAGGTGTTGAATTGGTGTTTGTTGAGTCAAAATGATCGTTGAGTTGAGTATTAATGGATGAGTGTTATTGGCCAAATGGATGAGGACTGGGAAAGAAGGGATTGTTGAGAGAATTGTGTACTGGGCCATGAAAGGCCTGTACTGTGTGGGGTACTGGAAGCTGCTATGACTAAAGAGTGCATGCAAGAGGGATGTGGCAAAAAAAGAAGCCTAAGGAGTAAGTCAAGGGTCAGAGCACCTCGATGGCCTGAATGCCAAGCCAAAGAGTGTGAATGGCATAGATTCACCTCACGCAGGTGTCATGTGCTTATGATGTGCTGGTGGGCTCACGCCCATCTGTGATGGTGTCTTACGTCCTTACGAATCATATGGTACTGCACCCAACACTATAGGTTGCCCCCAAATGGTGGCTGTTTCTCTAGAACTACATGAAGAAATGTAGGCCTCTCTGAACATTCATTTCAACAATGCATCTGATTGGTCTTTATTTACAAACTGCCTTGGCTGCAGTATCTCCCCTAGACAGTTGGGTCTCTTAACCCACGTCTTTGCCTTCCTCACAGCCCTGTTAAATATACCTTCCACTCACGCTGTGGTACAGATCTCTCAAGCTAAATCTGCCCATCCTACTCCTCAGTGTAATACCTCCCGATAACAGCACACTCTGGTTGCCTGTAAGATAACGTCCAGATTCCTTAGTGTGGCCCAGAAGGAACGCTCTGGTCTGGGCATCTGGGTCCTCTGTATGCTCTGTGGCACACCATGCTGAAGTGCTTGTAGGCATCAGGAAGGCATGCTGCCCACCACTTCCTTCAAATACACGCTGTGGCTGCCTGTAATGTTTTTCATCTGGGTCTGCTTCTTGAACTCTTAGCTATCTTGCAGGAAGTAGTTGCCAAAACACTGCCCCCTGTGAAGCCATTTCTAACTTGTTAGGCCTCAAGTCCCACTCATTTGCAGCCTTGTCAGACTGTTTGTTTGTTGTTATGACACCGGCCACACTGCATGGCACTCGTCCTGTTACCTCCGATGCCCTCTCTGGACTGTGGCTTCCGGAGTATTGGTGACTGTGGAGTCCCCAGCCCCAGGAGCAGTGTCTGGCACATAGCATATCCTCAGTAGATAACTGGTTAAAGAGAAAAGGACAGAAGGGAATGAAAGCTGGTCTCTTTCTTTTGAAGCAGAAGGGAGTCCCCTCACCATGTGGCTGTGCCTGGCGGCCCTCGTGGGCCTCTACTTCCTCCTGCGCTGGTACCGGGAGAGGCAGGTGGTGAGCCACCTCCGAGACAAGTACGTCTTCATCACGGGCTGTGACTCGGGCTTCGGGAACCTGCTGGCCCGGCAGCTGGACCTGCGAGGCTTGAGGGTGCTGGCCGCGTGTCTGACAGAGGAGGGGGCCCAGCAGCTGAGAGGCCAGACGTCAGACAGGCTGGAGACGGTGATCCTGGACGTCACCAAGACAGAGAGCATATCGGCAGCCACTCAGTGGGTGAGGGAGCGTGTCGGGGACAGAGGTAAGGAGAAGTAGTTTCTCCTTTCATTTACTTGGGTATGAAGTTGTTAAAGTTTTCTCTCTACATGTAATACCCCAAAGTAGGGCCTAAAAGGCTTTCTCATTTGAAGGATAGAGGTGATCTTCAGTGGTGGTTCATTTCCTTAACAATGTTTACCTTGAAAAATGAGCCAAATAGATCTGAAGCTATTATCTCACCTTGCCAGTGGGTATTTATAACCATAGTTCTTTATGTTTATGTTTAAAGAATTTTCAAGGTATTCTTAAGAAACTGATCTTCTCCCCTTGGCTACCGTTTAAAATAGAGTCATTCCTGGGCACCTGGGTGGCTCAGTTGGTTAAGCGTCTGTCTTTTAGCTCAGGTCCTGATCCCAGGGTCCTGGAATTGAGTCCTACATGGAGGGGCAGAGGAAGGAGGGTCCCTGTTCAGCGGGGAGTCTGCTTCTCCCTCTCCCCCTGCCACTCTCCCTGCTTTTGTGCCCTCTCTTTCTGACAAATATATAAATAAATGAAATCTTTAAAAAAAATTAAGTTATATTTAGCATACATATTTTATATGATAATTCTTATACTTCTGGTATCTAATGTCTTTGTGAGTCTTTTTTTGCTTCTTTTGATTCTGTTGGTTCTTGCATTTGGTGTTTTGTTTCCTTCTGTATTTTGATTTATGACCATGAACTACAATTTTTCTTAGTAACTCTGGTGATTCCCTGACGCCTGATATAAAGATTTTTCCAGAGAGGATCCATGTTTGCTTCTATCATGTGCCAGGGGTGCTCAGAAGCCTTGACCACCTTGAACTTAATTCTTGGCTTGACATTTTTGGACCATCCAGATAGTGGGAATTGGGCTGCAAACTCTAATGAGAAATGGCTTGTAATAATGATTCCTCAGGGTTGGTAGGGATGATTCTTGCTCCCTCCCCACAATGGCAAAGTTCAAGGTGGACAGTGTTACTCTCAGTCCTTTGGAAGGACTTTCTATCTCACCCTTATATGGATAGCATAGCCATTAAAGATCCCAGTTTAATGAAGAAAGTATTTTTTATTAGAATACCTACCTTAGGTGGGTCCTGGACTTCATATCTTATTGTGTATTTTTTTGAGGCTATAAATATTGAAATTCAAGTTCACACTGGTTGGCAAATTCCCTCAAATCAAAAGCCAGCACCAATGTTCTCTTTATTGTCTCTGGATTCCTGCCTTTTCTTAGTTTTTGCCCTGACCATCCTCTACTTTCTTGTTAACTGATGGATTTAAGAACATTAAAAAAAATAGCGGCGCCTGGGTGGCTCAGTCGTTAAGTGTCACCTTTGGCTCAGGTCATGATCCCAGGGTCCTGGGATTGAGCCACGCATTGGGTTCCCTGCTCGGCAGGAAGCCTGCTTCTCCCTCTCCCTCTGCTGCTCCCCTGCTTGTATTCCCTCTCTCTGTCAAATAAATAAATAAGTAAATAATCTTTAAAAAAAAAAAAAGAACATTAAAAAATTATATTTTTTCTAACATTTTTAGTTGCTGTCAGCCCGAAGACGAATTAAGGTAAATAGTCTGTCGGTTTTGTCTGAAACTGAACTTCTGCTTTGACTTTGTTTTAGGACTCTGGGGCATGGTCAACAATGCAGGCATCTTCCACCCACACTGCTACATCGAATGGCTGAAGATGGAAACCTATATGGAAGTCTTCAAAGTGAACCTCATTGGTTTGATTGAGTTGACCTTGAGCATGCTTCCCTTGGTGAGGAGAGCACGTGGGAGGATTGTTAATGTCTCCAGCATTCTGGGAAGAATTGCTTCCTTTGGAGGAATCTACTGTAGCTCCAAGTATGGAGTAGAAGCCTTTTCAGATATTCTGAGGTAACGCTCTTAAGTTAAAACAAAAGCAACAAATATGTCATAGGCACTGTGCTAATTGCTTTTGCCTACATTATTTTATTTCATTACTCCAAAAATCTTGATTTATAGATATTATTACTAGTTTGTTTTATATAGGAAACTGAGGCTCCGATTTAAGTCTCTTTCCCAAAGTTCACTGGCCGCAACTCAGATTTGGCAGAACCGTGTTTTGGCTGTAGGTCTTTGTTTCCTTCCACCACATCACACTTTGATTCTCAAGATTTAACCTTGATAAAATTTCATTTCTCAGGGCACCTGGGTAATTCACACGGTTAAGCAAGCGTCATATCCCAGGGTCCTGGGATCAAGCCCCACATCGGCCTCCCTGCTCAGCGGGGAGTCTGCTTCTCTCTCTGCCTGCTTCTCCCCGCCTTGTACTCTCTGTGTCAAGTAAATACATAAAATTTTTAAAAAAAATTTCATTTCTGAAGAGAAGATGACTGTCTTCTTTCCTCTTTACAGTGAGCCTGTCCTTGTCTCTCCATGGTGACTCTCTTTGTCTCTGGGCACTCATCTGCTTTACTCTGTATCTCTTTTCTTTATCTAAGCACTTCTTTTCTTAGACCTTCCGTTCGTCCTCCATGGCCCATTATGGCCCTGGGTTTACCTCCTGGCTTTTTTTCAGGCACTGTTTCAGGCATGTGTTGCTCTGTCAGCTGCTTCCTTTTTATATTTCCCTTTACCTTTTCATTCCTAAGAGGGAGGACTCTGTTAGCTTTGTTTATTTTCTGTGTGTGCCAGGTGACCTATTCTGTGACATTTTCGTGTGCTTTATTATGTGCCAGGCACTGTTGTGAGTACTTCACATCTAACAGGTCATTTAATTTTCATAGCAACCCAATGAGGAAGGTCTTATTTTTTTTTTTTTTTAAAGATTTTATTTATTTATTTGTCAGAGAGACAGCGAGCGAGAGCGAGCACAGGCAGACAGAGAGGCAGGCAGAGTCAGAGGGAGAAGCAGGCTCCCTGCGGAGCAAGGAGCCCGATGTGGGACTCGATCCCAGGACGCTGGGATCATGACCTGAGCCGAAGGCAGCTGCTTAACCAACTGAGCCACCCAGGCGTCCCCGAGGAAGGTCTTATTTTTATCCTTAGTGTGTGTGTGAGGAAACAGGGGCAGAGATTAGTAGGTCGCTATGGTCATAACACAGGTAGTAATAGACAGAGCCACTCTCCAAGGCTAAGCAGGGCTCTCTCCTCCCAGCAGGTACCCTCCCTGGTCCAGTTAGCTGGGGACACGATGGGGTAGTCACATGGCACAAAATATTGCCACACATACTCTCTGTTAAGCAGGAACTGACTTTAGGGCAGTTTCATTCTTGGAAATGAGCTGTGAGTATTTTAGGCACCATGTATTAGCTTCCTATGGCTGCTGTAATTTTTTTTTTTTTAATTTTAAAAAATTTTTTAAAGATTTTATTTATTTATTTGACACAGAGAGATCACAAGTAGGCAGAGAGGCAGGCAGAGAGAGAGGAAGGGAAGCAGGCTCCCCACTGAGCAGAGAGCCTGGTGCGGGGCTTGGGGCTCGATCCCGTGATCCTGGGATCATGACCGGAGCTGAAGGCAGAGGCTTTAACCCACTGAGCTACCCAGGCGCCCCTCTTTTCTTTTTTAAGATTTTATTTTTTTAAGTAATTTCCACACCCAACGTGGGGCTTGAACTCACAGCCCCAAGATCAAGAGTCACATGCTCTGCCGACTGAGCCAGCCAGGTGTCCTGTGGCTGCTATAATTTGGAGTGTCTGAAAACAACACATATTTATTCCCTCACAGTTCTGGAGGCTGAAGTCTGAAATCAGTGTTACTGGGCCCAAATCAAGTTGTTGACAGGGCCAGGTTCCTTCTGAAGGCTCTAGGGGAGAATCTGTTCCATGCCTCTTCCAGCATCTATGGGCTGTCAGTATTCCTTGGCTTGTTGCTACATCACTCCAGTCTCTGCCTCCAAGGTCACATTGCCTTCTGTTCCTCTGTGGGCCTTCAACTCTGCCTCTGTCTCTCTTATAAAGATAGTTGTGATTGTGGGCACCTGGTGGCTCAGTCGGTTAAGCATCTGCCTTTGGCTCAGGTCATGATTGCAGGGTCCTGGGATCAGAATCCACATCAGTCTCTCTGCTCAGCAGGGAGTCTGCTTCTCCCTTTCCTCCTTGCTTATGCTCTCTTTTGCTATCTCTCTCTCTCAAATAAATAAATAAAATATTTAAAAAAAAGGTAGTTGTGATTGCACACCCATATTATCTAGTATAATCTCCCTGTCTCAAGATCCTTAATTTAATCACAACTTCAGGGTACCACATGGGTTCCAGGGATTAGGACCCAGTATCTTTGGGGGCCATTATTTAGCTTATCACGTGCCATGACCGGTAGGTTTCTCTCATAATACGCATATTGTATTATCTGCCTAGGAAGGGAATAGGGAAATAATTGAAGTCATGCGAGTTGTCACCATGGGACAGGTGCCTTGCTTGGCTTCCAGCCTAACTTACCTTCTGTCTGCCTCCACGGGGCTGCTGCCTGTGTTTCACTGGTGTCTCAGACCCCTTGACTCATTCTCAGACCAAGAGCAAAGAATGGCCTTCCAATGTTCAAATCATGATTTTTTTTTAGAAAATTCCAGTGTGCTCTAATTGTGCTAAGGCCAAACAGGGAAAGGAAGTTCTGGCCCACACATGAGCTGGACTTTAAGAGGGAATGCAGATCTCACGGTGTGATGGGAATCACAGTGAGGAAGCCGCTAGGGGAAGTGAAATTCTAGGGCAGAAGCACCATGGCCTTACACAGCCCTCTCTCTTTTCCAGCACACACAGCCATTGACAGTTTTTCTCTGAGGCCCTACCATGGAAAGTTTTAGATTTTGCTTTGATAAGGGAGGCTTTTCCTTTAGAAAAGTCGTTTTTAACCTCTAGGTTGCCTCAAAGCCTGGATGGCTTATTCACACAGATTGTCAGGTCTCATCCCCAGAGTTCCTGACTTAATAAATCTGGACTAGAGCCCAGTAATTTGTATTTCTAACAGGCTCCCAGATGTTGCCATTTATCTGGGGACCACACTTTGAGAACCATTCAGAGCTTTAGGGGGTCATGATGCTATGTGTTTTACCTTCTTATGGACCAATTATTACAAACATTTCTCCTTGAAATCAGCTTGGGCTTCACCTTTTTCAGTGAGGCCACTTCAGCCTCCAGATTAGGGAACACCCCTCATCACTGTCCCCAAACACCTAGACTATACCTCTCCCATGGTACACAATGCCATCTTATTTCACTTGGTGAAGGCAGTACTTAGCACAGTGCCTGGTACATACCCAGCTCCCGGTAAGGATTCTGGAACTCTTTGTTGAACTAACCTGAATATTCTGGAATGACCAATGACTTGTAATTTTCGTGCCCACCTCAGATTCCATTAATGGTCTTTTGTAGTCTTTGAATATATAGTAATTCCATGCTTCTGCAGGTCCAGTTCCCACTATCTGGTATTCTGTTCTTCCCCTTTCATCACGCAGAAATGTCCTCTTTATCCTTCAAGGCTCAAGTGAAACAGTCTCTCCTCATTGAAGCCTTCCTTGACTCCCTCAGAAACTCTCTGCCTCCTCCTCTCTACTTATGTAGCCCCTTGAATATCTCTCCTTTATAATTCTTCTTATTTATTTAAAAAGATTATTTATTTATTTATTTGACAGAGAGAGAGATCACAAGTAGACAGAGAGGCAGGCAGAGAGAGAGGAGGAAGCAGGCTCCCTGCTGAGCAGAGAGCCCAATGCGGCTGAGATCATGACCTAACCCGAAGGCAGAGGCTAAACCCACTGAGCCACCCAGGCGCCCCTATAATTCTTTTTTTTTTTTTTTTAAAGGTTATTTGTTTATTGATTTGACAGAGAGAGAGAGAAGAGAGCACAAGCAGGGGTAGCAGCAGAGGAAGAGGGAGAAGCAGGCTCCCTGCTCTGCTGGGATCACCACCCGAGCTGAAGGCAGATGCTCGACCCTCTGAATCACCCAGGCGCCCCTGTAATTCTTTTGAGTTGTGTTAACAATGATTTGCTTACTTGTCAGACTCACTCACTGTGAGCTTTTTTTTTTTTTTAAGATTTTTAAAAAATTTATTTATTTGACAGACAGATCACAAGTAGGCAGAGAGGCAGGCAGAGAGGGAGAGGGGAGGAAGCAGGCTCCCTGCCGAGCAGGAAGCCCAATAAGAGGCTTGATCCCAGGATCCTGGGATCATAACCTGAGCCGAAGGCAGAGGCTTTAACCCACTGAGCCACCCAGGTGCCCCTCATTGTGAGCTTCTGAGGCAAGCAACTGAGTCTTAATTTTCTGAGATTGTGCATGTAAGATGCTTAGCGCAGTAGCTGCCATAAAAATGCTGACTTTCTTTGTTCTTCCTTGTGTCCTTCATGGATCCCCTGTCTAAAACAGGGTAGGGACTTCATGACTCTGTGAAAAAAATGGATGTAGAATTGAATGGTTCTGGTAGTTTGTATAATCATGTCCCCATTGTTGGACCTAGGAAATTAAAAACATTTTTTTTTCCTTTTCCTCTCTGTTTCTTTATCCTTCAAAATATTCAGTAGAGATGTTTTTAAAAACTTGTTTTGTTTTCCTCCATGAGGGCACTGAAGTCATGTCTTTCAATCAAAAGAGTTAACTCCTGGGGCGCCTGGGTGGCTCAGTGGTTTAAGCCTCTGCCTTAGCTCAGGTCATGATCTTGGGGTCCTGGGATCAAGCTCCACATCGGGCTCTCTGCTCAGCGGGGAGCCTGCTTCTCCCTCTCTCTCTGCCTGCCTCTCTGTCTACTTGTGATCTCTCTCTGTGTGTCAAAGAAATAAATAAAATCTTAAAAAAAAAAAAAAAGAGTTAACTCCAGGGTTTGTATTTTCAGGCGTGAGCTTCAACATTTTGGGGTGAAAATTAGCATAGTTGAGCCTGGCTACTTCAGAACTGGAATGACAGAGTTGCAGCGGTGCCTGGAGAAACTCAAGCAAGCCTGGGAAGAAGTCCCTGAACATGTTAAAGAAGCCTATGGACAGAAGTTTTTTGATGCCCGTGAGCTTTTCTTTTCCTAAGATAATGGCTAACCTTGCCTGAGAAGGGGAAAAGAGGGTTGGTGAAGAATGGTGAAGATGGGCAGGTCCTCTGAGAACAAAGCTCCTTAAACAAAGCCTTCGCAGGATAGGAGGTGTTGGGTAAGGTCCCATGGCCCTCATCGTTGGCTTGGTGATGGCTTTCATGGCTGAGAAGAGGTTGTATGGACAGCCTAGGGCCAATGCTCATTCTGCCCTGTTACGTATGGGCTGGGCCATCTACGTACTAGGGAGGCAGGCTAGAGGCCTGGAACCTCTGGGTCTTGAGAGGGGTGTGCGCTTCTGTAGTCTGGCAGGACTGGTGTGGGAGGCCTGCACAACTGAAGTACAGCCTTCAGTATTGTCTACCCCTTTAGTAATAAAGGGCCCAGGCACAAACTCCATGCCTTATTGTTGGGGGAGGGAGGGGTGTGGGTAGAGAGGACTAGGTGAAGGCCAGCTTTGCAAGGCTTTATTGGCCGAGGCCAGAGACTGGACCCCACGTGCAGTGCAGTCTTCAGGAGCCTCCTGGGAGTGAGATGGTTCAATGTCTGTAAGAATGGCATTCTTATGACTAAAAGAGGAGGCAGTTTGGGGGTAGAGGTAAAGCAGCCTTCTTCATAGGAGTAAGTCATTCACCTTGGTGTGGGGTTCCATCTTCCTGGGGGAAGCGATGGTTTTTCTTCACACAAAGGAGTCAGCAGCTTGCCAAGGCCAAAGGGAGCAGCTCGCCTTTCAAAAAGGTACCCTGTGATGGGTGGGTCCCAGCAGCCCAGGCACTGGCTTTGAGTGATACTGTAGTCCGGAGAAAAGAAGGCAGACAGAGGTGCAGACAGAAGACTCCGACCTCCAGCACTGTCATTCTGTCATTCACAGACATTCTGGGTGCATCAGGCCCAAGAGGGTCACGATTAGCAGAGGGGGGGAAAATTGAATCAAGAAAAAAGCTGTCACAAAACAGTGCTTGAGCCTCTCAGAACTCATAGCAAGCTAGGGAAATATCGTTCCCAACATGGCAGAGGGCCAGCTGTAGTTATAAACTCTTCCCTGTCTAAGGTTTTAAACTGTATTAGGGAATTTTTTTTCCCATCTGGATACATAGAGTTTGACAATAGAAATTAAGAGGAAAATAGAATTTATTGCAGTGACTATACATAAAAGTACATATAGATATAAAAGGAGATATATATATATATATATATATGTCTGTCATGATTTAAAAGTAGTTACAGGATGCCTGGGTGGCTCATCAGTTAAGTGTCTGCCTTCAGCTCAGGTCATGATCCTAGGGTCTGAGTCCCGAGTTGGCTTGCTGCTCCTACTGCTTGTGGTCACGCTCTGTCATGCTCTCTCTCTGACAAATAAATAAAATCTTTTAAAAAAAGAATATAAAAGGAATTGGAATTGTTCAAAGAGTTATTATCAATATAAAGTTGTTAATAAGGTATTTTTTATTCTTTTTCTTATTGGTCCTTTAAAATTGGTGTATATTTTATACTTATAGCATATCTTAACTTGGATGCTAAATTTTCCTAGGAAATACTTCATCTGTAGATTAAGAAAATTTAGAGTCACTGGAGCATTATTTATAAGAATATAAATTACCTTATTAACAATTTCACAATGATAACAAATACTGAAATGGTAGTATTTTGGATATGGAGGATTAAATAACTATTTTTTTTTAAAGATTTTATTTATTTATTTGGCAGACAGAGATTACAAGTAGGCAGAGAGTCAGGCAGAGAGAGAGGAGGAAGCAGGTTCCCCGCTGAGCAGAGAACCAGATGCGGGGCTCCAGGATCCTGAGGCCATGACCTGAGCCAAAGGCAGAGGCTTTAACCCAATGAGCCACCCAGGCGCCCCAAATAACTATATTATTAAAATTAATTTCATGTGGTTTTTTTTTTGAGGATTTGATTTAATTATTTGACAGACGGAGTCCATAAGTCGGCAGAGAGGCAGGCAAAGAGAGAGGGGGGAGCAGGCTGGCCGCGGAGCATAGAGCCAGATGCGGGGCTCCATCCTAGGACCCTGGGACCATGACCTGAGCCGAAGGCAGAGGCTTTAATCCACTGACCCACCCAGGCGCTCCTCGTGTGTTTCCTTTTTAAAATATTTTTAACTTTTAAATTTTTTTAAATTTATTTTTTGAAAAGATTTTTATTTATTAATTTATTGGACAGAAAAAGAAACAGCGAGAGAGGAATCCAAGGGGGGGGAGTGGGAGAGGGAGAAGCAAGCTTCCTGCTGAGCAGGAAGCCTGATTTGAGTCTCCATCCCAGGACACTGGGATTATGACCCAAACTGAAGGCAGCTGCCCAACCATCTGAACCACCCAGGTGCCCCCGTTTTCTTTTTTTTTTAAGTGGCAACTAGAAAATTTAAGATTACATATGTGGGTCTCATTATTATTTCTATTGGATAACACTGTAGATTATTCTGATCCATGGACAACTCCAAAAATACTAAAATGTTTTCCAGAAATAGATTTGAGTTTTAAAATGAAAATTAATTAAAATTTAAAAATTCAGTTTTTAGTCATACTAGCTATATTTTAGGTCTTCAATAGCTACATTTGGCTAATGGCTGTCACTGGGAAGCATAGATCTACAGCCTAATCCTTGTAGAAATCAAATGTCGTTAGATTTCTGTGGCTGTATAGCAGGGTCTTAACCTTAAAATATAAGGAATAAAGATTTTATTTATTTATTTGACAGACAGAGATCACAGGTAGTCAGAGAAGCAGGCAGAGAGAGAGGAGGAAGCAGGCTCCCTGCTGAGCAGAGAGCCCAATGCAGGGCTCATCCCAGGGCCCTGCTGGGATCATGACCTGAGCCGAAGGCAGAGGCTTTAACCCATTGAGCTATCTAGGCACCCCTAAAATACAAGGAATAAGATTGGTGCACCTGCGTGGCTCAGTTGGTGAAGTGTTTGCCTTTGGCTCAGGGCATGATCTCAGGGTCTTGGGATTGAGCCCTTGTGTCAGGCTCCCTGCTCAGTGGGCAGCCTGATTCTCCATCTCTCTCTGCCCCTCTTCCCCGCTCATGCTCTCTTTCTCTCTCAAATAAATAAATAAGATCTTGTTAAAAAAAAACCGCAAGGAATAAGATGGCTGACCACCATTTCTCTGTTTGTATACAGATTACAATGGCGTCAAACAAGAGCTGTTGAAATGTAGCACAAACCTGAACCTGGTCACTGACTGCATGGAACATGCTTTGACGTCTGTGTATCCCCGCACTCGATACTCAGCTGGTTGGGATTCTCAGTTTTTTTTCATTCCTCTCTCCTATTTACCTACATCACTGTCAGACTACATACTGACTAGGTCCTGGCCCAAACCAGCCCAGGCTGTCTAAAGAAAACTGGTTTGATTGCTCTTGAAATGAAGAAGACGAAAGTCCGAAATTGATAATTAGTGTCTCAGTACTCCTTATTAGGAACTAACATGTTTATAGTCCAGATATCCAAAGCTTATTCCTTGAGGAATTTTTACTATTTTAAGAATTTTTTGATGAGAATATTTCCAAAATACATCATTCTTCTTTGCCTGTTAAACAGAATAAACAGAAAATAATTCAACTTGTTTTGGTATTATTTCTTTATGTTAATGAATAGTTCTGGGCTATGATAACACTATTGCTTGAGGACTATTTAGAAATATATGGGCTTCTTTATCCTTATTTTACTATGGTACTTTTTTTTTCTACTCTGGTACTTTTAATAAATATTTCATTTTGCTTTCTTCTCTGTTTGCCAGCTATTTTTGATGATGTTTCTTCTTGTTTAAAAATAAAAGATTTTTAATTTTGTAAATGAAAATAATACACACACACACACACACACGCACACACACAGTTAAATGTTCCATTAATACTCAAAAGCTTAAAAATAAAAAACAACAGTTTCCCACGCTTCATTGCTGCTCCTCAGAGGTAAATGCTTTCAACTTTTACCTATTTCTTCTGGTATCAACCTCTATATTTCTAAGTAATATACCGTTATTTCTTGATTTATTAAGTTTAGACATTCTCAATTGATTTCCCACTAAGAAAAATCCTGTTGATTTTCCTATTAGTTTATTTATACCACTTTCCTGACCATTTCCTGTATCCCAATATTTTAAATAAAATTTTATCTTATTTTCAGTAATTAATAGTGTTTGCATTGTTAAGTATGTGAATATTGCTTACTGTTCAGTCAAATATTTTTCCTTTATAATACCATCTTTTTGTTTTTCTTAGAGTTAATTATTGCCTTGCTTTTTTACTTGCAGTATTTTAAATTTACTTTAATTTTTTTTGGTTCTTGCAGATGTCAGAACACTATCAGTAGTATTTTTAGATAGTTAAACAGATTATCATTCCATTTCATCTGATCCAATAAAGGATCACACTTTGATTTAGTTGTTATGTCCCTGTTCTCTGATTTAACCTATAATATTTTCTTCACTTCAAAAAAGAATCTTTTATAATACGGACATTTTTGAAAAGTATTAGTTATTTTGTAAAGCATGTCCTCATGATCAGATCTGGGTTATGCATTTTGGCAGAAATGCCACAGAAGTAATACGGAGTCCCTCTCAATGCATCATATCAGTGGGCATAGATGTCAGTTTATTTCATTATTGGTGATGTTTTTAAGTTTGAACCTTTGGTTAAAATAGAGTCTGCCAAGGAGCACCTGGGTGGCTCAGTTGATTGTCTGCCTTCAGCTTAGGTTGTGCTCCTAGCATCCTGAGATTGAGCTCCACATTGGGCTCTCAGCTCAGCGGGACATCTACTTCTTCCTCTCCTCTGGCTTGTGCTGTCTCTCTCTCTCTCTCAAATAAATAAAAATCTTTTTTTAAAAAAATGGAGTCTCTCCACTGTAAAGTTAATTTTTTTCTTTTGTAACTAATAAATAATTTGTGAGGATATTTTGAGATTATCTAAATGTCCTGTTCCTCATCAAACTTTTACCTACTAATTTTAGAATTATTAATGATTCTTTTTAAAATCAGTTATTACTATGATGATTATGAATGATTTTTAACTCCCTCATTCCATCTACATTTACAAGTTGAAATTTCCATCTCCTTTATTTTTTTATTTATTGTAAGAATGGACTCATGGGGTCACCTGGGTGGCACAGGCAGTTGAGCCTCTGCCTTCGGTTCAAGTAATGATCCTAGAGACCTGGGATTGAGCCCCACGTTGGGCTCCCTGCTCAGTGGGGAGTCTGCTTCTCCCTCTGCCTCTCACCCAGCTTGTGCTCTCTCTCCCTTGCTCACTCTCCCCGCAAATAAATTAATAAAATCTTAAAAAAAAAAAAGGAATGGACTCATGGATTATTAGTTTAATTAGTTATAAGCCATTTCTGTCATTATGTATTTCGTATTTTTAGAATTCTTATATCTGTACAACTTTTTTTTTTTTTTAAAGATTATTTATTTGAGAGAGTGTGAGAGGGGGAAAGAGGGAGAGGGAGAGTGAATCTCAAGCAGACTCCATGCTGAGCGTGGAGCTGATGTGGGGCTGGATCTCACAAGGCTAAGATTATGACCCAAGCTGTAATCAAGAGTCAGTTGCTTAACCAACTGCTTTTGGCTGTGCTTTACCATTAACTCCAAGTGCCTGTGCATTCGTGTGCCCTTCTAGGACAAATTGGCACCAGCCACAGTGTGGCAAGACTCTCCCCCAGAGGATCAGCATGGGTCCGTGCCTCGCTGGCTTCCTAAAATTTGGAGTTTTGAAACCCAGCTAGTGGACCTCAGATAAAATATAGGAGCACTGCCCTGCTGGGTGAGCAGATGGCTTGGGCAAAGACAGGGTGAAGGCAGGGATCTAAGGGGATCATGTGCCTGGGACACATGAGGGGTTATTGTTCACTCTTCTGTGAGGGCTTCCTAAACAGTGGTGGTGTGAACTTTGCCTGCCCCCGCCCCCCGCCCCCTATCAGCCCAGTGCCCACAGTGGAGGCTTGAGCCGATTATACCAAGCCACAGCCCCCTGCTAGGGCAAGTGTGTCTGAGAGTCAGAGTAGCAGTGGGCCCTCCCCCAGAAGACCAGCACAAACCCCCCACACGCACCAAGTCTACTGACCATAGAGTGCTGCAAAGCTTCAGCTCTGGGGCAAATAGGAAATAGAGTCTAACCTCTTTTAACAAGCAGACCAAAGCACACCCAGTTAGAACCTGCCACACACTGGCAAGTTCCCAACATTCTCCAACTCAGGCAAGGAGAAACACACACACACACACACTCCTTCCTCCAGTTCCTCCACCCTCCACCCCTGCCTGTGATAACCATGTATCTAAACTCTTTTCTATGAGTTTGGTCTCACATATAAGTGAGATCATACAGTATTTGTCTTTTTCTGACATGCCTTCGAGGTCTATCCATGTTGTCACAAATGGTAGAATTTCCTCATTTTTTTATTGCTGCTAATATTCCATTATATATACACACCACAACTTTATCCATTCATCCATCCACAGACACTTAGGTTGTTTCTCTGTCTTGAGCAATATCAGTAATGTTGCTATGAACATGGGAGTCCAGATATCTTTCAGAGTTAGTGTTTTTATTTCCTCTGGATATATTACCAAAAGTGGAATTGCTGGGTCATATCGTGGCTTTATCTTATTTTTTAATTTTTTGTGGAACTTTCACCAGCAGGGCACAAAGATTCCCTTTTCTCCACATCAGTACTAGCATTTGTTATCTCTTGTCTTTTTGATGATGACCATTTGAATGGATGTGAGGTGATACCTCACTGTGTGTGTGTGTGTGTGTGTGTGTGGTTTTTTTTTTTTTTAAGATTTTATTTATCTATTTGACAGAGGGAGATCACAAGTAGGCAGAGAGGCAGGCAGAGAGAGAGGAAGGGAAGCAGGCTCCCTGCTGAGCAGAAAGCCCTATGCGATGCGGGGCTTGATCCCAGGACCCTGGGATCATGACCTGAGCCGAAGGCAGAGGCTTTAACCCACTGAGCCACCCAGGCGCCCCTCAAGTTAATTTTTGTGGGGGGTGTTAGATAAAGGTCCAGTTTTATTTTTTACATATGAATAATAAATTTTCCCAGCACTATTTATTGAAGAGACTATCTTTTTTCCAGTAAGTATTCTTGGCTCTCTTGTCAAATATAAGCTGATTGTATATGCTTGGGTTTATCTTTGGGTTCTTGATTCTTTTCCATTGGTCTAGCTGACTGTTTTTATGTCTACCATAATGTTTTAATCACTATAGCTTTATAGTGTAGCTTGAAATCAGGAAGTATGATGCCTCCTGCTTTGTTTTCTTGGGATTTCTTTGGCTATTAGGGGTCTTTTGTAGTTCCATATATATCACAAAGTTTTATTGTTAAATGGAAAGAACTTGAAGTTTATAAGCAAGAGAAACAATGATGGGGTTCTTGGCTGGTTCAGCTGGTACAACATGTGACTTGATTTCAAGGTTGTGAGTCTGAGTCTCACATTGGGTATAGAAATTACTTTAAAAAAAGAAAAGGAAAAGAAAAAATAATAGAAAGTAGACAGGGGAAGAAGAGAAAAAAAAAAAAGAGACAAACCAAAAAACAGACTCTTCTTAACTACGGAGAACAAACAGTTACCAGAGGGGAGGTGGGTGTGGGGGATGGGTGAAACAGGTGAAGGGGATTAAGAGTGCACTTACCTTGATGAGCACTGAGTAACATAGAAGATTGTTGAATCACTGTCTTATATACCTGAAACTAACTTGACACTGTATGTTAACTATAATGGAATTAAAAATTAAAAAAAATAAAGGCCTAAATATAAATGAAGAGATATACCATGTTTACAGGTGGGTCAGAAGACTCAATATTAATTCTCAGGGGTCAGAAGACTCAATTGTTAATTCTCTAAAAAAGTGAAGAAAAGAAAAAAGAAAAATGGACAGAGGAAACGAAAAGCTGAATGACTAATAAATATATAAAATATATTCATTTTCACTAGTACTCAGAGAAATGAAAAGCAAAACCACAGAGAGATATAGTTCCACATCCATAATACTGCCAAAAATGAAAGTCAGCCAATATTAGGAGAGAAGATTCTACACTTCTATGCAAGATTAATTTATAGAGCCATTTTGGTGAACAATTTGGGAAATACCTGATAACGTTGAAGTGCATTTGCCCTATGAATCAACAATTTCACTTCTAGATACAAATCATAAATATCATACATTTACACAAGAAGACCTGTACAAAAATCTTGAGTATTCTATTGTTTGAATCATGATAAATTGGAAATAACTTATCTGTCAATTTACAGGATAATGGATAAATTGTAGTATGTTCATACAATGGTTGGTTGATCTACCTGTCATCCACCTATCTATCTCTCCAACCATCCATCCATCCATGTGATTGTTAACATGAATCTTAAGCTATATATATCAATGTGGGTAAAATTTAAAAACATAATGAGTGATAAAAATAAGTTGCAGAAGATCTGAACAGTAGTATATCTTTTGTTTAAAGTGTTAAAACTTGCAGAAAGTCCTATATCTTGCTTATGGATATAAATATATATAGTAGAAGAACTAGTATGTTTATGAGAATAATAAACACTAAATTCCTGGTTTTAGTTACCTTTGTGGATTGAGGAAGGGTATGTTGGAGATGTCAATTGAACTAACATTATATTTCTTAAACTACATGTTAGATATATAGGCATAGGTGTTAATATTCTTTTTTTAAAGATTTATTTATTTAAGATTGAGAGAGCATGGGGTAGGGAAGGGCAGAGGGAGAGGGGAAGGAAAATCCCAAGCAGAGTCCCTACTGAGCATGGAGCCCGATGCAGGGCTGGGTCCCAGGTCCCTGAGATCATGACCTGAGCTGCTCAACTGACTGAGCCACCCAGGCATCCCTAATTAATACTCTTTTTACTATTTTGTAGGGCACAAATATTTAGTAACAAAAATGAAATTTAAAGAAGTCATAGTCTGTATAATCTCAAACTGTAGGAACTACATCTTTACCCATTACCATACCTTGTGTATAATAAACAGTCAAAAAGCACATCTTGAATGTAAAAAACAAACCACATTTTTTCAACAGGGAGTAATAATTTGAATCTACTTTTCTAGGTTCTCCTTTTAGTAGATACCATATTGGAAATTTTATCGTGCCCAAATATGGTTTTAAAAAATATGTTTAAGTAGATCATTAACAGAAACTCCTATTTATCTTCTCGATTGGTTTAGTAAAGCATTACAAAATAGTCCTTGCTGAGGAAACCAATCAATAAATGTGACAGTAAAATTTTAACCTCTAGGACCTTGCATCTAGTAGTCATTAAATAAATATTTGTTGAATGAAGCAAATACAGGAAGTATAATATTATGTGAAGTGTAAAGGCTGTTTTTCTGATGCTTTGAGGGGAAACTTTTTTTGAGAAGTTAGCAGTTGTGGGAATAAAAATCCATTTAATTGCTGACTGGAACTCGAAAGAGTGAGCACTCTCTGCAGGTTTAGGAGTTTTCCCATGGCTACACTATTTTGCACAGCTGACATTCATTTAGGTGCGCTGGGCAGGATAAACAAAACATTGATCTTTCTGTTAATGAAAGGCTTAAGCAAAACCTCTAAGTCATTAACTTCTTATCTACATAGAAAGCTGTGTCCAAGAACATTATCAATTAAAAAAGAAAATAGCATGTATATTATGAAAGCTCTGTTATAATAAATTTACACATAAAAAATAAATTTATACATGTATATATACATACATGCAAGCATGTAGTTTGTGTGGGAGAGAGAGAGAGAGAGAAATAATCCCAATTGTTGGTTTGTCTCAGAGGCAGGATGGGGGTTGGAGCTAAGCTTTCTGCATTGCACACTTTTGTAATATTTGAATTTTCTATAATTTATGTTGTGTTTATGATGGGGATATTTTATATTTCTATTTCTGGCAGGCCAGAAAACCAGTCTATTTTTTAAAAAGATTTTATTTATTTATTTGACAGAGAGAGATCATAAATAGGCAGAGAGAGGGGGAAGCATGCTCCCAGCTGAGCAGAGAGCCTGATTCGGGACTCCATCTCAGGACCCTGAGATCATGACCTGAGCTGAAGGCAGAGGCTTAAACTACTGAGCCACCCAGGTGCCTCGAAAACCAATCTATTAATCAGTGTGGTGAGGTTCTGGTTCTTAGGGAGTAGGACAAAGCACTGAGGTGCTTTTTACTCGGGGTTGATGATAGGGTGGGAGTTGGGGAGAGCATTACCCAAAACTTCTGCAATAATTTAAGGGCCAAGCTGATGCTCTTACCACCTGTATAGCTTCTCATTGCAAGAGGACAAAGTAGAAAGGTCTAGATGTTTTCATACTTTTCACTTCCAGTTAAAGGAAGCCAAGCCCTGGAATGTTTTTCAGGGTTTCTCTTGATCTGGACTATTCACCCCTGAGCCCTGCAGTTAACTACCACTCTCCAAGTGGAGGCAGCCCGTCGGTAAGAAAGTCTCAAGTCCCCACTTAGGGCACTTTCACCTGTTGCTCGTGGGAATGTACATTGCTTCAAGCCTGTTGGGGGCGTTTGATTACACATCATTAGAATTTGTAATGTTTTAAATACTCTTACGTTCAGCAATTTAACCAAGACTTTAGTCTGTGGGTATAAAGTATGGGCCAAGCAATGACTTAGCTACAAGGAATGCTTGCAGCTGCATTTTAAAAATATAAGCAAGAACAAATGAGAAATAATTTTAATTTCCAAAAATGCTGAAAAGCTATAAGAAAAATGAAGCAACTATATCATATACTATTTAATATATATATTCCCAATATATTTAATAATATTAAATATTTCACAGGTTTAAGAATATTTAATTTATATTTATATAGTATAAAGTAAATATATTAATATTATTAAATAAAATGATCAAAACTTTATATTTAGGGGTGCCTGGGTGACTCAGTAGTTAAGCGTCTGCCTTCAGCTCAGGTCATGATCCCAGAGTCCTGGGATCGAGCCGTGCATCGGGCTCCCTGCTCCTCGGAAGTCCTGTTCTCCCTCTCCCACTTCCCCTGCTTGTGTTCCCTCTCTTGCTGTCTCTGTCAAAAAAAATAAATAAAGTGTTTAAAAAAACAAAAAAACCCTGGGTGCCTGGGTGGCTCAGTTGGTTAAGTGACTGCCTTCAGCTCAGGTCACGATTCTGGGGTGCAGGGATCAAGTCCCGCATTGGGCTCCCTGCTCAGCGGGTAGCCTGCTTTTTCCCTTCTCCTCCCCGCTCCTGCCCTCTCTCACTATCTCTGTCTCTGTCTCTCTCCAGTAAATAAATTAAAAAACAAAAAAACCCTTTATATTTAGTATAATAATTTCATAAATATATTCACAAAATTCTTCATAAGTAAAAGAAGACTATAAAACAGTCTGAATATTGTGGTCTACTTTTTATTTTATTTTATTTTTAAAAATATTTTATTTATTTATTTGACAGAGATCACAAGTAGGCAGAGAGGCAGGCAGAGAGAGAAAGCGGGAAGCAGGCTCCCCACTGAGCAAAGAGCCCAATGTGGGGCTTGTTCCCAGGACCCTGAGACTGTGACCTGAGCCGAAAGCAGAGGCTTTAACTCACTGAGCCACCCAGGCACCCCTACTTTTGATTTTAAAAAAGGATACTCATGGGGTGCCTGGGTGGCTCAGTGGGTTAAAGCCTCTGCTCAGGTCATGATCCCGGGGTCCTGGGATCGAGCCCCACATTCGGCTCTCTGCTCAGCGGGGAGCCTGCTTCCTGCTCTCTCTCTGCTTGTGATCTCTGTCAAAAAAAAAAAAAAATCTTAAAAAAAAGAAGATACTCGTGTGGAATATCTGGGTGGCTCAGTTGGTTGAGTATCCAACTTCTGATTTCTGCTGAGGTCATGATCTCAGGGTCAAGGGATCAAGCCCTTTATCAGGCTCCATGATCAGCTGGGAGTCTGCCTGAGATTTTTTTTCTCCATCTCCCTCTGCCCCTCCCCCATCACTCTCTCCCTAAAAGTAAAAAATAAATAGAAAGGGATACACAAGAGCACACATACACTCACACAGATAAAGAAAAGTCTACAAAATGGAAGAACACCACAGATCTGGTTCTCTCCTTACACCTACATTAAATAAGGGTTTGGAGTTGTATTATGTTTTTTTTTAATCTTTTTTTTTCTTTTAAGATTTTATTTATTTATTTAAGAGAGAGACAGTGAGAGAGAGCATGAGTGAGGAGAAGGTCGGAGAGAGAAGCAGACTCCCCGTGGAGCTGGGAGCCCAATGCGGGACTCGATCCCGGAACTCCGGGATCATGACCTGAGCCGAAGGCAGTCGTCCAACCAACTAAGCCACCCAGGCATCACTTGTATTATGGTTTTAAATAAGATCCCAAATCCTGTCCCTTAGTGCATGCTATCTCTCCCATCTGGAATGATCTGCCCAAGTGGCCTCTCCCTCTTGAAAATTCCTGTGGCACTTCATCAACACTGTTACTATTCCTGAGCTGCTTACTGTTTTCTAGCCACCACCTTCTCTCTCACAGTGGATTATAACATTCTGGAGAGGGACCAGGTACCTGGTACACAGGGCACGTGGCCCTGGGTCTAGCCACATACAAATACAGTAAATATTTGTGCAATGGGTTGGATATAAACAATTTTCAGGCACCAATACGTCAGTTGAACAAATCTTAACATGACACAGCATATTAAATCTTTGTCTTTGACTTTCAAGATAAGCTGTTTGTTTTAAACTCCTGTCAAGGAAGGACAGGGACAAGGGCAGAATGGTGGGTGTGCACATCTTCAGTGGAAAACTCCGTGGGATGTTTTCAAGGTTTTGAACATAGAAAAATGTTAAGGATATAATGTCGATGGGAAAAAGAAAATACATGTGAAATGGTATATAGTTCCAAATATAGGGTGGCCAAATAATTTATTGTTGAAACCGGGACATAATTGGGAATGAAAGTTGGTGCTGAAATACTTAAAATTATATGATTTTTTATTGATTTGAAACCCTTTTGGGAGCTTCCCAGGTGAAATCTAAAACTGGCCCCGAGCGCAGGGGAGAGACTGAAGAAAGAGGCAGGCCACTTCAGGGGGGTGGGTGGCAGTTTTAATAAGCAAAAAGAACTTCCATATGAGGCTTGTCTTAGGCGGCAGCAAGACGAATGGATCCCTGAATCAGCTCACTGCATCTTAAGAGTTTATAAAGAGGCCCACGCTGGGTTCAGTCACGTATACGGTGCATGTGTTTTCAACACCACATCGCTATCTCAAGGCTGTGTCCTCGGAGCAGCCCCTGGGAGCGGGAAAGTCAAGGGGAACCCACATTCCAAGCACAGGGGAGGGGGCGAGGATCCTGTGATCACTGGGGCCCACCTCACGGGTCAACTGGTGGTCATGTCTTTTCAATGACATATAATTCACATACCATAAAAATCACTCATTTGAAGTGTACAATTTAGTGGTGCTTAGTATGTTTATAGAGGTGTGCAACCAGTGTCTAATTTCAGAACATTTTCATCTCCCTCAAAGGAAATCCTGTACCCAAAGTATTTATTTCTTTGTTTCCTTTAATTTTAACATTTTTTACTGTGAAATACAATGTACATACAAAGAAATACATACATATATGCATATATATAATTTTTAAGTATATGTATGATTTAATAAATAACTATAAAGTGAATACCCCTGGAACTCTCACTTTGGTCAACATTCGGAGCACTGCTACCCAATGCATACTATCCTCATTTGACCATCTAGAGGGACACACTACCCAGACTTTTGTCAAAATAATTTCCTTGGTTTTCTTTTTAGTTTTTAGTTGAACTACTCCCGATTTTCTTTCCTTTCTAAAAATTAAGATGTAAATGACACGTATTAGACGTTTCAGGTGTACCACATAATGATCTGATATTTGTATGTATTGTGAAATAATCACCACAGTAAATCCAGTTAACATTCCTCTCCATATATGATTACAAAAATTTTTTCTTGTGATGAGAACTTTTAAGATCTCTCTTAGCAACATCCAAATATGTGATACCGTATTATTGCACCGTCTTAACTATAGTCACCCTGCTGTACGTTACATCTCCAGGACTTACTCATTTTATAACTAGAAGTTTGCACCTTTTGCCTCCCTTCATCCGCTTCTCTGTGCACCCCCGCCGGGACACCCACCACACCGGGCAACCACCAGTTCGTTCTCTGTATCTATAAGCTTGGTTTTTGTTTTTGTTTTTAAGATTCCACGTGCAGGTGAGATCTTATAGAACTATTTTTGATTGTATTCCTAAAAAATAGAGTCTTGTTTCACCTATTTTAATTCTCCCACATCTTGCTTCTCTTACCCAGCATTATGCTTATACAATTTGCCTGTAGTGTTGTACATGGAAGTAGTTTCTTCATTTTTATTACTGTGTGTTCCAACTCATGAGGATTTTCTAGCAACCATTTGGTTATTCATTTGTGAAACAACTATCTTTTGATGAGAGAACTGTCAGCAGAGGACTTGATATTTGTTGAGACTTGCTTCATGGCATACTATATATATGGTCAAGTTTTACACAAAGCATGCATTTATTTTACTTCTTTTTAAAATTATTTAAAAAATTTTTAATTCCAGCATAGTTAGCATACAGACGTATATTAGTTTCAGGTGTACAGTACAGTGATTCAGTTCTATATACTACTCAGTGCTCATTGTGATACATCTACTCCTAATCCCCTTCACCTATTTCACCTATCCCCCACATACCTCCCCTCTGAGAACCATTATTCTCTGCAGTCAAGAGCCTGCTTTTTGGTTTGCATTTATTCCTCCTTTGTTTTACTTCTTAAATTCCACGTATGAGTGAAAGCATATGGTATTTGTCTCTCTCTGACTATTTCATTCAGCATTATACTCTCTAGTTCCATCTATGTTGTTACAAAAGGCAAGATTTCATTGTTCCTTAAATGGCTGAATAATAGTCCATCTTACAGTATACCATATCTTCTTTATCCATTCATCTATTGATGGACTTTTGGGTGCTTCCATAATTTGGCTGTTGTAAGTAAAGTTGCAATAAACATAGGGTGAATATATCTTTTTGAAATAGTGTTTTTGTATCCTTTGGGTAAAATACTCTGTAATGGAATTACTAGAACAAAGTATTTACTTTTTTTTCTTTTTTAAGATTTTATTTATTTATTTGACAGACAGAGAGAGAGAGAGACAGCGAGAGAGGGAATACAAGCAGCGGGAGTGGGAGAGGGAGAAGCAGGCTTCCCGCTGAGCAGGGAGCCTGATGTGGGGCTTGATCCTAGGACCCTGGGATCACGACCCGAGCTGAAGATAGACGCTCAACCGACTGAGCCACCCAGGTGCCCCTAAGGTATTTACTTTTTAAATTAGTTTTAATTTTTTAATTTTTAAAAATTTTTAAAATTTCTTTTCAGTGTTCCAGAATTCATTGTTTATGCACCACACCCAGTGCTCCATGGGTATTTACTTTTAACATCAGTTTTGGCACAACAAATTTCAGTAGTTTAGTTCAGTTACTCTGTATATAAATCAAAATATTTGTAAAAGTTGACAGAACTTTTTTTTTTTTAAAGATTTTATTTATTTATTTGACAGAGAGAAATCACAAGTAGTTGGAGAGGCAGGCAGAGAGAGAGAGAAGGAAGCAGGCTCCCTGCTGAGCAGAGAGCCCCATGCGGGACTCAATCCCGGGACCCTGAGATCATGACCTGAGCTGAAGGCAGTGGCTTAACCCGCTGAGCCACCCAGGCGCCCGACAGATAGAACTTTTACATTAGTTGGTAGCAGATCACAGCTTGTTGGGAAGCAATCATTAATGATATATGTCCCACAACCAAGACCAAGTGCGTTTCTCCACCGCAGATTTTTAATTTAGTGAAAACATTGTTCTCATCATGACACTGAACTCTCTCTACTTTTGTACTTGTAATTATTACTGCCAAAAATAATTTTATCTTTAATGTTGGATTTTTTTTTTAAAGATTTTTATTTATTTATTTGACATACAGAGATCACAAGTAGGCAGAGAGGCAGGCAGAGAGAGAGGAGGAAGCAGGCTCCCTGCTGAGCAGAGAGCCCGATGTAGGGCTCGATCCCAGGACCCTGAGATCATGACCTGAGCTGAAGGCAGAGGCTTAACCCACTGAGCCACCCAGGCGCCCCTCTTTTTTTTTTTTTTTTGAGAGGGAGAGAGAGGTAGGGAGGGAAGAGAGAGAAAGGAAGGGGCAGAGAGAGAGAGAGAGAGAATCCCAAGCAGGCCCCATGCTCAGTGCAGAGGCTGATATAGGGCTCGATCTCAGAACCGTGAGTTCTTGACCTGAGCCGAAACCAAGTGTCAGTCACTTAACTGATGGAGCCACCCAGGAACCCCTGAACTTTCTTGATCTCCCCAGCTTCCATGACTGTTTCTGTTTCAGGCAGCCACAGGTCATTAACTCAGACTGGACTTTTAACATTCCTTCTCTGAAGCCTTGTTTCTTTTTTTCTTTTACATGATATTTCTAGGTCTCTCAATTTTGTCCTCCTAAATCCCTGTTCTTTGGCCTCATGTATTCTGTAGGTCCACTGACACTTTCCTTCACTTCCCCCAATCTATCAACTGGCTGTTGCCTTCACTTTCTTCCTAGGAGAGGACAGACACATAACCCATTGTAGCAGTCAGTCTTGCCACTGTAATATTGAGCTTGCGGTCTTACACTGAGCTAGCTTACTGTAGCATCGCCTATATCCCTAACCCATTTCCCCAGGGATTCATTTAAACATTCACCATTATTCTCAATGCTCCAACCCCACAATCTACTAATTATCTTGAAAATTGAAAGCACCAAATGAGGAAACCCTCCATTCCCCGTGTTTCCCACTGACCAACATAATGTCCTTCCCTGTAGTTTTATGGAATAGTCCCTCCTCTTGTAAGGCTAATTCTTTCCCCTGTTCTGAATCCAATCCCTTCCTGTATCTTACCCTCACAGTTACGCCTTCCCTAGCCTGTGTCCTCAACCTCTTCTGTCCATAGGCTCTTTCCTCAAACCTAGAGACATCTGCTACCTTTTTTTTTTTTTTAAAGATTTTATTTATTTATTTTACAGAGAGAAAGAGAGAGATCACAAGTAGGCAGAGAGGCAGGCAGAGAGAGAGGGGGAAGCAGGCTCCCTGCTGAGCAGAGAGCCCCATGCGGGACTCAATCCCGGGACCCTGAGATCATGACCTGAGCTGAAGGCAGTGGCTTAACCCGCTGAGCCACCCAGGCGCCCTGACATCTGCCATCTTGAAAAGACTTCCTCTCATCCTAGCATCTCTTTCTAGGTATTGTCCTGTCTTGGTCTTCCCTTATAGTTCAAATTCTTCAAAAAGAGTAGTTTATATTCCACTCTCCACTTTTTTTTAATAAATATTTTTGATGATTCCATTTTATTCTTTTTTTAAAAAAGATTATTTATTTGAGAGGACGAGAGAGAGCGCAGCAGCAGGGAGTGGGGGAGAGGGAGAAGCAAGCTCCCCACTGAGCAGGAAGCCCAAAGCAGGGCTTGATCCCAGGATCCTGCCTAAGGATCATGACCTAAGCGGAAGGCAGAGACTGAAGCCCACTGAGCTGCCCAGGCGCCCCCAATCTCCACTTCTTTACCTTCCTGCCCTGTTCAATATAGTGCAACCTAGCTCTTTTCTTTGCCGGCTCCTGTTATCCTCCATATAAAAAAGTTAATGGATGCTAGTCAGCTCTGACATAGACTGACCTCACTGTAGTATTTGCCTTTTGACCAATCCCTCTTTCTTGAGACTTCTCCTTAACACCACACCTTCCTACGTCTCCTCGGAGGAGGGCTCCAACCCTGTGTGTCCCCAGGCTCCCCCACCTCACACCAGCCCTCTTCTCTACACCGAACCAACTCTGTAAACTTCCTCATTGAGTTGGAAACTGAACTTCTATTTCTAATGCAACTTGTCACAGCGGTCAAGTTCCTCGGTTCTGCTGGTCCGAGGACACATTTTACTTCTCACGTACTGTAGTCACTTCTCACTAGCCAAAGAACCTGGAATGAGGACATATCAAGAATAACAAAGTTTTCCTAAACTTTAATAACCTGACTTTTAAATGCTGTTTCTAGCTGCCTTGATCATGCTGAAAGCCCAAGTTATAAGAGTTTAAAAGGCACAGGGAAAGTCGGGATGCGGGAAGTACAGGCTGTAATCATTTTGAAAGCAGAAGTTGCAGAAGCAGAGCTGGAAGCACCCTCACCCATCATTATGCAGAGTCTGGGTGTGCATTTGTAATAGCGCCTTGTTTATTTCTTGCGTTGGGTCTCAAGGGGGCTGCGGGGGACGTCAGAAGACATTGTTCCTTGAACACAATAGTCACTTAATAAATATTCATTGAATGAGAAAGCAGAGACAGACACTTTAGAACTTTACAGATACGAAGAGTTGTTCATGGAGCTATGCTGCAGGGTTTTGGTGTGGGTGGAAGTGGTAAGAAGACGGTGGTTTTATATGGAACATCTAGGGCATAGAGGCAAATGAATAGAAAATAGTGCCATGAAATACTTCTAATGTGATTATGTTAAAAAGTTGCCCAGAGCTGAGGTCTCTTTAGTTGAGATCCAAGGAAATCTGATGTCCCCTAAACTTTCTTTTTGCTTTTATTTATTTATTTAAAATTTAATTTATTTATTTGACAGACAGAGATCACAAGTAGGCAGAGAGGCAGGCAGAGAGAGAGGAAGAGAAGCAGGCCTCCTGCTGAGTAAAGAGCCTGATGCGGGGCTCGATCCCAGGACCCTGGGATCATGACCTGAGCCCAAAGCAGAGGCTTTAACCCACTGAACCACCCAGGTGCCCCTTCTTTTATTTTTCAAACTGGCATCCATGTAATACACATGTACTCCTTTGAACCAGGCAGTGAGGTCACAGAGGCAAGGAGAATCAGTCTTTACCACACACTTTCACATCGCACAGGATTAAATCTTGTTAAAGATGAATGAAAATGCAGGGCGCCTGGGAGGCTCAGTCAGTTAAATGTCTGCCTTAGGCTCTGGTCGTGACCCCGGGATGCTGGGATGGAGTTCTGTGTCTGGCTCCCTGCTTAGTGGGGAGCCTGCATTTCCTTCTCCTTTTGCCACTCTTCCTGCTTGTGCCTTCTCTCTCTCTCTCTGTCAAGTAAATAAGTAAAATCTTAAAAAAAAAAAAAAAAGAAAAGAAAAAGTATATAAAGCCTCTAGGGTTTAACATATAGGATACACTCAAGGAGTTGTTTTGATTGATGAACCCTGGTGCGGTGGTCTCTTGTGCTCTAGCTCAGGTAGCCATGTCTGTTTTTGCTCCCACATCAACCCAAAAGCAGAACTCAATCTCTCCACTTTCCCCCAAAATATCCATTTACAAAAGAGTAGTGATGGGCAGCCTAGGTTTTATTGAAGATTTTGTGGAGAGAAACTAGAAGGTATTCATATGCCTCAAAGAAAGCACCTTAACATCCATAAGGATGTCAAATTGGACAACGTGAGTCAAAGTGTACCAGCAGTCTTAGGCATGGGTGTGTGTGGGCAGGACTATCCTTAAAGAGAGCATTTGTGCTGGGGAACCCTGGTGGGAGATCAGGTTGATGGAAAAGTTGGGACGTATCAGCAGCAGGAACTGCTTGAAGATTACATGAGATTGTGTGTGTGTGTGTGTGTGTGTTTGTGCATGAATGTAGAGAGATCCAAGTACATTGGCAAGTAGTAGGTAGTCAGTGAATGTTAGTTTCACTCTCTCATATTTATATTCTACTAGCTTTTTTAAAAGATTCATTGAGTTATAATTGACATAAAATTATAAGATATTTAAAGTGTATGTCCTGGCGATTTGATCTATCTCCCTAGCTTTTTATTTTTATTTTTTTAAAGATTTTATTTGTGTAGTTGGCCACTTAACTGACTGAGCCACCCAGGCATCCCTATCATATACTGTGGTTTTTTTTTTTTGAAAGATTTTATTTATTTTTTTGACAGAGAGAGATCACAAGTGGGGGGGAGGGGACAGGCTCTCTATTGAGCAGACAGCCTGATGTGGGACTCGATCCCAGGACCCTGAGATCATGACCTGAGCCAAAGGCAGAGGCTTAACCCACTGAGCCACCCAGAAACCCCTACCATAACTTTTTGATGAAAGGGTGTTTCTTTTTACCAATGTCATGATTCTCATTTTACACGTATGAATTCTGGACTTTTGTAAATTATTTAATATATATATATGAGAACCAATTTCTTTGCTTCTATTTCTTTAAAGAGAAAATAATTTGAGGTTAGGCTGAAATGTTAACTATCTGACGAAACTCAGTAAATCCAGCCAGGAAACTATCTAGCTCAACTTATGTAACACAGAACACTGACACATTTTTGCAAACATGACGTATTGACAGATGTATTAAAGTAGATGATTTTGGCGCCTTTAGTCATGGAAGTCATATTGCTCTGGGCAGAGATATCACAAGGCATCATTTGAATTAAAGAGATTCCTTTAATGTCAGATATTTTTCTTGGGTGGACGGGTTAATGTTCAGAATTAATGTTTTCACAAAATGTCAGATTAACGTATTTAAGAAACAAAGAAGGAATGGATTTGAGAAAGAAATATTCCAAAGTTTCAATATGATTAAGCATAGGGTAACCACAGGTTATATATTAAATTTATTCACTAATTTTTCCAATTTGTCTCAGGATGAAGAGTTCGAGCTTGGGCTCTTTCTCTCTACCTCTCCCTTCTTGGTGATGCCAAACTCATCTTGGATGTTCAGTTGTTTCTGCCTGGGTTTCTCAAGTGCAAGTCCTTTCTATCTTTGATCTGTGTGGTTTTGAATTCAGGTGGTAATTGACTTATATTGTCCTGTTAAATCTTACATTCTGTTTGAAGCACTGGGGCCTAAACTAAAATGGTCAGAGGAAGAAAATCTCCCCTGGGGAAGTGACTGTTTTGCCCAGAACCACCTATGTATACAATCTATTGACTCATCTGCTCCAAGGTACAGGCTGTTCAGGGATCGCCTTGGGCCTGCTTTTATAGGCCTTCCCGATGGAGCTTACACGTCTTTCAGGGCCAACCAGTTCTACCATCCATGACCTTCAAAGGAGCCTGGTCCCAGCTCCTATCAATATTCAGAAACGGAATAACATGACTTTTCATTAAATACAAATAAGAATGAGTCAAAGATGTTTGTGCTGATTAACCCTTGAGATGACTGGGTAATTGATAAGTTCATGATAGAAAAATGACTACTTGGGATGGGCTTTTAAGAGGATTGTGATTATGATTCTTCGATAGAATTAAAACTTGATGGTGTTAAAAAGAAAACCATAGTCCCCAAACGGTGTCACGTTAAGGCCCCATGTCACAAAATGAAGACTTAATCCCAAATCTAACTGCAGTTTCAACCACCCCCACCCCCACCTGAATGTAACCTTTTAGCAGCCAAACTGAATTTTCCAGTAGATACTAGGAGGTAATTTCCTAGCCCACCCCTTTGATTTCCCTTAGGAGGGTGACATGCCTAGAGCAGTGCTTCCTTGGTAATATATTACTTTTTTACATCTCTTCTCTGCTTTTAAAAATCCTCCATTTGGTACAGTTCCATGGAGCTCCCCTGTATTTGCTAGATGAGATGCTGTCTGATTCATGACACATTTAGTAAAACCAATTAGATCTTCAAATTTACTCAGATGAATTTTGTTTTTTAACAATGGAAGATCGGAAAACAATTTGCCTCACCTGGATAATCATAGATAAAGTCATAACCTTTTTTTATCTGGTTGTTTAAATGAGATGGGGGAGGCTAGGAGGATAAGCATGAACTGAGAGAATATGGAGATCTGTATTTGGAACATGGGAAAATGTACTCGGACATTAAAAGCAATAATATTAATCATCACTATTTTAACTACATCTAAGTAGTTAAGTACTTAACTTAGTAGTTAACTACATCTAAGTAAGTTGACCACATTGTAGGGAAATTGAATTTTGTCTAGACTATTGGATAATGTCTGGAAAAATAATTTCTCCACATGAAGACCTTGGATCATCAACTTCCATTTACGCTTTTGATCAAATGCTATTTGGCTAATACATTGCAGGAGTGCTTTAAGATATTTGCCTTTAAGGGCGCCTGGGTGGCTCAGTGGGTGAAAGCCTCTGCCTTCGGCTCAGGTCATGGTCCCAGGGTCCTGGGATCGAGCCCCGCATCGGGCTCTCTGCTCAGCGGGGAGCCTGCTTCCTCCTCTCTCTCTGCCTGCTTCTCTGCCTGCTTGTGATCTCTGTCTGTCAAATAAATAAATAAAATCTTAAAAAAAAAATATATATTTGCCTTTAATTATACTATTAGTCATAAAGTTGGTTTATTATTAAGTAAACAAATAAAGAAGCTTTCCTGAAAATCTGAGAGAGAAATTTTGAGGAAGGAGTTCATGCCATCTGCAGATAACTGGTTGTACAATTTCATCTTTTTTTTAAGATTTTATTTATTTATTTGACAGAGATCACAAGTAAGCAGAGAGGCAGGCAGAGAGAGAGGAGGAAGCAGGCTCCCTGCTGAGCAGAGAGCCTGATGCAGGGTTCGTTCCCTGACCCTGGGATCATGACCTGAGCTGAAGGCAGAGGCTTAACCCACTGAGCCACCCAGGCGCCCCTACAATTTCATCTTTTTATGCAGAGGGAAGCATGTGTTTGTGATGGACATAAGCAGCTACCAACATAACCCCACTATCAGTGACTAAGCCCTCAAACCCATTATTTCCATAGCAAAACGTATTATCAAAAAGTTAGGAGTGCAAAAAAGTTTTTAATTATGATATATCTGTTCTTTTCTTTTGTTGTCTGTGCTTTTGGTGTCATATCCAAGAAATCATTGCCAAATCCAATGTCAGGAAGCTTTCCCCCTGTCTTTTCTTCTAAGAGTTTTATGATTATGTCTCTAAGCCTTTGATTCATTTTGAGTTAACTTTTGTGTATGGTATAAGGTAAAGGTCGACCTTCATTCTTTTGCATGTGGATATTTAGTTTTCTAAGCCCCATTTGTTGAAAAGATTGTCCTTTCTCCTTTGAATAGTTTTGGTAACCTTCATCAGAAATCACTTTACCATAGGATGCCAGGATGGCTCATTCAGTTCAGCATTAACTCTTGATTTCAGCTTAGGTTATCATCTCAGGGTTGTGGGACAGAGCCCTACATCAGTCTCTATGCTCACCGGGGAGTCTGCTCCTCTCCCTCTCTCTCTTCCTCTGCCTCTATCCTTCCCCCAGCTTATGTGCACATGCACACACCCACACTCTCTCTCTCTCAATAAATAAATAAAATGTTTTAAAAAATCATTTGACCATATATGCAGTGTTTTATTTCTGGACCTTCTATTCCATTCCATTGGTCTATATGTCTATCTATATGCCGATACCACACTATTTTAACTACCATAGCTTTGTAACAAGGTTTGAAATCAGGAAGTGTGAGAACTCCAATTTGTTCTTTGTTAAGATCGTTTTGGCTATTCAGGGTCCATTGAAATTCCAACTGAATTTGGGATAGATTTTTTAAAAAATTTCTGTGAAAAAACATCACTGGGATTTTAATAGGGATTGCACTGATACTGTAGATCTCTTTGGGTAGAATTAACACCTTCCAGTCCATGAACACTGGATGTCCTTCCTTTTATTTATGTTGCCGTTAGTTTCTTTCAGTACCATTTTGTAGTTTCTAGTGTACAAGTGTTTTGCTTCTCTGCTTAAGTTTGTTTCTAAGTATTTTAGTCTTTTTTATTAAAAAAGGTTTTATTTATTTATTTTAAAATTTATTATCTATTTATTTGGGTGGGGGGAGAGGGACAAAGGAAGAGGGAGAGAGAAACCCAACCAGACTCTGTGTTCCTTGTGGAACTTGATGCCAGGCTCCATCTCCCGACCCTGAGATCATGACTTGAACTAGAACCAAGAGTCGGATGAGTAACCAACGGCACCACCCAGGTTTATTTATTTATCTAATAAATTAAAAACCTGTTTATTTATTAGAGAGAGAGAGAGAGCACAAGAAGGGGGAAGGACAGGGAGAGAGACAAGCAGACCCCCAGCTGAGTGTGGTGCTAGATGCAGGGCTCAATCCCAGCACCCTGAGAACATGACCTGAGCCAAAATCAAGAGTCAGCCACTTAACTGACTAAACCATCCAGGTACCTTAATAAAGTATCTTTTCTCTTCTTTCTTCCTTCCTTCCTTCCTTCCTTCCTTCCTTCCTTTTGTTCTTTCTTTCTCTCTCTTTCTTTCTGACAGAGAGAGAGGGAACACAAGCAGGGGGAGTGGGAGGGGGAGAAGCAGGCTTCCAGCTGAGCAGGGAGCAGGATGTGGGGCTCGATCCCTGGACTCTGGGATCATGACCTGAGCTGAAGGCAGACGCTTAATGACTGAGCCACCCAGGCACCCTTATTTTATTCTTTCTGATACTATTGTAAATGGAACTGCTACCTTAATTTCCTTCTTGGGTTGTTTATTGTTAGTGTATAGAAACACAACACTTCGGTTTTGGGCTTGTATCCTGAAACTTTTCTGAATTTGTTCATTAGTGCTAATGGTGTGTGTGTGTGTGTGTGTGTGTGTGTATAGTCTTTAGGATTTTCTCCATATAAAATCATGTCATCTGTGAACAGAGATAATCTTACTTCTTCTTTTCTAATTTGGATGCCTTTTATTTCTTTTTGACTGATTGCTCTGGCTAGAGCTTCCAACACCATGTTGAATAGAAATGGTGAGAGTGCACATCCTTGTCTTGTTCCTGATCTTAGCGGAAAAGCTTCCAGCATTTCACCGTCAAGTATGACATTTGCGGTGGGCTTGTCACATATGATCTCTATCACGTGGAAGTGATTTCCTTCTATTCCTAGTTTGTCGAGTGGAGAATAGTTTTTTTAAAGAACTTTTTTTTTGAGTACTTATTGTGTCAGGCATTATACGAAGCTCTTCACATGGATCGGTTAGATTGATGCTTCCAAGAGTCTTTGGGGTAAGAATATTATTGTCTCTCTTTCAGCGATAAAGAGACTAAAGCTTAGAGTTTGTCCAATGTCATGGAGTTGCTGAGAGATGAAGTTGGCTGGAGTTTGAATCTGGAGTTTGTGTTCCTGACTGCTCTGTTTATGCTACTACTTCAAGTTTCACTCTTCGACCTGTTTCAAATACAAGTCCAGGGGCTTGTGACTTCTGAGGTGTGAGCTTGCAGGCGGGGTCGTGCTCTCAGGAGGAAGACGAACGTCCTGCACGGTTACCCCAGGGAGAGGTTACACATCAGTTGATTCGAACCAACTCTTTCCAGCTCAGCTCTGAGGAACAAATCTTCCACAGAGATTAGATTTTAGAAATGAACTTGCTCACACTGTGTAAGCTGTTATATAAAGAAAGTGTTAGAAGAGATGTGTTAACACGTGCATATGAAAGCACATACGAAAAAATGCTAAGAAACAAAACAAAAATGTATTCCCTGTAGTAGGGAGAAAGGAAATTTATCTCTGTTGCAGGTGTGATGGCTGCATGGTGGCTGCCCAGAAGGGGTTATAAGCACAGGTTCTACATGGATTGTTTGGATCCTATTCCTGACTCCGCCACTGACTTGCTAGGTGATCTTGACATTTCTTACCTCAGTTTTCTCATCTACAAAAGGGGAATAATTACACCGCCTACCTTAGTGGGTTGTTGTGAAAATGTACTGAGTTATTCTTATAAAGTGGTTAGAATGGGCCTGACACATAGCCCAAGTGTATTGGGTGTTGAGATACAGGGAAAAGAGATCCATCAAAGCATGAAGGAGAGGCAGCAAGTGAGCCTGGAAACAATACTCAATAAATATTGTCTGAACAAACACGTTTGCCACCTCATCTTGGTGAATTGAGGAGGGAATCCATAGTCTTCGGAGAATTTTTCTCTGAGCTTTCCTTTGCCTCTGGAGACGACTGGATCCAGCAGCCCCGGAATATCCTATAGATAGTCCGGGTTTGAGAGACCTGATCTGGAGTTGTCTAGTTCTAGGATAGCTGCACGAATCTGAAAAGGACTGCCCTCTCTTCTAAATTTTGTGAGGCAAGAGAGTGTGAACCAAGGGAAACCTAGGAATATCCATGAAAAATGCTGCCTTGTCCTCCCACAGATGCTCAAGGCAAAGTGCTTTGGGAAGAATAGGAAAAGAGAAACCCCAGGCAGCTGGGGAAGAAGTCAACTCGAAGGCCTGAGGTGGAAATGAGTTTCCTTGTCAGATCTGAAGGTACTTGAGGCAGAGAGAGGATTAGTGCTGCCTCTTACTAGCCCAGTCTCACACCTCTCTCATGGACCGCCCCCCGCCCCTGAGACAGCCAAGATGAACACCACATGGTTTCCTAGATTCATGAGCTCGCTCTTTCCTTCCTTCCTTCCTTCCTTCCGTCCTTCCTTTTTTATTAAAGATTTTATTTATTTGTTTGCCAGAGAGAGAAAGAGGGAGAGAACCTAAGCAGAGCAGCAGGCAGGGCAGGCAGAGAGAGAAACAGGCTTCCTTCCCACTGAGCAAGGAGCCCGATGTGGAACTCAATCCCAGGACCCTGGGATCATGCCCAGAGCGGAAAGCAGACGCTTAAACAACTGAGCCACGCAGGCATCGCGAGCTCTTTCTTTTCTTTTCTTTTTAAAAAGATTTTATTTATTTATTGGAGAAAGGGCAAGAAAATGTAAAAGGTGGGGGGCTTGGTGAGGAGGGGAATGAGCAGAGGGAGGACAGACAGACTCCAGGCTGAGTGTGGAGCCCAGTGCAGGGCTCGATCTTATGACCCAGAGATCACAACCTGAGCTAAAATCAAGAGTCGGACTGAGCCACCAGGCACCCTGTCATGAGCTCTTTTAAACCTTCTTTCCATGTCTTTGCACAGGCAGTTCCCTCTGCCCAGAATACCTTTCAGCCCCTTGCCTGCTTCTCAGTTTAGAGCTCAACTTCCCTGTGAGTCCTTTGCCCTATTGCCCCAAGGGATATTAAGTGTCTTTCTCATTGTTTCTCCAAGGAGCTGATATGTGTACGTATGTTTCTTCAACAAATAATTGTACACCTCTATTCTGGGCCTTGGGCCAGTGTCTAGAAAATTTATGAACACACTCTTAAGGAGATGATTTCATGACTCATAAGCCAGAGGTCACATGGTTTGTTTACCTTCTGAGCCGCTGATTCTCTGAGCTCAGGGCCCAGCTGGATTCAGAGAGCGTGGGCTTGTTGCACAATTATTAATCATTGACCTGCTTGTCTCTTAACCCACTTGAACTCCTCAAATGCATAGGACTCACTCTCCAAATGACCCTGGAATACCTGGTGTATGGACCAGCATGGAGCCCAGTGCAACAACAGTGGAAAGGTGTCTGATGTCTGAAGTTCTTGTTCCATAGAAACTTTCTTCTAAGATGGTCATGAGATGTGTGTGTATGTCAGAAACTAAGGTTCAGACTGATGGGGGAATGACAGAGCCCAAGTCACTGCACAGTGTGGAAAGGAGTGTGAAGAGTGAGTGTGTAAACAACACGTGTGGAAATACTGTCCCCACCTCCATTGTAGTGATATCCACATAACATGGGTATTCGAGAATTTTGGCAGGAGAATTTTGCCTCGGTAATTATGCTTCTAGAAAATCCTGACTGACAGAACTTCAGACTGGACGGTTTCTTTTATAGGAAAAAACATGAGCCCTTTTTATAGGCAGAACTTAAGGTGAGAGAAACAACTGTGTTTGTGTGCTGACTTGGCTGGCGTGGGTTGGAGAGGATGAAGTGGGTGTCATGGCGAGAGGACCTGGGAAGGACTGGCTGACAGGCACATGGAGAGATGGTCTCTGGTGATGGGTAAGACTGCATATATGCTGGAAGACACTGAGAGTCTGAGGTCCTGGGAGTGCTGGAAGTTCTCTTAAAGTGCTTCAACTCACTCAGTAAAGTAGGAAGCAAGATCACTTCCTCAAAACAAGCTGAGGAAGACATGGAGTTTGAAGAGGACAAGGTGTGAAGTACTTGCCTAGGAGTGTGGGAGAGAGTGGGCTATGGAAGGATAATATGCTAGTGGGGCAGCGGTCAGGGCCCAGTGGAAGTTTGTCAGCTTAAATACGCATCAGCTTAACTGTTCCTCAGCCATGTTCAGTGTGTGGAGCAGGTAGAGTTGGATTCAACCAGAGCTGTGGTTTGGCTGAGTGAAGACACTTTTCCCGAAGATAGGCAGTGAGTTGAGGATAAACAAAGGAGTCATTAAAATGATTTTCCAAGTGGAGGTGCCATTATTTCCTTTCTGCTGTAAGCTCACACGGCTTGTGTTGAGATGGGCAAGTTCATGACAGCTGGGAAGGTGGTGCTGGTCCTGGCCGGATGCCACTCCTGGTACAAACCGGTCACTATGAAGATCACTGACCATGGCACCTCAGACGGTCCCTACAGCCATGCTCTGGTGGCTGGGATTGACTGCTCCCCCCACCACCATACAAAGTGACAGCGGCCATGGGCAAGAAGAAAATCACCAAGAAGTCAAAGATCAAGTCTTTCATGAAAGTTTACAACTACAGTCATCTCATGCCCACAAGGTATTCTGTGGATATCCTCTTTGACAAAACTGTCCTCAAAAACGATGTCTTCAGAGATTCTGCTCTTAAACACAAGGCTTGAAGAGAGGCGGAGGTCAAGTTCAAGGAGAGGTACAGGACCGGCAAGAACAAATGGTTCTTCCCAAAGCTGCGGTTTTAGATCTGTTTTGTTTCAGTCATTAAATTAAAAAAAAAAAAAAAGATTGTCCATGGAACTTAAGCTGGATGAAGATCAAAGTGAATACATTGCGGTACGGAGCCAGTGAGGAGGTGGTAGACCCAATCTGAGTGTTATTCTGGTGGGATCTAAGGATATTTACTTACTGGATGGAGTGAGCTGGAAAGATAGGAGTAGGATTCATGGACGGGAGATTGCAGGGACTTCTCTAGGCCAGGAAGAAATGGTTCCAGGGCACCTGTGTTCACTGCCTAGCATGTGGCAGATCCTGTGGGAATCTTGCTGAGCTCAGTAAATTGTGGGACATCACCCCTATCAGAGGCACACGGCTGGCGTGCCCCAGCCCTCATCCTCCCCAAAGCCATCCCAATTCCGAGTATATTGGTTCTGAACCCATACAGAGAAAAACCATTAGTTGAAACTTTAATTAATGCTGGTAGATGATTTGCTTTTAAAGTCATTGTTGGGGGCAACGTTCCTGGGGCAGTATGCGCCTTGGATCTTCACTTTTCTCTCTAAGAGGTGACGGTCATGTGTGTTACCTATATTCATGGACTTCCTAGCTGTGTAATCTGTACCCCTCTCCTATTTTTTAAATCCCAAACAAACAAGCTAGATTATAAGCAAATGAGGGTTATGTTGTTGGTGAGATAAGTCAGCCTCCTCCTGTAGCTTTGTAATTAAACCTTTTGTAAATTGTGATACCACAACTGCTTTTTATTAACCAATGTCTTGAGAATCCAGCTATGAGGTGCGGCACAGGTCGAGATTTGAGAGGTGCCTCTTGGAGCGTATCTGCATGGACAGATGTCACTGGTTCCTGGTCCCCACCCTCACACCCGGACACAGGGTGGGGGTGGTATGAGGTGACACTGCAGCTGGGCAGTGGGTCTGGGAAACGCTTTGCCATTTCCACAAAGATGGGAGAGAAAAATAGAAGAGAGAGAAAGAAGAGGAAGGAGTGGATGAAGCAGAAAGGAACAAGCAGAAGAGGGGGAAGAGAAGGCAAAGAAGGAGGAAGAGGAAATGAAGAACGACACAAAAGGGGATCCATCAGATCCTAATCCTCCCGTCCATGCCACCAGCCAATGGTATCTGATCTCCTCAGGACCAACAAGTAGGGGATGTTCAGGGAGGAAGAACTTCCTCTGCCCCATGGTCTTTCCAGCTGGACTTGGGACCAGATTGACATGAGACAGATTAACAGGAGCAAATCAAATTTAAGGTGCGGACCTATGGGGAATCCACACAGACATGACACTCTGAAGGCAGTGGGGCAACAGGAAGCTCGTGTGAGCTCTGGACAAAGCTGAGGACCTGAGGACTCAAAGACGAGAAAAGTCCTTAGTGAGAAGGTAGAAGGAGATGTTTGGAAAAAACGAGATTGTTTTCTCATGCTGCTGAGTTCCTTTGGTAAACGGGGGTTTCTGTTAGTACTTCCTTTCCTAATGCAGACTCTCCTTTCCACCATGAATTTAGGCAGTTACATGGGAGGCAGAGAGACTTTCCTGCCTCTGCTGGGTTTTTGTTACTTTTAACTTGAAATAATCTTTATGCCAGAGTGACCTCCGTGGGGTGTCTTGCCTTGTACCCCTCTATGGTCATCTGGTCACTCGTGCTTAGGCTGAGGAGGTTCTCAGCCTGCTTTGATTTTAAAATTAACTACCATACTTGCTTTGCTTTTAAAATTCATGACCCTTCCCTATTTTCATTTTTTTTAATTTTTAAATTTTTTTCCTATTTTCATTTTTTTAAAAGATTTTATTTATTTATTTGACAGAGAGAGAGAGAGAGATCACAAGTAGGCAGAGAGGCAGGCAGAGAGGCAGGCAGAGAAGAAGGGAAGCAGGCTCCCTGCTGAGCAGAGAGCACCATGTGGGGCTCGATCCCAGGACCCTGAGATCATGACCTGAACCGAAGGCAGAGGCTTTAACCCACTGAGCCACCCAGGTGCCCCTCCTATTTTCATTTTTTAAGAGTTAAAAATTCATAGGGCAAGAGGATAACCTCTTGGGTCTACACTCTCCCTATCCTCCTACCTGTTCCTGAATTTTCTTTCCAAATGGGAAAGGACAAGGGGTCTTGTCTTGGTGCCAGCACCAAGCTGGATAGGAGGGTATTTGATGATTCTTCTGTGCCCAGCACTACCAAGGGCTCCTGAGAAAGACCAAAAGATTGCTTATGTGTATTAAGTGCACACACATATTTATGGCAACATTCCTTCTCTCACTTGCTTGAAATAACAGGCATATTAAACAAGTACAAACATGTTAATTGCTAGACAGTAACTATGAAAGGGTCTTGAACAGGGTTGTAGGCCCAAGCCACCCGAGAGGCAGCCGAGGAGAAGGCGGCGTTTATAGGACAGGCTGTCAACAGCTTTGAAAAGACTTTGCTGCCAAGTCTCAAAGGAAGATCTTTTACTTGCCTCAAACAGATACAACCCCCAAGTTGACATGTTCACTTCCTCCGTCAGGCTTGGGGCACGGGGCTTCTGGGCATGAAAGGATTGTAGGGTCAGGCAGAGAATATTAATACCCTGTTTTCTTTTCAAGATCCGGAGTAGAAGGGATGCATGGAAGGAAAATGCAAGACAGCTACAGAGTGAATTGCAAAGAAGGCAAAAGTTTAACCAAGTCCTTGTGTCACATATCACCTGCTTGCCCACATCTGCCATGTCCTGTTCTGGTCCTTGAGAAAGCAAACACTAACTTGAGCTGAGAAAGTAAATTTTTGCCAAAATTCTGGCCCACTCTTCCTCCAAAGGATCTGCTACAACCGTGAAGTGTTTTAACAACCCCTTTGTTTGCGTGACTATTGTGTTTTCACTTACTGAGAAACCTCGTTTTCAGAAAGTATCACTCATCCAAAACTTTGCTGTTTAAAATTGTGTCAGTAAGAATGGATATCCCATTCTTGCCTCTGAGTCACTCTGACACAGAAGCAGCTTCAATACACAACTCAGATACAGAGCTTTAGATAATGGGTGCTAGACACAGTCTTAACTGTACGCTTGACCCTTGAAATACATGGGTTTGAACTTCATGGTCTATTTACATACAGATTTTTTTTTAATTTGATAAATATAATATGGTACTGTAAATGTATTTTCTCTTATGATTTTCTTTTCTTTTTTTTTTGCAATATATAGACTCTATTCAAATATGCGCTATTCTTGGAAATTAGAGCAAAGCACATCTGGAAAACACACCTGCCATTGAAATCAGATCCTTGAATTTGCATAACAGAACCCAGGATTTGAGATGGATGCCTGATTTGAACTGACCAGATGTCTGGAGGTGGGAAGTTCTGCTTGTTCCACGACACTACCTGTAATGTGATTATTTTCCAGGGGAACTCAAACCAGACCTTCAGCTTGGCTGCTGGAACTTGGTGTACCAAATGGCCTTGTGAGTGGATGTAGCAGGGACCTCTCTGTACCTAAGGCTAAATATTCTGTTTGAAATTATGGTATCTTCATTTATAGGAGAAGGTTCTTCCCTAAAGCTGGGACGAGGCATTATTGTGAACCTCAGAGAAAAGAAGGTGGTCCCCTTAACTAATGCAATATTATGTATGGTCCAGGTGTCCAGTTATGGAGTGAATAAGTCATGGGAATAAAAAACAGAGCAGAGGGAATATAGTCAATGATATTGTACTTGGGTATATAGTCAATGATATTGTACTTGGGTTGTGTAGTGACAGATGGTAGCTGATGGTGGCTATATTTGTGGTGCACATAACAAAGTAGGGAGGTGATAAATCACTGTATTGTACACCTGAAACTAATATAACATTGTGTGTCAACTATAACCAAAAAATTTAAAAAATATATATTATGTCTGCTGGTCAGGATAAGGATATGACATAAGGATATTACATTTAAAATATTTATGAACCCATCATAGGATCACTGCAGGCTCTAGGTATGAATCTGTTTCTAAGCCTTTTTACTCTGTTGGCCCAATTCACTTTCTTGTGGTTATAGGATTAAGATCTTCAGTTTCTGGCTGGCTATCTTTCAGGAACCAGTCTTTGCTCCTAGAGCCTGTCTGTGTGCATCCTTATGATTTGGAGAAAGTCCTGGAAGCTTCTCCAGTAATTAATGGTACGGGCCTCATGTCTCAGAACCATCGACAGCACTTCAAATGTCTTCACCATGGAAGTTTCCCTGACTTCTCTTCTATCATTTCCTGCACTTTCCTTATGATTTTCTTTTCTTTCTTTCTTTTTAAAAATGATTTAATTTATTTATTTGATACAAAGAGACAAGAGAGGGAACACCAGCAGAGGGGAGCGGAGATCATGACCTGAGCTGAAGGCAGATGCCTGATGACTGAGTCACCCAGGCGGCCCTCCTTATGATTTTTTTCTTTCTTTCTTTCTTTTTTTTTTTCAAAGATTTTATTTATTTATCTGTCAGAGACAGAGGGAGAGAGAGCGAGTGAGCACAGGCAGACAGAGAGGCAGGCAGAGGCAGAGGGAGAAGCAGGCTCCCTGCCGAGCAAGGAGCCCGATGCGGGACTCGATCCCAGAACCCTGGGATCATGACCTGAGCCGAAGGCAGCTGCTTAACCAACTGAGCCACCCAGGCGTCCCTCTTTCTTTCTTTCTTTTTAAAAAAGATTTTATTTATTTATTTGACAGAGAGATCATGAGTAGGCAGAGAGGCAGGCAGAGAGGGGGGACGCAGGCTCCCTGCTGAGCAGAGAGCCCAACGGAGGGCTCGATCCCAGGACCCCGAGATCATGACCTGAGTCGAAGGCAGAGGCTTACCCACTGAGCCACTCGGGTGCCCCTTCTTATGATTTTCTTAATAACATTTTCTTTTCTCTAGCTTATTTTATTGTAAGAATACAGCATATAATACATATAACATACAAAATATGTGTCAATCAACTGCTTATGTTATCAGTAATGTATCTAGGTGACAGTAGACTATTTATAGTTACATTTTTAGGGTATCAAAACTTACATGCAAATTTTCAACTATGCAGGGGGTCAGCACCCCTAAGCCCTTATGTTGTTCAAAGGTCAACTATGCTTTCTTTCTTTCTTTTTTTTTTTTTAAAGATTTTATTTACTTACTTGATAGAGAGAGAGACAGTGAGAGAAGGAACACAAAGAGTGGGAGAGGGAGAAGCAGGCTTTCCGTGGAACAGGGAGCTTAACGCAGAGCTCGATCCCAGGACCCTGGGAGTATGACCTGAGCCGAAGGCAGACGCTCAGCAACTGAGCCACCCAGGTGCCCCTCAACTATATTTTCTGAAGTAAGAGACCCTGGGTCCACTTTGCGGTTCAGGCCTGAGGTAGACCGCTTTTCACATATGTGATGCCCTCTGAGGGGAAGAGAACGCACCAGCAGGACCAGTTGCAGTCAGGAGCTCTACATGCAATTTTACACATTCCCATGACTCCTTCCTCCTTGCACCAACCTAGCATAGACCTGAGAACCTGCTGGCACCTTAGACAAATGCTCTGAGGTGAGAAGGATAGAAAACCACGGAGAGAGCCTTGAAGCTAAAAGATGTCCTAGGGGTGTCTGGCTGGCTCACAGGGTAGAGTGTGTGGCTCTTGATCTTAAGGTGGTGACTTAGAGGCCAGCCTTGGGTGTAGAGATTACTTAAAAATAAACTCTTAAAAAAATTTTTTTAAATTAAAGGTGTCCTAGCGCAAACAGCCTGAGATCCAAACCAACTTGTAGTCCAACACAGTCAGGTCTTTTGACCTAATGCCACAAAGGAGACTGCACACCAGAAGACCCATGGGTCATTTCACCAAACAAAGGAAGAGTTCGTACAGGATTTAGGAGTGAAGCAATGTGTTGATAGGCTCCAAGCAAAGCAGGGCTATGTGAAAAGCGGTCTACCTCAGGCCTGAACCGCAAAGTGGACCCAGGGTCTCTTACTTCAGTTGTCTACTGCAGGCCGCAGGGTCAGGTCTCAGAGGGAGGAGGGCAGGCTTGGCGGCTGCAGGCCCTGTTGGCTGCGAGGGTGTGGGAGGACTCTGTGGAAATGCTTCTCCAGTGCTTCAGTGTTTCTCAGTCAAGTTGCTCATCAGCTCAGAGCCAGGACAGGAGAGGACAAGTTGGAGGATGGAGGAGAGAGGAGGGGTTTGGAAAGGTTGTCTGGGAATGGGGAGAATGAATGGAGAATGGCCATGGCCAAGAGCATGTAGCCCACTGGAGATCCGTGGTCACGGATTTCTCCTGATACCAGTCAGCCTCTGAGCTCCATTCTCTCCATGCATCCTCAAGGGCAGGCCCGGGGCAGAGAGAGTGGCTATGACCCTGGCTTGTGGTTTGGCCAATTGAGTACCACTAAGGGAGAGACGGGGGAGGGGTGTGTGTGTGGGGGGTGGGTGGGAGGGATGGGGCAGTGGGAATGAGTCCCAGGCATGGCCAGGCCAGTGGGGGGCATCATAGTAATAGATTGGGGAGTGTAGGTGGGATTGAAGAAGGACTAGCAAGGGCTGGGGCTTAGTGAAAAGGGGCTTTGGGTCAGTGGCACTGGAGTCCTGGTGGGCTCAAGGATACTGGGGATGCCGGGGAGAGATGGAATGAGCTGGAAGGAGCAGGGGTAGGGCTGCAGGGATGGAATGCTTGCACCTGATGGGCCTCAGTCTTCTGGGAAGCTAGTCCCCCAGCCCTGTTGCCTGGGCTTTGCTTTGGAAACTCTGCAGAGCTCCTTTACCGACAGGAACGAGGAATGGTTTATCTGGAAAACCGTTCAGCCTTGGGGGCAATATCCAAAAGAATGTCATCCTGCTTCCAATATTAATTTTCACCCTCTCCCACCTGGTAGGTGATAGTACCATCAATGTGCAGCCCTGGCGGTCGTAATGGGGACTCTCCCCTCCCTTTCTACTTGAAAACTCCATTGCAGGAGTGCCTGGCTGGCTCAGTGGGTTAAGGATCGGACTCTTGGTTTCTGCTCAGGTTATGAGCTCATGGGTCATGAGATCGAGCCCCACATGGAGCTCAGTCTGCTTGAGATTTTCTCTCTCCCTCTCTTTCTGCTCCTCTGCCCATTCACATACCCTCTCTCTATACATATCTAAAATAAACAAATAAATAAAACTTATAACTACTGGAATGTGAGGGACCTACAGAGAGTGACATCCTAGGAAACCTCAAATCCCTTCTGAAGTATTTTTTTTTCAATGTATTAAGTATTTTTTTTTTTTCAGTGTATTTTTGGAGGGACAGCCTGGATAGCCTTTCCACTCAAATATTACTTGTTAAGTAATAAATTGCTGCATCTCCCCATGACTTTTTTTTTTTTTTTAAAGATTTTATTTATTTATTTGACAGAGAGAGATCACCGTTAGGCAGAAAGGCAGGCCAAGAGGGAGAGAGGAGGAAGCAGGCTCCCTGCTGAGCAGAGAGCCTGATGCGGGGCTTGATCCCAGGACCCTGAGATCATGACCTGAGCTGAAGGCAGAGGCTCTAACCCACTGAGCTACCCAGGCGCCCCTCCCCGTGACTTTTGACACATCTTGGTGCCTTCACAAGCCCCCGACTGAGGATTGCTGGTGTAGGGCAATGTGCAGAGTGAACTGGCCCTGAAGACAGGGTCCTGTCCCTAGACAGTGATGCAGGGAAAAAGTCTCCAGGAAAACAGATCGTCATTTACACACTGGAACAAAGGGGAAGGGTCTTAATTTCCACACACATTGCTCACCTCACAGTGCTGGGTCCTCTGGTCCCCAGCGTCGTGACCCAAAACTACTGAATTGTCATCGCTGCTCTGTGAGAGGGGAGGTCAGGACACTACTCCTCAGCACTGGTCTTACCTTTCCTTTTGTAACAATGGTGCCCTTTATCCTCACTCCTTAGAGCTGTGTGTGTGTGTGTGAGAGTGTGTGTTTGTGCCCTTGCCTGGCTGGCTGCCACACAGAAGCGCTCCCCAATAAGAGAACCTTATCTCCAGAGGAAGAGGGTAAGGGACGGTGCCAGGGTTGTGTTGGTGGACAGGACCCAGGGAATGCAGGCTGCATCTCCGTGCGATGTCACTGGCCCCTCAGGAGAGCGTGTGTGGAAATAATCGTGTGTAAGTGTCTCTGAGACATCGATCCTTCTCTCAAGAGATTTAAAACTGCTTGTGCTAGAAGCTGTAATGGGACAAGGGAATGATGCCCTGGTGATTATTCCAACCAAGTTAAGTACCCCAAGAGTGAGAGAAGTCTGTGTCACTAGCTTTCTGGCAAATATTCCACCTCCTTCTGACAACCACCCTAGGGTAAACAAACCAGATGTTACCTCTGAGGAGGAATCTGAGCCATAAGGAAGTTAACTCAATTATCTAAAATCAGGACCCTGAACTCCCGCCTTTCTGTAAAACCAACCAATAGGGGGCGCCTGTGTGGCTCAGTCAGTTGAGGGTCTGCTTCAAGTCTTGATCCCCTGACCTTTGCTCTCTGCTCAATGGGGAGTCTGCTTCCCCGCCCCCCACCCCATGCTCTCTTTCCCATGGCTCTGGCTCTCTCTCTCTCTCTCTTAAATAAATGAATAAATAAATAAAATCTTAAACACACACACATAACCAACAGTTGTCTTGCTTCATTCCACACTTCCTCCTAGTGGGCAAAACCCATTCACTGCCCCGTTCCTTCTCCCTGTCCAGTGGATGGCCAAAGCCAGCAATCCGAGAAGAGCCACTGGGCTCCGGGTGCCTTCCTATGACCTTTTCCTTGAGGACTTTGCATTACCAAAGGAGATATGCTCTATCAACTGATAAGCCCAGATACCACGGACCTGGGACCATAGGAAAAGGCGAGAGTAAGTTTGCCCTCAGAGAGCTCACATTGAATAGACAGAAATTAACTGCTAAAAGCAAGCAAAGAATAAGAGGCTGGGACCCAATTCTAGCTTTCCTTTCTCTAGATGATTCCAATATTTATTTCTCACAGATAATAGGACTTCATAAATGGAATTAATGGAGCTCTCTAGTCCTTCTGTTTCTTTTCTCTTTTTTAATGATTTAAATTACCATTTAGTATAATTTTTTGTTGGTATACAGCTCCATGGATTTTAACACATGAGCAGATTCTCGTATCCTACAGATCAGGATACAAAACAAATCACTACAGTCAGGAAATAGAGCAGTTCCATCACACTCAAAACTCCCTTTAGAGTCACACCTTCACCCACCCACACCAGGGGCAAGCACTGATTTGTTTTCCATCACTGTGGTTTTGTGTCCATCCCACAGGCTAGACTCATGCAACCCAATCCCAAGGTCTCCAAAGTAGCATCCCGTCACAGTCTCCATTGAAAAGCACAAAATCAGGTGCCTGGGTGGCTCAGTTGGTTAAGTGACTGCCTTCAGGTTCAGGTCATAATCCCAGGATTGAGTGATTTCATGATCCCAGGGTCGAGTCCTGCACTGGGCTCCAGCTCCACGGGGAGTCTGCTTCTCCCTCTGACCTTCTCTCCTCTCATGCTCTCTCTCACTCTCTCAAATAAATAAAGAAAATCTTAAAAAAAAAAAAAAGGCACAAGATCGCATCTAAATTTTGGCAGCTCCAAAATCCCAAATCTCGTGACATTTTTATCTCATGGAATCAGGTATGGGTGAGATGACTGGTCACAATTCTTCTCTGTCTGTGGACTTGGGTAGTTAAAGAAGTTATCTGTTCCCAATGCATAGTGAATGATGGTACAGGCATAAGGTAAAGTTACAGAAATTCTGACTCCCAAGAGAGAGAAAGTGGAAGGTTAAAAGGGGGCCACCAGGGAGGGCCAGGGTGGCTCAGTGGGTTAAGCCTCTGCCTTCAGCTCAGGTCATGATCCCAGGGTCCTAGAATCGAGCCCCTTATTGGGCTCCTGCATCGGGCTCTCTCCTTGGCGGGAAGCCTGCTTCCTCCTCTCTCTCTCTCTCTGCCTGCTTCTCTGCCTACTTGTGATCTCTGTCTGTCAAATAAATAAATAAATAATCTTTTAAAAAAGGCCGGGGGGTCACCAGGACAAAGTCGTTTTGAAATGCAGACAGGCAAACTCCCTTAGGTTTCAAGGCCCGTGAAAAATCCTCTGAGCTCTTCACACTCTGTGGTCTTGGTACCACGCTCTGGACCCTGCAGCCCACCCTGTGAGTCATCTCTTGTTTTTTCATAAAAGTTAGCATGCATTTGCACCTGAGTGGTTTCTTTTTTTAAAGATTTTATTTATTTATTTGAGAGAGAGCAAGAGAGCACACAAGGAGGGTAAAGGGCAGAGAGCGAAGCAGACTCCTGGCTGGGCAGGGAGCTGGATGCAGGACTCTATCCCATGATCCCTGGGATCGTGATCTGAGCCAAAGGCAGATGCTCCATTGACTGGGCCACCGACGTGCCCCCGTAGTCTTACAGTTTTGATTTAATAAGGCAATCCTCCCCCTTTCCTTCTTGCCAAATCTGTGCTTTAATTTCATGTATTTTTATTTTTTAAAAAACTTTTTTCTTTTTTTTTTTTAATGAGGTGGGAGGGGAGAAGCAGAGGGAGAGGGACAAGACTCCAGGCTGAGCATGGAGCTGGACACAGAGCTCGATCCTATGACCATGACCTGAGCTGGAATCAAGAGTTGGATATTCAACAGACTGAGCTATCAGGGCCCTCAAATTTGTTCCTTTAAATCAGTAGTTCTTCACTGGGTTTTATATACAACTGATATCTACCTCTGAAACTAATAACACACAATATGTTAATTAATTAAAGTTAAATAAAATGAATAAATAGTCTCACCCATCAATCACTCAAGATATCAATCAACCAGTAGTTCTTAAGGAGGTAATTTTGTCCACCGAAGGATTTTTGGCACCGTCTGGGGCATTTTGGGTTGTCACAAAGGAGAGGGGATGGCTCCTGATATTTGGTCGGTAGAGGCCACCGGTGCTGTAAAAATCCTATAACGTACAGGACAGCCTCCTACAACAAAGAATTATCTGGCCCCAAATGTCAATTGTGGCAAGGCTGAGAAAGCCTTATAGATTAACTTTCTTACCAATTTATCAAGATCCGAAATAAATTTGAATTGTGAGTGGGATTGCATTATCTTTGTGTGTTCACTTTGGCAGGATGATAACTGCGTGTCTTCCCATCCAGGTATGTTCAGTTCTGCAGTAACTCAATACATGCTCCTTAAAAATTGCTGTACTATGCAGAAGTCCGTGGTGTAATCCACAGGGCTATTGGGAAATGGGTTTAGGGACAACACTGAAAATCTTTTTTAGAACACACTTCTTAAAAAGAGGAATCTAATGAAAACACTAACACAGTTTAACACATGTGGAATGGTTAAGAATACATAAACACTCCAATCAATAGGGCACCTCACCTGGAGAAAGATCTGAAGTTTGCTGTAGAAGAATCGGGGCTTGTGAGGTATGGTAAGTGATAGAAGGAGGATTTTCTGAAATATGATGGAAAGTTCTAACACCAGATATGGAGCAGTGTGGCTCATGCCCCTTGGTTGGGCACGGAGGTTAAACGATATGGTTAAGCCATCTTTCCTAGACTTAAATCCTGAGACGTGATTTTCTGACCTTGGCATGTAGGTTCTTTGAGGCGTGCATTTCTAATAAATAGCTGTTTCATAGGAATTGAACTTCTGATCCAATGTATAAACTTGGTCTTCCGTTAGCTTCTGCATCACTGCCGGAAATCCTTTTGTGGCTTTCTCCTCTGCATTTTTTTTTTTTTTTTAATGGCTGCATTAAGCTTCAGTGAAGCTTGATTTTATTTTATTTATTTTATTTTTAAAGATTTTATTTATTTTTCAGAAAAGAGATCACAAGTAGGCAGAGCCCCAGGCGGGGGTGGAGGGGAGGCCAATTCGGGGCTCGATCCCAGGACCCTGAGATCATGACCTGAACTGAAGGCAGAGGCCCAAGCCACTGAGCCACCCAGGCGCCCCTCTCCTCTGCATTTTTGGTTTTGTCTGGCAGTTGGATGGAAGTCGTCTGGTGTCTGTACCCACTAAACCAGCCACACAGAGGAGCCGTTTCGGCAGTTCTTAATAGATAATGCTTTCTCTTTGATTTTTGGAAAGGTGTTCACGACTGCTATTTTTGTGCCTGTGGGCATTGGTATTCCTACATGGCTGGGCTCAGCTGGACGCAGCTTCAGTGCTCACTTGCTGTTTCTGGCACAGGACGTTGTGTATTAGCAAATGAGAAATTTGGATTTTGTTCTAATTATCCCACAACATATTAATCTCATTGGAATAAATTAACATTTTCAGAACAAGTGTTAATAGCAGAACTAGTTGTATTTTTTTTTAAGTGAAAAGTTGAAATTGTTTTATTTTAAAATGAAGTGTATCTTGAAATGCCTGGGTTGTTCAGCTGGTTAAACATCTTCCTTTGGCTCAGGTCATGTTTCCAGGGTCCTGGGATCGAGTCCCACATCAGGCTCTTTGGGGAGTCTGCTTCTCCCTCTGTCTGCTACTCCCCCTGCTTGTTCTCTCTCTCTCTCTCACTCTCTGTCTGACAAATAAATAAAATAAAATCTTAAAATTAAAATGAAAGTATATCTTATATTATAAAGTATGTATGAGATTTTCTATGTGCATTACCAAAAATACAAAATATGACGAAAATAATCTGCAATCCTATTAGCAAAAGGTAATTATGATTTTTTTATTTTTAAAAAATGTTGGGATGTATTTTATTTATTTACTGTTTTTTTTTTTTTTAATTTTAAGTAATCTACACTCACCAAGGGGCTTGACTCATAACCCCGAGATTGAGCATTGCATGCTCTACTGACTGAGCCAGCCAGGTGCCCTGAGATAATTATAATTTAAATTTTGGTATATTCTTTCCAGATTTCCTTATAATGCTTATGTTTATGAGTTGAACTCATACTGAATACACAGTTCTATAACCTGCTGTTTTTCTGTTAACAAAAGCAATTTCCTATTTTAATAGCTATTTTTCATACCATGAATTTAATAGCTGTGTAATAATCTATTAATAATTTTTTGTTTTTTCTTTTTATTTAGAGAGAGAGAGCACATGCTTATACACTTGGTGGGAAGGTGGGCAGAGGGAGAGGAAGAGAGAGAATCTTAAGCAGGCTCCATGCCCCACAAGATCCCAGTGCAGGTACAGATTTTACAACCCTGAGATCACGACCTGAGCCGAAATCAAGAGTCCAGTGCGCAATGGACTGAGCCACCCAGGTGCACCTACATAAATATATTTTTTAAAGTACTGTAGACCACTTAGGAAATACATAATGGTTTAATGAACACTTTCTGCAATTGTATATTTTGTCCATCTGTATACTTTCAAAGTTTGAATAACAGAAGGTAAAAAATGCTAATACAAATGGTAAAACATGAAAGATCTTGATGGGTGTTCTCAAAATATTTTCTTAAAAGGATTGTACTAATTTACACTGCCCGTTGAGTTTAATTATACCAGTCTATCTCTGATTCACTGGCAATTAATTAAAGACCTTAACCTGAATGGGCCCTTAGTTTTCTCCTGGCCCTTCCCTGACCAGTTGAATGGCCCCTTCCCATACCAAAAGGCTGTATCATTCTGAAAATCCTCCAGCAAAAATCTTTCACATCCTGGAGTCACTTGCCAAGGAAAACCTCAATTCCAATTTAACCCAGTAGCCCTCATCTCTCCTATAATCCTGACTGCCGAGCTCTGACAGAGGACTATTGTATGTGGGGGTCAATGTCACTAGAAGTTCATGGTTGGGACCTCAGCTGTACAATACTACTCCATGTCCCTAGTTAGGCTCCTATCACATTCCCAAACACATGTCTCACGTGTTCACTCTCCTGCCTTCTTCTCAACTCCCACCATTTCTCTTCTTTTTCAGGAGACAATTTTGTCTTCTAATTCACTGAGGAATCAGAGCCATTTGTCCGGATCTCTCAGTTTCCCTCTCCGTATCCCACCGACTTGTTAGCAGCTCCTCACACTTACTGGCTTTCCACGGAAAAGGAGAACAGGCTCTCTCATCTATCCCTAGACACAGAGCCCAACTTTTCAGGCTCCTCAATGACCCTGACTGATCAGTTTTCTCCTCTCTCATTGATACTTCTTCCATCTTCCAATCTGCTATTTCAAATCACCTCCTACATCCCCTCTCATTCCTTATTCCCACTCTCCACCCCAAGGTCTTTCTTATACAGATGGTTTTGTACTTTTTCACTAATTTCTTCCCTTCCTCCTACCAGGCAGGCTTCTGTCCTTCTTTGCCCAGTTTTCAGGATTACACTGTTGTGATAATAGGTTGACTTGCTGTTTCTGTAAAACAATTTGGCAGTAAGTAACAAGGCTAAAGCAAGGCCCCTTGGCCACTCTTTTGTCAGACAAACACCATTACTGTCAAAACTTTGCTCTTTATTTATATACACATTCACAAATACATACACTCTGAATATGTTGATTTGATACAATTGATATTGTATCATGTGGTTCATATTCTGCAGCATGACACTTTTATTCAACAATATAGCTTTATCATTCTACCTATATTAATACATGTAGATCCACTGTGTCTTTTTTAACTTCTGCATAGTTTGTCATTAAATTAACTTGCAATTTTTTTAGGTCAATGGAACTTGTTTCCTATTTTCCATTATTATAAACAATACTAGAGTGAACATCCTTCTATAAGCCTCATTGTGTATATGCGCAAATGATTCTCTAGTACATACCTAGAAATGAAAAATAATTTAATTTTTAAAAAGGGCTGTCTGATTGGCTCAGTTGGTAGAACATGCAACTCTTGATCTCCAGGTTATGAGTTCAAGCCCCATGTTGAGCATAGCAATTACTTAAAAAAGTACACACCTAGAAATGGAATTTCTGATCACACTCCCCCCCACCCCACCCCGTGTTTTTATTATTGATTAACTTTAAATTTTTAATTTTAAAAACTTCACGGAAAATACATGCACATGGTTTTTTAAAAAAAGAAGAATTCAATAAAAGAAATGTACAATGATAAGAAAGTTTTCCCCTCAGAACCGTCTGCTAGTTCTCTTCCCTAGAAACAGTCAGTGTTACTAATTTCTTTGATAATATAAATATTGTTTTGTGGTACATTCTGTTATGTACCTTGTTTTTTTTTTTTTTTTTAAATATCTCAAACATACAGAAAACCTCCAAACACTGTATAAAAAACTATTTTTTTTCTTGAGTTATTTGTGAGTAAATTGCTAACATGATGCCTCATCATCCTGGAATACTTCAGTTGTATTTTGTACCAAGAACATCATTCTACATAAGCCATCAGGATCAGGAAATTAACATCGTTGCATTACCACCATGTAATCTTAGACTCCCATCTGAAACAGTTCCTCGGTCTTTCCTTGATTTCCATGACCTGAACACTTTTGAAGATTCCAAACCATTTCTGCTGTAGAACGCACCTCAGTTTGGATATGTTATGTGTAAGGTTTTACAGGTGAGATAAACACGACACCAGGCAAGGTAGGCACAAGGCAAGATTTATTAAAGGCGCTCTCCAGCCAAGTTTCAGGGCTCAGGAGAAGGGGAGCCAGGAAAGTAGCGCTGGGAGGAGGTGGGCACCCTTGGGTGAGGTTCTATGATTCCGGAAAGGAGAGTCGGGGAAGTCGCACCAGGAGGGGGTCAAGTGGGTCTTTTATCTGGGTTAAGACAGGGAATAGGTTCACAGCCATATAAGGTATGGTATTTGGGGATTGGAGGGTTGGGGGAGTCCTGATGTTCTGGTTTCTTGCATAGGTATCGGGTTACTTGTGGAGATGTGACCTGGGCATACATCCTTATGGCGGGAGAGTCAAAGGTTAGGAAGGGGGGGCGCCTGGAAGATTGCAGCCCGGCGGTCATTTCTATTGTTTCTCCTGCGTTCCCGGAGCCACTGACCCAACATTACGACCTTTCTGGTGTAATAGGGGCAGCGATTCAGATGTGGTTACTTCCTGCTGGTGAAGGGGCATCGTTATAGGGTCCTTCGGATGTGGGTAGGCAGGTATAGGGATGCAGGAGTTGGTTGACAGTGGCCCTGGAAACCTCATGGATGCGATCCTGAATGAAGGGAAGAACGCAAGGGGCGATTAGTAATGACAGGCAAAGGAGAATGAGAGGACTTAGGATCAGGAGGAGCCGGGTTGTTAAGGGGGAGAGCCACCATTGAGAGGGGCTTGTTTCAGGGCGGTGCTGGCCATGGAGGGAGTCATGGATTTTTGCCAGGGCATCGATATTGGTTTCGACTATACTGGATTTGTTGATATAATAGCAGCATTCTTCATTGAGGAATACATAGGTTTCTCCCTTGTCTGCGGTGAGCAGGTCCAGGGCTCGTTGGTTCTGTAGGGCTACCTGGACCACTGAGGTAATCTGTCATTGTAGGGATGTCAAGGACTTAGCTGAGGCCTCCACGGCTATTTGGAGCTGTTTGGGTAAATCTCAGGTAGCGTCTATGGAGGGAGCTAGGGCCCCGGTGCCCAGCCAGGTGGCCACTAGGGAAGACGCCAATGAGACCCCAATAACCAGAGGAAGAAACACGGCCCTTTTCTGTCACAGGGGTGGAGAGGACGGCCATTTCCGCTAGGGCTGGCACCATCCGGGCTGGTAATCTGTGGTGACCAGCTGACTAGACCGTGTGGTGTCCCCATGGGTCCAAGTTTCCACTAGGAAGAAGTGCCACCTGAACCCGGGTGTGATGGACGAGTGGCTAGGGAGGGTTAGGAGGAAGGGGAGAGTGAGGAGAAGTAGTGCGGGAAATCCACAACCGTGTAGTCCCCAGGGTTTGGGAAGTCCAGCCATCCTGTGGTGGGGCTGGTTTTAGATTGGAGATATGTACCCACGGGTGGTGTCCTAGGAGTTTTGCCGCTGTGGGAGTTGTGAGAATAACAGTATGGGGGCTGGTCCACCTGGGCTGTAAGGACTTTGGGTGAAGTTCTCGTAGGAGAACTTGGTCCCTGGGATTTATGGCCTGGGGGAGGTCTCCATCTGGGCTGTCGGGAGTGGGGATGGTTGCATATGCACAAGCCCTTAGGAGGGCTCGTAAGAGGTTCAGATAGGACAGATAAGATAGGAGGGGTGGAGGAGAGGTAGGCAGGTTGTGACTGAGTAGGAAGGGCCTGCCGTACAGGAGGAGTTCAAAGGGGCTGAGTCCTGACGGGCCGAGAGGAGAGGCGCTAAGGTGGGTGAGTGTTAGTTGGAGAAGGGTTGGCCGAGAGAGGCGGGTTTCAAGAGCGAGTTTGGTGAGTTGTTCCTTGAGGAGGCCGTTGGCCCTCTTGACCTTACCCGAGGATTGGGGGTGATAGGGGATATGGAGTTTCCAGGTGATGTTGAGGCTCTCAGAGGTCTGCTGTGTGATGCTGGAGATGAAGGCTGGTCTGTTGTCCGATTGTAGAGTTTGAGGGAGTCCAAATCTCGGGATGATGTGCCCAGTGGGAACCATGGCGACCATGTCTGCTGCTTCCCTAGCGGTGGGAAATGCTTTGATCCACCTTTGATCCGTGAAGGTGTCCACGAGAGTTAGGAGGTATCTGAAGGTTTTGTGTGGAGGCATGTGAGTGAAGTCAAGTTGCCAGTCCTTGCCTGGCTGATGCTCGAGGAGCTGGTGGGTGGGTCCTCATCTGCAGAGGTTGCCCTGGGCCTTGACCACAGAACAGATTTTGCAGGCCTGGTGTACCTCCTTAATGGTTTTTTTTTGGAGACGGGGGTGGTGAAAGAGAGGTTGGAGAAATTGGTATAGGGCCTTTAGACCAATGTGGAGGGACTGGTGAATGTCAGTAATGAGGGTTTGGGTTAGGCTGTTCGGGAGGGCATTAGAGTCGCCTTGTTGTTCCCCAAAGAGATGAGGTCCTTGGAGGCCCGATGGCCATGGCAGTGGACAATAGCCACCTCGTTAAGGTAATTGAGAGCCTTGAGGAGTTTGGCAGTGAGAGGCCCATTGACTATAGGGGTTCCCTTGGTCATGAGAAATCCCCTTTCTCACCATAGGACAGAGTGAGTGTGGGTAATAAGGAAAGCATATTTGGAGTCAGTATAAAGAGTGACCCGTTGGCCCTCAGATAAGTGAAGGGCCCTGGTGAAAGCCACGAGTTTTGCCTTTTGAGAAGTAGTCCCAGTGGGAAGGAGGACCGCTTTTATGACAGCATCCAGGGTGATCACTGCCTAGGCCGCGTGTCGCCGTTCATCTGGCGCTATGAGGGAGCTCCCATCCATGAACAGAGTGTGTTCGGGGTCAGGCAGCGGCCGGTCTGAAAGTCCTGGATGGGAGGGAGAGAGTTCTTCCAGGAGTTGAAAGTAGGAGTGGGAAGGAGTGGGGGTAGACGAAGGTGTCAGCAAGAGAGTGGCGGGAGTTAGGCGAGGGAAGACAGAGAGTGTGACCTGAGGGTTTTCTGTGAACAGCAGGTGGTAGAGTTGGAGACAGAAGGAGTGAGTTGTGCCAAGGATTTGTGGCTGACTAAGTCCATCAGTTGGTGGGGGGAGAAGACCATGAGGGGCTGTCCTAAGGTAAGTTTGAGGGCCTGCTTTGTAAGAGAAGTGGCTGCTGCTAGGGCCCCGAGGCAGGGCTGCCATCCCTGGGTGGTGACATCTAGTTGCTTGGAGAGTTAATGGGGATAAGGAGACCCTGCTGCCAGGAGGCGGTCGATGATGGGCTTAAGTCCTCGCCAGTGAGTTGCTACTATAGGTCTGGAAATGTCCCATACCTGTGGGTCCACGGAGGGGAGAGAGTTCGGGATAGAGGACGAGTCACAGGGGAGTAGAGGGAGGACGAGGTGAGCAGAAGTCGAGGGAGAGGGAGAGAGACAAATGGTGGCCTGAAGTTTGTGGAGGATGTCCCTGCCTTGTAGGGGAACAGGGCAGGAAGGGATGATGAGGAAGGAATGTGAGAAGGGGAACCCATCCAGGCTGCACATAAGGGGTGGGGTGGCCTTTGGAGTGGAGGAAGTACCATCAATTCCCATAACTGCAACTGGTGAGGGATGAGTAGGATCCGAGTAGGAAGGCAGGATGGAATAGGTAGGCCCCGTATCCAACAGAAAGGAAATGGAGTTACCCGCTCCCTGGAGTATGACCCTGGGCTCGGCATGGGTGAGAGGGGTGTCTGAGTCTGGGCTCTGTCAGTCATCCTCCAATCCGAGAAGTTGGAAGGCAGGACTTACATCTCAGGGTCTCCCCCACGTGGAGGCGCCAGGAATGCCCTGAGGCTGGGGCAGTCCGATTTCCAGTGGCCCATCATGCGGCATTGAGGGCACGGCCTAGTAGGCGCTTTTGGATTGGGGCATTGACGGACCCAGTGTCCCTTGGCTCCGCACTTGAAACAGGCCCCTGGAGGGATGCAGTTAGGTGCTCCCTTTTGTTGATCCCCAGAACCTGCTGGCCTCAGGGCTGCTACCAGGGCTTGGGTCTGCATTTGGTCCTTCTGTTGGAGTCTGGCGTGGTGCTTAAGTTCTGCTGCCTCCTCTAGGGAGTTAAAGACTTTAAATGCCATTTTCACCAGATCAGAAATGGGAGTTTGAGGGTCCTCCTCTGCTTTTTAAAATTTTTTTCCGAATTGGCGGCCAATTGAGAAATGAAGTGCGTAACTAAAACAGTCACCCCTGCCGGAGAGGCCGTGTCTAGGTGAGTGTATTGAGTCAGTGCCTCAGTAAGTCGGTTAAGCAACATGGCCCAGTTTTCATTGGGTTCCTGAATGATTTCCCTTCACAAACCTTCTACAACTTCAAAGCATAGGGACAGGACCTGTGGGTAGGAGGAGATGCTGCCCTGATAACCTGAGGAGCGGCTGGTTATATATATAGGAGTTGGGTAGGTGAGGACTAAGGGGATGTTAAGAAGGGCTGTCACAGTGAAGAAGACTGTCAGGATATTGGAGGCCTGGTTATTATGAAGCCAAGGCTATCTTTCCCTCTTATGAGGTACTAACATGAAGACAATTGGGAGTTTCCTGGTGGAATGTCACATTCCTCCTATCAAACATCCTTGTCAGTGAGTTTTAGGTTTAGAAGAAATTTAACTTCGTTTCCATTTCCTTTCCCTCAGCCTCCTTCAGTTTTATGGAGCAGAGGGCAATGTTAGGGCTTGAGGGAACTGAGTTACTTGTCTCTGGAAGTTGGGCTATTAATAAGATAGTTTTTTTGTTACAAATCAGTAGGACCTTTGTAAACCGAGGGAGACTCCTGTGTTGAAGGATTGTGATTTCTGCAAGTTAACCATTTGTTTTTCTTTTAGGGCAGCCAGGTGCCCTGTGGTTTCCTATTTTATTCCATTGGTTCTTTTTTATTAACTTTAATATTTATTTATTTTTTTTTAAATTTTATTTTTTTATTATTTTTTAAAAAATATTTTATTTATTTATTTGACAGACAGAGATCACAAGTAGGCAGAGAGGCAGACAGAGAGAGGAGGAAGCAGGCTCCCCACTGAGCAGAGAGCCCGATGCGGGGCTCAATCCCAGGACCCTGGGATCATGACCCGAGCCGTAGGCAGAGGCTTTAACCCACTGAGCCATCCAGGCGCCCCAATATTTATTTTGATGCTCAATTTTATCACCTGTTTAACCAGTGAGCCCCACTCCCTTCAGACCACTTTCAGTGCCCAATTGTCATGTCCCCGTCATTCTTTGAGCACTTCCTTACTTTCTGGCACAAAAATGTACTCCAGGCTTATCTTGTACTTTCCAGCATCAGCCCTGAAATCAGTAACTTGTTTCTTTTTGGTGAACGGTATTTAGAGCCAGGATCTGGGTGCCAGGTGTTTCATGGTTATTGGGATGTTGCTGCTCCCAGGATCTCTCGGGGAGATAGTTAGGGAACAGAGGCATATGTACACACACACACACAGACACACACACAAAATACTCATTTGAAAATCCCTATCATCCATCTATCTATCTATCATCATCTATCACCTATCACTATAGGAAAACTTGACTTCACTCAGATACCTTCAGTTATAGTCCAATGTCTCAGAGTTCCTTCTAGTTTCCTCCTTTTCCATATTTCCTACTCCCTTCTCAGGGAGAACTCTTGTTTTTGTTTCCCTTAGTAGACTTACTTATTTGAGCAAACTCCTTCTATATAACATGTTTCTCTGTGTCCCCTCTTACGTGTGTATTCCTTTCACATTCCTCTTTGGGCTCCAGTACCTCACACCAGGCAGCCTACCTTCATGGATTCCCTCTCTAACCAGTTTAGATCCTGACATTCCTTTCTGGCCGCTGTGGATCCTGCTCTATGCCACCATCTCCACCCAATGTGCAGGCTTAACCTTCTTTTAGGATGGAATGATTCAGGAATGGGCTGGTACAGAAGAGGGAAAATGAACCTTGCTTTTGAAAATGGTTATTTTATTACTAATTGAAAAGTCACAACTACATTTACATTCTTATTTCTTTAAATGGAACATTGCAGGAAAAAACCAAAGGCTTTTTCCGCTAACTCTGTCTCCAGAAGTAACCCACTATTATTAGTTTGATGTGTATCCTTCTAAATAATAATAATAATAAAAAATAGGGGCACCTGGGTGGCTTACTCGTTAAGCATCTGCCTTCGGCTCAGGTCATGATCCCTGGATCCTGGGATAGAGCACCGCCCTGGGCTCCCCGCTCAGCAGGAAGCCTGCTTCTCCCATTCCTACTCCTCCAACTTCTGTTCCCTCTCTAGCTGTTTCTTTCTGTGTCAAATAAATAGGTAAAATATTTTTTAAAAAACTAAAAAGAAAGGAATTTCACATTCATACATATGTTCCCCAAGGGAAAAAAATATATGTTAATTTTTAAGATTTTACTCTCTCCATTTTAAGAAAAGCCAGAGACCTTGAACAAGGCTTACCAGGAACATTAGTCAGGACTCTTTATTTGCCAGTGACAGAAATCCAACTCAAAGAGCATAGGCAAAAAGAAAATGTATTGGCAGATTTCATTGGGAAATTCAGGGTATAAGGACACTGGGCAGACAGCAAAGACACAGACCAATAATCATGTGTATCTAGGCCAGCAGTCAGTACAACTCCACCCAGAGCTGTGGGAGTGGAAGAGCTGTGGCAGCAAGACATCCACACACTGACAACATACAATCACATGGAGGGAGGATGTGATAAACATTTATTAAGAAGAGATTTTGCAAATTCTCGTTAGTATCCCACAGAACGAGTTTTTGGTTTGCTGAGTAAGGCTACCTCATTGTGCAATTCTAAGTGACACATTGAAAGGTTGGATTCCCAGCTCTGTCCAGGAACATTCCAGTGTAGATAATGGAGAAATCACAGATGAAACCCTAAAGATCTTGGCACGTAGTATTCTGTTCAAAGACAGAACATTTATGAAGTAACACCTGATTTTCCTAAATTATACCAACATGATAGATCTTAGACCTTCTAATTGTCGTTAGTGTCTTTCTAAGTTGTGAATCTTGTTGCCAGCAAATAATTGGATCACTTAAAAATATCCCTAGCTCTTCCTTTTAAAAAAAAATTATTTTTAACTTTTCCTTTTTGTACATGAGAGTTAATCCATTTGCATTAAATGCTGTGTTTGAGAGACATTTTTCCTGCCCTTCATTTTTTCGGTGGTTTGCTCTCTCCATTATGTAATTTCTATAGTGGACTTTAAACTCATTTTTCCTTTAATACAATTATAAAACAGGCCCTGTCAAACATTTAAAAATAATCATCGTAATTTTTTTTCTGTAACTGATTTTTGCCTAAGCAACCTTTGAACTTATTTCTGGAGATGAAAAAGCACAGAGGTATCTTTGCAAGCTAGTCTCCTCACCAACCAGGAGCTTCTCCTGCCCATTACAGCCTTATAGTATGTCTGGGCTGCTCACAGAGGCTCAGCTCTGGGTGTAACCTCTCTGCCAAGTCCTTTGGCAGTGAACACTTATCCCTCTCCTGCTGGTATTGTAGTGTCTTATTTTTGCTTTTTATTTTTTTTATTTTAAAGATTTTATTTATTTATTTGACAGAGAGAGATCACAAGTAGGCAGAGAGAGAGAGGGAAGCAGGCTTCCTGCTGAACAGAGAGCCCGACGCAGGGCTCAATCCCAGGACCCTCAGACCATGACCGGAGCAGAAGGCAGAGGCCTAACCCACTGAGCCACCCAGGCGCCCCCTGTTTTTGCTTTTGTTTCTTTTGGTATCATAGCCAAGAAATTGTGGCCAAGACGAATGTCGAGAAGCTTTTAAGTTTTCAGGTCTTACATTTAAGTCTTTAATGCATTTCAAGTTAATTTCTTTGACTGGCATAAGACAGGAGTCCAATTTCATTCTTTTGCATGTGAATATCTAGTTTTCCCAAGGCCACTTATGGAAGAGACTATCCTCTCCCCATTGAGTGTTCTTGACTCCCCTGTCAAATATTTGACTGTTCACACATGAAATTATTCCTGGACTCTCAGTTCTGTTCCATTGGTCTATGAGTCCGTTTTTATGTCAGTAGCATACTGTTTTGATGACTATACCTTTATAGCAGTGGTTCTTATTTTCTTGCCCCACAATATACTTGAGGGATAGCCAACATTCCTGTGAATAACAGTGGCTCCCATGATCCAAGGGAACTTTGTATTTCAGGACGCTATTACTAATTATGCTAAGACAACACGCACGAACCAGTATTGTTTCAGGGACACTGGGACATGTGAGCACCCCAATTATAGCAGTGATTTTTCAGCTGGGGGGAGGGCTTAATCTCCTAAAAGAGTGTGTGAGGATGTCCGAAAAGCCAGTGGTGTAAGTAACAGTTAGGACCTGAGTAGAAAAAATAGAAACAACCATAGTTATTCTAAGAGAGAGAATTTAGCATATGGAATCGTTAACCAATGATTGAGAGACGGAAAAGTTGAAAGGGAACACTGCAATTTTCCTGGACAGAAACTGCAGCAAGCCACTGCCTCTCCCAGGGCTGGGAGGGAAAAGTCGTTGGGATAATGTGGAGTTTTTGCTCCAAGGAGAGACGCGCGGGGAGCTGGAAGCCAGACCCTGGTGGACGGGGCACTGGCTGGCTGGTGCTGGTGTGGTCGCAGCTCTGAGGAGGTCTACAGCGGCACAGAGCCCGGGACCTCTCAGGAGGTGTCAGCTGGCTGGCGGTGGTTTTCTCTAAGGACATCATTGGGCACATCAAGGGGGAGTGTAGGAAAGAGCTACAAACTGCAGTCACCATTGCTGCTGAAGTCAAGTATTGATGTCACAGGAAGAATGGTTGCTAGGCTGGCGCTGACATCATCAGCTGATGGGGATTTCTCCTGGACAAGTTCCAGAGGAGGGAATACTTTCTGAGGACAGGGTCTCTAACTGGGAAAACGGATGTTTTTTTAACGGGTGCCGTAATCACCGTGAGCTAGCACGGTTTACCGAAGCTCTTTTTTAGCTAATGACTGTTCCAGAAAGCAAACAGGAAGGAAGAAATCCCTCGCCTCTCCAGCCTTCTGGCTGCCCTATAGAGCCTCTGTGAGAAGATCCTAACAGGGCGAGCTGGCAGAAGAGAAATCTGGTTTGCAGAGTTCCAGGCACAGCGATATAAACCGACACAAAAGGGTGGAAGATTAGGGAACGTAGGTCATAACCAGCGTGTTCCGCCCCTTCAGCTGCTCAGCCCCTCTCAATTCTTCTGTGTATATTGAGCTTCTATAAAATAACAAAATAACTATGCTTTGGAGGACAAGCAGAAACTTCCTTTGTACAAATGAAGACATTCTCGCTTTCTCGCCTTAACACATGGTCCTAGTGCTGACTGCCTCCATCACTGGGTGATGGGTACCAGATCCTTCCCTGGAAGAAAATGCCCCTTCACCCCTATGCTCTGCTTTGTTAAAGCGAGGACTCAACTTATTTTCCATTTTCCAAGGGAGAAAAGGATTCCATTTGGAACAGGTTTGACTCTGCAGAAGACCTTTGGTATGCTTCGGGTGCTAGCTCACGGTGATTACGTGTAATGCTCTGTTGACCAAATGTCCATTTTCCCAGTTAGAGACCCTGTCTGCAAAAGGCATTCCCTCCTTCTCTGGAACTTGTCCGGTGGAAATGCCCATCAGCTGATGATCTGACCCCAGGCAGCTCTTTAAAGTAGCTACCATCGAGTTCACAGGAACCAAGGGAAACCCCTTCTGGTCTTTGTTCTGTGCCCCTCTCCCCCATCTCCACATACCTGGTCCAGCATGTCTCCAACGTCCCTCGCCCATGGGCTGCCACTGCTGTCCTTTCCTCATCTACCCGGCTGCACCCTGGCGTCGGGTTTCTGACCAACAGTTCCCAGAAGCACCAACCTCGGCATGCTTCTGCCATCACATGGCTCTCTTTCTGTTCATGGACTCTCCGCTGGCTCAAGGAAAAGCCCCTCTTGCAGAGCTCAGCCCAGAACTCTTCCAGCGGGTGCAGCAGGACTGGGCACTGACCATGTCCGTACGTAACTGCACAGTGAGACTTCTGGCCACACACTCTCCCTGCTTGCCTTTTCCAAACCAATTCTACGCAAGTTCTTTACTCTCGACTGCACTTGTGGTGGCCAGTGATCCAGCTCAGCCAGCTGACTCATGAGTTCTAACCCACATAGCATTAACTTGTCTTGCAAACCTGACAGTCTCCCTTATCCCAGAGAACCGGCTAATCTTACTAGTCTTTAGCTCACTGGGGCCAGCTTTGCTCATCTAAGGTCAATGCATTCATTTTGTAGCTATTATCCTTTATTCCTAAGTGGTATGGAGCTAACAGCTGCATTCTTCCAGCTCAGGGAGATTTCCTGGAGCGTACTTCCTTCCCCTCCTTGCCCTGAATGACCAGATTTCAGTCTATGAGCTCCTCTTCTGAGGTTTGACCTCCTGGATCTGGATGGAACCTGGATTTGAGAGAATACACAAATTTATTTTCATGGCAGGAGGTGCTTCCTTCTAATTCTTAGAAGTCAAAGTGTTGGCAAAGACAAGGGTGGATTGACTATTCTAATCTTTGTCAATTTCACTTATTTATCCATCTCTTATAATAAGAACCAATCCTTTTTTAAAAAAAATTTGATTCTCAATAAGATGGATAAGACATATATACCTTTACACTTTTTCCACTAGTGTAAACTCTGTCCATGTTTGGCATTCTTTTTGATTAACGTAGACAGTCTTTACCCTGATAATTGGCATAATTATGGTCAGAGCTCGAAGTCTCTGGACCTATTTTAGATCATCATTCAGTTTTTGTGACTAACCATTATTTCCGTTAGGTCATATCCCTAAAGATGTGTGAATTTAAGTCAAAAGATCCTGGGCAGGGGCACCTGGGTGGCTCACTGGGTTAAGCCTCTGCCTTCCACTCAGGTCATGATCTTGGGGTTCTGGGATCGAGTTCTGCATCAGGCTCTCTGCTCGGCAGGGAGCCTGCTTCCTTCTCTCTCTCTGCTTGCCTCACTGCCTACTTGTGACCGCTCTCTGTCAAATAAATAAAATCTTAAAAAAAAAAAAAAAAGATCCTGGGCAATTGATTTTCAAACATAATCTAAAACTGTTGAATGGGGGTGCCTGGGTGGCTCAGTCATTAAGCCTCTGCCTTTGGCTCAGAGCATGATCCCAGGGTCCTGGGATTGAGCCCCCGATCGGGCTCCCTGCTCAGCGGGAAGCCTGCTTCTCCCTCTCCCACTCCCCTTGCTTGTGTTCTCTCACTGTGGGTCTCTCTGTCAAATAAATAAATAAAATCTTTTAAAAAAGTTAAAAAAAAAACCCTGTTGAATGGAATGATAAGGGCTATTGTAATGGTCCACTACTTCTCAACTTTTCATTTGGCTATGAATTAACTGGTCATCTTGTTAAAATGTGGATTTTGATTTAGGAAGTCTGTTGCAGAATCCGGGATTTTGCATTTTAAAATAAATTCCCAGGTAATGACAATGATGCTGGTCTACATAACATGTTTTGAATAGCAAGGTTCTAGACTGTGATAAGCAGCCTCTCCCTACTTTTCAGCATATTGAGGGTAGATGTCATGAACACCTTTAAAAGCAGTTTGTCAGAAGTTGTTTGTATACATGTTGTGACTTTTATAATCGGGTAATAAGAAAAACAATACATATTGGCAGCTCTAGCACACAGATTTGTATCTATTCTCCACTGAAAATCCCCTAAAATAACAGTACGATGCCTTTTATTTTTTATTTTTTTAAAAGATTTTATTTATTTATTTGACAGAGATCACAAGTTGGCAAAGAGGCAGGCAGAGAGAGAGGAAGGGAAGCAGGGTCCCTGCTGAGCAGAGATCCCCATGTAGGGCTCGATCCCAGGACCCTGGGATCATGACCCCAGCCGAAGGCAGAAACTTTAACCCACTGAGCTACCCAGGTACCCCAGTAAGATACCTTTTAAAATAAAGACTATAAACCCATAAGGAAGAAGAGAAGACTCATAGCAATGAAATTTTAGGAGAAAGCAAGTGGCAAGTGGCAAATGACTTAGCAGAATTGAAAATACTGAACACGTCCGTCACCACTGGGCATCTCAATTTAATTGAGGAACTCCCAGAGGGCTAAAGAATTAGGGCCCTAGACATCTCTGGAAGTGGATATTGGCTAAGGCCTGAGAAAAGAAGGATTGCTTGAAAACTTATTTAAGAAACTGACCAGCAGACCTCCTCCCAGATGAGTACAGCAACTATCCCTCTCACACCAGGGAAGAGGGGGTAAAAACAATGAGTATTTAGATAAGAGTGGGGGGCACGGATATTGTTCTGAAAATGGGATGAAGTGAAAATGTACATAGTCAGTCTGAAACCCTGAGCTCAGTCTTCTTTCTGTATTTGGCAACCAGAATGGAGGCAGCCGGACATATGCTGTGACTGGGGGGAAATATCAAAGAAGAAAATATCAAAGAAGAAAACAAAGAGCACTCGAATCTCACCTCCCAAAGATAACTGCTGTTAAGAGCTCAGCTGTGGGATGGGATGCATGGGTGGCTCAGTCGGTTAAGTGGCTGCCTTCGGCTCAGGTCACGATCCCAGAATCGTGGGATCGAGTCCCGCATCGGGCTCCTTTCACAGCGGAGAGCCTGCTTCTCTCTCTGCCTCTACCTGCCACTCTGCCTGTGTGCTCTCTCTCCCTCTCTCTGACAAATAAATAAAATCTTAAAAGAAAAAAAAAGAAGAAGAAGAGTTCAGCTGTGGCGCGCCTGGGTGGCTCAGTGGGTTAAAGCCTCTGCCTTCAGCTCAGTTCATGATTTCAGAGTCCTGGGATTGAGCCCCGCATTGGGCTCTCTGCTCAGTGGAAAGCCTGCTTCCCCCACCCCCTGCCTCTTATGATTTCTGTCTGTCAAATAAATAAAATCTTAAAAAAAAAATTCAGCTTTAAGATTCAGTGTGTTTCTTCCCAGTTGAGTGTTTGACCTAGCACATTTCTTTTTACCCTGTAGGTTTAATTGAATGGAGCAAGCACGAGCTGAGCACCTACTATGTGTAAGATGCTAAGAACATACAGACAAAGACACAGACTGTTTGTTTCAATTCCGTTATGGGTTAGAGTTACTCCAAAAAGAGCCAAAAGCAACATGGGGTTTTAATTGCCTAGGGAAGTCCCTCTCCTTCCTTTCTTATTAACAAATCAATACCACACTTGTTTTTTTAAAGATTTTATTTGTTTATTTGATAGAGAAAGACTCAGTGAGAGAGGGAACACAAGCAGGGGGAGTGGGAGAGAGAAGCAGGCTTCACACTGAGCAGGAAGCCTGATGTGGGACTCAGTTCCAGGATCCTGGGATCATGACCTGAGCCAAAGGCAGACACTTAATGACGGAGCCACCCAGGCATCCCCCAACACCACCCTTATTAAACTTAATCTTTGTAGATCCAGAAGTTCCAGAAAGAGGAGAAACTTTGCCAAGGCTGGTAATATACATTAAAAATGAAATACACTATGGGCTACGCAGGAGTTTACCAAATTTAATTCTTATTCTACGTTTGCTACCAGAAAAAAAAAATGTCAGGTGCAGTCAATGTTTATAATTTGTCCAATGTAACTAAGAGTGACCTACACCACAATGTGATTTCAGCTGAGAAGTGGGGCAGAGCAGTGGCCTGATGGTCCCCATGTTTTCTTTCTCCCATCTTTCTTTTTAAAAAAATTATTTTTTTAAAATATTTTTTTAAAGATTTTATTTATTTATTTAACATGGAGAGAGAACACAAGTAGGCAGAGAGGCAGGCAGAAAGAGAGGGGGAAGCACACTCCTTGCTGAGCAGAAAGCCAGATGTGGGGCTCGATCCTAGGACCCTGAGATGATGACCTGAGCAGAAGGCAGAGGCTTTACCCACTGAGCCACCCATGTGCCCCTCTCCCAGCTTTCTAATCCGAAGAAGAAAATCAGTTTCTGTGCACTTTAAACCCAATTTGGGCAAGGAATCCATCACTTCTCTAATGCTCATCTGATGAGGGGAAAAATTAAACCAGCCAAGCAGGTGAGCGAATGTTTGGCCCGCACCGTTGGTTGTTGCTGGGTTCCAGCTTATGTAGGTCACTTGCTTGGCAGTCACAGTCCTGTCTGAAGGGGGACATGGGCAGCATCCCACAACATCCTACAGCATTCCACGGCAGTGTAGCACAGGTCTCCAGAGCCTGACTGCTGGGGTTCCTCATCTGTAGAATGGGCATGTTAATAACAGCGAAGGTTGTCAGAGAAGATTAAATGAGTTCATATTTGTAACCCACATAGACCAGTATTCCGCACCTGATAGGAGCTATGTAAGCATTTCCTGATCATTTGAAATAAACCCTGTCTGAATGGACTAAAAAAAAGGTGACGCTCTTTACTACTCAAAAAAGATTATAGACATGAGAATCAGGTGACCCTTTTTCCATTCTTTAGTCTGGCTTCTTCCCAAGTGGCTGGTAGGTTTTCTTTCCCATCTACGTCATGAGAAGTAAGGCATTCCACAATTAGCTTTAGATGGTAGTAGTGTATCTTAGCCAATGTCAGACACAGCTTTAAGCATTTTGTGTACATTATCTCATTTGACCTTCCCAGTCAATAAAACCAATCACAGAAAAGCTAAGTTCTGTGCCTAAGCTCACATAGGTGGTTAATGGTAGAGCCAGCATTAAGTCCTAGAAAAGCTGGCTCCCGGGATCATGAGCTTCACCGTGACAATGGACTGCCCCTCAGAGAGCATGTTCTGCTGGGAAGAACATGCAATTTTAAACGCTCCTGATCTTCCCTTTTGCCTCTGCTATTGGTAGAAACCAGTCATTCCCCAAGCCTCAACAAGGCTCCCCAGTTCCTGATGTGATGGTGCTCCAATGGGCCGCACAACCACCCAGCTTCTAACCTCTCTGAATTTTTCTTTCCATTTCTATCAAAACTCATTTATATTTGCTACATTCATAGTCAAAGTAGAGGAAAAGATAAGTCAGCAGGTCAACCGGGCTCTTGCCTCAGAGGGAACCCCATTACAGTAGACCCTCTTATCCATGGCTTCACTTACTGTGGTTTCCTTCTTTCTTTCTTTTTTAAAAGATTTTATTTATTTATTCAAGAGAAAGAGAATGAATGAGAGAAAGAGAGAGAGAGAGCTCACGCAAGGGAAGAGGCAGAGGAAGAAAGAGAAGCAGACTCCTCTGCTGAGCAGAAAACCCGATGCAGGGCTGGATCCCAGGACAGCAGGACCATGACCTGAGCCAAAGGCAGACACTTAACCGACTGAACCACCCAGGCGACCATCACTTTCTGTGGATTCAGTTACCCTGGTCAACCTCTGTCTGAAAGCAGGTGGTCTTCCTTCTGAGCATCGTCAGGTCAGGGTAGCCTAGCCCTACGTCACAGTGCCTACGTCATTCCCCTCACTTCACATCACATAGGCACTTTATCGTCTCATGTCATCACAGGAAGGGTGAGTACAGCACAGTAAGTTACTTTGAAGAGAGGGACCACATTGATATAGCTTTTACTACAGCATACTGATATAATTGTTCTATTTTATTATGGTATTATTGCTAATCTCTTACTGTGCCTAATTCATAAGTTAAACTTTATCACAGGTACGTATGTATAGGAAAAAACAGTAGACGTAAAGTTTGACACCATCCAGTTTCAGGCATCCACTAGGGGACTTGCGAGATGGGGACTGGCATGGGCCATTATGGTAAAGTAATGCTCAGCCAATTCTGTATTTCAGCATTGCAAGTCCTTATATCCAGTTTTAACCATTATCCCAGAAGATCAACTCTGGGAAGAGGCTGATGTACAAACCAAGAGCCCAGTTTACAGGGAAGCTACTCCTGAGTGTAAAACCTATCTAGAGCATTTTCATAGGATACTAACTATGAGGTCTTGTGAGACAAAAGGGAAGACTAACTGGGTGAGATGGAGAACATCTGGATCATAGATCAAGGTATTGTGTGGTGAGGACACATTGCCAGCCAAGAAATGAGATGCTTTTAAAGAATATTTCCAATCAGTTAGTGCCATGAGTGAACTGCCTTCTATCCAGAAGTATGGTGTCCTGGGGCTTGGCAGGGGTCCTCAGGTCCAGAATAGCTGCTCTCCTGCACAGGGCTGCAGACCATCTGGCCGGGCTTTCCTCTCTGGCTTCTCTGAGGCTCCACCCACCACCCCTCTGTCAGAGTCCTACCATATTCACACTTGTGGCAGTGTGCCAAGTGGAATGCATGTCACGTGCACACAGCACAGTCCAGGCTTTTCTGGTGACCTATCTTGCCCCACAGAAACTCAGGAGGTTCTCATGACTACTCAGCATGACATTAGCAAACCATCTCTTGGGTAGGGTTGCATCTGAAATGACTCATCTCACATCCAGAGTGACACTATTTCTAACTTTCTGAGAAATTGCCCCACTTAGAGCTAATAGCTTCCTGATGCAGCAACTGGGGATTCAACCTTTGTAAATCAAGTGATAAAATGTGATTGTGGTGATTTGCCCAAGGGAGAGGAAAAGAAGGAGAAAGGACACTGGTTGAGTTAAACCTGTGTAGTTGCTCATGATTATTTAGTCCACTAACTTTAAAGCTTTTTACTTGCCTTGTTTTATCTGCCTTGCAACACTAATTTGTTGTTCTCTTGTTACAAGAATGACTTTGGAATTGTTACCCTTGAGTAAGGCAGAGGTCAAGTTAACAGAATCCAAACAGATGTCATTTGAATATCTGTAAGAACTGTAGCACTACTTATAGGGAAAATATGAAAATAATACAGCTTGGAATATAACTGGCAATAATCTATTGGGTCCACTCAGTTGGTGAATCAATGTGGGTGGGGTGGCAGAATTAAGTCAGATGTGAAAATTAGGGATCATACCCTCAAATGCAGGGTTAGTGGATTGTACAAGATCCCCTTAACTGGCATAGAGATATGGAAAGAGACTTCTAGTAGTACTTGTCTCCCATCATTGTGAGAAAACACATCTTACATGTTGAAATAAACTTGGAGGCCCAGGATGGAGCCGCTCCAACCCCTGGTGCCCCGTCAGCAAAACCTGCTTGCGTGCTCTTAAATGCTCTGCTTTACCAGAAATGCAGTGTATCCAGTCAGCCAATCTCTAAATGCCAGGCCAACTCTGGACTCTATACTTATTTCTTTGTTCCTTGATCTTTCTAAATCAGGTCAGATATGCAACCTTAACCAACCATGCCCTATTTTGGAGCTGGAAATTTTAATCCTCTTAAAGCTCTCACTCTTTCCCAAGATGTCATATGAAGAACTTTCACTTCTTGTGAGGCGCTGTATTCCCTCAATCCATGGATTGTGTTCCCTTGAAGAAAGAACATCGGACTTGTTAGTTTTGTCATTTGACAATGTCTACCAGCATAAACATTTTTACCCAAACCGAAGTCTCAGGTCTATATGCAACCTCAGCTACCTAAAAGGACAATGTCAAATTACTTTGGAGGAAATGATTTACTCCTTTATGGGTAAATGTCTGAAGAGACTTAGAATTAAGTCTAAAGATGGTCAAATAAACCAAACCCTGAGTTATTACTGTTCTGAACTAAAATGCTCTGGGAATACTCCATAGCTATATAGTATTTTAAGTACCTAAGACATGTGAGAAAATTAAGATAATTTGACTTCTCTATATTTATTTGTTTCTATTTGATTTATAAGGCTTATTTAAGGTTTGTTTGTCAGTCACAAAATTGATGTACTTTAAAGAGAAAATTAAATATGTTATTATTATTATTATTTTTAAGTAGGCCCCATGCCCAGTGTGGAGCCCAATACAGGGTTTGAACTCAGGACCCTGAGATTAAGACCTGAGCTGTGATCACGTGTTGGACACTCACCTGGCCAAACCACCCATGTGACCCTAAATACATTAAGTTTATTAATAAAGTCTAAGTTTCTCAAGGGAGTTTAAATAGCATAACCGAATATTAATTGAACTCCCCCTTAAAAACTGATAAAATCTGCTAAATTGTATGGATAAAATAAGGTTTATAAGTTGAACAGATTATTAAAGAATAGTGTCTTTTATTACAACTTTAATAAATCAGACATTAATTTTAATAATCAAAGTGAAGTGGGGAAGCTGAAGGGACTCTGTTTTAGAAAGACTCCATCTCTGCCAGTTTTCTGCTAGGCCCCATTTACTCTTGTTCTATACTTAGCCTCCAAAGAAGCCAAAGAATCTGTGTACCCACTTCAAAGCAGAAGCAAGAAAGTTCGTCATTCTCTGAGTTTTGTCCTATGCCCCAAACACCTGATAACAACATTTATCAATCAATCAACCAACCAAGAAGAACTTGATCCCAGGCATGTTCCAGGACATTAGCTTTGAAAAAATCTTGGCTGATGCTGGCATCAACCCCTCCCCCAGCCTTCAGTGATTCATGAGATAACACCTGTCTGACACTTGACACTTGCCTTTGATTGGACCCTACCCTGGATTCCTAAAGGAACTTGTGCTCTAGACCCCTTTCCAATATAAACCCCTAACCTCAAGCGATGACAAGACTCAATCTCCTTTCCTTTCTGACTCTCTCAGACACTCTATCTGCTGTTCTCTGTCACTCACGCTCTTCAATAAACTCTGCTTTCACTTCTTCGGCTCACATTGGATTTCTAACCTGGGAGAAGCCAAGGACCCTCTTAGGCTGGTCCAGTGGAAATCCCTTCTGGGTGCTTGGACCCAACCTGCCTGCATCAAAAATAATCCCAGAAAAGTCTTTTCTGCAAAACCTCACGTAACACCTATCTTTACAAAATGGGCTTTGAGTCTATGGGTTCCTGGGTAGTAATCTAACTCCTTTGTGAAACAAGGCATTCAGATTACTCAATAGAAAAATGGAAGATGAAAACACTCACTTTACAAATCAGGAAAACATCAATAAACATATGAAAAGAAATGTAACCTCCCCAGTGGTTAAAGAAATACCAAGTAAAACAAGAATGACTTTGCAATGACCAAGTATCTTGTTTGTTTTGGTTTATTTTTAATGTGGGTGTCCAAGGTTAACAAGAACTCAGGTTACCTGGGTACTTAGGCACTGAGGCCTAAGGGGAATTTGGTAGCTCATTAAAAAATTTTAAAACCCACATAAATTATGTATGCCCATAGGGATGGTATTATGTATGGACCAGTATGTTTATTCTCAAAAATTTATCTTAAGGTAATAATAAAATAACAACTTACATATTTAACCTCCTTGCAGTGTTGTGGATAATTGCTAAGAACTGGAGAGAATACAGCCAGCCAAGAATAAATAAAATGTGACATGTTAACAGAATAAAAGTGATATGATCTAAATATGACATAAAACATATGTAGCACTTCAGTGTATATGAAAAGAAAAAAGTATCATATAAACACTATGACCCATTTTAAAAGGATATAAATACATAAAAGTCTGCATGTGTGGTCCAAAAAAAATGAAGACTGGTTATCTCTCAGTGGTAGAATTACGTTCATTATCATTTCCTCCTTTTGTGTTTTTCATGTGTTATAATGTCTTATGACCAGCCTATATTGCTTATATAATAAGGAAAAACAATAAAACTGTGTATATGTTTGGCTTGTTTGTTCATTCGTGTCAAGGTATGAGCAAAACTCAAGTTAAAAAGGGAGAAACAAAAAAAAAAAAAAAAAAAGGGAGAAACAGATGAGAGGTCAGGACCTAAAGCACAGGGAAGGTTTACTATATGTATAATCGAGCACTCACTTTGTAATCTGTCCAAAAACAACACGAACATTGCTGAAAGGGGGAAATACACCTGAAAAATGCACCTTTTCCTCAGAAAGCAACCTAAATGTGAAAAGCAAACATGACTGAAAACTTCCTCTGAGCAGGACACGGTGCTATGGGTGGAGTGCAGAAATGAAAACAATGCCCTTGACCTCAAAGAGCTCAGAGTCTATGGAGGAAGAGCTTCAGGCATATCAATAAAGCATGGCAAGCATGCAGCTGTGGGGATGGACAGAAGAGTCACCTCACAGGGGAGGGATCTGGGGAAGTCTTCCCAGAGGAGATGATGCTTGAAGAAACCCTCGAATGACTAGTGGGAATGGCTTGGGTGTAGAAGACATTCTGGGACATGCTTTTCCCTTCTAGAAATGTTGCCTAGAATAGTTTTCAATCTCCAGAATAGACTGAAAGGTGAGGTTGATTCTAATCTGATCTGCAGATCTGTCTTATGGAAATAGGACTCTTTGCCTCCCCAGGTTCCCATCAACAACTTTTCTAAAAGCAAATGAATGAAACAGAGGCAATGGAGATCCTGTCACATTTGTGCCTTTGCAAGCCGTTTTGGTTAAATGGGAATGAGAGGAGTGCAGTGAGCTGTTAAACAATTGGACTTTTTTTTTTTTAAAGATTTTTAAAAATTTATTTTCAAGGGTTTTCCCAAGGGTTGGGCTGGGGAGAAACTCAGGGCCGAGAACCTGTGCTAGTAACAAATGCCTGTGTTTTCTCCACAAGGTTTCTTAAGATGTCCGCCAGAGTGTTAACCGTTGAAAAAAGCGTGATTATTCTGGAAGCCTAGCTGGGGTTGCTCCCTTTCAGATTAGGCACCGGTCTGGTGGCGGCTGAAGGGCTGAAGTCTTTTGAATTCGCCCTCTTGGAGAGATGCTGTGGAGAGATGTCTGTAATGCCTAGGTAATGGCTCCTGCCACTTGAACCTGCAGGCTGTGATGAGAAGAGCCACATTGTTTCTTTCTGGTTACTATGGTGTTAACGCAGAGGATTATCTCCTATCTGGTGTTGGGCAGATCCTAGGAACTTCCATCTAACCTCCTTGCATTGACCTGTATGAGCAGCAGCTGTCAACTTACTGGAAAAATGAAACTGCCCAGGAATTTTGAGATGCTTAAATATTTTTAGATCAATAAGACTTCTTTAATAAAAGATTCTAATAAAACATTTTAAAGCAAAAAAAAAATTTATTTTCAAGAGAGTGAAACAGCAAGAGCAGGAACACAGGCAAAGGGAGTGGGAGAAGGAAAGCAGGCTTCCTGCAGAGCAGGGAACCCGATGCAGGGCTGGATCCCAGGACCCTAGGATCATGACTTGAGCTGAAGGCAGATGCTTAATGACTGAGCCAACCAGGCCCCCCAGCAATTGGATTTTTTAAAGTAATCTCTATACTCAGCATGGGGTTTGAACTTACGACCCAGAGTTAAAGAGCCACATGCTCCACCAACGGAGCCAGCCAGGCACTCCCAGACAACTGGACTTTTATTTTTATTTATTTATTTATTTATTTTATTTTTTTAAAGATTTTATTTATTATTGGACAGAGAGAGAGATCACAAGGAGGCAGAGAGGCAGGCAGAGAGAGAGGAGGAAGCAGGCTCCCCGCCGAGCAGAGAGCCCGACGCGGGGCTCGATCCCAACACCCTGGGATCATGACCTGAGCCGAAGGCAGAGGCTTAACCCACTGAGCCACCCAGGCGCCCCACAACTGGACTTTTAAAAGCCTGCTCCAAAGGCCAATTAAAATAAATGATGGGGAGGGAGGGTGGGCGTCTGGGTGGCTCAGTAGTTTAAGTGCCCCACTCTTGATTTTGGCTGAGGCCATGATCTCAGATTTGTGAAATTGAGCTCTGAGGTGGGTATAGAGCCTGCTTAAGATTCTCTCTCTCCCTCGGCCCCTCTCCCACTTTCCCTTACTTAAAAAAAACCTGATATCTTAACTTCCATGGGGAATTGGCTTAGAGAAAAGAAAAGACAGAGGGTCACCTGGGTGGTTCAGTCTTTAAGCATCTGCCTTTGGGTCCGGACATGATCCTGGGGTCCCGGGATCAAGCCTCACATTAGGCTCCCTGCTCAGCAGGGAACCTGCTTCTGCTTCTCCCACACCCCCTGCTTGTGTTCCCTCTCTCGCTGTGTCTCTCTCATCAAATAAATAAATAAAATCTTAAAAAAAAAAAAAAAAAGAAGTAGAGACAGAAATAAACACAGGTAGCAGAGGCCTCAAGGAATCAGGAATATGACTGGTTGTGTTTAAAACTACCGTTTAGCCCAAGCTTATGACGCTCTGCTCTGAGGACAACTCTGCTAACATGATCTCTCTTCACCCTCTAAATGACTCTGAGAAGCAAGATATAATTATCCTCACTGTAGTCACGGTGACGTGTGGGACACGGTCTGCAAAGAGGAGGTGTCATGAGCCCTCATGAAAGGTGGAAGTGGCCGCTTGAGCAATGGGGTGTTCCAGCCCTGAGAGGACAGTGACCCCTGTTTTTGCTCACCATCAAAGGGCAGAGTGCCATTCCAACAAACTTGACTCTGACCAGGACTACTGTCTGCACGACTCTGAACAAGTTATGTAACCTGAGTCTGTTTCCTCTCCTCCAAAACAGGAGAAATAAATCTTTCTAAGTCTAAAGGGGATAATGTATGTAAACATATGTATGTAAATGCTTACCCCAGCAGCTGGCACATAGAAAGGGCTCAACAAATGTTTGTTCCTGGTATTATTTTCTTTTTCTCCTATCTTATTGAAGACTTTCAAACCTAGGACAGTAGGAGTCTCCTACTTTGAAAGAGCTGGTGACCCGACACTAACTTTAAGGTATCCTTCTTTCCTACTGGAGGGTCAAAAAGACACCCCCACTGGCAGGTTAGAATGGGTCTGTGGTAAACATTTCCCTCGTACCTTTGTCACTTATGAACAGCTCAGTCTTTCACGTTTAATCTTCCCCAAATGAAAGGAAAACTGACCTGACATTGCCTGTCTGTTCCTTCCATCCCCAAACACATATTATTGGCTATGGATGTCTCACATCCTCGGGCTACCCCACCCCGGCTCCCTGGATCATATCGGACCTCTGAGCTTACACTGAATGAAAAGGTTGTCTACCATTTTTCACTCCCAGCAGGAGTGTTAAAAGGGAAGCCATTGAATTCTAAAACTAGAAATTGGAAACTGGAAATGTTGGGTCGAGTCTTCAAGCTTACCTACGACCTTCATACTCAGTCAGTTTTCTGAATCCTGTCTGTTGTGGGATTTGTCAGGACTTGACATTGTATTGGAATTAGTGTTACCAGTGCATTTAGCCTAAACTGCCATATATGGCCCCCAGAGGGACCATAGAGTGGGTCTACTCATTTACTATAGGTTTTTCCTAGTTCCAGTTGGACACAGGGGTTCTTCCGAGAACGCTAGTACAAGAGAGTGATATAGCATAACTTGGTAGAGTAGTGAAGGTGGGGATATGAAAAGTCAATATAGGCCCCTTGCTGTCTGTCCCTACAGACAGATTTTCTTCAATCAATAACATTTGAAAATAGGTACAAGGGATGCAATGGACGCCTTCTTCAACAACGTGCAGGAAAGAGACCTCTGGGGAAAGTGTGGGGTAAGCCTGAGAGCTGCTGGGGTGACTACAGGCCCTGGAGTTTCATTCCTAAACCTCAGCCTGGCACTGTAGGTAGACGCTTCCTCCTTTGAGTAGGGACTTCAGCTTGCTTTTTATGATACCACGCATTCTAGATAATTTCTAGTTAGCTTTGTAAAATAACCTGATTCATTTCATCTGAGAGGAGGAAGGCAACTGGGGACTGACTAACCCTTCTCTTTGTACTAATTAAAAAAAACAAAAAACAAAAACAAAAACCTAAACCCAAGGGAGCCTAGAGATGTTAAGAAACTTGCCCAATATCACCCAATCAGTGGTAGATCAGAACTAGAACTTCAGGGTTCTCTTGCCCAACGCCCATCGGGGGCACAAATCTCTTCTTTAGATGCTCAGTTGGTTTTACATCACATGCTCAGGGCTGCCAGGAAATTTGGGCTTTTGTTTCTCAACTGTCAGGTCAAAGATGGTTGTAACTGCTGCATATGGATCTTTCCAAATCTACCTGGCTTGAATAAATATTAAAATAAGTTGGCAATCCTGGAAGAACCCGAAGCAAATTACAGAGGCAGGGTGGAGCAAGGAGGCTGAGGGTGAACTAGAAGAAAGAAGATGGGGTGGGAGGCTGAGTTAAACCTGCCTCGATAGGAATGCTGGTGATTAATCCACAGTGTCAACTTGGCTGCCTGCCTAACCGACGCATTCTTCAGACTTGGTTCGGCGCAGAAGGCAAAATGGAGTCTCTGATGTCCAGCAGGGGCCTGTGTCAAGGAATGTCAAGCAGTTCGGACACTGCAGCTAGGGGATATCGCCAGGACCCACGTCAGCTGACACCCCAGAGTGATAACAAGCAGAACAAGGTGAGGTTGACAAAGACGCCAAAACTGATGAAATCACTTTAAAAAGGGGAGAATTTAGGGAGCAAACTGTCAGACTCTTCGGACCTGATCCACCTGTGTCTGAACTTGAAAAAGGCAGCTGCCACCCCAGGCTCTGCCCAAGAGATCTTCAAACAGAACCAAGATCCTTTGCTGCTTCAGTGTCAGACGCAGTAAATGCTGAGAGCTGACCCAGACCAGACCTTGGCCTTATCTCAGCTGCACGCACAGACTGACCTTGCGCTTGGTATGTTAACGTCCTGCACCCCTCTGTGGTCCCGTGGGAAAGATAGGCTAATGCGGGAAACTAGCACGTTAAGGAGAGCAACTACCACAGTGTCAGACCTTAGGAAGCTGGTTCTCTGGAGACTAAACCAGCCCGTTGAGAGTCTTAGGCTACCTGTGGTGTAGGAAACAAAGGCAGAAGGAAATATAGAGAGAATGAAAAGTCCTTATAACCTGCCTCCCACTGACAAATACTTGAATCAGTCAGAGTACAGTTCTTCAGGATGCTCACATCCGTCTTCATGTTAATGCCTTGCTAGAGGGAGAAACCACCTTAGTTTTGACAATAGCAAGGCCTCCAATATCCTGTGAGTCTTGTTTAGCCTATGAAAATCTTTTTGGAACTTCCCTTATCTTTACTTTCCCAACCCCCAAATATATAATCAGCTACTCCTCACAATCTGGGGGTACAGTTGCAGCTCTTCCTACCCAGGGGGCCTGTTCCCATGCTTGAATAAAACCACCTTTCTGCACCAAAGACATCTCAAGTTGGCTCCAGACCCCAACAACACTGCTCCTCAAAAAAACATACCATATGGATTAGAGCCCTGGCTGGGGCTCAGAATCAGTTCTTTTGAACCAAAGGTCAAAAATACTTGAGTGGGGCACCTGGGTGGCTCAGTCACTTAAGTGTCCCAGCTGGATTTCAGCTCAGGTCCTGATCTCAGAGTTGTGAGATGGAGCCCCTGCTTAAGGTTATCTATCTCCCTCTCCCTTTGCCCCTCCCCTCCTCTAAAAAAAAAAAAAAATACTTGATTGCTGGTAGGAGACGGCCTACAGTTTTCAAAGAACTTCTATGTTTAGTTTTCTCTGCCTTCTGGAGAAACATGGACCCAGACTTCCTTCCCCCCCCAAGAGTGCTGTTTACCCTTTGGGGGTGAAAGGGCTACCCAACGGTTGCCAGGTTTGATTTTATTTATTTATTTGTTTATCTAATTTATTTTTTAAAAGATTTTCTTTTTTAAATTTTATTATTTATTTGACAGAGAGAGATCATAAGTAGGCAAAGAGGCAGGCAAAGAGAGAGAGGGGGAAGCAGGCTCCCTGCTGAACAGAGAGCCCAGTGTGGGGCTCGATCCCAGAGCCCTGGGATCATGACCTGAGCCGAAGGCAGAGGCTTGACCCACAGCCACCCAGGTGTTCTGGTTGCCAGGTTTTATGATGCAAACTTTAACTCCAAGGTAGTGAGGGAACTTCCAACTATGGGATGAAGAGATCAGCAAATCCTTTTGTCCAAAAGCAAATATAAAATTGGACAGAACTGTCAGAAGCAATGGTTTAAGTTCTCTGGAAATTAACCAAAGGTAAATAATGAATTGAGAATCATTTAGTCATGAAAAACTGCAAGCTCTTCAAATGAGATCAGCAGGAAACTGTGATCTCCTTGACTGGGGTCATTCCCCTATCCCCACTGGAGTTTAACAGGCAAGAAGAGCAGAGCTTCTTGGAAAAATTAGCATCTTTGTGCCCGAGGGGGCAGGCTTAATTTCAGGCAGAAGATGGGAACACACGACAGCCTTATCAGTAAGAGCAGCAAACTTAGTGATGTAGTTTTGGAACGTAGGTGAGTCTTGGTGGGTGAGGTCTGGAGCCAACCATCAAGAAAGATTCTTGAGATGTCCTTGGTGCACAATGGTGATTTTATTAAACCACAGGGACAGCACCCATGAGCAGAAAGAGCTGCTGCACTGGGCTGTGAGAGACAAATGATGATATACTTGGGAGCTGAGGGAGGTAAGGAAAAGGGAGGTTTCCAAAGGATTTTCTTGTTAAAACACTCAAGGATACCAGGGGCCTTGCCATTTTTAAGGTAGTTTTCCTCTCTAGTCAGGCATTAACTTTTTTTTTAAAAGATTTTATTTATTTATTTGACAGAGATCACAAGCAAGCATAGAGGCAGGCAGAGAGGGAGGGAAGCAGGCTCCACACAGAGCAGAGAACCCGATGTGGGGCTCGATCCCAGGACCCTGGGATCATGACCTGAGCCGAAGGCAGAGGCTTTAACCCACTGAGCCACCCAGGCACCCCTAGTCAGGCATTAACATTAAGAGGGTTGTGAGTTGCCTGCAGGAATATCACATGTATCCCACCCAGTGGTGAAGGGGGGTTACAGAGTGTCATCTCGTGCTTTGCCCTCAGCTTGTGTTCTGCTCCCTCATCAGTAGGATGGAGACAGGGGAAAACTCAAAGCTCTTCTAGCCTCAGTTTATGGACCCAGTTGGGGCAAGCAGAAGGCCCACCAGAAATTTAGATGTGACGTCCTGGAAACAAAAGAGCCACTGAAAGGCTGGAAAAAGCTTTTCATACATAGGTCTCTGCCTAGAGCGCTCTTCACATGCATGGGAAGAACGGTGAACGGTGCGAGCCCAGCCGAAAGCTAAAGTCCGGCTCATTCGAGAACTGACCGAACTCTGAATGCCTTCCCAGGCTGTGACAGTGACAAATGACTCCAGACATTTCCAGATACCCTTTAGCAGGAATGGGGGAGGAATATTGCTCACAGTTGAGAACCACTGCTCCAATTATTAAGGAAATAACATTTTTAAAAAAGCCTTAAAAATGAAGAGTGGAATTAAAATGGTCTACTAGAAACTTTTTAACGTAAGAGATGGCAGTAAAGGAGGAACAGAGGAAAAATGATATAAGACCTCAAGAAAATAAATTAATAAGAAAATATTATAAATTAAATGATAATAGAAATAGCAAAATAGAAAAGAAAATAAATAGCAAAGTGACAAATACAAATCCAGTAACATTAAGGTGCCTGGTTGATTCAGTCGGTTAAGCATCTGACTCATGATCTCAGGACCATGGGGTTGAACCCTGTACTGGACTCAGGGCAGAGTCTGCTTAAGGTCTGCTCCCTCTCCCTCTGCCCCTTCCCCCACTCATGTGCATTCTTGCTTGCTCAAAAAAAAAACACAACAAACAACATTAATAACTACATTATTGTAAGTGAACTAAACTTTCCAATCAAAGGTAGAAATTGTGAGACTGTATAAAAAATAAGACCTAACTATACAGTCTATAAGAGATATGTTTTTTTTTTAAGATTTTATTTATTTATTTGACAGAGAGATCACAAGCAGGCAGAGAGACAGGCAGAGAGAGGGTGGGGGAAGCAGGCTCCCTGCTGAGAAGAGAGCCCGATGCGGGCCTCACTCCTAGGACCCTGGGATCATGACCTGAGCCGAAGGCAGCGGCTTAACCCACTGAGCCACCCAGGTGCCCAGTAAGAGACATATTTTATTTGTTTGTTTGTTTGTTTGTTTTTAAGTAAGCTCTACACCCAATTGTGGGGCTTAAGCTCACTACTCCGGCATCAAGAGTTGCACACTCTACCAACTAAGCCAGCCAGGTGGCCCTAGAAGAGACATATTTTAGATCCCCAAACACAAACAGATTGAAAAGATGAAGATCAAAAAAGTTTTGCCATACAAATAGTAATTGTAAGGGAAGTTAAATAGCTGTATTAACCAACTTTAACAATACAAATATTACTGGAGATAGAGACATTGTATAATGTCATTATACCTTTAGAAGGATAAAATTTATAATGTACATGCACCTAACAACTGACCCCCAAAATAACAGGAAGAAAAATGAACAGAACTGGAAGAAAAAACAGACCACTCAAGAATTATAGCTGTAGATTTCAGTGTTTCTCTCTTGAGTATTGATAAAACAGAAAATTAGTAAGATAAGGAGACTTGAACATTATCAACCAACTTGACCTAACCAATAGCTATAGAACACTCTACTCAACTAACAGAATAACTTTCTTAAAACAAACAAACAAACAAAGAGTTTATTTATTTGTTGGTCAGAGGGAGAGAACACAAGCAGGGGTAGCATCAGGCAGATAGAGAAGCAGGCTCCCCAGTGAGCAAGGAGGCTTAGGTGGGGTTCAACTGCAGGACCCTCAGATCATGACCTGAGCTGAAAACAGATGCTTACCTGACTGAGCCATCCAGGCGTCCCTAGAATAACTTTCTTTTCAAGCACACATGAAACATTCTCTAGAGTAAATAATATATGAGGCCATAAACAAATCTCAGTAAAATTTAAAAGACTGAAGTCATACAAAAGAGAGGAATTAAATTGGAATTCAACAAGAAAAAATTTGAAAGCACCCCAAATATTTGGAAATTAAGACACATCTGAATAATCCTTAGGGCAAAGGAAAAAATCACATGGGAAATCAGAAAGGATCTTGAGTTGAGTGAAATGAAAACAAAATTTATAGGGTGCCACTAAAGTTGTGCTTATAGGAAGTTTTATAACATTTCATGTGCTCAGTATTATTAATAACAGGGAAGGACAATTTTTTTTTTAGGAAAATGCAAATTAAAACCATAAAGGGATACTACTGCATGCATAGCGGTGTGGCTATAACCCAAAAAACTGACAATGCTAAGGGCTGTTGAGGGTATGGAGAAAACAGAACTCTCACATATTGCACATTGCTGATGGGAATGTATGATGATAAAGTGTCTTTGGAAAACAGTTTGGCAGTCTCTTAAAAGGTTAAACATATCATATGATACAGCAGCTCCCCTCCAAGGTATCTACTCAAGAGAAATGAAAGCATGTGTTCACATAAAGGCTGTTTGAATTTCTCAGTAGCATTCTTTATATTAGTTCCAAACGGCCATCACTGGTGAATGGAGAAAATGTGGTATATCCATATTTATAGAATACAATTCAGCGATAAAAAAGAATGAACTCTTGAGTTATGCAGCAACATGGATAAACCCAAAAACATTATTCTAAGTAGAAAAAAAAGCCAGACACAAAAGACTACATGTTGTAGGATTCCACTTATATAGAATTTCTAGAAAAGGTAAATCTATAGAGACAGAAAACAAATCCATGAAAGTGGGAACTGATTTCATGCACAAGAGAACATTTTGGATGAAGAAAATTTTTTCAGTACTGGATTGTGTGATGGTTGCACAAATTGTATAAATTTAGTAAAAAAAAATTATTGAGTTATACAGTTACATAAAATTCAGTAAGTGAACTCTAAATTATATCTCAACAAAACTATTTTAAAACAAAGGTAAGTATCTCTATCCTGCAAAGGAAACAACCCAAAGACCAAAGCTGATTGATTCTTAGAAATGTCTCCAAACTCTTCTCAATTCTCTGCTGTTAAGAGAGGCCTGGGTTCCTAAGAAAAGGAGAATTCCTGGAGTCTTCATAGACACGTCCCTATCATCTGACCTAAAGATTCAGAAGTATAATTATTAAACCTGTCAAATACCAAAGACTAGAAAGGAAGAAGCTATTGCTAAAGATCCCCCAAAAGAATCGACTTACTCTGTGTGGCAGAGACTGCCAGCTTTCCCACAATATGCATTCTCTCCTTTATCCACCATAATTGGATTTTTAGCTGAATCCATGGCTACTCAGAATGAGAACCACCTCCCTTGCAGTTAGGTCTGACAATGTGACTAAATTCTGGCCAATGTACTTGAGCACAAGCAAGATGTGCAAAATATCTGTGCTGTACCCTTACAGGATAGAGCCCTGTCCTTCTTTTCCCCATTCCAGCTGGCTAGAGCCATCCTGGACTGCTGGATAGCAGAGCGGGAAGACTGAAAAACTTGGAGCCCCTGACAAATCAATAGAGAGAAGATGCCACACCATGCCAGGTTTTTCCATGAGGGAAGAAAGAAATACCTGTCTTGTGTAATCCGCTCTTAATTTGGGTGTCTGCAATAAGAATATGATCTTTGTATACAATCCAGAGGCTATCGAGTGTGTCAGTTATTTTCAAATGTATCCATTAACCATTCAGAAGTAAAGAAGAATGGGAGAGGGAGGAGCGAAAAGAAGGAGAGAGTGGAGGCGGGGCAGAGATTTCTATCCAACATTGCCGTCTGAAGCATTTTCTTGCTGAGCAACAAGGAGCCCACTATATACTTAGGGAAGACGGTTATGATTGGTAAACTTCTCTTTCTTCATGTAAAGGACAACAGAAGCCAATGTGAGAAATCCCAGCAACTACTGAAGCCACTCTACCATGGGAGGGGAGGTTCCTTCAGGCTCCCAGTTCCAGATCTTAGCACAGAGCTCATGAGAAGCCCCTATAAAGAGGCACCCTAGGTCCTCTTCTTCTGTCTTTTGGGAACTTAACCTCTCTCCTGGTTTTCCCAGGACCCCAATTCCTGCAGCTACTTGCCAACACTTTCCTTCTTTTTTGAGTTCACAGTAAGACTGCTAGACACTGCAGTAGATAGAGGTCCAAAGTCCAAGAAATTAGGTGGATTCAGAATGGACAAATGAAATTTGGGAAAGATCAGGAGAAGAACCGCCTTTTTCCAGAAACTGCTATGGCTCCCCATTGCACAGAGACAGAATACTCATTCTCTAGCTTGACCTGTGACTCACTCACCAGGTCCATTATCTGACTCTATCTCTCCATTTCAAAGTTTTTCACGTACAATATCTCAGGGATGCTTTATCACAGTCCTACTTCACTGGGAAAAAACACTGGATCACTGAGAAGTTAGATGACTTACCTGAGGTCACACAGAGTGGAGCTGGAATATTTTGCAGGTATCCAGACTCCAACTCCCATATGCTCCATTGTACCAGCATGTGCAGGAGCTCTGGGCAAAGACCTTGCATGTGGACAAGCAAGACCCATTAAAAAATGTTCCCATGATCTGAGGTGAAAGAAAACTTTTTTAAACAGGACGTAGGGTATATAAAAATTTTTTATAAAATTATGAAGTACTATACAAAGATTACTTGTTATTAAATAGTTTTTACTAATAGGAAGCATGTTTATATACCTATGGCTACATACCATAGACTATGACTAAGTAGAATTAGCTGCTGTCTTGGATCCAAATCATTGTTCTTTTCTGCCAAAGTAGGTAATTAAGAGCAAATTTTACAATTTAATAGTGTCTCTCTGTTATTTAGCAGGCTGGTGTCATCTTACATGGGACCAGTATTTGGAATAAGAGGACATCTAGATTAAGAGAAATATATCTATGTCATACCTCCGCCCTCACATACTCCTTCCCCCACTGGGTGGCTGCAGAGATGCTCTCTGTCTTAGGGAGGCCCAGGACAACCGACTCCAGCCTCTCTGACGTCTGGCCTCCCAGCTGCTGGACCTTCTTCTCCTTCTGACACACAGCCAGCGCCCTCAAGCCTCACAGGTCCAGTTGCCTGGCCAACAGGTTCCTGAAGCACGAGTCACACATAATAATTAAGCCATTGTTGTCTTGGATGTGGCCAACCCATCACCTGCCTCTTCTGGTACTGGTATGGAAGGTGGTAGAACCCTATGGGGGCATGGGGGGTGGAGTGTGTGGGGAGGGTGCTCCTCATTCTTCAGTAGAAGGAGAAATTCAGACCTCTCCTTCTCTGGCAAACTTAGAAGAGGTGGCATTTCTGTCCTTATTTTGAAAGGCTCTTGAAATTGCACAAGACAGGAGATTTCACAAGATTTCTAAGGAGAGTCTCAATTCTGCCTTTGAAACTGTTTACTTCCAGTTCATTTTCATATCCTGGTTGAAACTTGCCCCTGACTATTAAAAACACACACACACAAACAATTTTAAAGATCCTTATACCTCCTGCTCCTCTGTTGGATATTGCCAAAGGAACATTTTGTTTGTTGTTCCAAGTTTGACATTAAAATTCTCTGTATCCATTTGTTCTGGTCCAGATGCAGTATTTACACTTTTGTTGTTCAAGAATGTCTCAGACATTCTGGCCAGGTGATAGTTCAGTGACCAGGCCAGCCCCATGATACTCTGGATGGTGCTCTCTCCTCCCACCTCCCCCAGCTTCTGGGTTGAGGTTCACTGGACATCAGAGAGCTTGCCAATCCTCAGGGGAAAGTCCTGCAGAAGAGGAGACCTATGGATGACAGAGGTTCCTCTGCCTTCACAGGGAAAATCCTGGAAGAGAGGCTCAAGCAAGGCTGCTTAGAAGAGGTTAGGAGAGGTTTCCAAAGGTTCATGGGAACAGAAGCAAGCCACATCACAACTCCTGGCTAGAAAACCCTGCTCCAAATGTGTGAGCACAGAAATGTTCCCTGGGATGAATAAACAATGACACATTCAAAGATAGGATTTAGAACTAGAAGGACCTGTTCTGCCAGTTGCTTATAGGGTATGTAATTATTCTCTCTGAGCCTCTAGTTTCCTCATTAAAACTGGAATAATATCTATGAAGCTTCTTGTGAAGATTAAAGTGCCTAGAACAGTGCTTGGCAGGTAGGAAGCACTATATAAGTGTATGCTCTTGTGTGGGGGCTGGAATCCTGACTACCACTTGTTAGCTATATAATCTTGTGCAAATGACTTAATCTCTCCAAACCTTAGTTTCCTCCTCCATAAAATAGGGGTAACATCAAAGGGCTTGTTAGGAAGATTAAAATTAAAACACTAAGCACTTAAAGCACTGAGTGCTTGGGATTGAGTAATGTCTGATAAATGTTAATTATTTCTATTTCTATTATTTTATTGGTATATTTCTCTCATCATATCTACTCTTGCTCCTCCTGTATCCCTCCAACCAGATTCATTCCAACTAATTCCCCAATGGCAGCAAAAATGATCTTCTTTAAAAATAAATAGCCTCAAGGGGAACCCTCTTACATGGTTGGTGGGAATGCAAACTGATGCAGTCACTGTGGAAAACAGTATGTTGGTTCCTCATAACGTTAAAAATAGAACTACCTCATGACCCAGCAATTGCACTGCTAGGTGTTTATCCGAAGGATACAAATATAATGATTCAAAGGGACCCATGCATCCCAATGTTTATAGCAGCAATGTCCCAAATAGCTAAAATATGGAAAGAGCATATATGTCCATCAACAGATAGAGAAGATGTGTATACATACACAATGGAATATTACTCAGCCAACAGAAAGAATGAAATCTTGCCATTTGCAGTGGTTCAGTCAGTTAAGCCTCCTCCCTTCTGCTCAGGTCATGATCCCGGGGTCCTGGGATCAAGCCCGTAATAGGGTTCTCTGCTCAACAGGAAGTCTTCTTCTCCCTCTGCCTCTGTTCTCTCTCTCACAAGCGCCCCCCCAAAAATAAATAAAATCCTCTTTTTTAAAGATAGTTTTTTTAAAGATTTTATTTATTCATTTGCCAAAGAGAGAGAGCACAAGTAGGGGGAACAGCAGGCAGAGTGAGAAGGAGAAGCAGGCTCCCCACTGAGCAGGGAGCCCAATGCTGGATTGAGCCCAATGGGATCATGACCTGAGCTGAAGGCAGACGCTTAACTGGCTGAGCCACCTAGGCATCCCAAGTGAGTAAAATCTTAAAAAAAAAAGCAAAAGCAAAAGAAAAAAAAATCTTGCCATTTGCAATGATGTGGATGGAACTAGAGGGTATTATGCAGAGTGAAATAAGTCAGAGAAGGGGTGCCTGGGTGACTCAGTTGTTGTCTGCCTTAGGCTCAGGTCATGATCCCGGAGTCCTGGGACGGAGCCCACACTGGGCTCTCTGCTCAGAGGAGAGTCTGCTTCTCTCTCTGACCCTCCCCCCTCTCATGCTCTCCCTCTCTCACTCTATCTCAAATAATAAAAAAAGAGAAATAAGTCAAAGAAAGACAATTATCATATGATTTCATTCATATGTGGAACTGAAGAAACAAAACAAATGAACATAGGGGAGGGGGAAGAAGAAATAAGATAAAAACAGAGGGAGGCAAACCATAAGAGACTTTTAAGTATAGGAAACAAATTGAGGGGAGGGGATGGTGGGTGGAGGGTGTGGTAACTGGGCGATGGGCATTAATTTTTTAAAGATTTTATTTTATTTTTTATTTATATTTATTTTAAGATTTTATTTATTTGAGAGGGCACTTGATGTAATGAGCATGGGTGTTACATGCAACTGATGAATCACTAAATTCTACCCTGGAAACTAATAATACACTATATGTTAACTAAATTGAATGTAAATTAAAAATTTTTTTTTAAGGAAATGAATAAAAATAAGTAGCCTCAAAAGAAATCTATAGAGACAGCAGGCTCATCAATGGTTGTCTAGAGACTTGGCAGAAACCAGTGTTATTGAAAGGAGGGAAGATTTACCTCAAAGAGGCACCAGTGAGCTTTTTGGGATGAGATAAATGTCCTATATCTTGGCATGGTGGTTGCACAGATGTATTTCTAAGTCAAAACTCATCAAACTTTATAGTCAAAAGGATGCATTTTGTTTAATATAAATTTTATCTCAATAACATTGGTTAAAAAAAGGTAAACAACCTCCTTGGTCATCTATTACATTACTAAATTTTCTCTGCTTAATGGCATTTATCAGTATATAAGATTATTTCATTTATTTTTTTATTTGTGTATTGCCCAGCACTTCCACGCCATCAGGATACAAACTGCTTGGAGGCAAGGACTCAGTCTTGTCTACCGCTCTAACTCCAGCATCTAGAACTACACCTGGCACATAGTAGGAGCATAATAAATTCTTTTTTGACAGAGTAACTGATTAAAATCCTTCAGTGGTTCTGCCTCCAAATTATATACTGATTTCATTCATTCTCATTATCCCCATGACCACCACTTTAACCTATAGTCCCATTATTTCTTTCTTGGACTATGCAATGGTCCCTTTGTTTCCACCATTGCTCCCTCATTTCAGTCTCCACAGAGCACTTTCCAAAATGTAAATCAGATCATATTACTTCTATGCTTGAAATCCAAACAAAACAAAACAAAAACATGTGGAGATAATTTGATTAAGAAGTTGAGTAAGTGCATAAAAAAAGGTAACTTAAAACTTCAGGAAAATACAAAAAGCTATACAAAAGTTATAATCCTAATATGAAAGAAACTAGACTGTAATACTGGAGAAGATTTTATTTTATTTTTTATAAAGATTTTATTTATTTATTTGACAGACAGAGATCACAAGCAGGCAGAGAGAGAGGGAGAAGCAGACTCCCCACTGAGCAGAGAGCCCGATGTGGGGCTCGATCCCAGGACCCTGAGATCATGACCTGAGCCAAAGGCAGAGGCTTTAACCCACTGAGCCACCCAGGTGCCCCTGGAGCAGATTTTAATCTCAGCCCACAAATTTTTAAAAAGCCAACAAACACCTTAACCATTAATGATAGGGTGGGAGGCAGGGATAGCCCTTAGAGCAAAAAATCAAGTCTTCTGTATGCATGGTTTACCACTTAAGTGTCTGCCATCCCAGTCTTTATATGCTCTTTATATCTGGTGAATCTCTACTGCCTTCCTGTTATGGTGGGACACAGATGTCTTACATGAAGTCACCCAGGGTCTCATCTACCTAAACATACAATGAAGCCGTCACTCTTTCGAGTCTTGCCACCTCCCCGAGGTTCTTCCACAAAGTGAATGGCCTTTCCTCCTCTGGAAGAGCCAAACCTCATTCGCTTATCAGCCAGAATGAATCTCCTTGTCTTGAGGAAAAGGGCCTGCTTCTTTGAGACACTGTGTACATCCACAAGTCACATTCCCTTTTGTTTATTTCCCCAATTCCAGTGTTTTCTCTAAAAATATTAAGGTAGGAGGAAAAAACTAAAGTGGGGAGAAGATGCAGGAAATGTATTTGTTCAAATATCTTACCCTAGGTAAAGCACTACTAAATTATCTTCCTGCCTGAGTAGGGAAAGGAGAAATGGGAAAACAGGGAACAATGAACATGTAGAAATTAATATCTCAAAATATTACCTAGTCATGGTCTATCCCAAGTATTGTGCCTTCAGGAAAGAAAATTTGTTTTTGACCTAGATTCAACTCTCTTAATAACAGAGTCTAAGTTTTGAATTTTCCTGGGCAGTAGGCATTATGACTCACTCCCCACCATGTCCCAATTAATCTAAACTATTCATGGCAACTTACCCCCTTGCCCATGATTTGTTCAGGGATGGACAAATCTAAGCCAACTGGGGACAAATTTGTGTCTCAAGGAGAGTCTTGGTGAGGGCTCTGGGAAATAGACTTCTTAATCTTTAATGCCATGGAAAGACAGGCCCTTTCTTCTCCAGTAAATTGTGAATGGAAAAGCACAGAGTTCCCAGTGCCATTGGCAGTCACACCACAACTAAAGATAAGTGGGATAAAGCCAAAACTGGGTGGCAGAGCAAAGTAGAAAGAATCTGCATCCTCGATGCTATTATTCAAACACTGAATCCTGTCCTTTCTTTATTACTAAAGCCATAATTCCTGGAACCCATGAATGTGAACTTATTTGGAGAAAAGGTCTCTGCAGAGGTAATTAAACATTCATTTTGTCATTTTCCAGTTCAGTTGGATGTTGAAGAGACACCAATAAAGAAATTTTAATTTTAAAAATTCACATTTGACTTTTATTACATGACCACTCTCAAGAGCAAAAACGTCTTTTCAATAGAACTTCACATGACTTAGAAGTTTGGTGTTTTTTTTTTTTAATTTAGTTTCATGACTTATTTGACAATGTTACTAATGTCAAAAATGTATTCTCTGTAACTGTAACTCTGGGAATCTGAACACTGAGTTTTGTCTTGGCCATCACCTTGGGAGGCCTTAGATAGGTCACTTCCTCCTCTGAGCATTCGGTACTACTGTGGAGCTATATCGGTGGTTCCCATGCACCCAAGGACATCAGAATCATCACCTTGTTACAAACACAGATTCCTGGGCCCCGTCCCAAGCTACTGAATCAGATAATCTAACATTGGGGCCAGGAATCTGTATTTTTAACTAACCAGGCGATTTATGATGTACAGGGAGCTACTGGATTAGATGGCCTCTGGGTTCCTCGTAGCTAAAAATGTGATTTTCTGATTTCTGTTTCTTCTGTCACTGTTTGTCCTATCTCTGCTACTAGATATTGTGTTAAAAAACAGAACCACAAAATAAAAAACAAAAAAACCCAAGACCATGATTTAATCCTCATTACATCCTTCCAGCACTTACATAGTGCCTGGTATGTTGCAGGCACTCAATAAATACTTGAAAAATTAATCAATGGTGATTAAATAAATGAATGTTATTTTATGTGGATCCCAATCATCTATGAACAGAGAGATCTGTATAGAAAGAAAACATCATAAACTTTTACTTGATATAATCTTGCACTCCCTGTCTGCTCTACTACATATTTTAAATAATGGGTTGTGGGAATGAGGTTAATGCATATTTAGAGACTCAGTAGGAAAGTCGTTGAGATGCTTCTGTGGGCTCGACTATCCTGCAGTATTTCCCAGTGCTGGTGATAACTGACAGAGGCTCATGATTCAGCAGGAGCTCGGTTTCCTCCCCTTGACATTTTCACGTCCAGAAAAACCCGTATCCCTAATGAGTCACAGATGTTCTTGGGGCCATGCTGTAGGTCTTTGCATCTGCAAAGGCCAGCTGGGGTTTCTGCAGAGTCCCAGTAAGTGGGAAGAGGCAGTTGTCTTCTGCTAGAAGTTATCCATAAATTCTCCGGCAGTGGGTGTCAGCCAAGCAAAGCGTCCCTCAGAATGTCTGATACCACCTCTTGGGACCCTACAGTCTCTTCTCCCACCCCCCTCCCTCCTCCACACTCTACTGACCATCCCTGGACTTCCCCAGCTCAGACACTGTCTGCTGGCTTTGGAAGGTACCGGCTCAGGATGAAATCTGTCACAGGGGTGGGCAACTTAGCCAATGGGATGTAGAGGAGTTTGGCGTCCAGGCCCGGGTTATAGCGGATGCGGGGGCTCCGGGAAATGATGGCGTGCTCCATGCTGTTGGTGACCTCCCTGATCCTTGGCTCTGCCAGCTGCATCATGTTTTTTAACTTGTCAGTATCTGTTTGAAGGCGCAAGAGGGAAGGAAGGTCAACAGCTCTGTTACTCTTCATAAGACATGGTTTCTTCTGCATTCTATCCAAACTCCCTTTCCATCAGATCCCTGATCCCGTGTGTCAGGCCGATCTACCACACCCTGCAGGTTGTCCCTTAGGCAAATGCCCTGTAAATAATCTTACTTCTCTTCCTGGACTCAAGAACTGTGTGTTGAATTAGCAATGAGAAGAACTGTGCCCAGTTCTGCCACTTATTAGTTGTGTGACTTGGAGCTTAAACTTCCATCATCTGTAAAACGAGGATAATAATATCTGCTCTAGAGAATAATAAAGATGAAGGGTAGACGATGTGGGAGGACAGAATAGAAAACAAGTGTATACAAGTGCATGGGAAAAATTGGAAGAAAATAAGTAAAAATACTGTCTGGCTGGTGGGATTCCTAGTCACCGGAGGCTCTTTTTTTCTCCTATATAGGTCCTAGAGTTCCCAGATTTTCTACAAAAGCATGCAAGAAAAAAAAATGTTATTAAAAAATAGTAACAGGGATATTGAACTCGAGTTGGAAGAGGCGAGTCCGGTCTCAAAATGGAGGGCCATGATCCAAAGGAACCAGAGCAGTTGAGAAAACTGTTTATTGGTGGTTTGAGCTTTGAAACTACAGATGATAGTTTAAGAGAACATTTTGAAAAATGGGGTACACTTACAGATTGTGTGGTGATGAGAGACCCCCAAACAAAACGTTCCAGGGGTTTTGGTTTTGTGACTTACTCTTGTGTTGAAGAGGTGGATGCAGCAATGTGTGCCCGACCACACAAGGTTGATGGGCGTGTAGTGGAACCAAAGAGAGCTGTTTCTAGAGAGGATTCTGTAAAGCCTGGTGCCCATCTAACAGTGAAGAAAATTTTTGTTGGTGGTATTAAAGAAGATACAGAAGAGTATAATTTGAGAGACTACTTTGAAAAGTATGGCAAGATTGAAACCATAGAAGTTATGGAAGACAGGCAGAGTGGAAAAAAGAGAGGATTTGCTTTTGTAACTTTTGATGATCATGATACAGTTGATAAAATTGTTGTTCAGAAATACCACACTATTAATGGGCATAATTGTGAAGTGAAAAAAGGCCCTTTCTAAACAAGAAATGCAGTCTGCTGGATCACAAAGAGGTCGTGGAGGTGGATCTGGCAACTTCATGGGTCGTGGAGGGAACTTTGGAGGTGGTGGTAACTTTGGCCGTGGTGGAAACTTTGGTGGAAGAGGAGGCTACGGTGGTGGTGGTGGTGGCAGCAGAGGTAGTTATGGAGGAGGTGATGGTGGATATAATGGATTTGGAGGTGATGGTGGCAACTATGGTGGTGGTCCTGGTTATAGTAGTAGAGGAGGCTATGGTGGTGGTGGACCAGGATATGGAAACCAAGGAGGTGGATATGGAGGTGGTGGTGGAGGATATGATGGTTACAATGAAGGAGGAAATTTTGGAGGTGGTAACTATGGTGGTGGTGGGAACTATAATGATTTTGGAAATTATAGTGGACAACAGCAATCAAATTATGGACCCATGAAGGGGGGCAGTTTTGGTGGAAGAAGCTCGGGCAGTCCCTATGGTGGTGGTTATGGCTCTGGTGGTGGAAGTGGTGGATATGGTAGCAGAAGGTTCTAAAAAATTTTCAGAAGAAAAGGGCTACAGTTCTTAGCAGGAGAGAGAGCGAGGAGTTGTCAGGAAAGCTGCAGGTTACTTTGAGACAGTCGTCCCAAATGCATTAGAGGAACTGTAAAAATCTGCCACAGAAGGAACGATGATCCATAGTCAGAAAAGTTACTGCAGCTTAAACAGGAAACCCTTCTTGTTCAGGACTGTCATAGCCACAGTTTGCAAAAAGTGCAGCTATTGATTAATGCAATGTAGTGTCAATTAGATGTACATTCCTGAGGTCTTTTATCTGTTGTAGCTTTGTCTTTTTCTTTTTCTTTTCATTACATCAGGTATATTGCCCTGTAAATTGTGGTAGTGGTACCAGGAATAAAAAATTAAGGAATTTTTAACTTTTCAAAAAAAAAAAAAATAGTAACAGGGGTGCCTCGGTGGCTCAGTCAGTTAAGCATCTGTCTTTAACTCAGGTCATGATTTCGGAGCCCTGGGGTGGGGCTCCCTGCTCAGAGGGGTGTCTGCTTCTCCCTCTGCCCCTCCCCCTATGCTTGTGCACATGCAGGCACTCTCTCTCTCTCTCTCCCTGAAATAAATAACTTAATTAATTTTTTAAAATGTTAAAAATTTTAATTTAAAAAAATTTAAAGATTTTTTTACATTTTTTTTTTTAAGGCCCTGGCCTTTGTCATGAGACCATTGTGTGGCTCAAATGATCTAAGGCACAGACTGGTCTGTTGTAAGGCTCTAACAAACATGAGGGGCTATTCTGTTTGCATCTTGTGCACAAGCCTGAGGCTATAAGGATGGGAGCAAGGCATCTGAGTGGTCCAAGTCTGCCAAAGCTCACAACACAAATAGGAAACAAGCCACATGGCACACTTATGGGTCCCTGATGTACACCTTTGCCTGGGACACTGGCAAGCCACTGGGACTGCTTCAATGAGAGCCCCAAGAACTCCGGAGGAAATGGTGCCTGAGAGTCAGACTTTCCAATAAGGGATTAAAACTTGAAAACCACAGAAACAATAGCTGGCCCAACTTGGGAGATGGTCTGGGAAGATAGAGAATTCACCTCTTCTGGGCAAGACCCGGGTGAGTGGTTGATGAGGGCAGGACAGTGTAGTTTAAGTACGCTTCACCCCCCAATGCCAATGAACCCCCTCTTAGTTTCCTAAAGAGAAAACTACTGCAATGAACCAACTGTGCTCTGAATAACTTCTCTGCACTCATGGCAGTGCATTTTCACCTGTTTGCTTACAGAATAATGAATACCAGGGGTCAGGAGTGGGCAGCATCTCCCCTAACACTCCTCTCCCCATGAAGGCTATGGTTCTGCCACTCTGAGCAGTTGCCCCCTGGTCTCAATTCTCAAATCCCAGCCCTGCCACTAGTTTTGTGACCTTGGGTCCTTAACCCTTCTGAGCCTCCATGCCCTTAACTCTGCAATGAAAATGAGTCAATGATCCCCAAGGTCTTGCTGTTCCTCTCAGAGACCCCCTCCCCCCCCAGAGAACTCACAGTTGCGGAAGTACTCCTCCCCATAGCTATCCCGGGTCTCCTGAGGCAGCCGCTCCCACAGCCTTTGCATGCGGGACACCAGGCCCTCCTTGCCCAGGATGGATGTTCGATAGTTCCCGGGCTCAATGATGCTGACTTTCACCCCAAAGTAGTAGAGCTCACGCCTGGGAAAGAAGAGTTGGATTCAGTCTGGGGCCCCAAAATGACAAAGGATCGTCTGGGAGAGTCACTTCTGACGCCTCTACAGGGGCTTACCTCCCCAGGAACCTAGAGCCGCTCCCCCACTCCTGTACCAGGTTGGCACTGCCTTCATGCAAATAAGGGCCTCAGCCCTTTCCCAAGCAATCTGCATTAGGCAAACGCAGCAGGAAAGAAGTCACTGGTGAATCTAGACCAAAGCTCTGCCTCCTACCAGGTTCCTCCCACTCGGCCCCAGACCTGACAGCCACACGGCAAAGGGAATGAGGCGTCTGGGCAAGGCCTAAATCCTCCTCTGAGGGTCTCCCTTGGGCCTATCTGCCCCCAGACTTCTCTGTCTGCATGAGAGACTCCCCCTCCTGCTCCCATAAGCCCAAACATAGTTTCAGTCGCTTTGGGACAGCTCAAGGGAAGGGCAGGAAGACAGCCCCCATCACCAGCCTCCTCTTCTCCTCATTCCTTCTCCTGGTCCTTGGGGAAGGCCCCTGAGGACGAGGCTTCTTCCTGCTACTGTTAGCTCCCCACCTCCAGAACTCCCCTGCCCACATGCTATCCTCCCTAGCCCTCTCTTCCTGAGGTGAAACCTGCAGGACTCCCACCCAGAGTGGTTTTGTCCCGGGGCCCAGTCACCTGATGCTGTCAGAGAAGGCCTCGACACCAAACTTGGAGACACAGTAGCCGCCACCAATGACAGCCACACGACCTCCAGAGCTGGACATGTTGACGATCCTGCCCCGAGCTTTTTTGACCAGGGGTAGCATATGGAGGGTCACTTCGATCAGTCCTACCAGGTTCACATTGATCACCTTCACGAAGTCCTCCTTCATCAGCCATTCATTGGGTCCACTGGGCAGGCCTACACCAGCATTGTTCACCAGGGCCCAGAGGCCTGGGGGTGTGACGGAGGGAGAGAGAACCACACAGAAATCATTCGTGTCTCCGGAAAGGCATCAGAGTCCCCCACCCACCAGCCCAGGGCTGCCAGGGCACAAGATGGCCCGGCTGGTGGCTTGTGGTGGGGCGTTGTGATGGGCCAGAGGAAGATATACCTTTTACTAATTAGTTTTCCTGAAGTCCTTCAGCCCTCATGCTTCCTCCTCTCTATTCACCTAAGTGTAAGAAAGCCACTCCATTTTGCACATTACCAACTCCGTTCATCCACTCCCACATTCATCCATTCATCCCTCCGTTATCTAGTCTTGGTCAGTTACAGGGGAAGGTGATAGAAACATGAAGTGAACAAGACAGGGTCTTATCCCTCAAGGAGCTCACAAACCAGAGAGGACATTAATAATATTCATAAGTAAATATGTAACACATTTAAATAAAACATGAAACATTAATTAAAACATGAAAAAAATGTAATAAGAGCTCTCTTTCAGATTTTAATTTGAGTTGGTGTAAATGGAGAGAAATAATGCTGAGTATTGTCATTCAACTCTGCAAGGACCCACGCTTGAAGGACCTTAAGTTCTAGTCCTGGTTCTACCTCCAGCTCCTGACAAGTCACTTCTTCTCTCGATGAAGGGCCTCAGGTCCTTCATCGCCTGGGCAGAACATCTGCTTCCAGCCTGTAGCCTGCAATCTGGAGACCCTTCCAGGCTAAACCCCAGAACCTGCAGGGGAGGCCTCACTTTCATTTGTTTTACACACTGAACTTCCAAGTGAAATTCCACTTGGAGGAGGGTGTTTGATGCTAAAAACATGTTGGAAAGTCTCTAAATGATACCTAAGGACACTTTCCAGCTCTTTCATTCAAAGATTCCATAAACCCCACTGTCCTGACTTCTTCCCTTCCCTTCCCCTCCCTTCATTCCACCAGCCCCCTTGACAGCTGCAGCCTCAAGATTCCCCTCCCAGCAAAACTCCACTCTTCCAATGGCAGGTCTAGATGTAAACACCACTCGTGGTCCACTGCTCATTTTAGGCCTGGGGTCCACACACAAGCCATGCTCCCACCATACCTTCCTGCCTTCCTCTAACTAAAGAGATGCCAGGAGACCGGCTGCCTGGTAGGACTCGGACCTTCCCAGCCACAGGAGACTCTTTCATCTTACAGATGAGGCAATGAGGCTCCTGGGACCCAAAGACTATAAAACCCAAGTGGCCTCTGTCTGTGGAGAAGGGATACACACTTGCGACGACCTGTGATCACCCTGGCCAATAGCTCTGCCCGCTGGCCAACCAGGACTACCTTCATTTTTTTCCTGCAAAGAATAACTAGAAAACCATCAGAGCAGTGTGAATAGCTCTAAGGCTGTGCCGACCTGTGATGCCCAGACATCTCAGGGGCAACAAGAAAGCATGCCAGAAACCCTGCCCCCTCGCTTTCCCAGCACTTTTTAGACCAAGGATGTTGCCCATTGGGGTAGGCAGAATAACAGCCCCTCCAACATGTCCCCATACTAGTCCCTAGAACCTATGAACAGGGTGGGTTACATGGGAAAAAGGAATTAAGAAAGCACATGGAAGTCAAATTGTTAATCACCGGACCTTAAAATGGGAAGATTATTCTGGACTAGCCTGGTGAACCCAATATAATCAGAGGGTTTTTTAGGTGGAAGAAGGAGGCAGGAGACAGAACTAGAGAGAGAAGGACTTGGCCCTACCTTGTTGGTCTTGAAAATGGGGGAACAGGGTCATGAGCTAAGAAATGCAGGAAACCTCTAGAAACTGGGAGAGGCAATGAGATGGACTCTCCTCTAGGGCCTCCAGAAGCAATGCACCTCTGTTGACACCTTGATTCCAGCTCAGTGAGACCCATTTTGGACTTCTGAACTCTAGAAGTATAAGTTAATAAATTTGTGTTGTTTTATATATTTTTAAAGATTTTATTCATTTATTTGAGAGAGAGAGAGAAAGAGCAACCAATGCGGGGAGGGTAGGGAAGATGCAGAGGCAGAAGCAGGCTCCCCGCTGAGCAAGAAGCCTGAGGGTGGGGGAGCTCGGTCTTAGGACTCTGGGATCATGACCTGAGCCAAAGGCAGATGCTTAACTAACTGAGCCACCCAGGCACCCCGAAATTTGTGTTGTTTTAAGCCACTAAGTTACTGCTTTAATTTATTACAGCAGGAATAAGAACCTAATATACCCAATGACTCATGAACACAAGTGGCTCAAGGCTGAATGTAGGGCACTGGGCAAGGCAGCCTATTGAAGAAAGAGACTGACTCTCACTCAATTATTCATCAATTAGTTCATTCAACAAAAATTTACTGAGCACCTTACTAGATGCCAGACACTGTCTGGGTACTAAGGATAGATAAGGAAAAGAGACAAAAAGCCCCTCCCCCTCCCCCTCCCGCCCCTGACCCTGCCCGGGAAGCTTTATTCTAACAGGGGAAAACAGACAATAAATAAGAAAAATAAGTAAGTTGTAATAAGTAAGTTGTATATTGGATAGTGGTAAATGCTAAGGAGAAAAGTAAAGAAAGGAGTTACTGTTTGGCCCCTCCTGGGCCCCAGGGCTCTCTGGCCCCCACCCATTGTGGGGGCCCCCAGACTAGTCCCCTTAGGAGTCAGAACTTCCCTCGGGCTGCTGTTCCACACCAGAGCCATCCCGTTCCTCCTGTTCCTGTGCCCATGCCCTTCGTGCAGGAAGCTTCCTGGGCAGCCCAGCCCGGGCAGCCCAGCCCAGCCAGCCCACAGTCTCTCTTCCCAGAAGGAGTGGTCACTCTGATGTCAGCATTTAACCTGAAGTCAACCCAACATCCACCATGATGTGGGGAAGAGGACAGATCTCTCTCTCTCTCTCCTGCCTTCTAGCCTGACAAAGTCAAGGACAGCAAACACCCCCACTCAGGGAGTCCAACCTCGTGTTCTCTTTCCCCTTCCCCCAGTCCAATCCCAAGAAGAAACGTGCTCACATTGCCATAGGAGCTGATGGCTGGGACTTCCCAGGTCCTGGAAAGGCAACTCCATCTTTAGCGCCTTGGACGTACAGAACACATCTTCCTTCTCCCGCCTCCTGTGGCAGCCTCCCCCCACCCCTCTGAAAACTTCCTTGGGAAATCACCCCCTTCATATGAACTGACCAAACCACACAACGGTTTCCAATCCCGCTGAGCCGGAGCCCCAGCCTCCTTCTCTCCATCCCCTCTCCCACCGCATCTGAACAACAGTGTCCCTGATCACTGTCAGATGTCTGGGGGAGAAAGAGAGAAGAAAACACCGAGAGAGCTGAAGAATGCGATTTGCCCCACCTTGCTCGCCCACTTGGTCTCTCACCCACTGGGTCGCTGCCTGTATGCTCTCGGTCTTGGTGACATCCAAGAGGATGGTCTGCAGCCGGTAAGAGGTATCCTGCCGAAGCTTCTGGGCACCCTCCTCTGTGAAGCAAGCAGCCAGCACCCGCATGCCCCGATCGACCAGCTGCCGGGCCAGCAGGTTCCCGAAGCCCGAGTCACAGCCCGTGATGAAGACGTACTTGTCTGAAAGGTTGCGCACCAGATTGCAGTTCTTAAACCAGCGGTACATAAAGGAGAGATCCGTGATAGCTGCCATGGAGCAGGGGGAAGGTAACGGCCAAGAAGCCTGGGCTCAGGAGACAGTGGGAGAGGCTGGTCCTCTGAGCCCCGGCTGGCAGTCTGCTGGAACCCACTGAGAAGAGCTCTCCTCCCTCTACCACTGGCAACAGACCCAGGGCTCCCGGGTGAGCCACTTTATAATTTCTAGAGGTGGATGCATCAACACACCAATTAGCCTAGATGCAAGAAATTCAAGTCCAACCTGAAGTTGTGTGACCTCAGACAGTCCTGGTGGCTGCCTCTCGCTCTCCCCCAGCCCTGATGGGGGAAGCTGCCAAGGATGGGAAAGACCTTGCTGGTGAGGTCGATGCTGAGACGGGGCTTGTCCTGGGTGGTCTGAGCAGTGCCGGTGAGAAAGGAGGACTCCGCCCAGAGAGACTTCCTGGAAATCCCCACCTCCGGCCCAGGGACCGAAATCGTTTGTCATGAGGGCAGACACGTCGATAAGCTTAATTTTTATTTTTAGGGGAAAAAGTTAAGACAAATTCATTAATGTAAAACAAGCAGAATTGGTTTTGCCCACGCCCCTCCCCCCCAAACCCACAAAGAAATGAGTTTGAGGTTCCTAGCTCTTTGGAATTCTCTGCCCTTAGGTGAATCTCCATGATAAGAAGAAAAAGAAAGCGTCACCCCCAGAGTAGATGTGCCTCCAAGGTCCTGAGGCCAGAGGTAGCAGGGCCCACCTACAGGGAGGCTATTTCTGAAAACTGGAAAGAGGAGAAGCTCCAGGACTGGGTCCTTAGGAGTTGATACCAACGAGGAACCTCACAGCACTCCAGGCAGGCCCAGCTCTCCTGAACCAGTGACCAGGTAAATACACAAAGTTACGGACAGAAGACACAATAGCTACTACCCCAGGGCAGGGCCCCCAGTGGGCGTTTCCTTCCACCTCTAGGACTAGGCACACACTAGGTGATCTGGTGAGCTGAGAAGCCTGGTGGGGGTTGTGTGACAGTGGAAGGAAGGGATGATGAAGTCAGCTGACACAGTGGCTAATCGGATGTACAGAGGCAGGGGAGACCAGGAATCAAGGGGAGCAAAGAACTCACCAAAATTAGGAGGGAAGCTGATAAAGAAAAAGAAGTAAGAGATGAGAGAGAGGAGCCACACCTAGGACCCTGAGATGCAGGGACAGAAGGATGTTGGAGTCTATGGCAGCTCTTAGAATAAACCTCTAGAAACACGATTCCCCAAGATGACCCTGGCCACCAGCTCATCCTGAGGGACTGGGGGCCACTCACCCACATCTTCCGGGTCCAAAAGCTCTGACAGAAGCGGAGCCACAAATTTCCTAAGGTGAAGAGCCAAAGAAGCATCTCTATGCGCCACTACCCATGAAGGTTAGTGAGCTTCAGAATCAAATAACGTACATGTTGCCTCAGGAAAAACCAGAGAGCTCAGCCATTCTATAGCAAGGATGGTGGGAGCGAGAGGTCAGATCACGGGCACACCCCTGGGGGGCAGATCCAAACCCTGTGTGGGACAGAGTTGGGAAGTGGTGGAGGCAAACCTTACCCATGGCACACCCAGCCCAAGGCACAACTCCCACGCTCAGCTGGGGAGGTATGTCCCAACCCTGACTCCCGGGTAGGTGAATAGAGCAATCTTGGCTAAGGGAAGTCCGACAATGTCGCTCAAGGGCTGAGTAGTCCCAGGAGTATCCTAGTTCTTGAGAAGACAGGTGACATCCAGGGGCTGTCTCTGGATTTAGAAAAGGATGACTTGGAACGACTCCAACACAGGACCTGGCCTGACTCACCATTTCATGGGCCTCTGTGCTGACGGATGATTACGGCAGTGCTCCCCTGGGTTCAGACTCCCAACAGCTATGAAAAGCAGGTCATGCAGTGGGGAATGGGAACCACGGAGAAGGGCTCTTTTCCTAGGGCTTGAAATGCCCCACTCTCTGATGACAAGTCCCCCTGCTGAGTAGGCACCTGAGGCTGACAGGTCAGGCTGGTGGTTGGGCTCCATCCACACCTCTGCTCACTAGTGTGGTCAGCAGAGAGGGGCCTAGAGCTCCTTCAGACCATTTCTAGCATCTACTGCATGGGTCAGAATGAATGACACACCAACATCTGACCTCGTTTTGTTTTCACCAAGAACACTAATGTCATTCTGTAGTATTAGATCCCCCTAAAGGCTCCATGGCCTTGGTCTGAAACTGAGGGAAGAAAACTTAGACACCTGATGAGACAGCTCCCAGCTCATTTGTCCTCAGCTCAGGAACCAACACCACTCTCTGCAAATGCTTTCTCTTTTCAGTCCCTACTCAGAACATCTTCAGAGAAGTGGGGACATAGAGAGTCCGCGGTTGCAGGAAGGGCTGGGTAACTGAGGAAATTCCTGGCCGGCACACAGTAGGTGCTCAGCAAAGGTTAGCAGGAAACGAAAGACTGGGGTCCACAAGTGACTCCCATTCTCCTCCCCTGGAGGATGGGGGAAGGGAGACCTGGGCTGCGGAAGCTGGGGAGGGCCGCAGTTGGGGGCATAAATCTAAAGGAGGGGACAGAGGGCTGCAGAGAGGATGCTGCTGAGGAAAGAGGCTTGATGTCCCTGGGAAAGGGACTGGGGCCTGCCAGTGCTTTAGTGACTTCTCCTTGTCTGTCCACCCCTGGGTCTCCTGTGACCCCACGTTACTTGATAAATCCTGGAAAGGAAACATTGGCCCCCCACTTCTGTGGAAGGAAGGGGGTGATCTAACTCCCCTCTTGAAATCCCCCTCAGGTTATCCCCCTGCTCCCTTGATCTCCATAAAGGCACCGGGCTCCTCCTTTCGTGGACTCACACCCCACTGCTCCCCAAGGCCACAGTTCCCATCACTGGACCTAGGCAAAGTTTCAACTTTTGAGTCAAAAATAATCAATGGACATCAAGGTTTCAAAACAACTCAACAGCTGGTTTGTTCATTTGTTCGTTCCTTCCTTCCTTCCATTCTTTCTTTCTTTTTATTTATTTGCTTGAGAGACAGAGAGCACACAAGCAGGGGGAGTGGCAACCAGAGGGAGAGGGAGAAGCAGACTCCCCGCTGAGCAGAGTGCCCAACCAGGAGGCTTGATCTCAGGACTCTGGGATCATGACCTGAGTCAAAGGCAGACACTTAACCGATTGAGCCAACCAACTGAAAGCCGGTAACTGGTTTCTGTGTCCTGTGTCATGATCCCAATTATAGACATGTCCTTTCAGCCAAGGTCTGGGAGCTGGCACCTCAGGCTAATGGCGCAGGCTGGGGTCATCATACACATCTCCATTCTATCACAGGTATCTTCAGTGGAGAGGGACATTAACTCCCCCAGGCTGTGTCCATCCTGTGGGAGAGGGACACCCTGAGTAGGGGGACAGAGGCAGAGCAGGTGGGGGCTGAGACCCCCCTGCTGCTGACACTGCCAAGAGTATGGATTCCTCAAGGTGGCAGGAGGGCCAAAGATTCTCAGAGCCTTGAGAAGCCATTCAAGGAACCAGACATGGGTGTGTGCTTTGGAATCCCTATTCCTCAGCCACAAAACTTGATTCTTTCCTCCTTATAGCTCCAGAGTCCTGAGTAATGTCCCAGGGAAGCCTGGGGAGGAGGTGGGGAGGAAGGTGAGGCAGGCGTCCTTGGTGACATGAGATTCCCCCCTCTCTCCATCTCTCTCTCGCCCCCGGAGGCATCCCCGCCCTCACATTGGACCCAACTCCCTCTTACCATGCACTGCAGCTTGGGTTACAGAGCCTTAAGGGGCTTCAGGGAGCTCCAGGAAATGATGGCATCCACCAGCACGGTGGGCATGTAGCTCATGGGGAGGTAGAAGAGCTTGGCGTCCCAGCCTGGGGAGTACCGGGTACGGGGGTGGCGGGCCGTCAGTGCGTGTTCCATGCAGTCTGTCACCAAGTACAGGTTGTTGCAACACAATGACTCCAGCTTTTCGATTGATTTCTTGACTGTCCAAAAAGAACGACATAGTCTCACATTCCAGTTTTCTTGCTTCAGGATCAACTGAAGGAAAGAGTTACGAAAAGCACCCCACCACCCCACCTCTCCCAGGTCACCTCCATGGAGGTTGACTCCATGGAGTTCAGCGGAGCCTGTCCCACCTCCTACCACAGGAACACTTTCCTCACTAAGCCCCCTCTGGCTCCATCGTGGGAACGTCTGTTCTGCAGAAACTGAGGTAGGTCTCTGCAAACGCTAGCCATCTGAGCACCTGAAAACCAGCAGTTCTCATGCTGGCTTGCCAGGAATCCATGTCTGTCTTCCCTCTCTGGCTTCGGTTTCCTCCCCAAACAACAAGGGCATCAGATGAAACAGTGGTCCCAGGTCTAACAAGCCTGGGTCTTCCCTGAGGTCACCATGGAGATGGAAGGAAATGTCCCCTCTGTGTGGGGGACTCGGAGCCTGGAGGAGGGGCCCAGGTCTATAGGAGGCACTAGGGATGGGCTTTACTTCCCTCTCCCCAGCCCACAGCTCACTCACCAGACGCCAGGAACTTCTCCCCATAGATCTCCTTCACCTCTGGGCTGGCCTGATCCCATGCCTCCTGGGTGGCCCTAGAAATTTTCTCAGGGCTGCTGATGTTAGTGCTGAAGTAACCAGGCTCGATCACAGCTACCTTCACTCCAAAGTAGGAGAGCTCCCTCCTGCAAGGCAGACAGGCAGAGGGGCAAGCAAGGACTTGGGAGGCCCCGGGGACAAACACAACAAACAAACAAACTTGGTATACACTGAACTCAGCATTGGGGTGGGAGCAACCCAAAAGCTTGGGAAGGTTCCAAGAGCAGCGGCCAAGGGGAGAAAATAATGATCGGCGTAGTCCGTATATAACGTGTGTGTGTTTCCCAGCACTGTCTGCACTCCTGAGCTCACATCCCACCTCAGCTGCCGCAGGACACTGTTCACGGGCCATCTCCTCCTGTTTCCCCACACATCCAATCCATCTCCCTTGGCCCATTTTACTCCAGCTCACCCCTCCTCAGACCCCCTCCCTTCCTCTTCTGTCTTCGGTTCTCTGAGGAACACCTTAGCCTGCATCTCAGCTCCCTCAGACCCAGAGCCAACTTCTGCCTGGTTCACCAGAGGCTGATTTGACAAACCTGAGTAAACACCTTTCACGGAGTCCTGCTGCCAGCAGCATGAAGGTTTGCAACCTGTCTGGACCCCCACTCCCACCCTGTCCCCATACCCATGTGCCCAGCAGGCCCCCTGTCCAGCCGGGCTTTGTCCAGTAGCCTGGAGGACCCGGCAGCGTAGGGAGGCAGCCATGACTCACCCTGGGCTTGGGCTTGGGCTCAAGTGGTTCCCTCACACAGCAGGCCTTCCCACTCAACTTTGCCTGGGTGCCAAATCCATTTCTTCAGTCCTCAGCTCTGGCCCTTCTCCAGGACCCTCCCCTCATTCCGCTAGCCACCACCACCACCATGGCTAACTGGCTTGGTCACAACCATCATGAGAGATGGTCACAGTATCTGTGTCTCTCTTGTCCCTTTTCTCAGCCGTCAGATTTTTTTTTTCTTCAATATTTTATCTATTTATTTGAGAAAGAGAGAGAAAGAGAGAGGGAGAGCACGAAGAGTGGGCAGAAGGAGAGGGAGAAGCAGACTCTGCACTGAGCCGGGAGCCCAAAGTGGGACTCGATCCCAAGACCCTTGAGATCATGACCTGAGCTGAAGGCAGATGCTTAACCAACTGAGCCACCCAGTTGCCCCTCTGCTGTCAGACTTTTTAGATCAGACACATATCTTGTATACTCACAGAAGTGCCAAGAAGTAATTACTGAACGAAGTCAAATGCTGAATCCCTCACGTGAAAGGCCCCCCAAAGCTGAACATTATAGGAATTATGGACATGAGCTCTGTAGCCAAACGATCTCAGGTCCAATGCTGCCTCAGACACTTCCCTACCGTGGGTCCTCCCCCCGGGGCAGTGGTGGGTGAAACCAGTTCTATACACCTGGGGCCCATTCCAACACCCAGAACACAGGACGGTGCTTCCCAGGGAATGTCTGGCACAAAGCAAGAAAGAAGCATCCAGAAGGAAGAGCCTCTGAGGCTGTGAGGAAATGAAGCCCAGAAAATCCTCCACAGAAGCAGGAGGACTGAGGGAGGGCCTCCGTCCTAGTCCAATACCTGAGGGAGTCTGAGAAGGCCTCAACGCCATACTTGGAGATGCAGTAGCCCCCACCCAAAACGGAGAGCCGGCCCATGACGCTGGAGACATTGACCACGCGGCCCCTCGCCTTCCTCACTAGCGACAGCAGGCTCAGGGTCACCTCCAACAAGCCCAACAGGTTCACGTCGAGTATCTTCATGAAGTCATGCTTGGTCAGCCACTCATTGGGTGCCGTGGGCACAGAGACGCCAGCGTTATTCACCAGGCCCCAGAGTCCTGGGCACAGGACAGGGAGAGAGCAACATTGTCTGTGTGCCTGAGTGAGATGCAGCTATAGTCCCAAGTCACCTCCCGATTCACTTTTTTACAGAACCAACAACAATGCCTACATGGTACAAAGGACAAGCGTTCAGGAGAGGAACTGGGGACGAGAGGGCCAGGGTCTACACGTACACTGATCTTCTGGATGCCCACTGAGCTAAAATGAACTGAACGCTCCTTCCCGTCTTCCTGCTCCTATGGACCTGGCATACAGGAGGTAATAAACCCCTTTTTGTGAAGAGCGTGCTCAGAGTTCCAGATAATAGCATGGGGTTCACAACTCTCATAGGAAAGAGACAGCAAGAGGTAGACAGGAATGGCTAAGTGACAAAAATGAAGAGGAAACCAGCGAAGAAGGGAAAAGAAAATTTAAAAATAAGTGAAAGGAAGAAAAAAACACATGAAAACTGATTGCCCAATCTCTGTTGGGAAAGACAGACCTGAAATTCCAGCATCAGGGTAATCTAGAGAACAGGCCTGCCCTGGACACCTGGGGACAGGCTTTGCAACAGCCTGCACCATATCCAAGGCTGTCTGTGTCAGGAAGCCAAGGCCGGCCTTTGTGCTAGGGAATTCCAAAGTCCCCCCCACGGTGAGCCTGGGCCAGGCTTCTGGAGGAGGTGAGACTGAAGGTCTTACCTTAGCCCCAGGAAGGGTCGCCCTCTCCTTCACCCTCCCAAAAGGTCACTCTCACCCCCTCCTCCTAAGTCCCCCGCTGCCTCAGCTTTCAGGAAAGCTCCCCGGAGAGAGATGGGGAGAAGAGACACACAAAGGATTTGAAATAGTCCTCAGTGACAAAGGGCTGGTGGTAGGGAGAGGTGGGGCGTGGGGAGGAGGGACAGGGTTTGACCCTGGGGATACTGGATAGGGAAGAAGGCCCCCTGTGATACTCATCCCTCCCTTGCTCAGAAACCTTCTCCGGCCTTAAAGAAATGCATGCTCTCTGATCCAGTTCTTGTATTTTACTTAACACTACTGAGAATGGAAACAAAGCTTTCGTACAGAAATCTCCACTGAGACATTATTTCTGCCAGCAAAAGTGGAAAACAAATGTCAGCAGACAACGCTATAGGATGGCTCCAATGAATGGTGGTCTCGTAGCATGCCTGGATATACAGACATTGAATATTACGTTTTGGAAAAGATTTGATGATGAAAATGCTGATCAGAGATACATAATAATATAGAGAGTGACTATGGAAACCGGGCTTTGGGAAATGTTCTTTTATCTTAATACTCGTCTATGTTTTCTACGAGTGTGTTTTACACTTTTAATCACAAAAAAAGACATCAGTGATGTCCTCTTTCCCGAGAAGAGCAGGCAGCATAATAGAGGAGAAAGAGCAGGACCCCTCACCCATGTTTGATTAGAAGTCCCTTCAGTTCTCCGAGCCTCAGTGTCCTCCTAAGTCAAGCACGGCTGATCTTAACACCCTAGAGGCCCGGGTGTGAAGGCCCCATCCAGAAACAGTGCACCTGCTGAGACCAGGAGTCTGGGTCCAGCCTGGCCTGGCCCTGTGCTGCCCCATCACAAGCCTCGAGGGCCCAACACCTCCTCCAGACTTTTGGCCCTAAACTTAGGCTGGGCTCATCTAACCGTGAGCTCAGACCCAGGCACTGCAGGCCTTCTGCTCTGGAAACTCCAGAGCTTGAGTCTTTGAAAGTCAGAACATCTCAGGAACCTCCCCAGTTTCAGAAAAGAGAGGTCTCCCTGGTGCAGAGAGAAGAAGCAAAGAGACACAAACAGGAATCGGGCCTTACCTCTGTCCCCCACTCGCTCCTTCACCCACTGGGCGGCCGCCGAGATGCTCTCTGTCTTGGTGACGTCCAGGATCACCGTCTCCAGCCTGTCTGACGTCTGGCCTCTCAGCTGCTGGGCCCCCTCCTCCGTCAGACACGCGGCCAGCACCCTCAAGCCTCGCAGGTCCAGTTGCCGGGCCAGCAGGTTCCCAAAGCCCGAGTCACAGCCTGTGATGAAGACGAACTTGTCTTGGAGGTGGCTCACCACCTGCCTCTCCCGGTACCAGCGCAGGAGGAAGTAGAGGCCCACAAGTGCCACCAGGCATAGCCACATGGCTTTGCAGGTAACGCACAGGCTGAAATGAAACAAGAGTGTGGCCAGTGATCAGGCAGGACGACTTAAGAACACATGCAACTGGCCAGCCTCCAGGCTGTCTGACAGAGCGTCCCTGAGCTTTTCCCGGTCGCCATCTTCAGTGGGTATTATTGATTCCGGTGCCATCTTCCATGCTCTTTGGTACACTTATGCCCTTTCTACCAGATGCCATCGGATTTCACCCAGAATCGTTTGACACAGAGATGATTTTCCCAGATGCTTTACCTTCTTCCAGTTCTTGTGCTCCTCCCATTTCCCTCTGCTCACCTTCTCTCTCTCTCTCTCTTTCTCTCTCTCTCTCTCTCTCTCTCTCTCTCACACACACACACACACACACACACACACACACACTGGGGTCCCCTATGTCCTAGATCTCATGCTTCAGAACTGTCTTCTTCGTTCTTATTCAAGGCTGGAACCCTGGTCTCCCTGACTTACTGGAGATTCTTATAAAGATGACAGATACACCATGAATCAAGACGCATGTGGTTTGGGGGCGCCTGGGTGGCTCAGCTGGTTAAGCGACTGCCTTCAGCCCAGGTCATGATCCTGGAGTCCCAGGATCGAGTCCCTCATTGGGCTCCCTGCTCTGCAGGGAGTCTGCTTTTCCCTCTGACCCCTCCCCTCCATGCTCTCTCTCTCTCGTTCTCTCTCTCAAATAATAAATAAAATCTTTAAAAAAAAAAAAAAAAGGCACACATGGTTTTAAAACCCAGCTTTGCTACCAACCAGCTGTGTGACCTGGGCCTGCTGGCTTACACTTTGGCCGGGGTTTCTTCCTTGGGCTCAGGATACAGAACTCAGTCCTCAGAAATCTAAGCCACTGTCAGCCTCTCCAGGGGTTAGAAGGAGAAGGCACTGAGTAGAAGGTCTCCTCCCGCTGCAGTAGTTCTCTGAGGCAGACAGATGTTCAGGAGCCTGAAGGGGAATCTGACCTCAGAAGAAAGGAAAGGGGAGAAGGGAATGGGAGAGACACGCAGGAGAGACACGGCTCCCAGTTGCTGGGAAGGTGGAAAGGAAGCACTTGGCCCAAGGGGGTCTCACTCCGTGGAGATGCCCGGTCCCTGGGCCCAGGCGCCTGCTTGCCTTGCACTCTGCCCTCCCACAGCCAGAATCCAGCCCAGACACAGACTCCAAAGGCAGAAAAGACTGGAATCCAGCCCAGACAAGACTCCAAAAGCCGAAAAGACCGATTTGCTCAGGGGCCAAGTTAGGGGGTGTCCTAAACCCCATCCGAGCAGGCAGGGTTGTAATACCATGTAACTGCAAAGACGTTGGTTCCGTGTGTGTTTGGGTGATGGTGGGAGGAGGCAGGAGCTGCCCCCTTAGCAGACTAAAGAAAGGACTGGAGAATGGCTATCCATGGAGGGGATTCAGGGTGAGGCAGAGGACGCCACTTCTACAAAAGGAGAGTGGACGGAGCTGGGGCTGGGACAAGAACAGAAGTCATTTGGACTGCTCTGGGTATCTCCTGCACTATCCGCATTTATACAGCTCCACCTGGTAAATGAGAAATAGGAGAGGCACGGGGTGGGGAGAGCGGCAGAGAGACTGCCCCACAGGAACCAGAGGCTCACCTGCCCCCAAGTTTCCCCCAGCAGGTGAAAAAGACATGAAGGGGCACCGATTAAGCCTTTAGTTGTTTTGTGTGGGGAGCTGACTAGTCTTAAAGTGTTTGTGTCTCAAGGTGGGAGGCAGTGGCAGCATGGACAGGGCTGCAGAAATGAAACCGTCCCTGCTTCCTGGGGTCACCACCAGGACCCTCCTAACGTGCTGCCCAAAGGCTAGAGGAAGAAGAAAGGAAGGAGCCCTGGAAACGCTCAGGGGTGCAAGGCAACATGCACATCCTAACTGGACACCAAACCCCACTAAGGGAGCAGACCATATTCCTTTACTTGCAAGGAACCAGAGGGTTTCTTCCTCAGTGACCACAAGTGCCTTCCCCACCAGTTTTCAAGGGGACCAGAGAGCAGAGACATCTCCCAGCCCTCAAGGCGCGCTGCTGCACTCTTGGAAATCCTCAAAGCAATGTGAACGCTTGCCGCAGCTCTCTGGGGCTGCGAGGAGCTTCAGAGTCCATCTCAGGTGGGAAGAACCGCAGGAAGGTCAGAGAGGGCAGTAAGAGAAAAGAGGCTGGGGTGCCCCTCACTTACCTGGGAGCTGTGGGGGCTCGAACAAGAAAGCCTGCAGAGGCCCCAGGGGGATGGAGACTGGTCGCTGCGAATCTCTGCACTGAGATCTCCAGTGGCGCCCTGCGGAGGGGGAGTCCGGCTCAAGCCAAGTGCGCGCTGGGACAGAGGCGCGCGCCCCCTGGTGGTGCCCTGCTGGAGGCTCAGCGGGACGACCTTCCGGGCGGCGCGACCCCCAACCCCGTTCCCTTTTTTCCATCCAGTGTGGCTCTTCTGAAAAGGGGAGCCACAGGTGATGGGAAAGGGAGCTGGAAAGGGCAAGGCATGAGTACTAGCTGTGCAAGCGTGTTTCCAGCTCTATAGGAATGTCCCCTCCGCCCCCCGGAGTGGGAGCCCCAAACTCTAGAGACACAACTCTGCCTTCAGTGTGAGGATCGAGCGCATGGATTTCAGTGGAGCCTGTCCCACCTCCTACCACAGGAACACTCTCCACTCTAAGCCCCCTCTGGCTCCATCATGGGAACGTGTGCTCTGCAGAAACCAAGGTCCCTATAAACACTAGCCATCTGAGCACCTGAAAACCAGCGGTTCTCATGCCGGCTTGCCAGGAATCCATGTCTGTCTTCTTCCCTCACTTGGCTTCAGGTTCCTCCCCAAACAACTAGGGCATTAGAGGAAACAGCGGTCACAGGCCTAACAAGTCTGTGTCTTCCTGAGGTCACCAGGTATCCACATGGGACCATGTACTTTCTGTGTGGGGGACTCTGAGCTTGGAGGAGGGCCCTGGGTCTGTAGGAGGCGCTAAGATGGGCCCAGGACACCACACAAAGGTTTGCTTCACTCTCCCCAGACCACAGTTCACTCACCAGATGCCAGGAACTTCTCCCCATAGATCTCCTTCACCTCCAGGCTGGCCTGATCCCATGCCTCCTGGGTGGCCCCAGAAATCTTTTCAGGGCTGCTGATATTAGTTTTGAAGTAACCAGGCTCAATCACATCTTCACTCCGAAGTAGGAGAGCTCCCTCCTGCAAAGCAGACAGGCAGAGGGGCAAGGACTTGGGAAGCCTTGGGGACAAGCACAACAAAGAAGTTTACCAAGACATTACGTATATTGAATGAGATGAATACAATGTCGGAAACAATTACACAGCATACCACGAGGTACTGTTGAAGTGCTGAGAGCAGGACCCAGCCCCGGCAATGTCCCCAGCCAGCGATGCCAACCTTTAGGCCAGGTCCCCTGTCTCAGCAACTCCTCCAGGAAGTGAGCCTCCCGAGACACTCAGCATCAAGAAATCCAGAACTTCTGCTGAGAGAGGGCACCGTAAAGGGGAATTCTGGGAAGGCAAATCCTCACCAGGTCACACTCTCCCCAAAAGTCCAGAGCTCCAAGGTCTCGACGTTGGCGGGCAGCAGGGAGAGAAGAGGTTCTTCTGATAAGCTGGGTGAGGTGAAGAAAGCTAGTATGACTTCAAGTTCTGGAAAACATCCTGGGAATCATCCCAGTTAGCAGAAGAGAGGTCTTTCTTGCACAGAGAGAAGCAATGAAGGGACACAAATGAATCTGGGTGTTACCTCTGTTCCCCACACGCTCCTTCACCCACTGGGCAGCCGCAGAGATGCTCTCTGTCTTGGTGATGTCCAGGATCACCGTCCCCAGCCTGTCTGACGTCTGGCCTCTCAGAGGCTGGGCTGCCTCTTCTGTCAGACACAAGGCGAGCACCCTCAAGCCTCACAGGTCCAGCTGCTGGGCCAGCAGGTTCCCTAAGCCCAAGTCACAGCCCGTGATGACGATGTACTTGTCTTGGAGATACAAGCCCAGGAGGTAGTTGAGGCCCACCTGGGCTGCCAGGTACAATCACACAGCTTTGCAGGGAACAGATGGACAAGCTCTGCTCAGAAGTCTGGCCTCCTCAATCCAGATAGCTGTGAAGACAGTCGGGCCTCCTGGCTCTCTGGCATCTTGAAGTCTTTCATTTCCCTCCTGATCACTGTCTTTCTGGAACATTTTTTCCTACCCCCAACTTGTCTGCTCTTTGGACTACTTTTATAAATGCTGACACATGCCCTTGAAAAGCCCCAGTCCTGCCCAGAAAGGAAACATGGCTAGTGCAGTGCCCCCTCACCCCTTCACTGCACTCTGCTCTCGGGTCCATGTGGCCACACTGAGTGACACGGACCACTTTGCTCTGGCTTCCAGCTTTAGAAGAGTTTCACTTGTCTGCTGACATGTAGGACCTAGAGATTCCCCAGCTCAGGAAGGTTCTTACTAGGAAGATACACCTTTTGCCGGGGGAGGGGGGGTGTTAAATTAACATATAATGTAAGGAAGCTACACTTTGATTCAAGACATATTTGCCGGAGCACCTGGGTGGCTCAGTAGGTTAAGCCTCTGCCTTTGGCTCTGCTCATGATCCCAGGGTCCTGGGATCGAGCCCCACATCAAGCTCTCTGCTCAGTGGGGAGCCTGCTTCCTCCTCTCTCTCTCTCTGCCTTCCTCTCTGCCTACTTGTGAGCTCTGTCTGTCAAATAAATGAATAAAATCTTAAAAAAAAAAAAAATTTGCCTTCAACATGTTCCCTGAGCCTGGGTTTCCTCCTTGGGCTCAGGATACAGAACTCAGTCCTCAGAAATCTAAGTCAATCTCAGCCTCTCCAGAGTTAGAAGAAGGCACTGCACTAGTGCCTTCTTGCTGCACTAGTTCTCTGAGGCAGACAGATGTTCAGGAGCCTGAAGGGGAATCTGACCTCAGAGGCAAGGAAAGGGGAGAAGGGAATGGGGGTGGGCACACTCAGGAGAGACATGGCTCCCAGGTGCTGGGAGGGTGGAAAGGAAGCACTTGGGCCAAGTAGGTCTCACTTCATGGAGATGCCCCATCCCCGGCCCGGGGCGCCAGCTTGCCTTGTGCTCTGCCCTCCCACAGCCAGAATCCAGCCCAGACACAGACTCCAAAGGCAGAAAAGACCTGTTTGCACAGGGGCTGAGGGAGGGGGTGTCCTAAACCCCACCGAAGCAGGCAGGGCTTTAATCCCATGTAACTGCAAAGATGTTCGTTTGGTGTGTGTCTGGGTGATGGTGGGAAGAGGTGATGGCTGCCCCCTCAGCAGACTAAAGAAGGGACTGGAGACCAGACAGAACAGCTGTCCATAGAGAGGATTCAGGGTGAGGCAGAAGACCCACATCCACAAAAGGAGGGTGGACAAAGCTGGGGCTGGAGCAGCTTCCTCAGGGCACCCCAGTAGCCTCTGACAGGATTGGGCTCAGGTCCATGCCTACATCCACTGGACTACACCAGCCACCTTCTCCCAGAAAAGAGGCCTGGGAGGGAGGTGAGTCATGTGGAAGCTCAGAACGATACTGAGCCTGGCTCATTTTGGCCATCTTTGTCCTCACAGCTGTCCTGTCATCATGGCGGACCCTTGAGCTGTAACCCTGTGCAGGGCCCTTTAGCAAGCTTCAGTGTTCGTGTCCTTCAGGAAGCACTAGCAGAAATAAGACCCCTAGCCAGTGTACAGCTCCCTGACACTCTGGAAAGGACATCTAGATGTGGTCCCAAACCTCTTGAACGTCCTTTCCCAAGGGGCCACAAAATGGCTGGATGATCATTGTTTGAGGGGGAGAGAGATAGTAGAAATCCGGAAGCTCCAGGTGCAGTCTGACACAATGATTTCATGTGAATGAGGCAAGGTGGGGTGCACCCCATTGTGCTAAACCCCTAGAGCATTGAGGACTGCAGCCTCTCGGGGGCAGGGACGGGTCTAGCCCCCAGCAGTGCCCCACATCCTGCAAGAGGAGTGTGTGCAGAGCTAGGTGACTGCCGCACCCTGCCTCGTGCTCCATTTTCACAGTGCGTTTCTCACAGTGTCCAACCACGTGAGAGTCTGCAGGGCCTCCATCCCCTCTTCTTTATAACGAGGGAGGAGGATCAGGAGGGTCTCACGAGTCCTCTCAATTCCAGCTCCTGGGGAGTTTAAGAACCCCTATGTTGTCATCAAGACGGAACCCTAGGAAGTCGAGGCCTCTGGAAACTCTGGAGAATTCAAGGGGCATTTCTGCCCAGCACCCATCCGGCGCTCAACCAAAGTGGGCACGACAGAAGAAATCTGGAGTCAGCAAGGGACTGTTAGGACATCTACAGAACCTCCCAGGGGAGGTGCTGGAGATCAGGAAGTGGGGGGATTCTACGGGAGGAACAGAAGCCAGGAGATGGATAGGAAACTGCAGAGCAGGGAAGAGCTGAGGCATACCTGGAGCTGCTGGGGGATGCCAGTTCCCTGGGGGCCTCCCAGCCTTCAGTCTCTCCTCTTTCTTGCACTAACCTTACTCACCTCCACATACACTCTCTTGGGAAACCACAGCGAGGAAATGGTTGTTCTTCATCCTGTGAAAGCAAAGACAATTCTCCTCCCCTTTCTCAACCCCTCCCCAGGTCATCCCATGAAGGGGAGTTCACCCTCACTCAAGAAATTTCCCAGAATTCCACAGGCTGAGTCGCCTCCACAGAAGCCTATAGCATTCTCCACTTATTTTTTTTTCCCAGCCCCACCCATGAGAGGTGCTTCAGGGCAGTCATTTTTGGCATGATGGATCTTTTTGAGAATCCAAGAAGACTCTAAGCCCCATAAAAATGACTTAACAAAATATATGGGATTTTGAATATACTTTTCAGGGGGTTCACAGATCACCTAAAGCCATTAGGTGCCAGGAATCTAGGTCAAGAATCCTTGCAATACGGGTTTACTGAAATACTACAGCAGTGGGACTCGGGCAAGTTGTCTGACCTCCCTGTGCCTCTCGCTATGGTAGAATCTTTGTCTCTCATAGTAGCCACCTCCTTAAGTTGTTATGGGGATTAAATGAGGCACCTGGCGATGTCAAGCACCTCGCAATCATGCCTGGTAAATGGTAAGTATTCAATAAATGTTAACTGTTACTATTACTACATCTCTTTTGTGGTAGTTCATAGCACCATTGGGGATGTTCTTGACCTTCTATGTAAGAAACACAACACCAGACAACTAAATAAAAGAGGAAGCTGGTGTTGACCCAGTGCAAAGAAAAATGGTGGTGGGACCAAGGAGAGGTATCTCAAGGTAATTCCACAAGAAGGGATCTCCTCTTCCTCACCCCTAGAAAGCGGGTAAGGGACATGATTATGCCACAAATTGTACATATCTCATCTCTGGCATCCCATACAATAACATTTATCCTCACTTCATATAAAGGAACTGAGACTCAGAAAGGTAAAGTGGGGGTGCCTGGGTGGCCCAGTTGCTTAAGCATCTGCCTTCGGCTTGGGTCATGATCTCAGGGTCCTGGGATCAAGCCCCACATCAGGCTCTTTGCTCAGCGGGGAGTCTGCTTCTCCCTCTCCCTCTGCCATTCCCCCTGCTTGTGTGCTCTCTCTGTGTGTCAAATAAATAAAAACAAAATCTTTTTTTTAAATTAAATTTATTTATTTGACAGACAGAGAGCACAAGTAGGCAGAGAGGCAGGCAGAAAGAAAGGGGGAAGCAAGCTCCCTGCTGAGCAGACAGCCCTATGAGGGGCTTGATCCCAGGACCTTGGGATCATGACCTGAGCTGAAGGCAGAGGCTTTAACCCACTGAGCCACCCAGGCGCCCCAAAAACAAAATCTTTAATAAAAGAGAGAGAGAGAAAAAAAAGAAAGGTAAAGTGGTTGTGCAAAGTCACATGGCTTTGTGAGAGTGACTTTGTGACTTTGTGAGAAACCGTTGTCAAAGCCAGGTCTGGCCCCAAGAAAGTGTTATGTCCGCCGTGTCTCAGTGAAGAGTGAGTAAGCAGAAAGGACCTGAGCAGAACCAAGGACAGGGCCACCGGACCACATCCTTCTTTGGGGAACCTTGGGGAGCTAGCTCCTTATCTGATGCTGTTGGGCAGACAAGGCTGCCTCTCTGGCATGGGGAAGCTGTGGGAGGAGGGCAGAAGGGCTTCTGCGGCTGGGCTGGGCTTCTGCACGCGGGGACTTCCAGGAAGCTGGCCAAACTCCTCAGCCTGGACCAATCCACAATCCATCTGAAGTGGGGTTCTCAGCTACACAAGCCAGCCAAATGGGGCGATGGCTGGGCTTCCCTGCCCAGCCCCTTCCTCTGGGGTCCAGGCACAAGCCCTTGGCCCCCACCTGACCCTGGGAAGCTGCCCGCTTTTATCTCTGTCTCCAATAACTCCTCCCTGGTACCTTCCTTCCTTTCTGATTGTTGATTACAATGTCTTGTCTACATTTTTTGAAGAAAAAAAAAAAATACTGGGGGGTGGGGGGTGGGTAGGAAGGAGAAAGAGCAAATTTCCAGGAATTGTTTTGCTGCTGCTGTTCCTGTTACTTGGAGCAAAGCTGTTTGCCACCCCCCTCCTACTCAGGTTGGCAAAAAGCCTGGGTCCTCCCCCTCTGTCTTTCCCTTCCTTCCAATCTCTCTCTCTCCAGCTGCACACCTCCTCCCTCCAAAGAAAAACAGCCCCGTGAAAACTGCAGAGCTGTCACTTATCTCTTCCTGAGGGAGCAGCTTTCCCTCTGAGCCTCTGCCAGAAGGCACCACCAGCATTTCCTCCTGCTGCAAATACATAGTCAGTGATGTGAGGGCAGGGGCCTGGGAGCAGGTGGAGGTGAGGCTGCAGGGGAGTGATGTCTCTGTATGGGAGGGAAAAGGTCAGGGGTTGGAAGATTCTGAGACCCCGGAGACATGAGCCACTAAAATGTAGTCTTGAGAGGACTGGAAATGACAATGAGTCAGAATGTGTAGAGAGAGCAGAGACAAGAACTAGGGTATCCCCGGAGGGTTGGTCTATAGAGCCTCCCTCTGCATGGGTCAAAGGTATGGGGGAGGACAGGAGAATCCTCAGAAGGCTCCCTATTGAAAAATGATATCCATGGGATAGAAATTGAGATCTTAGAGAGAGAGAGGAAGAAAGAGAGAGAGAGAGAAAGAAAAAGTAGAACTGTCAGGGAAAAAATCAAAATAAACCACATTTTAGATCATCAGAGCTCATCATGACAGAATTCTTGGTCTAGGGGCCATCTGATGTGGGAGAAGTGTGACATAATAAGAAATGTATCTGCCCCCAATTCCTGAGCTCCTAAATCCCTTAGGAAATTTCCTAGATAGCTTCAGGATGGGGACTGGTTCCCAGAAAGACCAAAACTTGATTAGAAGCTTAGAACTTCCAACCTCACCTCTCATCCTCTGGGAAGAGGTCAGAGACTAGATATTAAATTAATAACAGATCGCACCTATGTGGTGAAGTAGCCACAAAAATGCCTGAACTATGAGGTTCAGAGAGCTTCTGTGTTGATGAACATATCTACATGCCAGGAGGGCAGCATACCCCAACTCCACGGGGACAAAGCTCAGGACCCTTCCCAACCTCATACTATATATCTCTTTATTTGGCTGTTCATTTGTATCCTTTATAATAAACCAGTAAACACAGTGAATGCTTCTCTGAGTTTTGTGAAAAACTCCAGCCAATTATTGACACTGAGGTGGGGAGGGATTGCGGGAACTTTGTAACCATGTTGGACAGACTTGTGAGTACCTTAGGGACCAGTGATTTGTCACTGGCCTCTGAAGTGAGAACAGTTGTGTGGGACTGAGCCCTTGAACTTGTGGAGTCTGACACTAACTTCAGGTTGGTGTCAGAAATGATAAATTTCAGGATACCCACTTGGTGTCCGGGGGAGGGGGTTGGAAAAGTGATTACCCCTACATGTTTGGTGTCAGAAGTGTTGTGCGTAGAGAACCAGTTTTTCTATAGGAGGCTTTAGGAAAACTGCAAAATTAAAAATATCCCCTCTCATGGCGATCATTGGTGGTGATGGTTGTACAACAGTGTGAACATACGTATTTTTTTTAAGATTTTTTTTTTTTTAATTTGACAGCAAGAGAGATACAGCAAGAGCAGGAACACGAGCACAGGGAATGGGAGAGGGAAAGCAGGCTCCCCGCTGAGCAGGGAGCTTGATGCAGGGCTTGATCCCACAACCCTGATCATGAATTGAGCCAAAGACAGACGCTTAATGACTGAGTCACCCAGGCGCCCTGAACATAGATATTTTATTATTTATTTAAGTAATCTCTATGCCCAGTGGTGGGGCTTGAACTCATCACACCCCAAGATCAAAATTTGCATGTTTTACCAACTGAGCCAGTCAGGCACCCCTTATACTTAAGGCTACTGAACTGTATAATTAAAAATAGCTAATGGGGCACCTGGGTGGCTCAGTGGGTTAAGCCGCTGCCTTCGGCTCAGGTCATGATCTCAGGGTCCTGGGATCGAGTCCTGCATCGGGCTCTCTGCTCAGCAGGGAGCCTGCTTCCCTCTCTCTCTCTCTGCCTGCTTCTCTATCTACTTGTGATTTCTCTCTGTCAAATAAATAAATAAAATCTTAAAAAAAAAAAATAGCTAACAATGGGGGCCTGCTTCTCCCTCTCCCTCTGCTTCTGCTCTCTCTCAAATAAATAAATAAACAAATAAATAAATAAAATCATTTTAAAAATAGCTAAAATGGTAAATTTGATGTTATGTTTATTTCACCACCATATAAAATTAATTATTAAACTGAAAAAGAAATCCCCTCCTTGAATGGATAAACAAAATGTGGTGTAGCCTCGCCATGGAGTATTACTCAGCCACACCAGAGAGTAAGGAGGTGCGGATACCTGCCACAGCGTGGATGAAGTTCCCCAGCACTGCCAAGTGAGAAACGAAACAGATACCAAGGTCGCATGTTGTATGATTCTATTTCTATCAAATATCCATAACAGGTAAATTTGCAGAGACAGAAAGCAGAATGGTTGCTGTCAGGGGCTTGGGGGAAGAGGGAAACAGGGAGCATGTTTTGGAAAAACGTGAGGACCTACAGAGAGGTGGTGGTTACCCAACAGCGTGAATGTACTGAGTGCTGCTGAACTGTACTCTTGGTTGACATTGGTATGGGAACTTCGCTCTGATTACATACGCACACCTAGACCCCTCAGGCCAGCACACCCTTGGCCCTACAGGCCACAGAGCCTGGGCCTGGCTCCAGGGGGCTCTGCCCTCTGCACTGGGTGGTTGGGGGAGGGGGCTAGGTGTGACAGGTGACCTCTCTGTGCTTAACAAACAGAGGATAAGGAAGGCCACCCTTCATCCCCACAGGGGGTACCACAGGGTATCTCAGAGATCAAATGCTTAATAGCAGTGAAAATGCTCGGAGAAGCCGGAAGCTCTGCTGGCACCAGACAACACAAACCCACGGGCTCTGAGCCTTCGCCCATGGCTCAGAAGGAGAGAAGCGTGGTGTCTACCTGCCTCTCCTGACTCATCCTTGGCCACACTTCGTGAGACGTGTGAAGCAGCAGGGGAAGGATGCTGCTCTCCCCGCCCCCCTACCCAGGAAACTCCCTGAAGTTCAATGCAGCCCCCTTTCCACCCCCCATCCCCTGTTCAGTCTTCCCTCTCTCTCCAGATTCTCCCCCTCAGAGCCCAAATGCAGGGTGGGTGCAAGGCAGTGGGGAAAGGCAGCATGACTGAAAGTCTGGCTGATTTTCGGATTTATTTTCACCTGCCCACCCCCATCCAGTTTTGCTTTAGTAGGAATCAACAGACAGGGGAGAGCGGGATTCCAAACCCACTCAGAGTGGAAAACACAAACGTAGGTAAAGCATTTACCACAGGCCTGGCCCTGTGCTAAACACTTCACCTTGTGGGCTCACTGAATTCCCACAACACCCCTATTAGTAGACAGTATTGTCCCATTTTGCAGAGGAGACAACTGAGGCTTAAAGAGGTAAATTCACACAGCTGGTGAGTTAGGAGTCGGGATCTTCGTGCTTGCAGCCTGACTCCTCCCTGCCACTGGCACACGGGTCATCTGCTGTGACTTCCCCTCTATCTGCATTGGGGGAAGGCAGGAAAAACCCTGACCCTCTCCCACGGAGCCTCAGCCAGTGATACTGCTTCCCGGATGAGAAGGACGGCCCTGAAGCCCACAGCGAAGCCAGCCCCACGGCCACCGGCCCTCCAGTCTCCTCACGGCTCTGCAACAGCCCAGACCAGAAGCGCTCCCGACAGAAACGCAGGTGGGTATCTCCCTCTTAGGAAAGAAGGGAATCAGGGCTTGAAGACAAACTGACTTTTGTGCATGACCCACAGATGTCCCCGGGGATAAATGAGAGGGGTGTGTGTGTGTGTGTGTGTGTGTGTGTGTGTGTGTGTGTGTGTCCCACATCCATAGCCCGAAGGTGAGACAGAGTAGACTTCCTAAGGAAGGCCCAGGTGAAAGGGCTAAAAGGTGAGATTCCAGGAGAGAAGTAGAGGTCGGAGCCAGCCTGTGGCCCGAGCTATGGTGGGGCCCCCCCAGGCTGGGAAGGAATCTGGCTGGGCACAAATAGCTTTTGTCTCTCGAGCCACCGAGTCCTAACAAAACATCTTGGCTCGCAGGTCAAGTCCGGCAAGTGAGCTGCGTACTAGTTCTCCACAGTCTGAATGTTAAAACTCTCTCTCTTGCCTCTTCAGACCCAGAATCCTTTCCCAAAGCCTCCTGGTCCCTGTGGCCCGCTAACTTGAGACCTAAGGCTGCTTTTGAGGTCTCTGCTCTCTTCCAACCCTCTCTTCTCCCCACCAGGCGTGCACCAGTCCTAATGTCGGTCAAGGACAACATGGCACCTGCCCCCACAGAAGGCTTCACCACGACACCTGCTAGTGACTTCGGAGAGATCCACAACTGGAATGAGCTGCTCTCCTTCTTCAACCACACCTTGCCCGAGTGCCACATGGAGCTCCGAGAGGACACCAAGCAGGTGATCCTCTTTGTCCTCTACCTGGCCATCTTTGTGGTGGGCCTGGTGGAGAACCTCCTGGTGATATGGGTCAGCTGGCGCTGCTTGGGCCGGGCGGGGCTGCTGAACCTCTACGTCCTCAACATGGCCATCGCAGACCTGGGCATCGTCCTGTCTCTGCCCGTGTGGATGCTGGAGGTCATGCTGGACTACACCTGGCTCTGGGGCAGCTTCTCCTGCCGCTTCACGCACTACTTCTACTTTGCCAACATGTACAGCAGCATCTTCTTCCTGGTGTGCCTCAGCATCGACCGCTACGTCACCCTCACCAGCACGTCACACTCCTGGCAGCGCCACCAGCACCGAATGCGGCGGGCCGTGTGTGCAGGAGTTTGGGTCCTCTCGGCCATCATCCCACTGCCCGAGGTGGTGCACATCCAGCTGGTAGAGAGCTCCGAGCCCATGTGCCTCTTCATGGCGCCCTTTGAAACCTACAGCACGTGGGCCCTGGCCGTGGCCATGTGTACCACCATCCTGGGCTTCCTACTGCCCTTCCCGCTCATGGTGGTCTTCAACGTGCTGACGGCCTGCCGGCTTCGGCAGGCGGGATGGCCTGAGGGCCGGCGCCACTGCCTCCTGGTGTGTGCCTACGTGGTCATCTTCGCCATCTGCTGGCTGCCCTACCACGTGACCCTGCTCCTGCTCACACTTCACGGGACCCACATCGTCCTCCACTGCTACCTGGTCCACCTGCTGTACTTCTTCTACGACGTCATTGACTGCTTCGCCATGCTCCACTGTGTGGTCAACCCTATCCTTTACAACTTCCTCAGCCCGAGATTCCGGGACCAGCTGCTGAGTGCCGTGGTCCATTACCTTCCCAAGGCCCGGACCAGGGCAGACAGACAGGCTTCCTTGTCCTCCTCCTCCTCCACTCAGCATTCCATCATCATCACCAAGGAGGGCGCCCAGCCTGCTGCGGCAGTCCCCCAGGACCACCAAGCCTGAACCGGTAGGCGCCAAGGACCTCACCCCTCTCCGTCCCTCAGTGTAGATCCTACTCTCCATCAGTGAAGAAGAAAGCTGCGGGTGTAGGTGAGAGATTTGGGGGGAGGGGAGGAAGAGCCAAAATGCTCATGGTCGATTTTGAGTATGTCTTATAAAAGTGAGATGGGGAGGAGGTGGGGCAGGGAGGGGCAGAGAATAGGTCTTTGGTGGTGTCCTGTTCATTTCAATCCTCGGGACTCAAGAAGAGACTTGGGAAAAATGGTGAAATAAGTAACACAGACAGCCGTGACTCTGGCTCTTTCCAAAATCTGTACTTCCAGCTGGGATAGGCTAAAGAGAGGCTCAGCAGAAACTCGACACACTCATTTCAACAATCACCCTGGCCGGAAAGAGTGTGTTCCGCGGGGACCTCACACAACTTTCCTTCTGTGCTTGTGTGCTTGCTGATTCCCCTCCCCACCCCCCACCCCCCCCACCACCACACTGTGCAGGCTGTGAGGACAAGCGGTCAGAGGCCAAGGAACCAGGAGGCCTCAGCAGTTTCCTAGCATCGTCGGTGATATGATGGATGGAGGGGGTGAAGCAGAGGTCTGGTGCCCCACCCCCACCATCCAGGAAGTGGCTCCATTTCCTTGCTGATACTCTCCCCTTCATCCATCCTGCTTCCCTCCCCACAAAGCAGAGGAACCATCCCAGAATCAATGTTCCTCGGAGCCCACCTGCTCCCGCCTTCAGATGTAGGACATTTCCAGACTTCTAGGAAGAGATTCTATCAGAAATCCACCCCCATCCCTCCCTTTCTCTCTAGATCATGGGAAAATATCAAGGGACATCCATTCTGACAGCAGACCTCGGGAGAGTCAGCGGCAGACGCTCCCGGAGGCTCTGTCCCTCAGCCCTTGTCCCCTGAGCAGGGGATGGGAAAGTAGAAATTTTCCAAATCTGTCACAAGGCACAGCTCTGGTATTCTAAGTCAGTCCTCACCCTTAAACTTCATTCTCCCTGGCCAGGTCTTCCATTAATTTTCCTGTCCAACAACTTACTTCTATTCACGTTTGTCCTATAAATAGGAAAAGAAGCCTTCTTGTTGGCAAGTAGGTCTTCTGGAAAAGACTCATTTATCAGTTTGGGAATCTAGGACCATGTCCATGAAGGAAAAGTCTAAGAATCAGTCCCCAGCCCACTAGTTCCAAGTGCTTGGTGTCCTAACTCCACCGGAGCAGAATAAAGGGCTTGTGAATATAAGCACTGACGGCCTCTGCTCTGCTCAAGAGCTCAGTATTGCTGGAATATTTCACTTGGAATAACCATTCACTGACCTGGAGCACCATCCCGCTTTTAGAAATCTGAGAACTGCATTTATCTGATGCACTAAACATGTGCTCCGATAGTGTATGTACCCGTCTGTCAGGGGCACAGAGGGAAATGCAGCTGCAGTCCTGCTCACCGGACCCAAATCCAAAAGGGTCTTAAGTGACAGAGAGCTGCTCCGTGGCACAGAGCTGAAGGCTTTTTCAGCCAGGACAGTCCGGATTGTGACTTGGGGTTGCAGGAAGGCATTAACCTAACAATACACAAAATGAATTAAAAAAGACTTACCTCCTTTGTGCCCATATAAAAACCAAGCCCAGGGGCACTGGGTGACTCAGTGGGTTAAGCCTTTGCCTTTAGCTCAGATCATGATCTCAGGGTCCTGGGATGGAGCCCCACATCAGGCTCTCTGCTTGGTGGGGAGCCTGCTTCCTCCTCTCTCTCTGCCTGCCTCTCTGCCTACTTGTGATCTCTGTCTTTCAAATAAATAAAAAAAATCTTAAAAAAAAATAAAATAAAATAAAAAATAAAAAAATAAGTAAATAAAAATAAAAACCAAGCCCAAATCTGATGCCCTTATCAGTGCCTCTGCTGACTTGCAGCTCCAAAAGTTTCCTAAAGGGAACCCAATGTCACATCTGTCACCTCCTGGGTTACCTGGGACACCAGCCCCCCCCAGGAGCTCAATCTTCTCAAGGATTTCTTTGGCAACGCGTTGTCACCTGGGGTGGCAGGAATACCTCCTTAGGGGCTTGGGAGGCCAGAGCCCAGGGTGTGCTGACAGCAGCAAGACTGCTTTGAGCCCTGACCGGCGCCACAACTGACCCACGTGTGGAGACCAGATGGACCATGTCACGCCCCAACTTCTGATGTCTAGCTCCTTCCTTGTGGAGGTACGTTTGTTAACGACCCCATGAGACTGGGCCAAACTTCCACCTCCACTGAGTCTGCTTCTGTCCGCCTGGACATGCCACATCAGTGAATCAGATGGCACTGGCAGGACAATCCGAGGCTGAACCTCTAGCCCAACTAGACATGAGCAGAGTTCACTACTCTCTAGGCCAACAGATCCCCTGGGGGAGGTTTCCCCTGGAAAGGCTAGGCTACTGACTTAGTTTGCCACTAAAAACAGGTCAACAGGTTAACCCCGGGGAATTCCAGCTACAGGAAAGGAAACCTGTGGGGGTGCCTGGGTGGCTCAGTTGGTTAAGCATCTGTCTTCAGCTCAGGTCATAATCTCAGGGTCCTGGGATTGAGCCCTGTGTCGGGCTCCCTGCTCAGCAGGGAGCTTGCTTCTCTCTCTCCCTCTGCCTCCCTCCCAGCTTGTGCTTTTTCTCTCAAATAAATGAAATCTTAAAAAAAAAAAAAAAAAAAAGGAAAAGAAACTGCTACCCGAAAGAATCCAGGCATCAGGCGTGCCTGGGTGGACTCAGTTGGTTAAGCTTCTGCCTTTGGCTCAGGTCATGATCTCAGGGTCCTGGGACTGAGCCCCAAGTTGGGCTCTCGGTTCAGTGGGGAGTCTGCTTCTCCCTCTCCCTCTGCCCCTCCCCTCTGCTCATGCCCTAATAAAGAAAATCCTTTAAAAAGAATCCTGGCATCTGCTGAGCACAATGCTACCACTACCGGGTGTTGGGCCCCAAACTTCTGAACTCAAGGGACAGAGTAACCCCAGTCAAGAGGAAAAGAATTCCTGTTTCAAGTTTCCTTTTTTTATTCTAAATAAAAACCACACTTTGTGCCGAACAATGGAATATAAAAGAATCAGATGTACAACGATTTTAGACATCTACTATTTGGGAAAAGAAGTTTACAAAATATACAAAACTTTACAGCAATAGATAGTAAACACTTAAATATTAGGAGGTCAGTACTTATTAATTTAATGGAAGGAAGTTAGGCGTCAACAACTCTTCTCGGTTTCATAAGAGACTTTCACTAGCAGAGGTGGGAGGGAAGGGTGGACTGGACAGGGGACGGGTGTTAAAGAAACAGCAAAATCAAAACAGTTTCATTTTCATTCTGATGTTAAGTTTGCTGATGAGTGATGACAGTGAAATGAATGCTGTGTGCCCCCGGCTTCCTGACCCACTCAGGGCAGGACTGAAGCAAAAGGATGGGAGGGGACATTCGGACAGGCAGACTTCTCCACAGCCCACTCCCACACCAACAAAATCAGTGTCCACCTAGAAAAGGATTTAAATTCACTTCCAAAGTTGAGTAGTCTCAGGAACAGGGCACAGTAAGAGGCCAGAAGACGAAGAAAATTCATCAGTAGCAAAACCTGACTGGGGAGAAGGTATTTAGGCCCAAAGGTTTGTCCTGGAGACAAAGGGGTGCTGATGGATCAGAAGGGAATAAAGTAAAAAAAAAAAACTTTTACCCATTTCCTGGTTCTTAGGGGTCACCCGGGCCCAACCCCCACCTCCTTTCTTTCCACCTAGCCATAAACTATAGAGACTCCCTGGGGTCTTAAAATGTAGGACCAAATACCAAAATGTAGCAGAGCTTCCCAGCAGGCACTACGGCATCAGCAAGCCAGCACTGGCTCACAGGAGAGGTGGGAGACGGACCCCTTCCTGCGGCCAAAAGCAGCCTCTGCTGTTTATTCTGATGTGCTATCCAAGTATTACGTTCTTCCCTTAAGAAACAGGTCAGGAATAGCCTCGTGCCTGATTTAATGCTCTACAGTCGCCATCTTGAAAATCTTCATTTTTAAACAAAGGACTCTGCAAATTATGTAGCTGGTCCTGAGTACGGAACAACAGAGAAGAAGGGAGAGGAGAAAAGACATTCAGGGGTCAGAGAGAACCTCAGAACATTACAGCAGACTGCTAAACTGGGCTCCAAGGCAGAGGGGCAAAACAGAAGCCTGGAAAAAAAGTTTTAAAAACTCAAAATAAAATGAATACCTTCGACCAGGGATCCCAGAGTGCCCTCTGCCACAACATAGAGTTTCAAGTAAAACAGTTCGGAAAAGGGAGAGCTGGAGGTGGAGGCAGCAAACATGACTCTAAACAGGGGGAGGGGTCAGGTGTGAATATGGGACAAGCAGAAGAATGGGGTTTGGTCAGTGAGCCTCACGAGCTACTGACCCCTGCTACAAGTCTGACCACAACCAACCAGCCCCACCAACCACCCCACCCCCCAATCAAGCGCTTGGCCTCAGGATGATCAGGGGATGCAGCTTTTTGTTTAGTGTTTCAGGGGCAAGGTTCAAGGATTTGCTTTTTGGTTTACTGGCGAAAAGGGAAAACTTCACAGTTTCAGGTTAAGTATACAGACTACCCAGCATCCACGATGCCCTCCGTTAAGGAAAAGGGTTTCTCCAGCACAGTGATCCATGCTTGGCCAGCTGGCTGGGTTCCAGTAAGTACCACCTCTCTCAAATCTGACCATTCAAAAATTGGTCCTCATTGACAGTCTAGGAGGGACCACTCAGCCTTCAAAACAGCTTAGCAGATACTTGACGGCGGTCTTCCGCACATTCGCCTTCTTAAATTTCCAACAGTCAGTGCGGGGGGGAAAAGAAAGGGAAAAGCCAGTCAGGGACAGAAAGTCGCAGCACTGCTTTCTTGACAAGAATGACCTGAGGGGATGAATAACAAGTTCAATGGCGAAAAGCGGCCACTGGTACAAATCCCTTCATGTAAAAGTCACCCCACCAGAGAGCCAGGCACCCCAACTGGGAGGCTTTACCAATTTAGGGCTAGAGAGAGGGGCAGCAAGTCCAACAGGGACGAACTTTGGCTTGCCTGTGTGTCTTAATATAGCTTTCCAAGTTTAGGAAGGATGAGAAAATGTGCAAAAAGTTCCTTCATTTAACTTGTTCCCCTCAATCCGGTTCCCTATCTACTCAAGCACATGCAGGAAAGGCCGAGGAATTTAATAAGCCCCAACTTTCTAGAACTCACATCCATTACCTAAAGGGTTCCCTGGGCTTATTCTGCAAGAGACTATCTGGACAGAAAGAAAAGGAGTCGCTTGTTTAAAGGCTAGACACCTCCTCCCTGAGTCCAAGCCCCCGTTTCCAAACCTCTGGCCGGGACTATCCCCTGGACTATGGCTACTCGCTGGGGAGAAACTCATTTTCCTTAAGTCACTTATCCAAAAGAGATGCTGGGTACTATGTATATAAAAGCAAAAATAAATAAATATCAATGTTCGAAAAGGCTCTGTGAGTTAATTAAAACCACTCGCTTGTGAAACAGCCCGGGTGCTGCTGAGTCCCCACAAGGGCAGTGTCAGGGCCTAGGCCAGGGACTCCCAGAGCTCGCCTGAGCAGGCTGAGGTAGTATGAGTTACTGAGGTGCTACCTTGTGAATATGCGGGATCCGAAGGCCCTCTCCCTCAAGCCTTCTTTGGGCAAGAACCCCTCAAAAGCCACAAAGAATGGAGCAACCAGCCCCAAGGACTGGGCAGACTCCATCCCAGCCAGCTGGGGCAGGCCTGCACCAGCTGCCGTCCAATAATGCCCCCTGGTGGCGATGCAATGACAGATCAGGATAAATTCCAGCAGGTCAAAGGTGAGCTGCCAAAGCTCCTGGGCAGTTAGCACAAAGTAAACAACAGGTTACCCGACTGGGACAGACAGACCGCACATCCTGCTACACACTCGGGTCCCTTCGATCCTGAAGGGCTCACAGTCCATCACTCCGCCACCCCGTGGGGTCTTCTCATCTACACCACAGGTCAAACACACTTCTAGGTGGGAGACTGGATATAAATTAAGGCAAGGTTGCTGCTGTCAGAGACATCCCCACCTCTCCACCAGAAAACTCAAGGTCGACGGAGGTAGCCTGATGACAGATGACTGTATCAAAGGGCTCCCTGTCCTCTTTGCCCCACAGGGAAGGCCTAACCAACCACCTGGGCTACAACTCCATAAAATCATATTTCTTTGGAATCGAGGAGAAAAGAGAAGCCTCCCTTCCTGTCCATCCAGGCTGCCACTTGCAGTGGCCCTGGAGGACACCTCTTCTGACCAGCAAGGATTCATCCCAAAGCTTTCTGATCTAAACAGAAAGCTCTGCCCCCAGTTTGGATCTAGCTGCCAAAAGATTTTCCTGTCCCCCCAGCAGATCAGAGCGTGGAAACGAGCAGGCACCGCCGTCCCATCCGCCTTTTCCCTGCTGAGGGCCGGGCCTGGCACCTGAAGTGAGCTGCCCTGCAGACTAGTCTTTTCTGAAAGACCACATTCCCCAAATCTCTCTCACAGCTGGGCATTCCGGTTGGAAATCTGGCAATAATACCCACAGTGAAAACCTCTCTCCACCTCCTCTATTCAGTGAGGCTGTTGGTTGGATTCTTAGCAGCATAAATACCTATCAGTAAACTAAAACTTGAGAGGCGCGAAGAGAGGATCTAGTCAGGGGATCTAGTTGACATCAACTGCCAGACCAGATCCCAAGCCCGGCCTCCGAAGACTCAAAAACAAAGCCCACCATGGGCAAGAACAGGTAAGGAGGTAAACATGATAGGGCCATTGCTTCTCAAAAACAGTAACAGCTCGTGTGCTCTTTCTTCTTCTTTCAACACAAGACAGAACAGAATTTCCTAGCAAGGCCAAACTGAAACTGCAGAGGGCCCAAGAGCCATTAGAAAATCAACGTCCTGGCTGCTGCCTAGAAGCTGCCCTTGGCTCCGCGGGGACCCAGTCAGCTGTCCGGGTTCTTCTCTGCCTCTTTGGAATGGATAATGTACATGAAGGTCTGCTCAATGGTGAAGTCGGGTGGGAGGCTGCCTTTGTGCACACCCACGTGCTTGCTCATGAGGTTGAGCGTGGAGCTGTAGTGGCCACAGACCGTGCAACGGTACATGAGGGCCCCCGAGTGCGTCTTCAGGTGGCACTTGATGGTTGAGCGGCCTCGGAAGAACTTGTGGCACACCTTACACTGGTACGGCTTCTCGCCCGTGTGGATGCGCCGGTGGTAGTTGAACTCACTCGTGTGGGCAAACCTTTTGCCGCAGACCTTGCAGCTGTACTTGCTGTTCCCGGGCTGGCCCTGCAGAGCCAGTTCCTCGCTCAGGAACTCCTCTGCTGGCAGCTTCCGCTTCTGGAGAACGGGGTGCTGCAGCCCCGCGGTGGGCCGGGTATCAAGGCCACTGCCGCATTTGTGCTGGCTCACGTGGTAGCGGTAGGCGGCCTCCGACTTGAAGCTCTGGCCACACAGGTGGCAGCGGAAGAGGGCATCCTCCAGGCTTTGGTGCACGGCCATGTGCTTCTCTAGAAGGTGCCAGTCCACAAAACTGTTTGCACAGACGGAGCAGGAGAAGACGGAAATGCCCAGGTGGGACAGCGTGTGCCACATGAGGCTGCAGAGGTTGAGGTGGCGCTGGTCACAGACACTGCAGGCCTGGCCCTTCAGGTGCAGATGGTCAAGGATGTGTCCTCGGACTGCATGGAAATCTCTGGCCAGTGCCTTCCCACAGGCAGCACACTTCAACTCTGCAGTGGCTGCCCCAGAAAAGAGAGCCAGCTTCCCAGAGAGGGGGTCGTTGGGGTGGACGATGATGTTGTTCTCAAATATCCCATCCCGTCGGTGGAGGGTAAGCTGCCACTGGGTAAAGAACTTAGTTTCACACATGTCGCAGGAGAAGAGGAAAATGCCGATATGGGACAGAACGTGGGTCACCCTGGAGTTTCGGTCCTGGAAGTGGGTTTCGCAGACCTTGCAGTTGCCTGTCAGCAGGTCCACATGGTCCCGAGCATGCTGTCGGATGAGCTGGATGTTGGGCTCTAAAACTTTTTTGCACACCTGGCAGGGCATGGCCTTATTCTCCCGGTTGTCACTCTCGCCAAAAGTCAGCTCATCCTCGCTGTCGTCACTCAACTCAATCACCTCCTCGGCTGTGCCTATCTCCTCGGTGGGGTCTTCAAACTGCAAGTCATCATCCCCCAGCTCGTCCAGCTGGAGCTCATCCATCTGCCCGAAGCCCGGATCTTTGGAGTGGTCGCTATTGCTCAGACACGAGTTGGTCCCAGGGGTAATGTCAATTGCACGGTCAGTGGGGAAGAAGCTGTTTTTGCTGAAGTCTCCATTGCTCTGAACCTTATACGGCTGGCAGGAAGTCGTGTTGGTCTGGATGCCCATGCTGACGGCGCCTAGGACTGGCTGAGTCACCAGATTAGGGACGGGAGTGAAAGGAGCAGGGCCGTCGTGGTCTTCTGTCTTTGGTGGCATGGGCTGCTGCGACAGAGGCAAGCTATGGTTAGTGTCACTGGTGACATTTCTCTCTTCCTCTTTACAGCTTCCTCCAGCATCACTAGGTAACACATAGTTCCTATCAGGACCAAAGTGCTCCCCGCCCCCCCGGAAGTCTCCAAGCGGATAGGCAGGGTCTGCCGAGCTACAACTCTGGGTACCGGAGTGGCTCTCCCCGCTGCTGGTCAGGGGCTTGGCCATGGCAGTGCTCTCCAAGTCAGGAAAGGTGGAGTGACAGGCCCGGAGAAGATCCTCCATGCCCAGGCGCTCGGCCACCTCATAGATGACCCCAACATTGATCAGGTCTGTGAAGAGCTCCGACGTGTAGACAAAGCTCAGAATCTTCTCGAAGTTGGCAGGGGTGATGAAGTCCACCACGTAGGTCCTGGCAGCATCCAGCCCTGTATTCAGGAAGAGGTTCTGGAAGTAGCCCGCCGCACAGGCCAGCACGGCCTTGTGGGCCGGGAAGGAGCGGCTCCCCACCACAATGGTGACATCGCACATGGTCTCCGAGAGCCGGCACTTGTTGAGTTCCTTCAGCAGGTTGTTGGGGTGGTTGGTGCTTTGCAGTTTGATCCTCATGCCCATCTTAGCAGCTCCTAGGACGTAGCCTCTGTATCAGCACGGTTCACCTGTGGACAGTAAAAGGAACAGATGGATGGCCAAACACATCCCTGCATGCAAGGAGCTCTGCCGAAGAAAATACCACCAGTCTGAGCGTTTGTGAGCCCTGGGCGGGGAGGAGCCAAGGGTCACAGTGCTGCTCCATGCTGCCGGGGGCAAGGACAAGTGACGGGACAATGACCTCTCTCCCTGCATGTTCCCAAACACAGAACGGTCACAACAAAACCCGAAAGTATTGAAAAAAATCTGATAGCGCCATCTGTGAGAGTCAGTAAGAGAGGGGGTAGGCCTGGTGGGACAGAAGCTAATACCTTAGGGTCAAGTCAGAGGCAACCTCTTGGACACAATCCCTCACTTCATTATTAGATGGAGGGCTCAAATGGATCTCCTAACTTCTTCCCCAATACACGCTTTCCTATCTCGTTCAGTGCTTTCATTTCTCTTACAACACCAAACGCCAAACGCCGTAAAAGTACTTGAACATAATTACCAAAGTTCCATTAGCTGCTGAGGGCAAGAGAAGGTTGCTCTTTTATTTTCTTATCAGTGCTCTGTCCTTCCAGTCCCTAAATAGACCTCTTACTCATTCATGAGTTCTGATCTCTCCCTCCCTAGACCACCTACCTGCCTAGTCTCTTGTCTTACCATAACCAGAGCCATCCAGATATTGTTGTCTCCTCCTCTGCATGCTTAAGATTAAGCTAAAACACTCAAGACCCAAAGAAATAAAGCAAAATAGAATACACTGTAGCATTTACTATTACTTATATATGCCTTTTTTTTTTCAACCACCCTTTTTGGGATCTATGCATATGCTGATCAGAACGAAAAGACTTGATGCCCTAAGAGGGCATCTAATTATACTAGCAAGACTCCTAAAAGCTTGCTGGATCCCACTCCCCCCACCCCCTTCAAGTCCTGCATGCGTGAGGAAGCCAAGCTAGCTGCATTCTCCTTCAATTTCAGCACTCGCCCCGCGCAACACAGCCCCTTTCTCCACCTCACCACCTCTACAAACTCCCAACTTTTTCTGGAATCCAAGAAGCTTCTGCGCTTTGTTGGGATACAGGGAAGCGTCTCCCGGGCCCTGGCGGCCACACATCAGGTCGGGGCACTGGCAAGCCTGAGTGGAGGGTGGGAAGGGGGGCACACTGGGAACTTCCGAGAAGGCACCCCAACAATCCCGTGGTGCCGCAGTCTCCCCTCTGGAGGGTCAAACCCAGCAAGAACGGGGTTGGATCGGGCCAGGGTGCTCCATCCGGGGGCCACGGAGCACCTCGGTCGCGCCCCAAGCGGCAGGGGATCCCCCCGGGGCGGCTCCGGGGGCGCCGGGCCGGACGGGAACGAAAGGATGGGCGGCGGGACCGGCCGGGGTCGGCGCGCGGCCGGGTATGATGGGTCCGGCGACGGGAGCGGGCAGGAGGGAGCCCCGCGAGAGCGAGAGAAAGGCCGGGACGGGGGTCTGGCCTCCACCCGGGTCAGCCCTCGGCCCGGCCGCGCTTACCCGGCTCCGCGGGGCCCGAGCACCATCGCCACCGCCGCCTCACACAAAGGCCCCGGCCCGCCGTGCCCGGCCCGACAAGGAGGCGGCGCCGCCGGCCGCGGCCAGACTCTCCATCCGCCGCGCCACTCGCCGCGCCGGCCCGGGCCGCCCCCGCCGCCCGGCCCGCAGCGCCCCCCGCCGTCCCGGAGGAGGCAGCGCCCCCCGCCGCTTGGCCGCAGCGCCCCCAGCCGCCCGGGAGGAGGCAGCGCCCCCCAACGGCGGGGCCGGGAGCCGGATGGGCTGGACCAGAGCCCAGGGGAGACTCCGCTCTCCTCCAGCGCCCCTGGGGACCCCTGCCCAGGCCCCACCTCCCACTGTTATACCCCAGTTTTCGCGTCGGAGAGACCACCAAGGAGCCACCACTGAGCTTAGTTAAGGCAGGGGTATTTATGAGTTCCTGTTACTAAAGCAGGGTGGGGGTCTCTGGAACCAAAGCAGGGTGGGGGTTCTTGTTACTAAAGCAGGGTGGGGGGGGTCCTTAGAACTAAAGTAAAGTAGGGGAAAGTTCAGCCCTTGGGCACAGGGGTCTGAGATGGCTGCCGGAACTAGGATGGCTGTACTTATGCTAAGGCATGCTAAGACTAAACCTGAGGTGGGATGGCCTTAATTTTTCTCGGCCTTCATACCACTCCCACGCGGCCCGGGGACTGCCCGCCCCCAGCCACAGCGGCCACAGCGCAGCAGCTGCAGGGACGTTCCCAACCCCCACAGACCCGGTTTTTCTGAATTGCCCTCATCAACCGGGTGGAGGGCCATCCCCTCCTCACCCTGGGGCATGGCATCCCGACTCTAAACTGTCATCCTCTACCCTGTCCTACATCTCATCGTCCCGGAAGCTTCTCCAAACGTTGCAGAAAAAGGTAAAAATGAAGTCAGGTTGTTTGTGAACTTCTGAGCACGGTAGGCTGAGAGCTTCCTGAAGACAGGGCTCTGTGGTTCTTGATTCAACTCCTGGCATGGCTCACCACACACTACCTGGTCCTGTGACAGGTGCTTAATGAAAAAAAAAAAAAAAAAAAAAAAAAAGCCTGCTTGACTGAATGAACAAATGAATAAACAAGTACTTGAGGTCTGCGCCTCCCCTACACTCCGTGTCTGAAAAATCGCTGCTGACCCTCCACCCACCTGGGTGGCCAGAGGGAGGAATTCACAGGCTCCCACTGCACCTTGAGAGCCCATCCTGTTTCCTACAGCCTGTCATCCCTGAAGGGGAGCAGAATTTACCACCCCCAAAATCCTTTGGCATAAGGATTATTTTAGGTTGACTTTTTTTTTTTTTAAAGGATTTTATTTATTTATTTGAGAGAAAGAGTATAAGAGTGGGGTGAGGGGCAGAGGGAGAAGCAGACACCCCACTGAACAAGGAGTCCCATGACTCCAGCTGCATCCTGGGACTCTATGATCGTGACCGGAGCCAGAGGCAGATGTTTAACCCACTGAGCCACCTAGGCACCCCCTCGGCTACTTATTTTTTTTTAAATGGCAGATGCGGGAGAAGCTCTGGGAACACAGAAGTTACATTTATAAGGGAAACCTTTATCTGCATGGGTGTCTCTTTCTGTACTAGGAAGGCAAGAATGACTTAAGTCTCCAGAAACTCTCATCAGTGGAGAAGGCAGGGACCTCAATATGCTTAACAATCACCCCCTTATTTATAGGGCTTGGCCTGAAAACCCCCCATAACTGGCTCCCCACCCCCAATATCCTCTTTTGTCTTTAGCTGGGGATGGTATTTAAGGCGGTGGCTCAGGCTGTTTTAGGGAGTTACTCGGTCCTCCTGAGCTTCTCCCATGTTTACAGGAAGTATACTTGTTACTGAAATTATGTTTATTTTTCTCCAGTTAATCTGTCTTTTATGATGGCTTGGTCACAGCCAAGAACTTAGAAGGGTCGAGGGGGGTCACCAGGGTGTCTCGGTCAGTTAAGCGTGTGACTCTTGGTTTCAGTTTTGACTCCGTCACGATCTCAGGTCCTGGGGCCCAGCCCCACATAGGGTTCCACACTCATGATGGTCAGGGAGTCTGCTTGAGGTCCTCTCTCTTCCTTTCCCTCTGCTCCTCCCCCCACTCATACTCTCTCTTAAATAGATAAATAAATCTTAAGAAAGAAAGAAAGAAGGAAGGAAGGAAGGGAGGGGAAAAAAAGTGTAGGGGCGCCTGGGTTCAGGCTCAGTGGGAAGCCTGGTTCTCCCTTTCCCTCTGTTTGCTGCTCCCCCTGCTTGTGCACTTGCTCTCTCTCTCTCTCTCTCTGTCAAATTAATTAATAAATAAATTAATTCAAAAAAGAAGGATAGAGGGAAAATTATTTTTCCTTCCTTACATCACCAAGTGTTTCTAGAGCTCGGTTGTGCTGCTTCTCCCCACCCTTCTCCTGTAGCATTGCAGTGACCCTCCAGATCCTATCCTCAGGTGCTCCTGCCCAAGGATTGTCATCAAATTACAATTACGGGCCCTACCTGCAACCCACCACCACCACCACGGCCACCAAAGACGTCAGAAGTCACGGTCACCCCACTCTCCCTTCTCAATCGTAGGAACCCCCCAGGCTCTGGGACCCTTCTGCTTCAGCCTCTCTCCCATCACATTCTGTCCCCTGCTGGGTGATAGAAGATGGCCAGGCACAAATCCTCAAGGCAGGCACACGGTAGTGTTCAGTAATTCCTTGACCGGAGAATGGGAAGAGGACACACAGGATGTTGCCAGCTGATCTAAGACAGTTTGCCAATTTGGCAATCATCAGTTATCTTGATGCATTTGGGAGATTGTGTGTCCCCGGTTTTACAACCTCACTAACAGGTGGTAGGTTAGAGTGAAAGCAAGCGTTACACCAAAGGGTGCCGATCATGTAATATTTATTAACAAGGAAATACAAAGCCAGACTTTCTTGTAGTTTGGGGGACAGGTGATCTCCCTTAGCGCTCTCATGAAAGGGTCATTTAGAAGCTGATACGTGTTCCAATGGCAGGCCCAATCCCCACAGCTGGAAGAGGTGACCGTGTGTGCCCCAAAGTGGACCCTCACACAACCAGTAGACTCAAAACCTCCAACATGACTCCACGACGTGAGGCTACAGGAGTCGTGGGCCTCCCCACCTTCCTAGCCAACTGTCTTTTTTTTTTTTTAAGATTTTATTTATTTATTTGACAGACAGAAATCACAAGTAGGCAGAGAGGCAGGCAGAGAGAGAGGAGGAAGCAGGCTCCCTGCTGAGCAGAGAGCCTGATGTGGGGCTTGATCCCAGGACCCTGGGATCATGACCTGAGCCGAAGGCAGAGGCTTTAACCCACTGAGCCACCCAGGCGCCCCCCTAGCCAACTGTCTTAAACATCTCTGGAGTGATGACCCCACCACGTGTACTTCAGGTGCTAAGAAACCCCTCTAACGGTGTAAAATTCATACATTTCTGCGTGTGACGTGATTTACAATAAGAAATATATATTTGGTCTTCATCTCCATTTCTGACAAAGAGTTCTTAAAATCAGTGGCATGTCCTAAGTGAGGACTCTCACAAAGGTGTCCTTTGTCATGTTGTTGGGTAGCCGTGGGGTAGCAGCAAAGGATTGGGGTTGGAGGTTGAATCAATTGCCAATGGCCAATGGTTTAATCAATCCCAACTATGTCATGAAGCCTCCATAAAAACCCAAAAGGATGGAATTCTCAGAGTTTTCTGGGTTGATGAACACGTGCTGAGTTGGGGAAAGGAGAGTGGTCCCCTCAAAGAGAATGTACAAACTCCACACCCCTCTGCCTGTGGCTTACCCTACGCATCTCTTCCATCTGGCTGTTCTGGGGTTGTGTTCTTTTATAATAAACTGGTCATTTAGGAAGTAAGCAGGTTTCCTGAGTTCTGTGAGCCACTCTCACAAATTAATCAAACCTAAAGGGGGAGGCATGGGAACCTCCAGTCTGTAAGCAGTAGGTCGGAAGCACAGGAAATAATCTGGACTTGAGATGGCGTCTGAAGTGTGAGGCGCGGCCTCACAGGACTGAGTCCTTCACCTGTGGAGTCTGATAGCATCTCTGGGTAGATAGTATCACGGAATTGCTTGTTTGAGTGGTGAAACCACCCCTCCGCACACATTAGAATTAGTCCAGAACTTCTAAGATGGAAATCTTTTTAAAGTAAATCACTGTGCAGGCCTCCTGGGGGACTCAGTTGTCTAACTTTGGCTCAGGTCCTGGTCTCAGGGCCCTGGGATCAAGGCCCTGCCTTCACATCCTGCTCCTCGCTCAGTGGGAGGTCTGCTTGTCCCTTTCCCTCTGCCTCTGCTCTCTCTCTGTCTCTCTGTCTCTCTGTCAAATAAATAAAATATTTTTAAATAAATAAATAAAGTAAATCGCCATGCAATCCCAGTAATACACACACACACACACACACACACACACACACACACACAGCTAAATGCACAAGGGCCAGAAATTTGGTCAAGGTCTTTTTGGCTAGGTCTCCTTAGGCCCCTCTTTACAGCAGGAAGAGGAGAGCAGGGATTCCTTTACACATTCTTCAAGCACAAAAACAGGACTGTGGCTTAAAATTGGGCTTCATTTTTCTTGTGAGCCCCAGGCCTGCAATTTTTGTCTGTCCCACCAGAGAGCAACCTTTCTGCATTTATACTCCTACTTGGCAAAGCCCCTGAGTCATCTCCGCAGGCTTGCCCATCCCCCAAGTCTGAGCAGAGCCAACTCTTGAAGCTTTCATGACCCAAATACATGCCTCAGACTCTGCAAGTGTTACCCTACTTTAAAACCCTCTAGATAGATAGTTTTGAAAAGCCAACACGATGACTCCCTGAAGGAAGGCTTGAGGCTCGGGTAAGAACATTCTTTGACCTCTAGCGATAAAACCTGACTCAAGGGACACTGAGTTGAGCTTTCTCTCTTCCCTCATCCCCTCGATGCAGCTGTGGGTCCAAAGTTGCCCCATGCGGGTTCTGGGAAGAGAGAGTTTTTGCAGGGGTGAAGGACCTGTAGGAGGCCACCTCTGGCTCCATGATGCTGTCTCTACATTGCCTTGGGACAGTGGAGTATGAGTTTAAGGGGACGGCCAGGTTCCGCACTAGCTCTGCACTAAGCTGAACTAAGGAATCTGAGGATTTCTCAGGCTATTCCTTTAGGATACAGAACACCCCTTGGGATCCCTGGTCTATGATAGTTGGCACATCAGATAAATAAAAGACACTCACACACCTCATCTCAGAGCCTTCAAGATTCTGTGGACTGCTAGACCAACCTTGCAAGGTCTAGTATGGGTTGCATGGCAGAGGAATCGGAAACAAATGTTTTCCCTTTAAAATTACTAAGATAGCCCGTTAACACTGAAGCTCGCAGCTCCCTTCCTGGTTTTTGCGGGAACTTTCCCAATCACACCCCATCCTGGCAAGACCAAGTTTTGTTGGCTTGTCTGCAGCCCTGCTACACAATAAACACTGTATATGGGTCACCCTCTCCTCCTGTGGCCTGTTACAGGACCCCTGCTCGACATTTGCAGACCCAGAAATGGTGCGTCTCTATGGATTCGTCCTCCTCTGGGACTGGGTCCTTGCACAGCCCTGCCTACCACCCCCACCCCCACCCCCCGCCCCTCTCTAAGTAGTCAGATTCAGGGATTGACATCTCCTAGGTTCATCCTCAAAATATGGACAAGCCGTTCAGGGTACGCTTTTCCTTTACCTGAAGTTAGTCTGTGAAAGACTGTGAGTGCTAGAAGCCATCTTCCAAATTCATTCATTTATTTTTTTTTTAAGATTTTATTTATTTATTTGAGAGAGAGAGAGATCACAAATAGGCAGAGAGGCAGGCAGAGAGAGAGGGGGAAGCAGGCTCCCTCCTGAGCAGAGAGCCTGATGCAGGGCTCGATCCCAGGACCTGAGATCATAACCTGAGCCGAAGGCAGAGGCTTGAGCCACCCAGGTGCCCCTCGTTCATTTATTTTTAAATTACTAAATAAATCTTCCAATACTAATTATTTGAAGCACTGACTAAGGCACTTTTGGGAAAATCAATGTATGTACAAAATAAAGATGCTTCCATTGATTTATGATACATGTATGTACGCATATCGTGTAGGTGTGCATGATGTAGCTGGAAGAGTCAAGGAAGAGAACCACTCCCCTCCCCTGCCAAGCAGTGAAACAAATACAACACTCTGGGTCATATGTGAAAATCCTTTATTGTTGGGGAGTAGAGAGAGACATCATATTTTTGATGGAGGACGCTTCAGAAACCTCAGGGGAATCTATAGTCAATGCCCACGGGGACTGAGGGTGCTCAGTCTGTGGTTTCTACATCACTGTGGAGTAGAGGGATGGGGAAGGAGTCCAAGTGCGGGGATGTTACAAGGCTGGAGGAAAGAAAGGGAAATCGTGCAGCTGGGGGTTGGGAGGGGGTGACAGGTGTCTTCATGTTGCAGCCCCGGGGTCCAGAAGTGGAGTGCTGGGGACCAGAAAATATGAAATCACATCTTCTGTCTCATAAAACTCACACCGGCCACCAGCTGGGGAAGTAGGGATGTGTGGGTTGGCGGGGGGGGGGGGGGGGGGGGGGGTGGAGTATGTAAGGGAGGAAGAAAGAGAATAGAAGTCTTAGCCCTCAGCTCTCTGTGTAGCCTTTAAACTAGAGGACCAAATCCTAGCCACAGGAGCATGCTCTTTCTGGTCGCATGTTTACCATGCTACTTGCAAACACCTGCAGGACGGTGTAGTGACAGGGTCCCTATCTATCGTCCTCGAATCCCCATGATTCAGGCCCACACAAAGCCCCATTCATTGTGTCCCGATGCTAATGCTCCCCCAGGTTCACCCATGCCCTCCTCCTCTTCCCAGAAACCTCCCAGAGGAAGCTCAGGCCCAGGGATAACGTCCTTTGTCAACAGATTCACATGAATGAAATAAGATGACCCAATGAACTGTGTTGATCCATCTCATCTAATCTCCTTTAAATGCCAGCCCCCAGGGACTTTATGTGCTGTTCTTCCTGGCTCCTAACAGGTTGAATGCTCCATCAGTGGTGAGATTACGAAGGCTGCAATTATGCGACTGGCCCTTCTGAAAGAGCCTGGATTCACCGGGCGAACATTAAAAGTAGATTTCCACAATGCACTTGTTTCCACCATTTGTATAAAATACTATGGCAAAATTGCACTGTAATTATCTTTATGGCCGATGCATAGCACTGGGGGAAAGTATGTCATCCAGATAGAGCTGCCCGTATAATTATCTGGCGGTCGGCAGGACTGAAATAACCATCTAATGAGAGCAAAATGATACGGTAAGGACCATGTAATCAGCGAGTTACGGTCATTACGGCTCTTTGTGCCCTCTCACCCAGCACTGAATGGGGGGCTAGACCTAGTCTCCGGGCCCAAGGAGCCCTGCACGGGAAGCTTCATCTTCCATCGAGAGCTCTTGCTCCTTTGGTCTCCCTTGAGAGCAATGACCGTGGGTAACAGAGACACAGGGAGAGGGGCAGGAGTCTCTCTGTGGGAACATGGGCTTTCCAATCCCTCTCTATTTCTCCCCCCACACCTTCTTTCTTCAGAAGGTAGTGCAAAGAAAGCCATCCCTCAGGCTGCTATTGCTATGTGGGGGAAGATGGGGTTGAGACGGAAATTTCCATGTTTTGACTAGACACTCCCCTGGGGACTCTCATGCTCGCATAGCAAGTGAGAGATCTGTCAGCCCACTCAAGCCCAGGGTCCAGCCCAGACAGCTCTAGAACAGACAGACCAGAGTCAGCCAGGAGGGACATTGGGACATGACCCATACCTTCCAGACCACAATCATCATAACACACAACACTGTGTACGCTGTGCCAGGCACTATTCCGAACACTTTACCTATGCCCAATCCTCAAAACCACAACCCTGTGAAATAATATTATCACCCCCATTTTTCAGATGAGGAAACTGAGGCACGGAACAGTTATGTAACTTCGCCAAGGGGACACAGCCAGTGAGCTACAGATCAGGAGTCAAACGCAGGCTATGCTCTTAGCCATTACACCACACAGAGCAACTCAGATACAGTTTCTAGTTACTCCCCCTAAAATTTCAGAGTTTGTTGCATTTCTTCCTAAATCACCCTTGTGAAGAATTACACAGCAGACCTCGTCAAGATCTGAATGGCTTGTGCCTACCTAGGAGGCAGAACACTTCACCCGGGAGTTGGCTGTGGTGCCTGCAATTATCAGATGACGGTCTCTCCGTCGTGTATACAGATAATGAGAGAACGGAACCCGAACAAACGAAGTTGACCATCGGAGAAGCCACAAGGAAAACCTCTCGCTCCCCATGTCCCACGACTCATGCCTGCTCGAGCGCCAGCCAGGGTCCATGATACTGGGGCAAGAGAGGGCAAGTGGGGCAGGTGTGTATGTACATGTGTGCGTGTGTGTGCACATGTTCTTCAGACAAGCATGCCCCCTGAGTGACGGTATGTTTGACAGACAGTGCACTGGGCACTGACAGTGCATTTTAGGGCAAAATTATGAGTATTAATGCCTGTGGTGTCAGAGTAAATGCCTCTCTGGCAACCACCCCCCAACCTCACACAGAGTTCCAACATACACACAGAGTTCCCTCTCCTGACCAACAATCCTTACCTCATTCCACACTGGGGGGATACTTGAGGGTGCCAAAGCTGGGAACGTTCTCTTGGTTTACATCAATAGAAGTGTCTGGGTTAAAGTAAATAGTGTAATTAGGAGGGATTTTTCTGAATGTGACCTTCACCCTGACCCAAAAGCAAAGTGCTAGCCACTAAGGGTAGTGTTGGAAGATAGAGTTGGAAAGAAGAGGCACACTGTGTTTGGGAGATGGGGAGGAAGGACAGGCCCCCCTCCAACTCCTTCCCGGCTACAGCAGGACTAGCTTATAAAGGTCTCCCCACTGTGTTCCCAGGGAGATCTGGACTGTGTATCCAACCTGATTGGGTAGAAGGGCCAAGGAACCCTCACTATAGCTAAGAGAAATCCTGTCTTTCCCTCAGGTGAGAAATATGAGGCCCTTGACTTTTGCCATATCTTTATTAGTGCCTTAAGCCCTCCCACTGTACCTCCACCCACACCTACCTGGCTGGATGTTCCTCTTGCCCATAAGTCCCACGAAGAAGTCATGCATGTCACCTATAGAGAAAGGGCCAACATTGCCAACAGTGATCATGGGGTAGGTGGGGAATGAGGATGCGTTCCCCCAGACGTGTATCAAGACTTTTGCAATTGGGTTTCTGATCTTTGGTTCTTTATCATGCCACAGCATGACTCCCTCATTATCAGGGTATCCCCTAAGCTCACCCTCTCTGCCCACCTCTCCCTCCTCCACATTTCAAGAATTCTCTGCCCCCACAGATGCCTGGTGTAGAGTCTTCATAGCCACCATGAGATTCTCTTGGTGCCTAATGACCAGCTGATGGAGGGAGCGTCCATCACTCTTCTCACACCTGTTCCCTCTGGTTCCCAGTGACCTCTCATGTCCAGGAAAGGCTGGTCGAGCTGTTCCAGCCACCATATTGTTTGGGCCAGCTGAGATGGGGCCAGCCAGAGTAGACACTGGGACCCGTGCCCATGGAGCTGTAGCAAGCGGTCAGCAGAGACAGGGAGGGAGAAGGCACTACTCACGTTTCTGGGGAAGTGACGATTCTTTAGGATCTGTGAAAGCAAGAACAGTGAGTTGGTGGGGAATGGAATCTGGAAAGTGACAGAGGGGGTTCAGAGCACAACCCTCAATTACTCACCAAGCTATCTTCAGTCTCCGTCCCACCCGAAGTTTCCTCCCAAGCCTCTTTAATCATCAGAATCCTGCCCCCCAACCCCGTCTCCCCAGGGCTGCTTCCTACCCACGCTAGCCTTGCTAAGCATTTTGAGCAATCCATCCAGAGAGACAGAGCGGCTGTCATAGAGTTTCCGGAGCAAGGATGAAGGCAAGTGGTAGAGGTCCGAGTCCTTCTAAGAGACAGAAACAAAGAGGGCTGAGGCAGGAGGTTTGCACTTAATCCACTTGCCCCTCCCCACAAAGGACAGCTTCTTCCTGAGACCATCACAGCTGAACCTGACATCCTGTAACTTTCAGAATTTCTTCTGGCTTACACTGGAAGAGAAGTGGGCTCTGAAAGTGTGGTCCACAGACCAGGATCATCACTACTGTAGGCTTATTAGAAATACAGTATCTCAGGGCGCCTGGGTGGCTCAGTCAGTGGAGTGTCTAATTTCAGCTCAGGCCGTGATCCCAGCATCCTGGGATCGAGTCCCGCATCAGGCTCCAGGGAGTATGCTCCTTCCTTGCCCTCTACCCCTACCGCTGCTCATGCTCTATCTCACTCTCAAATAAATGGAATCTTTAAAAAATATATATTAAAAAAAAAAAGAAATACATTATCTCAATCTTGGTCCTATCCCGGACCTACTTCGACAACCTGCATTGTAACCAGAGCCCCAGGTGACAGGTGTGCCCAGCAAGGTTTGAGAAGGCCTGGAGAAGGGAGCGCTTTGGGCATCCTCAGAGGCAGACCAGCTGTCCCGGTTTGCATGGGACTGAGAGCTTTCCTGGGATGCGGGAACTTTAGTGCTTAAGCTGGTGGTCTGGGAACACTGGGACAGTTGGTCACACTCTATCTCCCAAGCTCAAAAGGGATTGTCTCTTGGGCCTCTCTCCCAACTACCACCACATCTCAGTGAGAAGGGCCATTAGAACATAAAGATTTTGTGTTCTGTTCTCCTTGGCACATGGGGAACCAGTTTGCTCCAGGATATCGTTGCCCCACTGTGTGAGTGAGCCATGAATCCCAAGAAAGCTCTATCAGACAGAGCCAGCACCCAGCTGCGATCCCCAAATCCCCCCACCCTGCACTGTGTTCGTGGTGCATGCTTCTCTGGCTAAGCTTCTCACCACCTCTCACTCTCTTTTCTTTTCCATAGTTTTCAGCCTCTGACTGTCCCTCCGTCTCTTTCTTTCTTTCTTTTTTTAAGATTTTATTTATTTGACAGAGAGAGAGATCACAAGTAGGCAGAGAGGCAGGCAGAGAGAGGGGGAAGCAGGCTTCCTGCTGAGCAGAGAGCCCGATGTGGGGCTTGATCCCAGGACCCTGGGATCATGACCCGAGACAAAGGCAGAAGCTTTAACCCACTGAGCCACTCAGGCGCCCCCGCTTCCATCGCTTTCTACACAGAATTTGGAATTTCTGGAAGTCTATGTGTTCGGAATGACTCTTCTTCTCCTCCACAAATGAACCCTATTCTGGATCTGCTGCCAGGCAGGGGCTCCTCATTTCCTTGGTGATTTTTTTTAGCAACCTGGGCACAGCTAGATGGTTAGTGGGCACACACCACATAGCCAGTTAATTACAGCTGCAGAGAAACAGTGACCGTGATCATGTCTGGAGATTCTACCTTGAGTCTCAGCGGTGCCTCTCTCTCTCTCGAGCCCAGATGTCCTTGGGTTGCTGAGCACGCAAGCAGCACATTTATATGGAATGTACCCCTGCGCATACCAACCCACTTGCCTAGGCACACACAGATCCTACCCTACCTCACCCCAACTTCCCTCATCCTCTCAGACCGTCGGAGGGAAGGTGAAATGGCAATCTCTCCCTTTCATTAACCAAGAGGAAAAGACCTTGAAGCAAGCTTGTCTTAGAAAAATATATCCAGATATTCTATCTCCAGCTGGAACTTTGGGCTCCAAACATAAGGGCCAGCCCATATTTGGCACTCCTTATGTGTTTTTTAAAAGACTTTATTTTTGAGTAATCTCTATACCCAATGTGGGGCTTGAACTTACAATCCTGAGATCAAGAGTAATGTGTCCTACCGACTGAGCCAGCGGGGCACCCATATTTTTAAAAAGATTTTATTTACTTATTTGCCAGAGAGTGAGTACACTGGAAGAGGGAGAAGCAGGCTCCCCACTGTGTAAGGAGCCCGATGAGGGACTCGATCCAGGACCCTGGGATCATGACCTGAGACAAAGGCAGACACTTAATCAACTGAGCCACCCAGGCGTGCCTGTTTTTTGTATTTTTGAATTGGTTCTGATCTTTTGGATCTGGTGCAGCAGCCACCACCAGCCTATTGTGCCCTGGGACATGTACAGTTGAAGACTGATTTCTCTCTCTGCCCAGCACATGGCTTCCTAGGCAGCCGCTTTCCCCAGATTGTTCAAATATTCTGCCCACCTCCTGTAATGAGATGCTAAACAGATCTGAGCTGGAGAAGCAGTTAGACTTCACACACTGAATTTGTAATAAGTTCCATCTATAGTCATCTTAAAAGCATGGGTATCAATGTAATTGCTGTCATTTCAAAACCTTGAAAAGACTTCCTCCCTGCTCTCTGCCTGTACCCCTTCACTGTCAACTCCTGTTCTCTTTTTCAGAGAAACTTTGGAAATCAGGCCCAAGTCTGTGTTGTAGGGATTTTGCCCCCTATCCCAAGCAGAGGCTAGAGTGGGGGCAAGAGAAAGGAAAGAAGGCGTTGGGGGTCTTGGGAACACCTGACATCAACTGGGGGTGGATGAGCAGGGGACAATAGAATTTATTTGAATTTTGGAAACAAAATGCTGTACATAGCTGATAGGTAAAATGGCTTAAAAATGACCATTTGGGAGAGAATTTCTGACTGCGTGTACTCCCATCTAGGGAGTGGACAGTATCTGACCCCTGCAAAGGACAGAAACTGAGCGAGACCACCCTAGCTGACCCCCCGCCCTGGGATCCAACTCCCAGGTTGCCAGTCAATCAACCAACCGCACAACATACTAGTAGGGCACTTTTTAGGTACAGGGTTATCAAAGACACACAGAGGGACTGAGACCCCCCCCACCCCCCCGCCGCCTAGACCACATAGCTAGAGACAGTGAGAACATGACACTCCCGGAGAGGCAGGGAAACCCACCCTCTGGTGCGTCACCCAGGGAGCTCACAATCTCACCCGTCCCACTTTCCTCTCAACAGCTGTGGAACAGGCAGAGTGTGGGCTCTCATGATGTCGGTCCGAGCTCCGCCGGGGCGGGCACAGCTAGAAGGGGTGTCTTACCTTGTTGTGCCCCCCAGCAGGCACCACCTGCTCCTGTGAGTCCTCACAGACAGCCCCCAGACTGTAAGCCAGGCTGATGGCCAGAATGGCTGCAAACAGTAGGGCCCTCCGCATGGTGCCTAAGAGGACAGAGAGACAGGACAGGAATGGGGGAGCAGAGGGAGGATACAGCATGTGTGCAGGGGCAGGAGACATTCTGAGACAATCTGTCTTGCTTCCCCAGCCTCCATTCTCCCATCTAAGCCCTGGTCCAAGGAGAGTATCTCTGAGCAGGATGGCCAGCCCTTGGGCTCGGTGTCCCTGCTCCCCCATCACACATCTCCCCACACGAGCACCTGGCAATGAGCTGTGTGGCAATAGTCCCCCAAGGAAGATGATAGATTCGTAGCACATGCACAGGTCTGCCTTCTTAGTCAGCTTAAGGAGGGATCCTGGATTCTAGTTTCTAGCACCAGATAACCCAAGACTTCGGCAAAACTTTCTAGTATTAGAAGAATCAGTCTGAACCCACAGTCTCCAAACATTACTGGTTCTCAACCCATATCAGCGCTTTCTGCTTCCCTTCCCTAGACCCAGTGCCGAGATCATAAGCTGCCACCTCTATTGCCTCCTAACCCTGGCCTCTGTCCTTTGGTGCCAGCTCCAGTCCCTCCAACATTCTCCCACTCGTGCCTACCTGTGGAACAGCTTTGAGCTTGGGGCAGGTGGTCTAAGAGGATCAGGGAGCTGGCCAGGAGCACTGCCCACTCCCCTACCACACACACACACACACACACACACACACACACACACACAGGCTGGTGGTATTGCTGCCTCCGTGAAGAGAGAAGCTGGGAGTGGAGGGGATCTGAGGATGTGGCAGGAACTCCTGCCCAGCTCACAGATAAAGGCTGGGAGGGTCTGGGGGAGCCGGGGGAGGGACTGCGAATCACCAATCCCAGGGTGGCTGGTGGGGAGGGGGGAGGCTGGTGGAGAAAAAGGAGGCTATAGGCTGCAGGCGCGCGCGCACGCACACACACATACACACACACACACACACACAGAACACACACACACACATACACACGCGCGCGCGCGCGCACACAGGCCCTGCAGTGTGCTCACTTTCCAACAGCTCCGGAGCTGGGCGCACTAAGGAATGATGTCGTGTATGTTTTGTACCAAAATGTCCATGCTGGGTATAGCTCAGTAGGTGTGGTCCTGGAGTCTCCTTCTCCTCATTGTTCACCCACCAGCTCCTTGCCCTTTAAACCTTCAGGCTCAACTGCCAGACCAGAAGCATTTCAGGCAGGCGCTTCTCTGGCCCTCCCACACTCCCGGGACAACCAGACACAGGCCCCTGAGCACTGGGAGGTGAGTCTGGCATCCCTTCCCCTTCTCATTTCTCCCCCTGTCCTCCTTCCAGCTGCAGCTGACCAAGCCGAGGACCAAGTGATGGGTCAGCGCTTCTCCCCTGCTGTATAATGCAGAAACTTCCAGTGTCTGCCTCCCTCTTCACCAGGGCAAATGCCTCTCCCTACACCACTCCCTCCCCAGCCCATAATCAGCCTGATTTTGCTGCATTCTTCCAGAGTTCTAACTTCTATTCCTCTTGCTAGAATCTCAGGAAGGAGGAAAAGAACACGGTGGCGGAGCTGTCACCACCACCACCCCCCCATTCCTCTCCCTGGCCCGGCCCGGCCCAGTCCGGCCCAGCCCAGCTCAGCATTGATCTCTTAACTGCTTCTATTTTCTCACAGTTACATGTTTCCCCCTCTCTGATCGGCCTCCCTGCAGCCAGGCATCTTCTCCCTGGACATTTCAAGCCTCTCCTTCCTTTCCCACTCTGTTGAAGGAGCTCATGCTGTTCATTTCTTTTTTTTTTTTTTTTTTAAGATTTTATTTATTTATTTGACAGGCAGAGATCACAAGTAGGCAGAGAGGCAGGCAGAGAGAGAGAGGAGGAAGCAGGCTCCCCACTGAGCAGAGAGCCTGATGCGGGGCTCGATCCCAGGACCCTGGGATCGTGACCTGAGCCGAAGGCAGAGGCTTCAACCCACTGAGCCACCCAGGTGCCCCTCATGCTGTTCATTTCATACCTGAGGTGGAGCCCCAGGGGAGAGTCAGAGTCAGAGCTGGGCTGGGATGGAAGGAGGACTGGAAAGAGAAGATGCTGCTCAAGGGAACCAGGCGGGGGTGGGGTGGGGAGACAGCAAAGTGAAAGCAGCTTCAGAGCCATTGTCACTCTTAGCATTTCCTATTTTTCAGGGGAGGAAACTGAGGCTCAAAAAGTTTAGTCCTGGGGCACCTGGCTGGCTCAATAGGGAGAACAGATGACTCTTGATCTTGGGGTCTTGAGTTCAATCCCCACTTTGGGTGTAGAGATTACTTAAAAATAAAAATTAAAAAATCTTTAAAAAAAAAAGTCAGTCCCGTGCTCCAGGACATACAGCTACCAGAGAAGAGCCATAAATTCAGGTTTTGTTTGTGTGTTTTTCACTCCAAACCTCCCCTTTGTTTTACTGCACTGGTACGAACTTTGACCAGTAAGGGAGCCATTAATTCTCCCAGAGGAAGTGGTGCTCCCCCTCTCTGAAAGACCTGGAGATTTGGGACCTTGCTCTCTTCTCCTTCTGGGGCAGTGAGGAGAACTACAGCCGTTGTGTATGTACTCCAAAGATGTTCCGCTCACCAACGTCTTCCCCAGTCACCCTACTTCAAACAACCGCCCTTTCACACTCCATATCCCCCTTCTGTTTCTTCTCTTCATCACTAATTACATCCCATATCCTAAATGCTTCACTTACAGCCTGTCTACCCCACCAGAATGTCCGCGTTCCATTGGCAAGAACTTTTGTCTGTTCTCTTTACTACTGGATCCTTAGCTCTGTAGTGTTTGGGATATAATAAGTGCTCAATAAAAATTTACTCAGAAAACAGAAAAGGAAGCCTGAGCTTCCTTCTTGACTGCAGCCCACAGTGTGGATCCCGCACAGAGTTTCTCAGTGCTGCTAGTGCTGAGATGCTCTCCTCTCTACTCCACACCCCCAATAGCCACCCACCCTGGGACTCGGGCCACACTGACAGAAGTCACTCTGCCAGCACATGGCCCCACGCTCACCCCTGGTGAGGGCAGCAGCTGGGTCTTAAGGCCCCTTTATAATGTGAGAGGCTAGTGGGGCCTCACTTAAAGCTTCCCATTATCCAGGTAATTACAGTGCTTTATGGGCCAACCATGGGCCGGGACCCAGGCTTAGGAGCCTTTAGTGGGATGAGGGGTAGAAGCTGGAGCCTGTTTACATGTAAGTGTCATGGCGGGTTCATGCCTTGGAGAAGCTCAGGTGCTGATTCTAATTGCAGCCATCCCCTACCTTTTCTCCTCCCCATACCAGTTCTGGAGAAGGGAGTCCAGGCTAGGCAGGCTGGAGGGACCCAGGGTGGTGGGAGATGGGGTGGAGAGCAGTAGGAGGCGTGTTAGACCGAGGGCTGAGAACTGAAGGCTCCTGGGTCCCATCTCTGAGGCAGCCTCTCTCCATCTGCCCACCCCTCCATCCCTGCCTCTGCACCCCAGCAGCAGGGAAACAGGGCTTCAGCAAAGGTCCACAATGAATAATGTCCTTTGATGATGCAGCCTCTCACAGAGGATGGCAGGAGCCGAGGACGGGGGAAGCGAGGGCATGGCAGGGAGAACAGGAGAACTGATCTCCTCTTGATCTCTGGGATGAGCAGAGACTTGAAAGAGCTGATGCTAAATGAAGCCAGAAAGGTGAGGAAGGAGGGAGGCTTTGAAGGGCTGGGGCAGGCAAGGCTTCATGTTGCCCCCACATGCCGTGTGCAAATGCCCTGTGGAGTGAGTGTTGCAGCTCCCGAGCCCCTAGGTGGTTTTCCCTTACACACTTTTCACTGGAGCCACGTCTTGGACAGCCATCACCAGCCTAGAGGAGCAGGGTCCCTAGCAGATCCTCCCACTGGAGCTCCCCCTCTTTGTTGCTGGGGTGGTTTGGAGATGAGGCCAGGACAGTATGTGTTCTGTGGAGCCGACATGGTGTTTGGTAGAAGAGGGGACCGACGAGCGTGCATTGTGATGCACGATGACCGACATGTGTCCGCCACGTGCAGGGCTCGGGCGCAACACGGCAACTCCCCCAGCCTCCCGGAGGGGTGCTGCAGGGTGGCAAGGGAGGGCCCAGACCCTTGGCAGAGATACCAGAAAAGAACAGGAGGATGGCAGCTCTGTGTCCTGCCAAGTCCTGCAGCCGGGCGACAGCTGGCGGATGGCCCTCAACAAGGAACTGGAGGGGATGGGCTGAGCCAGGAACAAGGCGCCAGAGCTGCTGTGAGCTGAGGCACTCGGATGGCTCCTCACGGGGCCTAGGGGCCTCCAGGCCCCCCCGCTCGAGCTCTCAGAGAAACCACCCAGACTTCAAGAATGCTGGACTGGCCGAGCAGGAAGACAGCAGAACGGCAGCTTCTCCCGGCACGGTGGAGCCAGTTCAAGCCCTATCGCACAGGTGGGACAACAGAGCCCCCCTAGAGGCTTCAGGGGATGAAAACCCACACTCCTTGACCCCAGAAGAGAGGCAGAGATGGGAAGCAGGGGAGGGAGGGATGGGAGAATAAAGGAGATGAGCCCGCACCCTTCCTCAGACTAGCATCAGTCCACATGAGAGCTGGAGGGAGGACAGGACGGTGGCAGGGACTGCAGCCCTTCCCCCCCACCTCTCCCCAGTCCAGAGAGCAGACAGTGCCTTCAGCCCTGGGGAAGGAGAGCAGGATGGGGAGCAGCAGCTGCATATTCTCCTGAAATTGCTTCTGAAAATGACCAGACACTTCACTAGGAAAGTGACGACAATTTGGGCCCTGGGAGCAGGAGATGAGGCGGAGAGCGGGGGCGGCCAGGCTCTGGTAACCAGCCCCCTCTCGCCAGACACGATCTCCTCCTCGGCCTGATTCTGAGAAGTCAAGGATGGGGCGAGCTGAGGCGGGAGGGGGGGGCCAGCGGGAAGCAGATTGGGAGCCTGAGCTCACCTCTCTCAGAACACAGCCCCCCATGTGCCCAGGAAAAGCAGACTCCCTGTGCCCTCTCCCAGCCCAGAGCGGGGTGTGCCGGAACAGGACTGATGCTCAGAGAGCGAGATTAATCTACAGGCAAGAAGAGAAGTTAATCAGGGCTCCCGCAGGCATGATTACCTGGGGCCGTGAGCCGCCTGCTGATGATGGAAGCTCTGGAAGCTCGAGGTGGAGGGAAACCCCAGCCTCAAGGCACAGGGAGCTCAGTGGTGGAGACAGGCAAGAGGCAAGGAAGGTAGGGATGGTGAAATGAGGGAGAGACATCCAGAGACAGGAACAAAGGCAGCCATTTGTCCACTCTCACAGAGCACACATCTACATTTTATGGCAAACACAGGAGCTGCTTGTTCCCTAAAGGTAGAGACGGGGGTGGGAGAGGCTGAGACAAGCAGAGTCTATAAGGAAACAGATATTAAGGAAAAGGGGAGATATTCAGAGCATTATACAAAAGATTACGTATTGATATTAGTGAGAGAAAAGGGGACGAGATGGTGCGAGACAGTTGAAAATTAAGAAAAAAATAATGGCAGTGACCCAAGGGAAATAAATGAAGGGGGGGCAGTCCTAGGGGTGGGAGAGTCTGGGATCGGGAGCCTCCCCACCCCCGCAAGTGCCACCAGCTGCAGGCCCCAGCTGCTGGGCAGTGATTAGCAAGAAAACTGTTGGCAGAAGCCTAGCATCTCTGGTGTACAGAAAGGAAGAGGATGCTGGGGGGCACATGTGCTGGGGGGCCCAGTGATGAGCTGGGGGGATGGAGGGGGCAACTCCTGGGTGTAGGGGACCCTGCATTCCCAAGCTCACCTCAGCTCACATGAGCCCTCCAGCCTTGGGCCTCTTTTCAGGCTAAATCTCCAAAGGATCCTAGTTTCCGACAAGACAGGGATCCTCACTTCTTCCCTCCAGGGACACACTTAATGAATCAGCCCGTTGGCCACCTGGGACCTGAGCCCCATCGCTGGCTGCCCCACCTCCACCCCAGTCTCTCCAAACCCCGCCAGAGCTCAGCCGGTCAAGGAGGCCAGAGACAATTTCCCTTCTTTTCTATTCTTATTATCTGCATTTGCTAGCTCCAAGGAGCCTGAGGAGGGGGAAGGGGGCGAGGGCAGTCAAAGTACGAGTCCTGTGAAGGCCAGGAAACAGGGACTCACCCACACTGAGCAAATGTTTGGAAAGTCACTTGTTTTATTAGTGGTCAAAGAGCCTGAGGGTGGGAGGAAGCTAAGTTCCAAGGGGGAGAGGAGACTGGAAGAGTGTGGGAGAAAGGTTCTCTTCAAGGGCTCTTCAGTCTCTGAGCCCCATCCCCGGGATCAGAGGGGTTGGACAGGAGATTCTCTCACAAACACGGGTGGGCAGGATGGGCACTGGTCCAGGAGAAGAAGCTGCTGTCTCCGCCTTCGGCCCCCACCTCCTCACTATACGGTCACTTCCAGGCCACGGCTGCCTTTCTTCTTGCAGCTTAGCTTGCCATTTCTACCGCCCTCAGGGCCCTGGATGACCTTGACAGTCACACTGCTCTCCTTGAACCTCACTGAGAAACTGGAGGGGGAGCAGGCAGAGGGACAGAGCTAGTACCCCCATCCCCTCACCCTACTCCCGTATTTTCATGATGGCCTCCCCTCCCCTTCTTGAAGGAAGCGCATCTCTCTTCCCCTTGGATCAGAAGACTCAGGGCCCCAGACAACTTGGGTGGGGAGACTAAGAAGACCTTCGAGGCTTGCCCTGACAGAGTGTGCTTCGGTTTCTGACTACACGGATTTTTCCGGTCACAATGACCAATAGCTTGGTCATCTGCCCCCAAGATGGCCCTCAGCCCCAGCTCATGGCCTTACTTCTCAGTCACGGTGACTGGAAGCTGCTTCTGTGTGGCATGCAGCACAGCCCGGGACATTCTGGTTAGCAGTTCAATCACATGTTCGCTGACCAGCAGGAAGTCCCCCTTGGAGCCCACTGATGATACCTTAGGAAGGGGGAGAAAGAGTGAGGACGGGATTCCTTTTTCCTCCATGGGAGCAGCCTGAGAGGCATGGAAGGCCCAGAGTGAGAGGTCTGGGCCCCATCGCCCCCAGCCCACCCCAACTCCATGATGCCCACCGCCTTCTCCAGCCTAAGGGCCTGCAGCCAGGGAGCTCTGATACCTCACTCAGATGTAAGCTGAAAAGCCCATCCTTGAAGCTGGTGACTGACACCCCGGCCACACTGTCCAGCCCAATGACAATTTTGGGCTGGGACTTCTTGGTGTCTATGAGAATCACATGCCCCTTGGTCAAGAGAAGAATTCGGGAGGAAATCTAGGGACAGAAGAGGAAAGTGTGAGGAAAGGCAAGGATGAACCCCCACCCTTCCAACTCTGGAGCAAGCTCCGGGGAGGGGTTCAGGATGCGGGCCTTCACCTTGCCATTGCCACGATTGACCTTCTTCACAGTCTCTGCCATCAGAACAGGCCCATCCGATCCGTTCGTCAGCTTCTGCAGCTTGGGGTTCCCTTGCAGCCCAATGTAGTCACCACGGAATGGGATGGGGACACTGAGGACACATAGGAGGTACATGGTGGAGACCAGGTCCTTATCACTGACCCCCAAGGCCCTGGGCCTCCCCACAGTGAGTTCCCCTCTTAGTCCTCCCATGCCCCTTTCCCCATCCTCCACCATATCTTCTCTCTCAGTGGTTCTCAGAGCGTGGGCCACGACCAGCAGCAGCGTCCCCTGGGTACTTGTCAGAAAGGCAAATTCTTGGGCCCACAGCCCCAGACCTGCTGAATCAGAAACTCTGAGAACAGGGTGCAGCCATATCTGGGTGTTATCAAGCCTGCCAGGTGGTGCCTACGCACACCCAAGTTTGGGAACCACTGCCCTATCCCACCTGGGGGATGCTCCTTTGCTCATGATGAGACTGACTGTGCGGGGTCTGAGGGGCCCTCACCTCTGGGGGTAGGAAGCCTTCTTGCCCTTGAACAGTTCACTGGCGCAAAGCTTCTCCCTCAGAATCTCTACCTGCTTCGGGGACAGCCGGTCCCGGAATTTCTTGCACTGTGGGGGGAGGGGCAGGGGCTAAGCTCCCGGAGGCAGGGGGCAGGCCTGGGGAGGGTGGATGGGAAGAACACTGAGAAGTGGAGAAGCAGAGAGACAGCAAACAGAACAGGCTGGAGGCACTTCAGAGAGGGCAGGGGCTGGAGGAGCCCTGGGGCCTGAGGGCCTCTGGGGGAGAGGGTTGGAAACAATCAAATGCCAGCCCTGGGAGGGAGGGCTATATGCCCAGCACACAGCGCAAGGCCTAGTCTAGACAGGTGCTCAGTAGGTATTTCCTGAACGGAAGAACACTGTGCTAAGTGAAATAAGCCAGACATAAAAGGACAAACGTATGACTCTACTTATATGAGGCCCCTAGCACAGTCAAATTCACAGGGAAAGTGGAGTGGACATTCCGGGGCTGGAGGAGTGGGGAGCGGGGAGTTATTGCTTAATGTGTACAGAGGTTCAGTTTGGGATGATGAAAAAAGTGTGGAGATGGACAGGGGTGATGGTCTTACAACGATGTGAATGTGCTTAATGCCGCCGAACTGTACTTTAAAAATGGTTTAAACGGCCAATTTTGTTATGTATGCTTTTTCACAATTAAAAAAAAGCGGGGGGGCGGTGACGGGGAGTGGAAGAGGGAGGCAGACGAGGAAAATCAGGAGGAGGAGGGAAAGAGAAATGAGAGGTGCCGCGCCGGGCCCCGCTCACCTTCCAGCGGTAGAAGAGCTGCCGCAGCTCCTGGTTAGCTGCGTGGAAGCACCTGTAAGGGGCAGCCGGCCACGTGCTGTCCAGGACGTTGGTTGATGGCAAATTGTCCTTCAGCCCCAGCAGGAACTTCTGTGTCTACGTGGGAAGGGGGCGAGGTTGGGAGTGGACTGATAAGAAGGAAGTTCTCCCAAGAGGCAAACTCTCCCCTAGATCCTGCCACACAAGAGGAGGGAGGCCCCCCCAGAGCAAGAAGCACCAAGTGGAGTGAGGAGATGGAAGGGAGTCCCCTCCCCGATCTCTTTTGGTGTCAAGTGTAGGCTGGAGGCTGGCCAGTAAGAGTGTGACCGGGAGACTGAAGGGAGGGAAGGGTTGGTTCCAAGCAGAGATTTGCTGCCCAGGGTAGGAGAGGTGAGAGGAACCAAGGTGAAAACTGGCCTCCATGTTTTGACAGTTCGGTCCTGTACCTTCCTGTTGTCTTGGTTCACAACTGCCTACCGTTGGCCACCACTATCAGCGGGGGCCGCCTCCCCTCCTCTCTGATCAGTCCAGCCCAACACCTCCACTTGGCATTCAAAGTCTTCCACTTAGAGCCCAAGCTCGTGCCACAGGATCCCTGCACTCTGCTGGCACACCTCTCAGACAGGACTCCTTGTCACGCCCTCTGCCCATCCCACGTGTTAGCTCTCTGTGCCTTAGTCCATGCTGGTCTCGGCTCAGTTCTGCCCACTCAGACCCTACCCATCCTTTGAGATGCACCTCCATACCTAAAAAGACTAACATTAATTAGATACACTCATCCAACAGTGATGCATACTCAAATTTCTCCTAACGTCCTTTATAAACTTCTAAAAATGTTCTTTTTAGCTTTGCTTTTATTTTTCCTGTTCTGGGATCCAATCAAGTTTCACCCATGGCATCTGTTTACTCTCCCCAAATAAAGAACAAAGATTCTCAAGTCTTTATATCCGAGGGAGCACTGAGCACCCTGTTTGTTTGTGGGGTAGAATTATTGAAGATATGGAGAATGGCTTGATGTTGGGGTGCCCAGATGGCGCCATTGGTGAAGCAGCTGACTCCAGCTCAGGTCATGATCTCAGGGCCTTGAGATCAAGCCCCACATCGGGTTCCTTGCTCAGCTTGGAGTCGGCTTCAGGATATTCTCTCTCTCTCTCTCTCCTTCTGTACCTCCCCTGCCCCCCTCCACCTCACTTGTTCGCACTCTCTTCTTCTAAAATAAATGAATCTCTTTAAAAAGATTAGCTTGATTTTGAGCACTTCTAAGTTTTCAGAATATTTTTTTAAAGATTTTATTTATTTATTTGACAGAGAGATATCACAAGTAGGCAGAGAGAGAGAGAGAGGAAGAAGAGACTCCCTGCCAAGCAAAGAGCCGGATGCAGGGCTCGATCCCAGGACCTTGGGATCATGACTGGAGCCTAAGGCAGAGGCTTTAACCCACTGAGCTACTCAGGTGTCCCAGTTTTCAGAATTTTTATGGAAAATTTTTATTAAGACATTAGGTTAGAAAAATTAAAATAGGAAAAGGCAGTGTACTCAGTATATTGCTGTAACTCTGCAGGAATTATCCCAGCTCTTTGATATTTCCACCACAAAGGTCTAGCAGCCTTGGTCTAACCGTTAAGTTCCCGGTCCTTGGTCAGGTCTAGTTTGATTTAATTCAATGAACGTTCCTAAGCATTTCCCACAATCCCCCATGTTCTAACTGATGTGGAATCTCTGAGTATTTTCTCTTTTTAATTATTTTTCTCTAGATCTAGAAAGTCTTGCCTTTCCCCTTACAGCCCTCCTGCCCTGGGTAGGCCGGGGACCATGTGGGGAGACAGTCTTAGGCAGGCATTGAAACTCTGGAGTCAAACAGTGTGTATCCCAGCTCTCTTGCCCTTACCACCTGCAGGACCCCTCACAAGTTAGTCAACCTTACTGGGCCTACCAAACACAGGAAAGAAAAGGGTCTACCTCAAGAATTTTGACAGCATTAGAGTCAATTCATGTAAAGGGCCTAGGGCATAGTAAGTATTCAAAAAATAGTAGGTATTCACATTAGTTACAGGCAAAGCAATAGCAAAATACAAACTCGTCAGAAACACTGAAGGAATCCATGCCATCTGGCCCTGTACACATGCTTCTGTAGGGGCTGTGGTTCACTGAAATACTGGTCTAAACCCAGCAGCTGCTGGGGTGACATTCAGCAGATGCCTGATAATATGCAGATAAAAGAAAAGGTAGAAGAGGGGCCAGTCAGGAGATAAGAGTTGAATCAGATTACTGGCCTCAGGGATGCAGCGAGAGAGCACGTACTCTAGGAAAGCAGACAGTCTGGGGCCATCGTGATGGAGCCCCTCTAGGGCAGGAGAAGGGGGATACAGCAAAGGCTCAGGGAGACAGTGAAGAGGCCCAGTAAGGATCCCACCTCTCCAACAACAAAGGGGAGCTCCAATGAGTGTATCCCAGAAGCATAATTAGTAAGAGTCCTAACTGTCAAAAATGGAATCAGCAGAGGTCAACTCTGCTTTACCCCAGCCCTCTGTCCAACATGTCCTGTTGGACGCCTGCTTTTGCAAGGTGTCTCTGGAAGTGCTACTCTCTCCCTGTCTGATTTCCCTTGCCGCTCCTCAGAAGGCCCATTGCTGTTGGATGGACGTCTCTGGGAAACACTCTCCTCTGTTCACTTTCCTCTCCCTGGAAGCTGCCCAGAGCTTGAATGTCCTGGCTTCTTCCTGCCACCTGGACCCAGATCCTCCAGAATTAAGATCTCTCCTGAGATTTAATTTTGGACTCACTTGCTATGGTTTCAGAAGAGGTGGAAGGGAGGATTCCTCCACTTTCACCCCAACCCTAAGATGGATCTTGGAAGGCTGAGTTAGTTAGCCCTATGTGTGTCCTCATGGTGCTCTTCCAGAAGGCTCAGCCTCTTCCACGGCTGTTAACCACCCAGCCCATCTGTTCCTAAGCCTATTCACCACGGATCAGTCAGTGAGTGTGCTGGGAGTCCTTCTGGCCACAAGGTTGCCAGCCGTGTCCGCTCAGGCCAGAACACCCTCCCATTCTGTCCCTGGGCCCTGGGACGCTGGAGCCTGCTTCCTGCTGGTGGCTGCCCCACTGTCTTTTACCCCCCGACTTCAACACTAAGTAGGAGCAGATGGAAGAAGCCCGTTGGGGGGCAAGCCTTGAGTCACCGCTTCTCAAACCACTCATCTTCCTTTTCCAAACCTGTGCCCTCCCCACAACCCTCCACCTTCCACTCCCGAACCCACCACTTACTATGCTCTTATAGATGAAATTTGACAACGTGAGGGCAGCCCCTGACCGGAAGTACTTTCGATAATCCTTGCGGGCCTGGCAGGGACATAGGAGAAAGGAGTCAAAGTAAAAGAGAGACAGTTAGACCTAGATGACAGAAGACAGATCTAGAAGAGGTTCTATATTTTTCTCCCACACAAAGAACACAGTAAGATAGAGCTGCGACTGTGCTGCAGGGAGAGGCAGACGGGTTGGCCAAGAGGAGGGCCCTCCAAGCAACAGTCATAGCTCTGTTACTAAGTCAGGGACACACCCCTGCACACAGACACATCCCCCCCCCCCCCCCCGCCCCGCCACCGCGGCCACCCTCCCAGACCCACGGCAGCAGACCGCACAACCGCGCAGGTGCAGACCTGACCTCACAACGCACTCCCTGCTCCACTTTCTGCCCTGTGCTTGGCACAATCAGGGAGAAAGCATGTGGGGAAGGACCTGTGTGTGGGGAGGAGGCCCCTCTGCCCTTCCTGGTTACCTTCCACCCTCTCACAAAAGCCTGGATCAGCAATACCGATGCCTTTATCTTCCCGTATTGTTTCTTTTGCTGCAGAAAACAACAGGACTGTTAGAAAGAAACTCCATCTCCTGAACCAGCTGTCCCGCTTCCCAGTCTCTTATAAGAGCCAGGGGGTGACCCCTGGGGAGGGTGGTGGTAAGCGGTACCCTGCTGCCCCGAAACCAGGCGGAGATGACGATCTGACTCTTGCGCATGAGCTGGTAGTGGGCCCGGCAGCGCCAGCCCCGGTAGGTCTTCTGGATGAGCGTAGCGAGCTGCTGCAGGCGCAGGCGCCGCTGCTCCTCCAGGAAGAACAGCTGTGGAGAGTGGAAGGGGGGGGTGGGTGGCAAAAGGCTGGCCTGGTGGCACCCAGGGCACCTGGCCTTCCCAGCCAGTGGTGTCCTCATTGCTCAGTCACTCCCCGAGCACCTACTGAACTCTGTCTCAGGCCTATGCTAGGTTTGGACGATTGGACACAAGGGGCACATCCCCAGGACCCCCAGGAGTCCCACCCCAGCCAGAGGCACTCGGAGTGGGCTGTGCAGGCCCCTATCTGCCAGGGCTCAGGACAGGGGCGTAGCCCAAGGATTCAGGTCCCAGGCATGAAGTCCCGGCTGAGAACAGACTACCTCACCCACCATCCGTCCCTAGTTAGGGATGCTTCCCTAAAGCCCAGCCTCTCACTGGGGGGCTCTCCAACCCGGCTGCCTCCCACCCCCTGCCAAACACAAGTGCCTCCTCCTACTCACAGTCTTGGGGCTTCTAATGAAGATCTTCGTCTTCCCAAAGGCCAGCTCCTCTGAGGACAAGCTCAGCTCCTCCACGACCTTCTCAACCCCCTCCCTACAGGAACAGATGGGGAAAGCTGCCCAGGCGCATCCCAGGGAGGGTCTTCTTTTACCTTTCCCCAACTCCCTCTACCCAGGGAGAGGAGCTTCGGGCTTGCACAGATTTCAGAGCCCCTGAAAAGTGAGAATTCATTTCCCCAAGTATCCATTCATGGACCTTTGGGGATTTCCACTGTCTGCTCCCTCCCTGGCCCAGATGGTCCTTGGCTGCCCTTCCCTGCTCCCCTGTCTCCCCCAGGGGTCTTACCGGTCTTCCCCATTCCAGCGAGGCCAGGTGCTCCGGCTCAGCAATCGGTATCTTTCCAGGAAGGGCCCGTACCTCTGGCGGTAGGCGTAACCCGCCCGTCGCACCCGCACGTTCTCTAGCAGTCCCAGGTACCGAGTCTGGACGGCCACCAGCTCCGATGAGAACTGACCTTGCTGCTGATGCTCATTGGGCTTTATACACCTTGGGGTGGAGGGGTGCAAGGCACAGGCTTCAGGAGCTTCACCTTTGCAAGTGTGACCCATTCTGGTCTCCAGAACCCTGTTCTGCACACATTCCCCCAAGTAGAAACATTTCAGAGGAAGTGAACACACTGGCCTTCCCAGCTTCACTCACTGAAGCACAATTCCTACCAAAGTCTGATGCTCTCCCTGCTCCAGGACTCTCAGCAACTCATCTGACTTTGTTTTTTATGAGGGAGGGGCCTCTGACAGCCCTATTCCGGAGATAACCCCAAAAGGACATTGTGCATGGACACTGCATGTGTCATCACATACAGTGCATTTCCCTATGTGCCCAGCATGTCACCTGATGTAGTTGGGGTTTTTGGAATACAGGTTCTTCATGAGTATGGCCACAGAATTCTTGAACTGGGCCCCAGCAGTTGGGGGGCGTTTGAGAGATGTCTGCTTGGGATCTCCCTCAGGGAACAAGGACCGAAGGAGGGGGTGCCGGGCCTTCCACATGGCCTCGGACAAGTCCCGGAAGAGTAGGTCATTGTTCTTATCAATGAAGCTGTTCACGTTGTAAGTCACCTGTAGAGAAGCAGCTGTTGGTCTGGAGGGCCCATGACCTTGTCCCAGCAACTGGTGCTCCCAGTCTCAGCATGATGTATTCCCAGATCTCATCTCCCCGTAGTTTCTCCCCCATTGCCTTTCACCCACGCCCAGCCCTGGTCTCTACCCTCCAGCCCTGCCATGTCACCTTGCCCGCATAGTGGCAGATACGGAAACTGCTGAGGCCCATGGTGTGGTCATACTGGCGCTGGGCGTTCTGGGTGACTTTGCTCTCATAGTGATTGTGCTTGGAGAAGAGCTGGTTCAGCTTCGCTAGGAAAGTGGTGTCACTGACCACCCCAGGCCGTAGGCACTCCTCGTCCAGCATGGCCAGGATGCCTCGCTGATTCTGGTCAGGGAAACAAGATCAGCCCAACCTAGGCCAGGGCCTCCAATATGTCCACATCCTCACTGCTGTCCCTCTGCCCCTCATCCTTTGTCTTGTTTACCATCTTTACCAAGTGGGGCAGGGAAAGGCAGGTGGGAGACACAGGGCAAGGACATTCAGGCAGTCTGGAAGAGGAAGGAGGTCTCAGAGATGAGAGAAGAATAACTCACATGCTCAATGAGGTTGCAGATAATGCCATTATCAAAGTAGTCCACCTTTGTCCACGGTATGCCCTGGCAAGAGGTAATGCGACAGGTCATAGGAGCAGGTCCAAGACAAGTCTCCGAAGAACTCATGGGACTCAGGCTCCCTTCAACCCACCCCACAAAGGACTCAGAAAGCCCCATAGTTAAGGGGGTGCCTGGTGTGATTTCTGTTTAGGTCCCCATCCCTCCAAGGTTTTGATGGAGAATTTGTGGGGTGGGTAGCTGGACACGTGGGAAGACCCAAAGCAGCTGTGAGGGACAGGGAAATGCTTCAGAGTGCCCTATAGGCACTGTGGGCTGGAGAGGGAGGTGTCATATGTTGAGTGAAGGCTGGGCTAGGGGTTACCCCACTGTGGCAGTAGGGAAGGGTCCCCGAGTATGTGGAAGAGGGAATGGCTACGCTGCTCTCACAAAAACCTATAAGCCAAAGTGCACAAGCCAACTTCATCAAATAGCAGACCTAACTTAATACATCTTCAAAGACTTACATCAGTGCTTCCCGAACTTGGATCGCAGTCATCTGGAGAGCTTGGGAAAACAGACTGCTGGACCCCACTCCCAGGCTTTCTGACTTAGCATGTCTGGGACAGAGCCCAGGAATCTGCCTTTCTAACACCTGATGCTCCTAGTTTGAGAACCACTAATCTACCTGATACTTTGGGATTGGGTAGTTTTTGTTTTTGTTTTTGTTTTTTAAAGCAAGAATGGGGGTGCCTCGGTGGCTCCGTCAGTTAAGCTTCTGACTCTTGATTTCAGCTCAGGTCTTGATTTCAGGGTCACTTGTTCTGTGCTCAGTGTGAAGTCTGCTCGAGATTCTCTCTCCCTCTGCCCTCCTCCCCACAGCCCCCCACACACATGCGCACTCTTTCTCTCAAATAAATAAATAAAATCTTTTTTAAAAAAGATTTGTTTATTTGAGAGAGAGAGAAAGTGAGAGCAGGAATAGGGCAGAGGGAGAAGGAGAAGCAGACTCCCTATTGAGCAGGGAGCCCAACACGGGGCTTGATCATGACCTGCGCCAAAGGCAGACACCCAATCGACTGAGCCACCTAGGCGCACCAGTAAATAAATCTTTTTTTAACAAAGGCAAGAATGGTACAAAAGAAGACCCAAAGATAATTGCTCCCCACTTGATAATTGCTCCCCACCCATCAGGTGTGGCTCCTGATTCCAGGACCACACCTCCCAGGCTCAGGCCATTCCCGGGTATGGGCATGTGGCAGAGGAACACAAGCCTCTCTCTCTTTTTAGGGATCCTTAGGGAATCACAGATCTTTAGGGAACGCGTAGTAGAATTAAGTAGAGTTGCCCTCGTACTTCATCGCCAATATGCCTTCCTCAACTAGTTAAATGAAGTATGAGATCCTTACAATCCTAGTAGCAATAAAGATGCTTCTTTGTTTACCGATACAGAAAGATCTCTTGTCAACTGATGAGAGCACGATGTGCAGCAGATTGTATTCACTGCCATTTGAATAAATTCTGTGGGCAAATGTACTTATGGATTTGCTTGATTACATATAAAACACCTGTGAAAAGAGGGCCCCTTCAGTTGGCTCTAGATGGTAGGAGTTCTAGAAGGCTGGGGACAAGCTGGGAGGGAGCTGAGCTCTTCTTTATGAGCTTTTTAAAGAAGTTTTTGAATTTCGAAGCATGGGAATGTGTTCTCCATTTGATCATTAAATTTTTAAAATAAAAATATACAAAACAACTAAGAAAAAAAATAAAACCTTTCCCACACATTGTGGCCACATTGCCTGAAATTCTGCCACAGCGGATCCCTGACGGCTCCCGGGCAGCATCCCTGGGAGGGTTTTGACGAGTGAGACTCTCAGCCATTCACACTCTGGGGTGGGTTAGCTCAATCAGATAGCTTTTCTCACACCTAGCCACAGAAAACAAGGGTTCTGGGCAAACAGGGGAAGGAGTGTGGAAATGTTGAGCCATGGGGCACTTCTGGGGAGGAAGTCTGGGATCAGAGTGCCACAAGAGGGGAGAGTGACATCAGCCAGGGCCCCAGGAGACAAAGAATTCTGAGATGTTAAAGAAAAGCACCAAAAGGGATGTGGTAGGGTGATGAGGGCAGGAGAAATGGCCCTTCTAAATCTGGTTCACAGTGCGCTGCAGGCCAAGCACAGTTGTCACCGCACCCGCGTGAGGTCTCCCCACACACACCCCTCCATCCCTCTGCCCCTTCCCTGCATGGCCTGGGGTGGGGCGCAGGGGGCCTGGGGGATGGAGAGCAAAAACCAGGGCTTCTCAGTAATGCTGGACTGCACCTGTGCAAGGGAAACTTGTTGTCCTTTGTGTTCCCATCTGGGGACAAGTGAGAGGAAATTGTGATGGGGGAAAAGGACAGATCGGGCACGTGCCCAGAAGCAATTTCCGAGAGGGTAAGCAGGGGAAGGCTCGGCATACCTCCCTCTCATACTCCTCTTGCTCCTCTTTCAGCGTCATCTCGATGAACACCTGCTGCAGCTTTTCGTTGCAGTAGTTGATCACAAACTGCTCGAAGCTATTATCCTGAGGGAGGGGCCCCGGGCAGAAAGGGAGCCACTCAGCCCAAGTCCCTTTCTGCCTCTGCCCTACGCCTCCCCTCTCTCACCACCCCCTCCCCAGCCCCGAGTCTACGTGCCCCAACCCCGGGGAAGCAGGGTGCTGTAGTTGGGCAAAACTCGCTCACCTCTAAAATTTCAAAGCCATAGATATCCAGGACCCCCATTACCTTCTTCTTCTCCCCAGTGCCCACCTGAAGAGGAGGAAAAGAGAAGTCTGAGGACGGGCCTCCTCTGCAAACCAGGCCAGGCCCTTCTGGGGCAGAGGCAACTGGAGCAGAGGGTGAACAGAACTCAGGTGAGCTTGACCATGCTGGGAGAGGACTGCTGTGATTTTATCCTCCTTCCTCCTCTGCATGGTAGAGGACAAGTAGAGGGAGGAAGGGAGGGAGGAAGGGAGAGGTGAACAGATTCTAGGCTGGTGCTCCCAGGGAATGAGGCAGGAAGACGGTAAGATCCTCTCTGGACAATAGCCATCTCTTAGATTTGTAGGGCATTTTACAAAAAAAGTCTATGTTCTTACTTCAAGAAACCTCACAATAACCCTAGAAGGTGTGATTATTCCCATTTTACAGATGAACAACTCAAATTTCAAAAGAGCTAAGCATTTACCCAAACCTAGATTTAAATCCTATTTTTCTCAGCTGCCTTTCAGTAATAGCTTCTGAATTGATGGCATTTCCTGTACAAAAAACTTTGAATACTAGCTCCATTTTGATCTAATTCACATTCCATAAAATTTACCCTTTAAAGGTGTATGATTCAGTGCTTTTTTTTTTTTTTTTTTTGGGTATATTCAAAAGGTATATGACCATCCCCACTATCTCATTCCAGAACATTTTCATCAGCCCCAAGAGGAATCTTGTCCCCACACCCATTAGCAGACACTCCCCCCTTCTCCTCTGTCCACCCCAAGCCCCTGCTAAACATCAATCTGCTTCCCATATCCATGGATTTGCCTATTCTGGACATTTCGTATCCCATATCCATGGATTTGCCTATTCTAGACATTTCGTATAAATGGAATCATACAAAATGTGACCTTTTGTGTCTGGCTTCTTCCACTTGAATGTTTTCAAGATTTGTCCATGCTGAGCATGAATCAGTACTTCGTTCCTTCTTAATCTCCCACTGGATGAATATACCACATTTTGTTTATCCACTCATCAACTGATGGACATTGGAGTCGTTTCCACTTTTGGGGTAGTATGAATAATGCCTCTCTGAACTTTTGGGTACAAGTTTTTATGTGGACATCTGTTTTCAAATCTCTTGGATCTATATCTGGGAGTGGAATTTCTGGGTTATATGGTAACCATGTACGTAATTTTATCCAGTCCTCACTAAGCCCTGTGAAGCAGGTAGCCGTTAGTGTCCAATTTTCCAGATCAGGAAACTGAGGCTCAGAATCTCTGTGAAACAAAAAGGCCACGCAGGCAGTAAATAGGGGATCCAGAGAGTCAAACCCAAAAACTAGAGATGTTTCCACAACAACACACTACTGGAAGGAACTGGACCCTACACTTTGTCCTTCTTCCTCTGCTCATCTCAGAACCTAAAGTATGGGGATGGTGACCAGGGCAAGAAAGGTGAGGCAGACAGGAGAGTGTTGGGAGCAGAGAGCCACCTCTCACCTTGATGCTCTCATTGATTCGATTCACGATCCAGTTGAAGAGGCGGCTGTAGATATTCTTGGCCAGAGCATCGCGAGCATACTGAGCCTGCGGGCAGGGCCAGCTGGTTAGGGGAGTAGCCACAGAAGAGTCCCCAGATCAGACTCACCCCATAGGGCCCTTACCTGGATGACATTCAGTGCAGTGACCACCTTTTCTTTGGCTGTTTTCATGGTCCTTGAGCACAAAGCTTTCTCTAGTTCCTCTGATTTCAAACCCATCATTTCCCCAATCTCCTGAATTCCTAGAGTGAGGAGGAAAACACAACATGGCCTGAAAAGAGGGCTTTCCTCCCAGGGGAAGAGGGCTGAGAAGTGACACTGCTGGGAGACAGGGGTCCCTGGGTCTTGCTGGGGATATCCTTATAGCCCATCCAGAACACAGCCCAGGAGGAATTTCTGGGGAGGAGGAGGAGGACAGAGGGAGCTCTGGACACTTGGAATGCATTCTTTACTTCAGTAGGACAATCTCCCGAAATGCTTTGTAAAAACTCCACTGAGATTCAGAGAGGTCCCAGAATCTAGAACTATTGAACTTCATAACCTCATTCCAAAGTGTCTCACTGGGAATCTCCAACAGTGTGTTTAGGGAAGAGCTCGGGAATGGGCGGAGTGGGACAGAATCAGAGTGAAGTCAGTGACATGGAAGTTGATGGAAGAACAGAAATCGTAGTAGAAGATTTGGGAGCTGCTTGGGGTTACCAGCAGGGTGATGCAGACCTCTCCCATCCCGAATGCCACTTGCTGATATCCCATTGGCCTGGAACTCATCTGCCAGCTCCACATTCCCCAGCTTCAGCACGAGGGCCGTCACCTCAAGCACCTGATGAATCTCCTCCTCCGAGAACCCAATCACAGCCATTGCACTCTTGAGGAGAGAGCAGAAATCAGAAGCTGAACGGTGGTGGCAGTTCAATGCATCCCTTCTCAAAGCCAAAGCCCGGGCTCAGGGGCTGACCTAAGGGCCCGCCCCGGGCACCCACCTGTACGGCCTTGAAGTTGGAGGTGTCGTCCATGCCGTCCACTCTGGACACTTTCTGGTTTAGGTAGGTGTAGCCACTTGTGTCCCGCTCGAGCTTCAGGGCCTCTGGGAGGGCCAGTGCGAGGGAAGAGGGTTAGTACGCAGGCTCCCAGGAGGCTCTGGCCTTGACTCTCACAGCCCCTGACCTAGCTTGGTATACTCATTAATTCAAAGGAGCCATTTTTGTTTTAGACTTTTCCCCTGCCTCCTTTGTTTGGGGATCACTAATTCCCATGAGAACAGATGAAAATTTTAAGCAGTATTTAGGGTTTGTTCTTAATCCAACTTTTATGATTTTATTTCTTTCCAACTTTTATGAAAGAAAAGACTCACTCCCTTCCTCGTCTCACCCTCAGGGTTCTAAACAATGAAAACAAGCAAACTCTCCATCCTGTCAGTTCTCAGTGTCTCTGAGAGGGCAAAGGTGAGGAAAGAAGGGTGAGCACCTATGTCCCACCCACTCCAAGCCTCAACACCTCACCTAGGCCCGAGTTGGCCCATTCATTATTTGTTCATTCAGCACGAACAAAGTGTCAGATGCTCTGTTCCCCAAACCTGACCCCTCTTCTGGACGCTTCTCTCTGACGTGGGGCTGAGCCAAAAGTCTCTCTTGTGTTCCCCCCATGGTGAGCCTCTATTCCAGCCCACAACATATGGGCTAGGTTTTGTTTTCTTCTGTCTCGCCCACAAATGAACAACTTGTGCGTTGGGACTGTGTTTTTCATCTTCATATCCTGTGTGCCTGGCTGCCATATACAAACTTTTTTCTTAAGAAGAAATGAATCAAGGGAATGGTCAAAGCTGTTCACCTGAGGCGGGAAGGAGTAGGTTAGGCATGGAGCTTGAAAGATACCAATTAGCTATTATTTACCCGATCTGAGAATCAGGGAATATCCCTCAAACCAGAGTGTAAGGGCAACTTCCCCTGAGATACAAATTTTGAAACAGGAACCTGCTAAAGAGGGGTGTCTGGACAAAGAATGAGTCAGAAAGGCCCTGGGATAATGACACCAGGGAGGCCCTATCCAGCCTTGGCTTCAATCAATCGTTGAACCAACCAGAACAGGACACTAGTGCCTATGATTCAGACAACCCGAACACAACCAAAACTATGGAGCCAGGAAGGAAGTATGTGAGCTATAGGGGCTCTTGAACCAGGGAGACCTCCACAAGGGGTAAGGAGAGAGTCACAAGTCGAGTGGAGAACAACCAGAAACCAAAAGGGTAGGTCCTTGGGGGCCAGACACCCACAATGCTCACAGCTAGAGGCTGGATTGGGAGGCAAACACTGGCAAGGCCTGAAGTCCCACCAGACTCCATGGTGCTCCCCACCCAGAGCCACCTCGGGTCGATCTAGCAACCAGGGCTCCCCTGGACAAGGCAGGGTACTCCATGACTAGTGCTCTGACAGCCTCCAGCACAGGCCTGTGACACTGATCACACTATATTTTGCTGTGTTCCTGTTCAAATAGCTGTCATCCCTGGGAGACTGTAAGTTCTGGAGGACAGGGTCCATGTCATCTTACTCAACTCTGCACCACTAGAAGCCAGCACCGTGTTCGAGCACAGTAGGTATTCAAGAGATGTTTGATGAATGAATAAGTGAAACCTCCATAAAACCATCTAAGAAGAGTAAATCAAGGACAGGGCCTGGGTGAGGCAGATGTAGACCCAGAACAGCTTCTACTACAGCTCATCAAACATTCTTGAACACTTAGAATATCTTGCCAGATTTTCTGCTGAGCTATCGATAAAGCCCTTTACACTGAAGATAGGAAAGGATGATAGATGGAAATAAGTGTTCCATTTTTGAAGCCAGCCTGGGGAAGCAGGAACCCAAGCAGGACAGAGGAATAAGAGGCCAGAAGGTTTATTCCTAGCAATACAATCCCAGAAAAAGAAGAGAACACAGAGGTCAGGAGATTGCTCCCAGCAACGAACGAATGGCTGAGATTCAGAGCGAGGAACGCAGGGAGAAGAAGCCTGAGGGCTGCAGGAGCCCAGAGGAGATGGAACGGAAGTTGGGCTCTTTGGCCTTGTCTCTGGGACAGACACATACTCAACAAATGGGCATCTGCTCCGGCCAGTAGCTGATAGAAGATGTGGAAGTTCCTTTCTCCTTCAAGCTGCTTCACCACTCGGGATTTCTCCAGAAGATCTGGCAGCAGATTAGAAAATAACATCCTGAGGGGCTGGGAGATACCACAGCTTCCCTCTAGGTCGACCCTCATCACTGGTGTTCTGAGGACTTGGGCAGTCTCAGTGGCCAACTATTCCTTCCTAAGGTAGCAAATCAGCAGAAAGGGACACCACGGGGTGGGGAGGAAAGAGAGGTGGTGAGCAGAATGGGGATACATGTTCGGGGAGCCTGGGTTCAGTCAGTTAAGAGGCTGCCTTCAACTCAGGGCGTAATCTCAGGGTCTTGGGATCGAGTCCCACCTGCTCAGCAAGGAGTCTGCTTCTCTCTCTCCCTCTGCCCCTGCCCCCAGCTTGTGCATTCTCTCTCTCTCTCTCAAATAAAAAAAATAAAATCTTAAAAAAGAAAAAAAAGAATGGGGAGACACGTACAGTTTGTGATGACGCCACCAAGGGGGGATCCCTTGAAGTCGAACTCGATATCCATGTATTTTCCCTTCAGAGACCAGAGAGAGAGAGAGAGACTTGGCTTCCTCCTCTTCTCACCACCCTGTCCGGCAGGGGTCTGTGCCTCATTCCTCCATCTCAAGCCCCCACACCCTCTCCTCCCAGGCCAGGGAGATGGTCACTCACAAATCGAGAGGAGTTGTTGTTGCGAATGGTCTTGGCATTGCCAAAAGCTGCAGAGATGGGGAGAGGGGAGGGGAGGTGACTGAGGGGAGGAGAGGGGCTCTTGAGAAGGGGAAGGAGGAAGGTCTTCCAGCCATCATGCCAATCCCGGACTTTTCAGGGTGAACAAGAACGGGGTAAGAGGGTGTAGGTCCAAGTGTCTCTGGGGCCCGTGGGGAGGGGGTGCGGGGGCAGAGAAGGCAGAGACCGGAATCCTCACCCTCCAGCACCGGGTTTGACTGAAGCAGCTGCTCCTTCACAGAGTTCACCTGCTCCCCTTTCCCACAGACAGCCGCCACATAGGACATCACCAGCTTGCTAGCCTCTGTGTGAGGGAAACCTTCACATGGATCCCCACCCCCCCTTAACTCCCCTCAAGTCCAGCACCTCACACCCCTCACAAGCAGAAAAGCCGGGGAGGGATTCCTGGGGTGGGGCAGGGCCTGGCCTGGCTGGGAAAGAGATGAGCGGGGAGCTGGAGCAGTGACTCCACGCCCCCTCCCCCCGCCCCCAGCCCCCAGCCAAGGCCCTCACCCGTCTTGCCGGATCCACTCTCGCCGGTGATGAGGATGCACTGGTCTCGGTCTCGGTCCCTCAGTGACTGGTATGCCACGTTTGCCAAAGCATAGCTTCGGGGGGGAGGAAGCAGGTGATGACTAAGGTGGGGCTAATCCAAGACCCAAGAAAGATGGAGAGATCTTTCTCTCCATCTCCAGCCCCCACAGTCATCTGCCCTACTCACTTGGATTAGACTGAGCAAGGGATAGGTCTAGGAAGGGGCTTCCTGGGACCAGGGTGGGTGGGGGGTGGGGAAGCTGGAGAGCCTCCTTCAGGAGAAAGGATAGAGGAAATCAGGGTGTCTTGCTCTCAGGAAGTGGGGGCCCTGTCAGCCTTCCCTCGGTCCCTTTACTTACATATGGGGCTTCAGCTCATAGAAGGTATAGTCCCGGTATTTGGCAATGAACTCCAGGCCATAGATGGGCAGCTGTTGGTAGGGATTCACTGAGATCAACACATTACCAATGTAGGTCTGGAGGCAAAAAAAAAGGAAAGAGGATGAGCAGGGCTGGGGTAGGGGATGCTGGGAGGGGTGGTGGGAGCACAGGACAGTTCTAGCCACACCCCTGCAGCCAGGGGCACCCACACGCACTCACATAAATCTCCTTCTTTTCATAGCGCAGCTGGAGGTTCCTGAGCAGAGGCTCCTGTTCCAGGGGTTCCAGGAGCACCAGGTCCTCCACCCCCACAGAGCCTTCCAGTAGAGTCATGTCTAGAGGGGCTGCTGGTCCTGGGAATAAGGGAAACAGTTGGCTGAAGTCTGCTCAGTTTTAGGGGCCAGTAACTGTGTGAGGGGAAGAGGGCAGAAGGAGCTAAGAGAGCCTCCCCTCCAGCTCCTGGCCATAGAGACCGTCCTCAACCCAGGGAGGCCTCTGGACTAGGCCAAGCTAACTGTGGGAAGCTGTGAGAACGCTCGCCAAGTGGGGAGAATCCCCTGCTCCCTGGGCCAGGGCTGGTGGGGGTGCGGCAGGGGTGGGACAGGACCACCTGCCTTTGACTGGGGTAAGGAAGGCACCCAGCAGGCAGCAACCAACCCCAGGGGAGCACGGCTGTGCTTCCAGGAGAGCAGCCTGGGGAGGAATGGTAGGCTCTGAAAGCTCACTCCCTGCCTGTCCACCCCCAGCACGGAGGCCCTGGCCAGGGTCCAGCCTCCCTGACCCTCTGCCCCCAGTTCTCCTTCTCACCTCCTAATCTTGCAACCTCTAGTTCAGTCACCCAGCCCACCCACACTTAATGCAAACATCCTTGCGCAGGTCCCTCTCATGGCGACGGTGAGATTCACCTCCTTCTTCTTTTTTTTTTTTTTTCTTTCAGATTTTATTTATTTATTTGACAGATAGAGATCACAAATAGGCAGAGAGGCAGACAGAGAGATGGGGGGAAGCAGGCTCCCTGCTGAGCAGAGAGCCCAATGCAGGGCTAGATCCCAGGACCCTGGGATCATGACCTGAGCTAAAGGCAGAAGCTTTAACCCACTGAGCCACCCAGGCGCCCTGAGATTCACCTTCTAAATGGGGGCCAGATGAGATGATTGGTGAGTTAGAGGACATGACTTAGAGGAGTTCCTCCAGCAAAGATTAGAATACCCTAAATAAAAGTGAGGTTGGTTTCTCCCACATCAATTAGCTGTCATAATCCCTCCATGTGCCTCCATGGCTATCCCTGTTTCCATCTCCAGCTTTTACACCCATTGCTGTAACCTTCCGGCATGGACTTTGCCCCAGAGGGACACTCCCAGCCTTTTAGTAGCGGTAGGAGTGGGCAAGGAGGAGCAGAGTTATTGTGGGGCTCTGCACACAGTGAGCACATGGCAGGGGCAACCTCGGGAGGAAGCCCGGCCCTCCTGGGTCTTTCCTGCCGGGGCAAGTAGGTGGGGTGGCCTGGTGCAGGACAGAATCATTAGTATAATGGTCAGGGCTACTCCCCAACAGGAATAAAAAAGCCACATCCTCCTAGTCTCCAGCAATGCTGAACCTGGGTGGGGGAGGGAAGGGAGGCAGAGATGGAAGGTGGGGCGGGAGGAGAATGCAGGCGGCCTTCAGCCTTCGCTCTGCTTTCCCCAAGTTTCAGAAAATGAGAGCGCTTGTCACTTCCTGGAAGGACACAACTGCAAGAGAGCAGTAATCATGACAAAATCAATCTCTAACAATCAGATACCGCAAGCCAGGCAGGGCTCCAAACCCTACATACCACGAATTCATTTGACGCTTACAAACAATATCCCCATGAAATAGGTACTATTATTATCCCACATTAAAAAAATAAGTTTTTAAGTAACTTGGCAGGCAGGGGTGAGCAGGAGAAGTGGGGCTGGAGGAAAGCATCTTCTTTGGATTTGGATTGGAGGGGAGTGGGAATGTGATGGGGGGCGGGAGGAAGCTGTCCCCAGATAGGGCACCCCTAGATGGGCAGAGCAGTGACAAGCCAAAGCAAGACTCACCGAACACTGGAACTAGGGTATAACTTCAGTGTCTCTTGGAGAATGCTGAATGAAATCCCAGTTGGACGGGATGGGGGCATAGGAGTCCCAAGGCCCCAAGGGTAGAGAGGTGCGTTCGTTAACGGGAGCTGTCCATGGTGTCGGAGAGGCCAGGAAAGAGGTTGCCCTCCTCTTGCCAGTGTCCACTCCTCTGACCTTCTACAGTGCTGCCTCCTCTCGCCAAGGCTCCCTATGCCAGTCAAGCCAGGAGAGGCCAGAGACGGCTGCTCAGCACAAAGTCCGAGGCCGTTCCTGCTGAGGGTGTGGTTCGATTAACTCTTCCCAGGCCTGGAGCCCTAGAGGGAGATGCTCAGTCACATGAGAAAGCCCCCCCTCACACGCATACATATACTGTAGGTAGGAAAGGGTATCTGGCTGGGCTTAGCTGAAGGGCTCAGGTAGAGCTCTTGCCCCACCCTCACCCCAAATTTGGAAATAAGAGCAGGAGTGGAATTTATAGCCAAGGAAAACTTCTCCAAAAGTCAGGAATTTTGTCAAAGAGGAAGGCAGGCTGGAGTGTCTTCCCTAGCAAAGAAACAGTACTTCTCTCAAACCTACCTATCTTATTGGGAGTCAGAGGGTATTAAGGACATTACTTGGGGAACTAAGCAGACAAAATCCCCAAATTCCCTTCCCGCTGAGTCAGCCCCCCACAAACAGACCCAAAGGCTACAGGTAGTGATACCACCTGGCATTTGTGTACATGTCAGTTTCATGGACTCCCACATGTACCAGTCATCTCCAGGAATCACATCACCCTGTCAGTTAGGCAGCACAGCTACTCACTCCATTGAAAATGAAAATTAGAGGCAAATACTGAGGTCCCCCAGACAATATGTGGCAGAACCAGGAATAGAATACAGCTCCCTGACCCTAAGTCACCCATAGGGTTCAGCCCAAGTTTTGGTATTTCTGATTTTTAACCTTCTGGAACCTGAATGAGACCCTGAGACGCTGCTTCCCAGCACTAGCCCAGCTGTAAACAGCTGCCTCCAATAGGTAAGAGGCTTACACAATTTTCCTGGGTACCCTATCAGCCACCCAGGAAAATTCCTCAACAATAGGCTCCGTCTGCCCACCATCCTCTCTCCCAGGCATGCAAAAAGAGCAAATGGGTCATTACACACACTTAGCTGGAGAGAGACTCGATCCTCCAACTCCCAGGCACAGCTGCTTGGTTCAAGGTCCAAACTCTACTGCTCTCACAGAAGCATTCTGCATACGCCAGGCCCATCAGCAGTTCCATTATCAGCCTCCCCGTACATGATTTATTGATCTACTAGATATACCCAAAAGGAGAAAAAGGCAAGGGAGAGAGTGAGCAAGCCAAGCGGAAGTGCCATCAGCACACTAACCCAGGTGTATGTGGACCACAGACCCCCTCTTTTCTGTGGAGGAAACAGAGCTAGGATGAGAAGCCACTTTCCCATGGTGTGATCCCAGCAACCTCAGTCTGGAATCCAGGTCTCTGTTCTCCAGGCCAGGAATCTGCAGCTGCCCACAGTGAAGGGTTTATCTGTGTGTCCACCCACTGACTCATTTTCTGAGTGCCTCTTATGTGCTCCATGACAGAAGGCATCACACAACGGCATCAACATCACAGCTGGGGTGACCAACCACCCTAGTTTGTCTGGGACCTACGGCGAGTCCTTTAAACATGGGAACTTGAAAACTAAAACTAGGAAGGTTCTGGCCACACTGGGATGAATGGGTCACTTTAAATGGATGAAGTATGAATACACTTCCAAATCCGTGGGGATTTCAAAATCTGTCAAAGCATTCCTGGGGTGATGGAGAGGAGGCGGCCTGGGGGATGCAGGACTGGGATCTGATCTCCAGGCAAAATTCAAGTAAATGGAGCTGCTGGTTTTCCTCCACCACAATTCTGAAACCCCCTTCCTCTTCTCTCCATTAACATTTCTAGTCTGTATAAGGGGCATGAGGGAACTCTGGGGGCGATGGAAAAGCTCTATATCAAGACTACGGTAGTGGTTACACAACTGTCAATTAACTCCTTTTGTCAAAAGCCAGCAAAACCTAAACCGAATTTTATTATATATAAATGATATTTCAATAGAGCTGGCAAAAAGAAAAAAAAAGAAACAATTCTAGATCCTTTAGCACTGATTACTGGCAGGGCTGGGAAGGCAGTAATCTGATTAAACTAATTCATACACAGAAGTCCTCCCAAGGATATTCATTTTTAAAAGGTGCTACACAATAAAAACACAGAAGTTTTCAGATATAGTGAAGATGCTTGGTGGTAAAAGGTCTTCTTGACTCTCACAAATTATGTGGGGTCAGTAACATTGACTAAATACTTACTGTGTGCAGGCAACAAGCTAAGTGTTTTACACCCTTGCTATTCAAAATGAGGTCCACCCCACATCTGAATCGCAGGGGAGCTTATTAGAAATGCAGAATCCTGGGCCTGTATCAGAAGTCTGCAATTTTTTTTTTTTAAGATTTTATTTATTTATTTGACAGACAGATCACAAGTAGGCAGAGAGGCAGGCAGAGAGAGAGGAGGAAGCATGCTCCCCACTAAGCAGAGAGCCCAATGCGGGGCTCGATCCCAGGACCCTGAGATCATGACCTGAGCCGAAGGCAGAGGCTTTAACCCACTGAGCCACCCAGGCGCCCCAGTCTGCAATTTTTTAAAAGATTTTATTTATCTATTTGAGAGATAGAGCACAAGCAGGAAGAGAGGCAGACAAGAGGGAGAAGCAGACTCCCCAGTGTGCAGGAAGCCGGATATGGGGTTCGATCCAGGGCTGGATATCACGACCTGAGCTGAAGGCAGATGCTTAACCATCTGAGCCATCCAGGTGCCCCTAGAAATCTGCATTTTAACAAACTTCCCAGACAATACTATGCATGTTCAAGTTTGAGAAGAACTTCTTTACATACTTTATCTTTTCTGTCCTTACTAAAACCCTATGGTGTTGCATACCTAGCAATAATGCTCTTTTATTAATTCAATGATTAATAATCACCTCCATATCTTGTTTACCTAGTATAGTTATAGAAGGGAGAGAAGATGCCATTATTGTGTTCATCTACATAAATTTACATATGGTCTCCACCCTGGTTCTTCCTATTTTATGGTCTTTGAAAAACGGACAATAGATTTCCATGTAGCCTAAATAACTGGGAAGAGAGGACACAGGCAGAGAATTAATGCAAATGCTCCAAAGGATCCCCAGAGCAAAGGAAATAGCTAAAACATAAAAGAAAATGGAAGGTACCAGACTCCTCCCACAGAAGCTGGGCCTACACATAATTGAAGTTTTTATTCCATGGCCCTAATACTCACTGCAGCCCTGCCCCCTCTCTCCCTACACAAAGCTCTTGGCAGACATCCCACAGCTGGATCTGCGGGTCCATCTCTCATCCCAGCGGAGAAACAAAGGATATTTTTTATTTTTATTTTTTAAAGATTTTATTTATTCTTTTGAGACAGATAAAGCATGAGCAGGGGGAGAGGCAGGAGAGGGAGAAGCAGACTCCCTGCTGAGTCAGGAGCCCTAAGTGGGGCTCAATCCCAGGACCTGGAGATGATGACCTGAGCTGAAGGCAGACGCTTAACCATTTGAGCCACCCAGGCACCCCACAAAAGATACTTTTTAAAAAGAAAGAAGTAAGGATGCCTGGGTGTTTCAGTCAGTTGACCAAGTGACCAAGTTGACCCAAGTTCAGTCAGTTGACTAAGTTGACCAAGAGTGTCTGATTCTTGGTTTCCGCTCAGGTCATGATCTCAGGATTGTGACATCGAGCCGCAAATAGGGCTCTGCCCTCAGCAGGGAATCTGCTGGAGATGCTCCCTCTCCCTTTGCCCCTCCCCCCTGCTCAGGCTTTCTCTCTCTCTCTCTCTCTCTCGCTCTCGCTCTCAAATAAAAATAAATAAATCTTATTTAAAAAGAAAAGAAGACCGACCTGTACCCCTGGGGATAAAAATATATGTTTATAAAAAATAAAAAATTTAAAAAAAAAAAAGAAAGAAAAGAAGAAGAACTAAAATACAATCGGAGTAGCTCCCTGAACTAGGAATAGCCTATACATGTTTTTTGCCTGTGAGACTGCATGGTCACACCCCATGACTCCTGCAGGAATAATTCCCCCTTGAGATCGGGCATGCTGAGAAATCATCTAGTCCAAGGATGGAAGCAGACCAAGGCAGACCCAGGGTGGGCAGTGGTGGGTAAGAAAAAAAGGAAAACAGATGGCTTGCAACACCATCTCATCAGAAAGAAGAAACTTAGAAGCTAATTGCCTCAAGAGATCCAAGTAAGAAAAGTACACGTTCATTAAGACAGACTACTACATAGTCTATAAAACTTTATTAAAATTGGCATTACTTACAAACTTGTAAAATAAAAATGAAAAATATATAATAAGACATTGTTATTTTTTCTTACAGAAAAGAGTGAAAATGAGACCCATGGCAAAGAGCCATCCCTGATCGTTTTGTTCTTTTGAAACATTCATGAACATTTATTTTAAATATAAATGGCAAATCTTTTAAAACAACACTAAGGCATTACCCACAGGTTAAAACTTACCTAGGAATTCCTCAGCCCTGCTATTTTACCACCAAGTCTACAAACATGGGAAGCAGAGACCATGGCAGGCTCTAACAGTTCTAACACTCACATTACGAGCTACCTAGTATGCTAACATGACACGAATGTTGCCCATACTGTAGGAGAGTTCACAGAAGATGATTTCACCATTTTCAAGTTACTGTCAAGAGCGTGAAGAGGAAGATGACACACGCAGGCAGGGAATATGGGAGCCCAAAGTCCCAAATGTGGGGGAGGCTGTATGCCATTCCCACCCCCCACTAAAGCTGAGTGTTGATGTGGACATGAATCTGCCTTGTCTATTCCTAGCAGGCTCTGGCTCCCATCACATAAGGCACCACACACCTTTTCAAGGTAGTAACCACCTAGAATCTAACTCAACAGCAACTGGGGCCATAAGCTACGTTACCAAGAGATACTACTGGCTTACCATACTGCATAGGTTTCCTTAAACATAATCATCAATTTCTGCTACATCAAAACATAAACAAGAGGTTTTAGGTGCATCTGCCTTGTGCAAATGGCTATTTTATATGTTTATTACTTGGTTTCAGTGCCTATGTAACATGAAGGCATAATAAATCTGTCAAACAGTCCTCTCATTGGTTGAGATAAAGTTCTTGGCATTTCAATATAGGTTATTATCTCATATGTCAGACCTGAGTCCAAAGGAATACTAGAAGGACATTTAATTTCCTTTCCTCCTACTTCAACTTTCACTACTCAATTCAGAGAAAAGTTATGAGTACACAGCTAAGAACCATTTTTACGCAGGCATCCATCTGAGCCCATCTTTTTTTCTGGAAGAAAAAGATTGAGGGCAATTGCATAATCCATTTCCAAGCTTTTTATGGATATCAGGGCCGGGGAGGACTATCTGGCCTATTTGGGTCCTTTCATTCATCAAATCTCTAATGTATATGCCAGTTGGGAATAGACTGAAGGGAACACAGTCGGTGGAGAGAGGGCTAGGCCCCAGATGGGATGTATCTGCACAAAATAGAACACTGGAACCCAAAGCCTGTGATCAGCAAAACTCCCTTTGTTACAGACAGGAAAGTCATGAATCTGGGGGAGAAAATAAACTAGTTTTGGTGGGATGAAGTGGCTGGTAGGACTTCCTTATTAGAAGACATCCAAGTTGCTAAACTTGTCCTTATTTTTGGTAATTGGCTCTGCAGGTCTGGTGAAAGCAATCTGAGTGGGAAAGTGAAGGGGGCAAGGTTTTAGGCCAGCTGGCTCTCATATTCCCATTAATGGCAGTTGTGCTCTCCATAACTTGGTCAGATCAATTAGGGGTGATAGATTTCCGATGCTGAAGAGACCCTCAGCCCTGGGGCCAATTTACAGCTTGGTATTTGCAAGCAAGAAGCTGACGCTGACGTGGCAGGAGATGTGGCTCCAGTGTCAGTTCACTCCATGGTTATCCCCTCAATCCTTTTGCATGAGATCAGTCTGAGAGACAAAACTATGCTGAATTGCAAGAGCTGTAACTGCCAGAGAAAATTAAGTGGGGGCTTCAAGTAGTGACGGAGCCAGCAGACTAAGTGGCCAAGAGGGAGACAAGAGCGGCTTCCGAAAAGGGCTTATGGAGTCAAGCAATCTGTGGGCACAAGGAGGCACTAAAGCATCTGGGGCAGGGCCACACGGGCAGGCAGAGCAAGGACACACAGCACACCAAAGGCACCGTTGTCCTTCCCAGTCTCAGAGCAGCTGTCACGCTGCGGGACCCACGGTCACCTCCTCTGCCTGCAGCTCCGGTTTCCGACTACACACACACACACACACACACACGCACACGCACACGCACACACACACACAGAGTAATAAACTGGGTTTGACTATACTACCCCCAAGTTCAAAGTCGGTGAAAAAAAGTGATTTGGAGATGGAAACGAGATTTCAATAAAACAGAAAAAATGTTTCTTAGCGCTTTCTCATCAAGATAAAGATAAGAGGCGGGGCAGGGAAAGTCACCCTGGAGGCAAGCCACCGCCTCCGGAACAGGCTCTCTGGGGGAAGGCACCAAAGTCTCCAGGTAATCCTGAGACCACTTGTACAGATGAATTATTTTTTCAAATTAACAGCTGCTCAAATATGCTGGATCCTGATTTCTATAAATACAGAGCAAAAAATAGTATATTCCAGAGGCCCTAACAGTTCTCTGCAGAGGGATAAAATTTTACCATGTACATAATTTACAAAGGCATTAAGGTTTCCCAGTATAAAGCTCCTTTGCCCGGCAACTTTAACCCACAGCATCTTCTCAAATCCTGCCCTTTCACTTTCCACTGTATTTGCTGCCAATTGAGGTAGTTGTCACTTTAGGACAGTGTAAAGCTATGGAAAACACTGGTGGTAATAATCAACTGGCCACCTGGATGGGAGTCTCAGAGCTGACATTTTGGAAGTCAGCACTGAGCCCAGGGCCCGACAAGATTATCTGCTAAATGGCTAGCCTGAAGGAGTCATTACAGTTTTTTTAAAAAATCACCTGCCTTCTCAGGGATCCTGGTGGACCAGGGCACCTGTGGCTGTGCTCCGGCCGTCATTGCCCATATTCCTGGCTAGAGTCATTATGGCCTCTTCCAAGGTATGGGGCTGAAGATCACTGAGCCAGAACCAACCAAATGACAGAGACTTGGGAATTTGCTCCCTCATAAATGACATTGCTGGTTTATAAGAGTACTTTCCAATGGCAAAAGAATCTGAAAGTAATGCCACTGTAATAAAAGGCAGCATGAATCTCTGATCAGAAATGGAACTGCAAGTAAGTATACTAAGTTCATGGAAAACTGTGTCTGATTCCGAGAGGTGAATGAACATCCGGAGGCATAAAGGTGACCTGGAGGACTATTTCGTGGCAATACAACTTGTGGCCGCTACATAGCTACAGTTTTATGTTATATTAAGGAAATTTCACAGACAGTCTCAGGGCTTGCAAATTAGCCAGATTATGGCCGGGGGAGCGGAGTACAGGTGGTAAGGAGAGGCTGAAAAGAACAGGTAGAATGGGTAGACAAAGGAAGAGAAAGGAAAAGGAGAGTTTCTTGATTCCACAGCAACTCAAAGATATGTGTCCCACTGACAGGAAAAATGGAGGACGCGCAAAAAATTCTCTCAAAAATGATCACTTCTCCCAACTTGCAGGAATAATACTACAAATGAAGGGGAAGAGAATAAGAAATGAAACGAACTCAAAATTGTACATACTTCACAGCTGAGGAAATAGACACTTCCTGGAAGGGCAAAGGGGGCTGGAGGAATGACAAGGAAAGAACGCAAATGTCTTAAGATAGAATTAAAACTTGAATATAATAAAAGCCTGACAGACCTCCCCTACAGAAGAGTGCACAGGCATGTTTCTGAAAACAAGCAAGACTTAGAATATCATATGTGTGAACTAATTCAAACCCCACACAACAATTCTGGGGCTTTAATGGCTGACCCATACTAACAAACACGTAGGGGCCCATGGGCTTGTCAATCTGGAGTACTCCCTGGTTCTGGAACATGAATTTGTGACATTTAAAAAAATATATTCATTTCAAAAGCAAGACAGAAATAAAAATCTATATTCCTCTTAAAACAGCTAAAACAAGGATTATTCTAAAGTCACTGAAAGAAAAGCAGACGTGAAGGAGGCTCAGATTTGTGGATTTCTCTCTGGAAGACGCATCCTAAGGTCCACAAAGAGTTACCACACATGTAACACAGTTCTCACTTTTGAGTGCCAGCTGTGGTGGCAGAAACGCCACCACCGAGTCAATCTTTAAGAGGAGCTAGAACACCATGCTAGCTGTGGTCATCTGGTTTTTTGTTTTTGAAACATAAACATGGGAAGCATTGAAAGCATTCACTGCTTTACCCATTCTCCCTCAGAGATCCCACGGAGACCACCAAGACCATTTCCAGAGGGAGGCCTACTTCGGCTTCTAATTTCAGTGGGAGAAGTTTTGCACTATCTCACCCTGTTTCAAGGAGTTGAGAAGCAATGTGCACACATGCAACATGGACCACTGAGGTGCCCAGCCAGTCCATATAAAAATAACGAACCACCACCTAAGTCAGGAGGTGATCTGTTGTGTGATAGCAGGATACGGAAAATCTGAGTCCTCCTCCTCAGTGGATGTCTCCTCATAGATTTCATCCTCAGCAATGATGCTCCCTAATCCATATTCCTGCTCATGGACAGAAACCTCATTTGGTGTGAGGTGAGAAGAACCTTCCACAAAGTCAGCAAATCTGGAAGAGAGAAGATAATACTCATTAAGAACCTGCTTCTGTCCTTTCTGGTTTTCTTTCAAAATAAGAACGAAGTGAAACCCTCCATATACTCACAGCTCAAATTATACAGAGCCTGCCTTACTCTGACAGGGAAGCAGACTAAAAGCAAGAAATAAGGAGAAAAGGAAAGCTGGGGTCAGAGGCCAACATCCCATGAAACCCTATCCTGCTTAATAAGCACTAGCCTATGCTTTTAGTTAGGAAAGTGCTAAGGTTCCTTTAGTCATCTGTAATCCTGATAAGAGAAGATTATGGGGCATTACACATTTATTCACGTTTATGGCCTTATAAACTTTATGCCATCAGGATTCCAAATTGAAGCTTCACATACTCACCAGTACGGTGGTGCCCAAGTAAAAAGGGAACACCCCCCCCACCCCACCAAAAACAAAAAACAAAACAAAAAAAACCACCCAGAGAGCAATGTAAAACTATCACATGGGAAACTTAATATGGTACTGGAGTCTTCTCCTCTCAATGCTGCCATCAAATCTAGAGTAGATGGTTCCTTGAGGAAGCAGAAAACAGGCTACTGCTTAACATATGATGATACATTTATCTTTTTCCCAACTACCCCTCGACGAGCAGGAAAACTAAGCTATGAATACAAAATGTTTATCTAGAAGTATGATCTCTGTTAAAACTCAAGGTCACAATCACCCTGATAGATTCCTGGCATAGATGGCCAAGAGTTTACCTCTTTGGAGACTGGATTCGAGAAACAGTCTTCCAAGCAGAGCAGTCTGGACTGTTACAATATTCTCGAAGCTCCTCTAAAGCCTTTCGCGTCTCCACTTCTCCTTGTATCCGATATTCTTCTTCTGTCAGGAGACGAGGGGGGACAGTCTTTTCCGCTGCCTTACACATCTTTCTGTGCTCACCAAAATAACATCATGAATCATTAATCAGTAATTTCTATCCAGCCTGCCCTCTAGCTTCCTTCAGTGTGCCAAGTATACAGCAGAGAGCCTGGACATTAAGAGTCATCACCCCACCTTTCTTCTAGAGACATCTTTACCTATAACATACTCCTGACATGTTAGACTAGGAATGACAAGTCAGAGTAATCAATAGTATTCACTAATGTGAATAAATTCACTTATTTTCCTATAAATGATAGACAAAATATTTGGAAAGTGGAAAAATGACAAGAAAAATGGTATAAGATTGTGGTCCATTAACTTGAGATTCCCCAAACTGATGGCATCACCTTGACTATGTATAACAGAACCACCACTGACAACCTCAGAATCTATGACCACTCCATGTTCACTGTGCAAGACGATAACACACTTTGAACTACATTTTTAAGACTAGAACTCTTGAAGCAATCTGAGAGCCAGTGTGAAATAATCCAGAACCAGGTGACCAGAGGCATGTGGTATAAAAGTCTATGCTTTGCACCACCTAGTGGTAACAGGAACACATGACACTTTACTGGATGCTTTTATTTTAGATAAAATGACGAAAATAAAATGAGAAAAATGCCTTGAGAGAGTCTAAAAAGAAAGACTTGGAAGGAACAAAAGCAGAAGCATAATAAGATCAATTTCCATGAACAAACAGGCTCCCAGGTCAACGCCTCTGTACCCTTTTGCCGCAACTGCATCCCACACGGTGTGTTTCAATACAAAGTTATATTGTGTTTCGGTCACCTGTAGGTGATGAACAGCCACTGAATAGGGTACTCCAGGTTCTTAGTACACAGTGCAATGATGATAATGGCAAGGGCAATATGTGGTATCTGGATACCGGAATACATGAAAAATAGGCCCATCAGCTGCAAGGTCCAAGTCAGCAGGTTGATGCTCCGCTCATTCTCCAAGGGCCCGTACTTGTAACAGACTGCGAAACTTATGAATCCAACTGTAAGGACATAGCCTAAGAGAAGAGTTATCAGAAAAACATTCTTTCTGATCTATAACTGGTAAAAATAATTTTTGCGGGAAGCAGCAGTGCATTCGCTATATGGTGCCTACTGAACTAGGAAAATGGATAAGATCTTTACCCAGGATTCACGCTTTTTTCACTACTCAAACATATTTATCTCTTGAAGTGTCTACTCTTTCTGTTGTTTCCAAATTTATCTGGTTCAAATGGAGGATTAAAGCTACATGTTGAACAACGCTAGAACAGTCTGTTTAAAAAAGCCTAATATATGAAAATCCAGATTAATCACCTCTCAAAAGATAGATTAAGGGTTATCAACTATATAACCAAAGGATCTTCACTTCATAGAAAAATTCATGGCAGAGTCCTTTGCTTCTTAAGGTCTTCAAGTGCATTTAAAATAAGACACTATTTGGGGCGCCTGGGTGGCTCAGCGGGTTAAAGCCTCTGCCTTCGGCCCAGGTCATGATCCCAGGGTCCTGGGATCGAGCCCCGCATCGGGCTCTCTGCTCAGTGCAGAGCCTGCTTCTCTCTCTCTCTCTGTCTCTCTCTCTCTGCCTGCCTCTCTGCCTACTTGTGTTCTCTGTCAAATAAATAAATAAAAAATCTTTAAAAAAAATAAATAAATAAATAAAATAAGACACTATTAATAAAGTCAATTTATAACTTTTCAGAAAGATGCCTATTGTGTAAAGAGAGGTATACTTATAAACACCAACCAATTAAAGTCTTTTCCCTGGCAGCACCATTTTCATTTAATGTGTCGACTACACAGGGTTAGAAATAAAGCAAAGAACTATGATTCTTAAAGATTAATAAAAGGGCATGGACTAGAAGCAGGCAACATCTTTTCAGGATCAAATGAACTAAAACAACCTATAAACATATAAAAAGGAAAGCAAAACCGACAACACTTACTTAAAAGATACTGCCAGTAACACCTCCAGATCTCTTGTAAATTTTTTAAAACTAGCTGAATGAGGTACAGAGAAAAGGACCAGCCTCCCACCAGGATGACGTAAATGGGACTTTTCTAAGACAGAGTAGAAGTGAAAACAAAAAGTTACAACAGGCTTTCCATACATAAAAGCAGCAAAATGGAACTACGATTTTTAAAAAATTCAACCTACTGAAAATGCACAAAAACCACATCCCTTAAGAAGACATCCTTTATATTTAAAATGGTACAGTGTGCAAAGACCACTGGGAAAACGAGGTGCTAAATAACTTAAAAGCCTGGCTATGTAATTAGCAAACAGGAAGGAGACTTTAATTCCCCACTGTGCATAGGATTTTCAATAAGAAAGGGGAGTTTGTATGCAATCAGACTCCAAGTTTCATCATGGAAAGTACCTTTCTGAATCAAGGAAAAGATCAGTGAAAAAGGACATTAACTTATCAGCCACAAATGCAAATTCTCAGAGCTATAAGATTATCCAAGAAAACAGTCCCTCAACTTTCCAAGTTCCTCCTGACTGCAGGTGAGGATTCTGCTACTTACCTTGGGCATGAACTTGGACAGTACGAAAATGACGATTAGTAGAGAGGCCGCAATTCCCACACTCATCCCAGTGGAATAGTAGAAAATTTGGCTTCTGCAGAGAGAAACATTACTTCATGACCATGTACGCGGTCTTCACACACGGCATTGTTCGAACAAGAACAAGTAACCCAGGGGCGCCTGGGTGGCTCAGTGAGTTGGGTCTCTGCCCTTGGCTCAGGTCATGATCTCAGGGTTCTGGGATGGAGCCCCCTTCGGGCTCTCTGCTCAGCGGGGAGCCTGCCTCCCCCTTTCTCTCTGCCTGCCTCTCTGCCTACTTGTGATCTCTCTCTCTGTCAAATAAATAAATAAAATATTTTTAAAAAAAGAACAAGAAACCCAGCCGAAAGACAGAAAAAAGCTATCAGACGAGAGCAGGTGTATGTCTAAATCTTGAGCTCTGAACACTGACGGGACTGGTACAATGCGGTTGCTGCCGGCTCAGGAGGATGGGTATCAGTAAGACCCCTCAAACATATGCCGACAATAAGCCTCGGCCTAGCTGCGCAATCCCATCACAGCATCTCTCCCAACCCAGTTTTAAGGAGAATCTTTCTTCTAAGGAACTGCCCGGCTTCACTGGGGAAAAAGAAGGTACAAGGACACTGCCTGAGTGGACACTGGAAACTGGAACTGGACTGACTGCCCAGAAAGATAAATGTCTTTCCAGGCCAGACACAGGGCCTAGAATAGAGAGCTCCAACTCCTACGCCGGGCTCTTCCTGCCAGGCATTCCTCCCTCACTGTGAGTTTCTCTCAGGATCCCCAAAATAAGGAACCACTTCTACCAATCTCACTCCAGCCCAACTTCAAACTCCGACAGGTAGCTTTCATTCATTATTCCACAAATATTCTTTTTACTTTTGTACAAAGTTAATGTCGATTCTACATTTGTTCAATGTTCAGTTACCTGTGTTTTCTTCTTGTTTGTACATGCCAGTTTTACCTAGCTTAGCTGGGAGGTTCCTAAAAACAGGAAATGCATAAGTGGTTGGTGTTTGTTCCTCTACCTCTGAATGGCATGAAACTCACCAACACATGGCCCTGGAAAAAGGAGGACTTAACATGTTATTCCAAATGGTGGAAAAAGTGGTGATGTATTGGCTAAATCCCATCACATGATGGCTCAACCTAAAAGGAGACTTTTATTCTTGCCAATCTTATTCAATATAAGAAAAAAGCAAAAATTGTAACATGTATTAAAGTATTTAAAGATTTTTTTTTTCCCAAGCAGGGAAAGGCCTAGCCATAAAGCTCATGGAAAAGGGAAGGGCAGCTCTTTCCCCATGATAAAAGTGAAGCAGGGTGGGTCTAAGCCTCGTCATTCTGCACTCCAACCTTGGAACCTACCTGCTCAGCAAATCTCCACAAAAAAATAGCACAAGTCCAAGGAGGAAAATGAAGAAGAGTTTGGGGTCAAATCCTGAAACAAATAAAGACTTCTGTTTGATTGGGAAAACAAACGGTATAAAGGATTATAGAATGAAAGACAATGATTATAGAATGAAAGACAAAATAAAGTACAATTGACCCTTGAACAACATGGGTTTGAATCGCACAGGTCCACTTACATACAATACAGACTTTTTCTGACAAATACATCACAGTACTGTAAATGCATTTTCTCTTCCTGTGGCTTCTTAGTAACATTTTCTTTTCTCTTACTTCATAGTAAGAATACAGCATATAATATGTATAACATATAAAATAGGAGTTAATTGACTGTTTATGTTATCAGTGAGTCTTCCTGTCAACAGTAGGCTATTAATAATGACGTTTTGGGGAGTCAAAAGTTATATGCAGATCTTTGACTGATGGAGTAGAGTAAATCAGCCAGCATCTCAACCCCATACAATTCAGGGGTTAACTATAAACATAAACAACCTACCTAAACAGCATTGTAAATGCCACACAAAGCCTGGGAATCCTTCCAAAGAGGAAATATAAGTAGGTCTCTGTCTAACCTCTACTTTTTTGGAAATCTTTTTTTTTTTTTTTTTTTTTTGGGTTACCTGTGCTAAGGCTAAAAAGAAACTAGGGCTTTGCTTCAGATAGAGCTAGGCCTAATGCTCTCAGCACTTCATGCAATCGCCCACAAGGGGTCTCTACCACTCCGGCTTTCACTCAAAAGTCTCTCGGGTTCCGATTCAGCAGATTTGCCTAGAACTTTGGGTCTGGGCCCTCTGTTGTTCTCTAACTGGCTGCTTTTCTTGCCCAATACCACCACCTACTTCCTTCTGCTACACAAGCACTGTGTTGGAAAAGCCTACACTCAAACACATCTCACCCAGGACCAGGGGGCGCCCCCAAGCAGAGGCCTCTCAGTGGCATACCAGACACTCCCACAGCATTCACATTCAAGAGCTCTGAGTCTCAGGGAGGCCCTCAAACAGAGCTGGAGCAAGAAGAATCAGTACATGTAAAAGGGGCACAAAAACAAACAAACAAAACAAACAAACAAAAAACCCCAAAAGGCAAATTCTATACAAGCAAAAAAGCCTGTGGAACCATAGGGCAGTTAAAAGAGCACAACCTATTTTGTAGCAAAACCCAGGGATGTTTCTGCTATTCACAACATCCCAGGACCCTCGGTAATAACCAAGGAGAGACCAAAAGTCAGAAAGTTCAACAGGATACTTATTCTAGTCCTCTGTGAAACCTTCTCATACATATTCAGAAAAGGGAAAACTTCTCCCGGTTCCACTGAATAAGGCTTCAACTGCAGTGATTTTTATAGTTTCTTATGGTTCCACAAAACCTTTTTACTTGTGAAATATTATATTCAGTTCTGCTTGCCTTCAGTTTTTATTATAACAACTCAGGTCTTCAAATATAGGTCTTTATATCCAGGACACCTAACTTTGTCTAGGAGTGCCCAGAGAGCAGGAATAAACGTGTCTTACCCTGAAGAACACTAAGCATATCAGCTCAGGGCCTCTGGAAGTATTAGGACACAAGTCTTCACAAACCTAGGTAAGGAGGTCCTCCGAACCACCTAAGTGAGGTCTTTATTCTAAGCCTAAAGGGTTGTATGTGGGAGAGAGACTCTCTTAACTGTTTGGAACAGTGGTATACTCAGGTTATGATCAGAATCAAAAGGGAGCTGTCTTGAGCTAACTTCTCTGTCTCGCTAATTACACTCTCCAAAGCCCTTTTCACGATAGAATCCACCAGAAAAAGAGGAAAGACTTACTCCGAGTCACAGTGACATTGTACTGGGTGTCTTCCTCTATAATCTCAACTTTGAGGCAGGTTTTTGGGCTGTATAGACCCACGTTTACATAGGTGTCATTCAATTTCTCTTTTAAAAAGGAGGAAAAAAAGTTCCAGATACTAAACTGCTCTAACTCTTTCAGTTTCTCTTCATTCTCCACCTGGGTGACTCGTACCAGTTTGGAACTATTTACCCGGATCTGTAACACAAGTAAAACCAGCATGAGAAAGAAGTAGGAACTTTAAATTTTCATAAATACAAATTTAAAAAACCTTTAGAGTAAATAGCTAAATCAGTAATAATGCCAGTTTTCCACAAGGCTTACAAGAAATATAGAGATGCAATGGCTCAAAAATAATTGGGCAAATAACATTGCACATAGCACACAGAGGCAGCTGTTAGAATGTCTTGTTGTTAACATGATCTGAATCTACTATTAAGCAGAACAACACAGGAGGAAAAAAGACTTCTGAGCTGAGTTAGCCCTATAGCTATTTATGAGAAATCATACAAAACAAGGCTCTAGAATATTAAGAAAATTGCCAGGCAGAAACAGCCCCAGAACACTGAAAATGTTTCCCGTAATGACAGACTGAGAAGTTCAACCCTTTGTCACAAATCACTGATTATGGGTAAATGCTGGTTATAATGTGTCTCAGATGGAATATGATCTTTATATCAGACAATAAAATAAAGAAAATTTTAAAAACCCACAAGCCCACCCTTAGGTTTCTGATGTGAACAACAAACGCTCTTATCAGTAACTATGCTTACAGCAGCAGCGGCATTTCCAAAAGAACTCATTTTGTTCTATTATTATTATAGCCAGACGTTCTCGCTTGCCAGGTGGCTTAATAGTGTTATGAAATAAATGAAACCAAAGCCATTCTATCAAGGGAAAACTTCAGGCATGGGGTTTACGAAACATTTCGTGTTGAATCAAAATAGAGTAAGAACAGCAAGGCAAGAGTTTACATCCTGACAGGTATGCAACAGTTTCCAGGCCAAAGGAGGCATAAGGCCTGACGGCGGGTGGGGCATGCATGTGTGTTCATGTACGCATGTACATGTATGTGTGTGTGTGTGTGTGTGTGTGTGCGCGAGTGCACGCGCGCAAGGAGAGAAAGGACAAGAAGGAAGCTTCTTTGGGAAAAAGAGGAAGGAAGGTTACCTCAGGGTCAAGTATTATAAGCCACTTAAAGGAACAGAGACAGAGAGGGAAAAAAAGTATAAATGCTAACTGATGAAAATCCAATTCAGAATAATCTGAACCCTACACCAAGGTTGCTGATAGGGGACAATGTATCAAAGTACTCACTAATCACATACAGACAAGACTCACAGAAGCTGCCCCAGTCAGGGGCCTCCAAATTATTACCTGTATCCGTGTCCACACATCATGCCACTTTGGGATAAGCACATTTTTATAACAGAACTGTTGCCTGTGATTCGAATTATGAACTTCGGATTCCTGAAGCATGACCACGCTTGCATTGATTCCGGCTTTATGCAAAGAAAAGAAACAAGAACTGAGTATAACAGAACAAGTTAATAGCTACAATTCATTCCATAAAAAAGAATTAACCTGACCACTGTTTTTGTTTTCTTTTTTTTAAAGAATTTTTTTTTTTTTGAGAGAGAGATCACAAGTAGGCAGAGAGGCAGGCAGGAGGCAGGTGGGGGAGTGGATGGGAAGCAGGCTCCCTGTGGGGCTCAATCCCAGGACCTTGGGATCATAACCTGAGCCAAAGGCACTTTAACCCACTGAGCCACCCAGAAGCACCAATGTTTTCTTTTTTTAATTCAAGTAGAGTAGACACACAATGTTATGTTAGTATCAGGTGCACGATACAGTGAATTCATCAAGTCTATCCCTTATGCTGTGCTCACAAGTGTAGCTACCACCTGTTACCAGGCAATGCTGTTACAATACTGTCCACTGACCACTTTCCTAAAATTGGGGTTAAAATGTGAAGGACTAAGAAACAAGAAAACTGAAATGAGAGAAGAAATTAGATATTATAGGCACTAACCCTGAATAAGCAATAATAAAAGCTACTAGTAAGTGCTTATTTTTTAAAAAATTTTATTTATTTATTTGACAGAGAGAGAGAGATCACAAGTAGGCAGAAAGGCAGGCAGAGAAAGAGGATGAAGCAGGCTCTCCATTGAGCAGAAAACCCAATGTGGGCCTCGATTCCAGGACCTAAGACCATGAACTGAGCTGAAGGCAGAGGCTTAACGCACTGAGCCACCCAGGTGCCCCCACAAGCTAGTAAGTGCTTATTAAGACAGTATGCTTTCATTTCACTCTCCAACAGTGCTATGAGGCAGGGACTCTCATAATCCCTGTTTTACAAATTTTAAAAAAATGATGCTTAAGGGGCGCCTGGGTGGGTCAGTGGTTAAGCATCTGCCTTAGGCTCAGGGTCCTGGGGATTGAGCCCCGCATCACGCTCCCTGCTCAGTGGGAAGCCTATTTCTCCCTCTCCCACACCCCCTGCTTGTGTTCCTGTTCTCACGGTCTCTCTCTGTCAAATAAATAAATAAAATCTAAACAACAACAACAATAACAACAAAAACTGATGCTTAAGGAGGATTAAGCAACTTGCCCAAAGTCACACAGCTAGTGAATAACTTAACTGAGATTTACATCCAGGTCCTGCTTCTCTTATAAAGGCACAGCCAAAGAAATGCCATCTACTTATTTCCTCTACCCTTTTTCTGAGTAGGATGAACAGACTTAGCAATGTTTTTGCATATACAGTACTTTAAGAAGATACTAAAATATCACAAAGTTCCTTTTTTCCAGCTGCTTTGTTTCAGGTTTTCAGAGCAGTCATTTAATACATGCACTCCTTTGATTTTTGCCAAGACAGATGAGCCTCTATTCAGAAGTCTATATTCAATCCCAGCCAATGCAAGGCTTAAAAGTGACCCCTCTCATACCTTCCCACCCAAGTTTGCACAAGCTACATTTTTTTTCCTTTTAAGATTTTATTTATTTATTTGACAGACAGAAATCACAAGTGGGCAGAGAGGCAGACACAGAGAGAGGAGGAGGCAGTCTCCCTACCCAGCAGAGAGCCCGATGTGGGGCTTGATCCCAGGATCCTGGGATCCCAGAGGCTTTAACCCACTGAGCCACCCAGATGCCCCCACAAGCTACATTCTTTACCACAAAATAGTTTAATAACTTTTTCCTTGAGTTCTATATTGTACTAACTTATTAAATGCTATTGTAAGTGGAAATTAAGTTATCACTCTGGTCTAGGTACAAAAATAGGTAAATTTAAACTAAATAAACTAAATATACTAAATAATAAATAAACAAATAAATAAACTGAATATAATAAAATAAACAAAACACAAAACACAAAAAAACTCTCAACCAAACCTTAAAATACCAAAGTTACACACACAAAAAAGGCAAGGACACTTGCCAGTCCAAAATGGCTTTGTGAAGCAATGACTAATTTAGAAGTTAATTTCTGCCTTAAACCTAACCAGGAGAGCAAAAACTACAAAACTCTTAGAAGAAAACACAAGTTGAGTCTTCCTGACCACGGGTTAGGCGATAGTGTCTTAGATATGACACAAAAGCACACGCAACCAAAGGGAAAAAAACAGACGAATCAGAGTTCATAAGTATCTAAAACTTTTGTGTTTCAAAGAATCTTATCGGGACACCTGGGTGGCTCAGTGGGTTAAAGCCTCTGCCTTCAGCTGGGGTTGTGATCTCAGGGTCCTGACACCGAGCCCTGAATCAGGCTCTCTGCTCAGTCATTGGGGAGCCTCTGCCTTCACTGAGCAGAGAGCCTGCTTCATCCTCTCTCTCTCTCTCTGCCTGCCTCTCTGCCTACTTGTGATCTCTGTCAAATAAATAAATAAAATCTTAAAAAAAAAAAAGGACCTTATTAAGAAAGTAAACAGACAGTAAAATGCACAAAATGGAAAACAGTAAAATGCACAGAATGGGAAAAAATATTTGCAAATCATATATCTGAGAAGGGTCTACTAGCCAGAATATATAAAGCACTACAATTCAACGATAAGAGGAGAAATAATTCAACTGTAAAAATAGGCAAAGGATCTGAATAGGTATTTCTCCAAAGAAGATACACAATGACCAAGAGACATGAAAAGATGTTCAACATCTTTAGTCCTCAGGGAAATACAAATCAAAACCACCAGGAAATACTACCTTATATCCATTAGGAAGGCTAAAATCAAAAAGAGGACAGTAACAGGAGCTGGCCAGGATGTGAGAAACTAGAACCCTCATAAAGGGCTGCTGGGTATGTAAGATGGTGCAGCCTCTTTGGAAAACAGTTTGTCAATTTCTCAAAAAGTTAAACATCGAGTTATCATATGACCCAGCAATTCCACTTTACGTATATACCCAAGAAAACAAAACAAGCTCACCCAAAAACTTGTACATGAATGTTCATAACAGCAACATCCACAATAACTAGAAAGTAGAAACTCAAACATCCACCAACTGATGAACTAATGGATAAAACAAAATGTGATATACCCATCTATACAGTGGAATATTGTTCAACCATAAAAAGAAGTACTTGTTCCATTTTTCCTAACCCCCAAGCCCCCAGTCCTGCCTTTCAAATTCCTCACATCAGAGAGATCATATAATTGTCTTTCTCTGATTGACTTATTTCACCCAGCATAATACCCTCTAGTTCCATCCACATAGTCACAAATGGCAAGATTTCATTCCTTTTGATGGCTACATAGTATTCCAGTGTGTGTATGTGTGTGTGTATGCCACATCTTCTTTATCCATTCATCTGTTGATGGACATCTAGGTTCTTTCCATAGTTTGGCTATTGTTGACATTGCTGCTATAAACATTCAGGTGCACGTGCCCCTTCAGATCACTACATTTGTATCTTTAGGGTAAATACCCAGTAGTGTGATTGCTGGGTTGTAGGGTGGGATTGGGAGGGAGAAAAACCATAAGAGACTCTTTATCTCAAAAACAAACTGGGGGTAGCTGGGGGGAGGTGGGGTAGGGAGAGGGTGGTTGGGTTATGGACATTGGGGAGGACATGTGATATGGTGAGTGCTGTGAAATGTGTAAGCCTGATGATTCAAGACTAGTACCCCTGGGGCAAATAATACATTATATGTTAATAAAAACAATTAATTTAAAAAATAGTAATAAAAAAATAAATAAAACTTTTAAAATCCTTAAAAAAAAAAAAAAAAGGAAGTACTAACACATACTCCAATGTGGATGAACCTTTAAAACATTCTCAATGAAAGAAGCCAGTCCAAAAGACCATATCGAGTGATTCCATTTATATGAAATGTCCTGAATACACAAATCCAGAGAGACAGAAAGATTTCTCCTCACTGGGAGAAGTGAATGGTGAGTGACTGCTAAAACACATGGGGTTTCATTTTGGAGTGATAAAAATACTCTGAAATTGGTGGTGATGGATGCACAACCTTGTGAATATACTAAAAACCACTGAAAGGATGAATTTTATTATACATGAATTATATTTTAATTTTTTAAAAAATTCAGTCTTAGGGAACCTGGGTGGTTCAGTTGGTTAAGCATCTGCCTTCGGGGGCGCCTGGGTGGCTTAGTTGTTGAGCATCTGCCTTCGGCTCAGGTCATGATCTTGCACTCCTGGGATCGAGTCCCGCAGAGCTCTGCATCAGGCTCCCTGTTCAGGCTCCTTGCTCGATGGGGAGCCTGCTTCTCCCTCTCCCTCTGCTCCCCCTGCTTGTGTCTCTCACTCTCTCTGTCAAATAAATAAATAAAAATCTTTAAAAAAAAAAGCATCTGTTCAGCTCAGGTCATGGATCCCAGGGTCCTGGGCTGGAGCCCTATGGGCTCTCTGCTCAGCAGGGAGTCTGCTTGTCCCTCTCCCTCTGCCCCTCTCCCCATTCATGCTCGCTCTGGCACTCTCTCTCCAAGAAATAAATAAAATCTTTAAAAAAGAGAGAAAAGAAAAGGGAAAGGGGAAGGAAGAGGGAAAAAGAAAGGGAAAGGGGAGGAAATTCAGCCTTCATATTGGGGGAAGGAAGAGGGAAAAAAGAAAGGGAAAGGGGAGGAAATTCAGCCTTCATATTGTAGGGGAAGAAAAAGTTTTCCTCTATCCTCTTAGGATCCCTGGCTGGGTCGGAAAATTTAAACTGACAAAGATTAACAACAGAAAACCATACACATTTAATAGAAGTTTTACATGACATGAAAGCCTTCATAAGGAAATGCAGACCCAAAGAAACAGTTTGCTTCATTTCATGAAGAGTAGACACTTGGGAAAGAGTGTGATGGGGTAAAGAAAACTGTGCTAATGGTAGTAAGCTGGGGGAAACTGAGTGAGGCTTGTTTGCTTGGATTCCTCTTGCCATCCCCTTATCTGCATTTCCTCAGGTAGAGGGAGGGAGGGGCCTCTCACAGGATTTTACTGTCTGTTTCACAGAAGAAGGGTGAGGTGGGGAGATCAGAGAGACCTTCCTGTTTCTACTGTTTTCTTAAACTCCCTCAGCTTAAAACATTCAATATGCCAAGATGCTGTATTTTGAGGTAGCATGCCCTGATTCCCACCCCCGCCATCTATCAGCTTCTCACTAGGGTTTAGTCCAGTAGTAATTAGGATTTCCTCCTAGACTATCTTTTATAAAATGAAACTTTTTAAAGAGGTCTCACTAGGAAGCCCACAAATGTACTGATAAAATACCCACTCATAAATATGGCTCAAGAGTTTATTTTTCTTGGAGCACCTGGCTGACTCAGTGGAAGAGCATGCAAATCCTGATCTCGGGGTTGTGAGTTCAAGCCCTATGTTGGGTACAGAGACTACTTAAATAAATAGAACTTTTTTAAAAAAGGCTTATTGGGATGCTTGGGTGGCTCAGTCGGTTAAGCCACTGCCTTCAGCTCAAGCCATGATCTGAGGGTCCTGGGATTGAGCTTGATGGACTCTGGGCTTGGCAGGTAGCATGCTTCCCACCCCCGCCCCACCCCACCCTTCTCTGCTTGCCTCTCTGCCTACTTGTGATCTCTACCTCTCTGTGTCAAATGAACAAAATCTTTAAAAAAAAAGAGAGAGAGAGACAGAGAGAGAGTAAGGTTATGTGTATGCTAAAGCTACTATACTGAAAAATTCACTGAGGTATATAAAGGCACTGGATGTATTAAAAAAAAGATGTTGTACAGAATCTATCACTTCCTTAAAAGAACATCCAGTCTGTGTACAAAGCCCTAAGTAGGGGCACCTGGGTAGCTCAGTCGTTAAGTGTCTGCCTTCTGCTTAGGTCATGATTCCTGGGGCCTGGAATTGACACCTCTATCCAGCTCCCTGCTTGGCAGCAGCCTGTCTCTCCCTCTTCCACTCCCCCTATTTGTGTTCCCTCTCTTGCTAGCTCTCACTCTCTGTCAATTAAATAAATAAATAAAATCTTGAACAAACAAACAAACAACAAAGCCCAAAGTAAAAACATACACTTGTTCAATAAAAAAAAAAAAGAGTCACACTTGGTAACTCCTTCTCTCCCACAGCACCAAGTAATAGAAAACTACACATTTTTAAGCCCACTGTTATTTTCAAGAAGATAGAAAGATACAAATAATGTCAATAGTACAAGGCATTTAAAAAACTTAATGCCAAGAAAAGGCATCACTGTTTTAAAACTAATTTTAAAATTCTCTGATACCATTTTCTTAAAGAAATAAAATGGCTCTATAATAAGCAACATTTTTAAAATCTAGTTTGTCGGGGCCCCTGGGTGGCTCCGTGGGTTAAAGCCTCTGCCTTCCACTCAGGTCATGATCCCAGAATCCTGGGATCGAGCCCTGCATCAGGCTCTCTGCTCAGCAGGGAGACTGCTTCCCTTCCTCTCTCTTGCTTGCCTCTCTGCCTACTTGTGATCTCTGTCTGTCAAATAAATAAATAAATAAAATCTAGTTCATCATTTTCTCAAGTTACAGAACACTCTAGGGAAACAATTTCAAGTAAATAAATAAATAAATAAATAAACGAATGTCCTTAGTAGCAACCCCCTATGGAAATCAGCACCTTGGCCAGCCACATCTTTGGAAAGTTACTGAGCGGTCAAATACACCAATTCAGTCAAAAGGGATACTCTGTGAAACAATCACCACTCCAGCTCTAGGTTAAATTGTTAACAACACAGAACTAAACCAAGTGACCTTAAACATATACAAGTTGTCAAAATGCTCACTTAAAATTTGTGCTTCCTGTAGCAAAAGGATATATACCACCTTTCTTCCTCTCCCCTCAAAAGCCAGCATGTTAAAAAGCAGAACAGATTAAACATTCGAGAAAATGCCTTCTGAGCCCAAAGATTTTAGAAAATGCCTTCAAGGAATGTAGTGAATCATAACTTGCTTATCACATTTACCCATAAAGCAGTTCTTCAAAGGTCAATAACTTCATACTTGCTTACAGACATTACAAACTAATCAATAGCACTAATCACTTAACATCTACAGGTAGAATTAATAAAAATGATTCAAACTATCTGAGGACAGGAAGAAACCCTAAAGTCATTAAAAACAACCTCTTAAATAGCCTCTGTTCATTTCTTTCAAGAGGTAATTCAGCTCATACTTAAAAGTCTTCTTAAAAAAATAACATCGTGGGGCACCTGGGTGGCCTAGTGGGTTAAGCCTTTGCCTTCCACTCAGGTCATGATCTCAGGGTTCTGGGATCGAGTCCCGAATCAGGCTCTCTGCTCAGCGGGGAGCCTGCTTCCCCCTCTCTCTGCCTGCCTCTCTGCCTACTTGTGATCTTTCTCTCTGTCAAACAAATAAATAAAATCTTTTAAAAAATAAAAATAAATAAAGAGAAGAAATTTCAAAAAAATTATAAAAAAAAATAACATCTTAAACAGTGCACTTAGCAAAGCATCATTTGATGGGATGCTGGGACAACTGACTGGTTATTTGGAAAATAAGACCTATGTAGATCCTCACCTTACACCAAATACTAACATTAATTATAGATTAAAAAGTAAAATAAAAAAATTAAAGAGTAGCATAAAAATGATAGAAATTCAATTTTTGAAAGCTCTCTAAGCATAAAGTTATGGAAATAACTCCTAGAGAATAAAATTAAGTGACTACATAAAAATATAAATCTATTTGGGGCGCCTGGGTGGCTCAGTGGGTTAAAGCCTCTGCCTTCGGCTCAGGTAGTGATCCCAGGGTCCTGGAATCGAGCCCCGCATAGGGCTCTCTGCTCAGCAGGAAGCCTGCTTCCCTTCCTCTCTCTCTCTGCCTGCCTCTCTGCCTACTTGTGATCTCTGTCAAATAAATAAATAAGATCTTTAAAATATATATTTATATACATATATATATATATATATATATATATATATATATTTAAAAAATCAAAAAAGGGGCACCTGGGCGGCTCAGTCGGTTAAGCTTCTGCCTTCAGCTCAGATCACAATCCCAGGGTCCTGGGATCAAGCCCCACATCAGTCTCCCTGCTCAGCGGTAAGTCTGCTTCTCCCTCTCCCATTCCCTGTGCTTGTATTCCCTCTCTCACTATCTCTCTCTCTCTGTGTCAAATAAATAAATAAAATATTTTCAAAATTAATTAATTAATTAATTAATTAAAAAATAAAAAGGAGGGTGCCTGGGTGGCTCAACCAGTTGACGACTGACTCTTGGTTTTGGCTCAGGTCATGATCGTGATCTCGTGGTGGCGAGATCAAGCCCAACTTGGGGCTCACACTCGGTGTGGAGTCTGCTTTGGATTCTTTCTCCCTCCTCCTCTGCCCCTCCCCCCTCGTACTCTCTCTCTACCCTAAATAAGTAAAATCTTTTAAAAATAATAATAGGGGTGCCTGGGTGGCTCAGTGGGTTAAAGCCTCTGTTTTCAGCTCAGGTCATGATCCCAGGGTCCTGGGATCGAGCCCCGCATCGGGCTCTCAGCTCAGCGGGGAGCCTGCTTCCCTCTCTCTCTGCCTGCCTCTCTGCCTACTTGTGATCTCTCTCTGTCAAATAAATAAATAAAATCTTAAAAATAATAATAATAAATAATAATAATAAATAAATAAAAATAATAATAAATAGGGGCACCTGGATGGCTCCATGGGTTAAAGCCTCAGTCTTCAGCTCAGGTCATGATCCCAGAGTCCTGGATTGAGCCCCAAGTCAGCTCAGAAGTGCCAAGCCAGCTTGGTCCTATCACTGTCCTTGGGGATCCCTGCTCCCTCTACCCCTCCCCCAATGTGTGCTCTCTCTGGCTCTCTCTCTCCCTCTCAAATAAATAAAATCTTTTTTTAAAAAAGGTAAAAGAAGGGTGCCTGGGTGGCTCAGTATGTTAAACCTCTGCCTTTGGCTTGGGTCATGATCTCAGGGTCACGGGATCAATCCCTGCATCAGATTCTCTGCTTAGCGGGGAGCCTGCTTCCCCCTCTCTCTGTCTGCCTATGCCTGCTTGTGATCTCTCTCTCTGTGTCAAATAAATAAATAAAACCTTAAAAAAAAAAAAAGTAAGAGGGTAAACAAATTAAAGAAAAATTTTCAATAAATAAACAGATTATAAAATATATATACCCTTAATATATTAGAACATTCATACAAATTGATTTTTAAAATACATAAAAATTCCAGGGCCATCTGGGTGGCTCAGTCAGTTAAGCATCTGCCTTGGGCTCAGGTCATGATCCTGGAGTCCTGGGATCCAGCCCCATCAGGCTGCCTGATAGCAGGAGCCTGCTTCTCCCTCTCCCTCTGTCTGCCCCTCCCCCTGCTTCGTGTGCTCTCCTTCTCTCTCTGTCAAATAAATAAAATCTTAAAAGAAAAACTCCAATAAAGAGTAATTACAAGTACACCAAGAACAAAAAACACACACATTCCAAAAAATCTTAGTCTAAAGAAAAATTAAATAGCTACTAAAGGAGATGCTCCTTCAAAATAGTGCAAATGTAAAGAAATGCCATGTTAAAACACTACTTTTGGTCTATCAAATTAACAAAGGTGTATATATCCAATGCTGAAATATCCAATACTGGCATGCATATGGGTCACAAGCAAATAGTGCTGTTAGTGGTGTAAACAAGCACATCTTTTCAGGAAAATATTTCAGCAAGGTGTTTCAAGGGTCTTAAATATGTTTTGGTTTTTGATCTAATAAATCTATTTCTGAGAATCTATTCTAAAAATATAATCTAAATGCAGTAAAAAAAAAAAAAAAATTATACACAGGGACGCCTGGGTGGCTCAGCTGGTTAAGCGGCTGCCTTCGGCTCAGGTCATGATCCTAGCGTCCTCGGATGGAGTCCCACATTGGGCTCCTTGCTCAGCAGGGAGCCTGCTTCTCCCTCTGCCTCTGCCTACCACTCTGTCTGCTTGTGCTCACTCTCACTCCTCTCTCTCTCTGACAAATAAATAAAATCTTTAAAAAAAAAAAATTATACACAAAAAGTTCACAAAGTGTTATCTACAATGAAAAACTAGAAACACAACAAGTGTCCAACCAACAATAGAAACACCACACATTTACTTCAGAAACATTAAATGGTCTGTCCAAAAAATAGAATACAAATAAAAATAACATTTAAGAAGAATTTTAAATGATATAAGAAAATGCTTATGGGGGCGTCTGGGTGGCTCAGTGGGTTAAAGCCTCTGCCTTAGGCTCAGGTCATTATCCCAGAGTCCTCAGATAGAGCCCCGCATCAGGCTCTCTGCTCAGCAAGGAGCCTGCTTCCTCCTCTCTCTCTGCCTGCCTCTCTGCCTACTTGTGATCTCTGTCTGTCAGATAAATAAATGGAAAAAAAAAAAAGAAAGAAAATGCTTATGTTACCAAATCAAATAATGGGTGGCTTATAAGGAGAACTGGCTTGCTGACAGGTCTATGAATGTATTATCAATAAAAAAAAATTTTTTTTAAGATTTTATTTTTAAGTAATCTCTACACCCTATGTGGGGCTTGAACTCACAACCATAAGATCAAGAGTCACACGCTGCACCAACTGAGCCAGCCCTCCAGGCACCCTCCAATTTTTTTTTTTTTAAGATTTTATTTATTTATCTGACGGACAGAGAACACAAGCAGGCAGAGAAGCAGGCAGAGAGAGAGGAGGAAGCAGGCTCCCTGCTGAGCAGAGAGTCCAATTCGGGGGCTCGATCTCAGGATGCTGGGACCATGACCTGAACCAAAGGCAGAGGCCTTAACTCACTGAGCCACCCAGGCGCCCCTCCAAATTTTTTTATTAGCAACACATTAAAAAAAAAGACCAGGAGAAAGTGTGCTACAATGGATTGTCTCTTAAAAGAATAAACAGTGAGGGTTTTTTCTACTTCTTTATACTTAATTGTGCTTCCCAAATAGTCTAAAATAAACTCACATCATTTTTATAATGAAAAACTTCCAATGAGAAAATACTACCTACCTTTTGAAGTACTGCATTTTTTTTTTTTAGGTACATCTGGCTTTTAGAAAGTTCTTCTGTACTACATGATCAGCTGTTTGTAGCTGCCACACACATGATCTACCTAGTCACACAGAACATCAACCTAAGTCTACTCTCCTCCAAGCTAAGAAGTCCCTGTTCCTCTCATAAAAGTTTCTCATTAAAGTGTCTGCTGATTGAGCACTGACTAGACAGAGACATTTTTGCATTTATTTTTCTCTTTCAACCCCACAATCCACTACCCCATTTTAGAGGTTAACCATCTGGCCCAAGTTCATTCAGACCGTAAGTACCCTTCAATGTTACTCTGGCCCTCTCCTCTGGAAAAGTACCTTCCTGCAGACCTACTACGTTCTCTCCCCTGCCCCACACCCCCACTCCGGGGTGGGGGTGGAGGGACCCAAACCATTGCCGGAGGACGTTACCCTTGGAACTAGATCTATGGATCCTGAGACAAACTTAAAGCTGCAGCTACGGATAATCTTAAGTGACAGCATGAGATAGGCAGCAAAGGATGGGAGAGGTGACAGCATACTGTGTTTCCAAGATACGATTATCCCGAACCTCACGTTTCAAACTCTCTCCAGCAGAACTTGGAAACCTCACTTATTTTTGTGTTGTGCATTTGATAAGAGGGTAGGAGGTTTTTAGAAACATTCTAGGTTTTATGAGTTAGAGCGTTAAGGGGAAACAGTTTCATTTCAGTCCAAAGCCAATCATCCACCAATAGGCAGATAGCAGTAAGTTTGCTTGAGAAATGATGCTTTTTGTTGTTGGTGGTGGTTTTTTGTTTTTTGTTTTTTTGGAAACGCGAATTTAACAGTGCCAGGATCTTACAAGGACAGAAGACATTAGATAGAACTCACTCCATTTCAGTGAATTAAAATGATCCTTTCAGCCACACCCATGCCCAGAGTCTGGACAGAACAGACGCTCAGAAGGTGTTGCTAACTTGCTCAATGAATGGGATGCCCCCATTCCAGTGGCAACTCTTGCCCGCCAGCAATGGAACTCGGGTCCCCTCACTTTTAACCAGGAAAACCAAGGAGGCCCAGAAAGCGCGACGCAGCCCTCAGGACCGCATCTCACCCAGTCCAGGCCTCCCTTCCAGTCTCTGCCAAAAGGCTCCAGGCTCCTCCCCACTCTAGTAGCTCCCCCAGGCCATCCCATAGCCCAGATCCCTCAGTGACGACGACGAAGCTGCTTTTTCCGCACCACGTCCGCACCCCACTGCGGAAAAACGGTCCGCACCCTGGGGACACTCCCCCACTTTTCTAAATATAACCCTCTCAGCACCCGCCCCCAAGGCGGCGGCTGCCCCGGCGGTACCTGAGCCGCAGGCCAAGCAGCCAAAGATGATCAGGAGCAGCCGCACTACCCCGCCGCCCTCACGGCCCCCAGCCCTCCAGCCCCAGGGCCCGGCACCAACTGCCGGGGAGACCGCCACTTTCATTCCTCCCGCCGTGGTCGCCTCACGCCGCCTCCTCTTCACGTGCCTCTCCCCGGCAACTAACCGGAACAGGCAGGGCCAGCAGCCTATCCACTGCAAGACCTGCCCCCTACCCACCAATCGGATGGGTGGAGCTTCGAGCCCTCAGTCCTTTACGAACTCTATAATCCCGCCTCTTAGCAACTGCTGCGAGAGGGCGGGAAAAGCAGCTTCCAGCCTATTAGAGAACGGACCCTCCACCTTAGCAATGGCGACAGGAAGGTCCCACCCCTTAACAACATGCTTCCGTATCCAGTTTATTTACAACTGGTGAGATTGATGGTAAGCTTAGCCAATAGAAAATCAAAACGGGCGAGGCCCTCTTGACCGAATTTGATATTTCCATCGAAACTGAAGTTTCTTTTCTTCTCTTTCCTTTTTAACCACGATCTGCTTGTTATGGGAGACTTACCCTTGAGACCTCTTTATAAGTAGGAGTCCCAGACGGGACAATTTTTTAAAGACTACCTATCCTCCAAAGTCCTATGTGATTTAAAACAAGTCACACAGAAAAAATTGTGTCAGTGTTTTATGGCAAAAAACATTAGCATTTAAAAATGTAGGACTAGAGGGGCGCCTGGGTGGCTCAGTGGTTTAAGCCTCTGCCTTCGGCTCGGTCACGGTCTCAGGGTCCTGGAATACAGCCCCGCATCCGGCTCTCTGCTCAGCAGGGAGCCTGCTTCCCTTCCTCTCTCTCTCTGCCTGCTTCTCTGCCTACTTGTGATCTCTGTCAAATAAATAAATAAAATCTTTAAAAAAAAAAATGTAGGACTAGGGCGGTGCCTGGCTGATTCCGCCCCTCTTGATTTCGGGTCGTGAGTTGGAGCCCCACATTGGGTGTAGTGATTACTAAAAAAAAAAACAGTAATTTTTTTAAAAATGTAGGTATAGGGTTTTGGGGGTTATTTTATTATTATTATTTTTAATCTCTACAGTCCACGTGGGGCTTGAACTGCACCTTGAGATCAAGAGTGGCATGCTCTTTAGATTCAGCCAGGTACCCATGAAGATGAGAGGATTGGAAGTGAAATGAATGTGAGGATTAGGAGAAAATTTTTTATTCCTTGCAGCAAGATGCGAAACAAATATCTCCATTTAAGAAGCCAAGGCTAGGACACAGAACCTGCCCAAGATTGCATAGTTAATTGATCTGGGCTAAGGTTTGAACCCAAGTCTTACCCAAAAGCCCAAGTTCTTTCTATGCATCAGGCTGCTTCCCGTTAAATGATTTAACACAATGAGGGCCTAGAAAAATGTCTAGCACATAAATAGATATTCAGTTAATGTTAGTAGAAATTGAAGCATCTGACTTTTTTAGAGGATCTGAGAGTGGTCGGTGGGAGCACTAGAGATTGTGGAGCCCAGTGAGCTGAGAGGAAGTTCTGGGAAGGAGGTTACTGATGGGGAAGTTTCAAGCTTTCAAATACAAAGTATTTTTAAAAAGTCAAAATGGGTCTGAGCTATGCTCAGGAGAAGAAATTTCATCCTCAAAGAGAAAAGTCTAGGTTACCCCTGCTGCAGTAGTCATCGTGTCTCTCTCACGCACATTCCCTCGGCTGACCTGGAGAGGTCAGTATCAACAGTACTAAATCACACAGATACTATGTATGCCTGATGTATGCAATGAAAATGGCATTTAGTGTCTGTGGTTTTCCTCCCCCAAACCCATAAAACTAACCTAATCTTGAGAAAAAAATAAATTCCAATAGAGGGTCAAACTAAAAAATACCTGACAAGTACTCCTCAAAACTATCAAGTTCATCAAAAACAAGGAAAGACTGAGAACTTGTAACAGCCAGCTATTTCTGGATAGAAAAAATATTAGGTAAAACTCAGAAAATCTGAATAAACTGTAGACTTTTCATTAATAATAACATAAGAATACTGGTCCATTAATGTTGGCAAATGCACCACACTGGTAAAAGGCAACAATAGTGAAACTGAATATATGGTATAGGGGAACTCTCTATATTATCTTCTCAATTTTTCTGTAAATTCAAAAGTTTTTTTTTTTTTAAGATTTTATTTATTTATTTGACAGATCACAAGTAGGCAGAGAGGCAGGCAGAGAGTGAGAGAGGAGGAAGCAGGTTCCCTGCTGAGCAGAGAGCCCGATGTGGGGCTCAATCCCAGGACCCTAGGATCATGACCTGAGCCAAAGGCAGAGGCTTTAAACCACTGAGCCACCCAGGTGCCCCTCAAAAGTTCTTTTTAAAAAGATTTTATTTATTTGACACAGAGAGAGAGATCACAAGAAGGCAGAGATGCAGGCAGAGGGGGAAGGGGAAGCAGGTTCCCCGCTGAGCAGAGAGCCCTATGTGGGCTTGATTCCAGGACCCTGAGATCATGACCTGAGGGAAAGGCAGAGGCTTAACCCACTGAGCTATCTTGGTGCCCCGTGTAAATTCAAAAGTTTTAAAAAACAAACATGCATACACACACATGCACACACACAAACAAACACACACACACACACACACACACACACACACACACACATCTCATTTTCTACTAGGCCCCAAATTGTCACCATTCAGAGCTCACTCTTTGGTTTTGAATAAAGGCCAGAGAACAGAGGAACTAATTCCAGATTTGGGAACTAATTCCAGAAGATCACTGACCATTGACTTTTGCAAAGGAGATATACAATAATGAGACTGTATTGCCCATAAAAACATTCCACCTTACCATCCAAAAAAGTTCTGACACTTCAAGGTAGTCACAAAAGAAGCTTTTAGCTTTATTTTACCATGAGGACACTGCTCAAAACACTTTAAAGAATCTGCTTCTGGGGGTGCCAGTCTGGATCAGTAAAGCATGTGACTCTTGATCTTGGGGTTGTAAATTTGAGCCCCGCATTGGATGCAGAGATTACTTAAAAATAAAATCTTAAGGGACATCTGCATGATTCAGATGGTTAAACATCTCTCCTAGCTCAGGTCATGATCTCAGGGTCCTAAGGATAGAGCCCCCCAAATCCATGGGGAGTCTGCTTCTCCCTCTCTCCCTGCCTCTCCCTCTGCCTGTGCTCTCTGTCTCTCTCTCAAACGAATAAATACAATCTTTAAAAATAAATAAAATAAACAAAATCTTTTAAAAAGGAGTCATTTTCAGAGTCTATAGCACACAATGCAATGAATATTCATTATCTGCAGGTGGATCTGATGTATGCAAATAGCCAAAAACTCAGGCCAAGACTGTTGAGTAAATGGAGTGGAAAATCTGGATAGTAAATGTGTTTTAGAATATTTTTGGATTTTAGAAAGGTAATATGGTGCATATACAACATATAGGGCAACAATCCCAATGGGGCCTAGGACAGCACCCTGTAATGAAACAAATTAATTTTTCTGCATTGAGACATAATTATTCACACTGGGATAAACAAAAGTGGGATAAATGAAACTATAAACAACTTGATATAAATTTCGGAGGTGTGCCACAAGTAAGTTCGGGTCAGATTAGGTTGTGGTGTCAAATGAGTTAAGAAAAAGTTTTCGTTTTCACAATTATTATTTTTTTAATCTAGGAGGATTACAGACCATAAAAATTTGATGAAGACACTCCATTTCAACTCTTCAGTCGCCCAAGCTAGAATCCCAGCTACTTGAGCTATTTGCATACATCTTACCACTTGAACCACTTTAATTTTCTCCAAGCTGGTTTCCTTGTGGTTTTTGCAACCATGAAACCCTTCATCCACACTACTCTTAAATGCAGATCTGCCTGTGTCACTTCCATATTACAAAGTCCTTATGATTCCCTAGTTTCTCCAGTGATGAAGCCCTGGGTCTTGACTATGATCTAAAACATAGATGTAAAGAAACTAACTACAACTGGGCTGTTCAAAGTTTGTTACCAATCTGCAATGGAAGTATTTCAGAAATTAAGTGTAAGCATTTAGAAACTTTTCTTGCAGTTTGACAGAGAATTTTTGTATTTGTTGAATCTAATAAAAATATGGACTTTGTTTTACTTTTCTAACAATTCATGTTTGGTGTATTTTACAGAAGTAGGGAACAATAGATTAGAATTTTTAAAAGGTTTTATTTATTTACTTAAGAGAGAGAGAGAGAGAGCACAAGCAGGGGAAGCAGGAGAGAGAGAAGCAGGCTCCCTGCTGAGCAGGGAGCCCAATGCAGGGCTCAGTCCCAGGACCCTGGGATCATGACCTGAGCTGAAGGCAGACACTTAACCAACTGAGCCAACCAGGCACCCTGGAATTTTTTTAATTGGTCCTTTGCCATAGTTTGAGAAAGCACAAGTCTAAAATACACTTAATAAAATGGACTTGTACACCTCCCTGGGCTGGTTTTCTTCTAAAGATTTTATTTAGTAGGGTATGTGTTGTAATGAGCACTAGGTATTATGTAAGACTGATGAATCACAGATCTTACCCCCTGAAACAAGTAAGACATTATATGTTAATTAATTGAATTTAAATATTAGAAAAAGTAAAAAAATATATATATTTATTTTTAAAATTTTTATTTATTTATTTGACAGATAGAGATCGCAAGTAGGCAGAGAGGCAGGGAAGCAGGCTCCCTGCTGAGGGGAGAGCCCGATGCGGGGCTTGATGTGGGGCTTGATCCCAGGACCCTGGGATCATGACCTGAGTGGAAGGCAGAGGCTTTAACCCACTGAGCCACCCATGAATCCCTTATTTATTTATTTATTTGAGACAGAAAGAGAAAGCGCACACATAGGCATGCAAGGGGAGGGGGCGGAGGACCAGAGGGAGGACAACTTGACTCCATGCTGAGCACTGAGCTGGTACTGGAGACAAATCCCACAATCCTGAGATCATGACCTAAGCCGAAACCAAGAGTAGGACACTGTAACTGACTGAGCCAATCAGGTGCCCCTCCCTGGGCGGCCTATCCAGCAATAATGAATAATTTCTTTATTTTTTTAAAGATTTTTATTTATTTGACAGAGCAAGAGAGACCTGAGCCGAAGGCAGAGGCTTAACCCACTGAGCCACCCAGGTGCCCCAATAATGAATAATTTCTAGTTTCTGAAATATATTGTTTCATATCTCCATGTAAGTTTCCATTCTAATCTGACTTGACTGGCCCTAGAAATATTCATACATCAATATCCTAGGCTACATCAAGTACTTTGGATGCCTGTCTAAACCAGTTTCCTACAACACCAGAAGACATCAGTTGCCCCCTATTCTTCTGTCATTATTGGGTACCCCTTTTGTTGCACTATCTCCCTACCTCCTTCAAGGCAGAGGTTAGGATTATTTGTCTTCGCCTGGTGAAGCATCTCTTGTAAAATGACTAACTGAAGGAGAACACTCCTTAGACCACAATTATAACATGTTACAAAGAGAAAAAAATGAGGATCTTTATTTTATATTCATATTTTTCTGTTACTAGCAAAGATTTCAGTCTCCTACCTTTCCCATCTGGGTATGAATTAATTTACCAGAACTCTGGACATTTTATTTTTTTAATTTAAGTAAACTCTGCGCCCAACCTGTCGCTGCAGCTCACCACCCCAAGATCAAGAGTCACATGCTATACTGACTGAGCCAGTCACATGCCCCACAACAGTGGACATTTTCGAAGACCAAGGGGCCACACTTGCGAGATTCACTGGAAACTTTAAGTAAAGGAGACCTCTTCACTTAATAGTTTAGCCCAGGTTTGGCCCCTTTTGGAGCAAAATGTGTCAATCGCCCTTTTCAGACCAGGAAATAGCATCATTAATGCATTCATTTCAAAGGGCCCACCAGAGAGCAGACCAGCGCTAGAGAAGTCTTGAGCTGAGGGAGAGACAAGCAAGTATAATTGAAAGGCTTACAAAGAGCCTTGAGGCCTCTGAGGGATGGAAGGAATTAATTCTGCCTGGTGGGGGAGTGGGGCATGAGGGAAGATGACATTTGAGCCAGACCCTGCTGAGCGAACTTGATTTGGCCTGGTAAAAACGTAGTGGAGGGGAATGTGAGCAGTGCAATCTGCTAGATGAAAATCTGCACGTGCCCAGGAATGACAATCCTTCTGGTTAGCAATTTCCTCACTCCTCTTCCACCCACTTCTTCACACTCTTTCCCCCTGTTCTTGGAAAATTGGGACTGGGGATACTGTTTCCCTTCCTGGAAGAGACCGGTGTAGACAATAAATTAATCCTTGATTAAATGGGATCCCTTGCTATGCTATGCGTAAACTCTGAGAACACTCGGATGGGGGAGGGGGAAGCAGGTGAGTCAGGTAGGGAGGGGTCCTGATCCACACTGGGGAGAATAGGGCTCACGGAGAAAAAAAGGAGAAATAAAATTTTTGTATTTGTGCAACACCTTTTATCATTCCCCCCCCCCCCATGCCACCTTTTATCTTTGTTTTTCTGTAGCTTCTCATAGTCTCGGTCTCTTTGTCTCTGTCTCTCTCCAATTGCAAAAGGCTGGAAATTCCTAGTTCTCAACGGAAGGGAGTAGGAGGGGAGTTGGGGGTGGCAGGAGTGGGAGGGAAGCGAAGAACAGACGTCTCAGCAGCTCCGGCTGCGGGGGCGCTCTGGGCCTCTTGCGGGGCTTCACAAGTCAATGATTTTTTTTAAATGTACATATTTTTAAATCCACACATAGGGGCTCACATACAAACCTAGAGAGAGACAGAGACACAGATACACAATTCGATGTAAAGAAACATATAAATACATTATCTGAGGATACAGAGGCACAAACTAGCAATAACGTCTTAAATTTGCTTGGCACTTTACAGAGTCTTCATACACATCTTCTCATTTGAACCTCACGACAACCCTGAAAAACAAAGATACAAACCCTCAGGAGTTCCACTCTCCCACACAGGTTCACACCCAGGGAGACCCCCTACTTACTCCCCTAGGGGACTGGGCAAGCCCAGGTCTTGGGGCTGGTCTCCCTTTCTCCCTCTCTGGCCGAATATCCGCCCCCAGAATAAAAAAGTGGAGGACCCGGAATCGGCTCCTCCCTCGTCCCCTTTCCCGGGCTGGGACCCAAGGGCCCAGCGCCCAGCTGGTTACCCTCGCCGGCCTCACTCGCTACTCCGCCCTCTTTCCTGGGCCTGCGTCTCTCTCCGGACCCGGGGGCTCAGCACCGCCCCAAAGGGGCCCGGGTGGGAGGGAGGGGGGCGCCTGAAACAGAGGCTGCGTGGGCGGAGGATGTGCGTCACGGGGCGCGTGGGCAGGGGGAGGGAGGAGGCACGTGGAAACCCGGGGCCAGCGGCTGGCAGCCCAGGCTCCAAAATAACCAGAGAAGAGTGGGGGAGGGGGTGCCCACACACTTCAGAGAGGGTCGGGGAGAGTCCCGGGAGGGAGCCCGTCTAGCCGCGCCTTCCAGTTGCAGAACTGGGGATGGGGAGTTGGGGGAGGAGGGATCTGCGCTTTCCTATTACCTCCTCACTGCGATTGGGGCTGAAGGAGAAGTGAATCTTAGGTACCGAAATCCCACCCCGGGATGCACTCCCCCTCTTCTGCCCCCACCGGAGACGGAAAGGTCCCCCTGCTGAGCCGGAATGTAGAACTAGTCCCGGCCCACGCCGCCCACGCCTAGCCAGGCCGCGAGCCACTCAGAAGTGCGGAATGGCGGGGCGGGGCTGAGGTTTCGGACCAAGGAGAACCTGACCCCCGGCCGGTCCGCTCGGTTCCCCATCCACCGTGCCTTCATTTTGTCGGGGCCTCGAGCCAGGACCGGCCCTCAGAGCCCCTGCTGGCCCCCCACCCCCACCCCCACCCCCACCCCGACCTCCCAGCCGTGGGCGGGAGTGTAATGGGAACCAGATGGGGCTAGGAGAAACAAACGGGGAGGGTGGGTTGCGGAGGGGGGCTAGGCTCCTTGAGGGAGCTCCTCCCTCCAACTCCTCCGCAGGGAGCCACGTCGGACTCTCCGGCCTCCCGCCCATCTTCCATTAGACTCTCTAGAGCGCAGGTCCCTAAAAACGTCCGCAGAATGGATGTTCGCCCTACCCCAGCTTTGCCACAGAATTCCCGAGGAGCAGGTTCTCATCCTTAACAAACAGGGTGCGACGAGTAGAGGAAAGAGGGGTACCTCCTTCCATCCCCGCCTGACCAATGCTCTAACAGCCCGACGCGACTGATCGACGCGTTAGCTTCTACCATAACCCTCCCATTCCTGTACCCCAAACTTCGACAGGGACTCGAGGCAGGGATGCAGGCCTGGGTTTCTGAGCAGGGGCCTTCAAATGACTCCTTTTGCAGCAGAGTAAGAGTGCTGGGATATCCGAGGAATTCCTGCAGAGACCCGCGCTCGCAGACCTGCCCTAAGCGCACACTCAAGGGGAGTCGGATGCACGCCCGAGAGAAGCCGCGCACCCCAAGACTCCGCCAACTTTTTCCCGGCTCATTCCTAGCAATCCCACGTACAGCATCGCGAGGCCGGAGTGTGGGCAGCGGGCGTTCGCGTAGTTGTTGAGGCGCGTGTGCACGTTCGTGCGCTTCTCCGTGTTTTTGTGTACCCGCGCGTGGTTGTGAAACTCCGCTCTCCGCTCGGAGGGGTAGGAGCGGGCGGGGAGGGGGATGTAGGAATGTCGCCGGCTGGGCGCTCACGTGGGTACGTGGGCGCGAAGAGGGCCGGCTGTGCATCCGGCGTGGGCGGCGCGGAGCGACCTCGCCCCGCCCGCCGGGTCCCCAAGCCCGACCTCCGGCAGCTCGGCCTCGGTCACCTCAGTCCCAAGCTCGGCGCCGCAGCTCCGAGTCCCCGCCTCCGCCTCCCGCTCCACGCCCCCTCCCCCTAGTCTCCGCCTCTCTCCGACGCTCGGCCGCGGCGCCTCCACCGCCGGCCCCAAGGCCCTGGCGCCCGCCCCCCGCCCCCGGCCCCCGCCCCCGGCGCTGCCCACGCCCTCCGCCCGCCCGGCAGCCAGCGCCGCGCCGGGCCTCGCTCCCCGTGCGTCCTGCGGGGGCGGCGGCGCGGAGAGGCGGCAAGCGCAGCCGGGGAGTGGGGGGCAGAGGCACAGACAGAGGCGCGGAGGCTCGGAGAGAGGAGACGTGGAGGGAGGGACGGAGCCCGGACAGCGGCGGACACGGCAGCGCGCGCCAGGCGCCGAGCGCTGGGCACCGAGAGGGGCAGCCCCTGTGGCCTCCGGCCGTCCATGCACAGAGCGCCCTCCCCCACAGCCGAGCAGCCGCCGGGCGGAGGGGACTGCGCCCGCCGGACCCCGCAGCCCAGACCCAAGTTAGTGGGCAGAGGGAAGCGGCGGGGAGTGGAATGGGTGGAGCTGGACTCAGTAAAGGGGTCCGGAGGGCGGAGGTCGAGGAGAGAACGAGGGGAAGCGGGACGGGGGTGGGGGGTGGAGACAGATTGAAAAGGGGGTGCGTCTTTGAATTAGGGGCCCTGGGAGCAGGTAGGGAGTGGATGAAGCTGGATATGAAAGAGTAGTACTTAATTTTCCATCCCTCGTTTACTCAGCCGATGTGATCTGGCATGTGAACCCCCTGCAAAGAATGTGGGGGCCCCCAAACGCCAGGGGAAGCCCTGGAGCTCTGGCTGGTAATAGGGCTGGGGGAGGGCTGCTGCGCTGTTTCAGTCTTCGGTTGATACGGAGTACGCGATCCCCGGGGTCCGGGAGAAGCCGGCGCCTCGGAGCCAGGGGAGAGCATCAGCAGAGCTGTAGAGAAGCTTTAGGCTTCCCTTCTCTTTTCTGTAGCTATATTTACGGCACGCGGAGGGGAGTTTCGGTGTGCAGCCCCTCCCTCAAGAGGCTTTGAGCCGCTCCTCCGCTCCACTTGGAGGTGTGGGTGGAAAATGAGGGAGAGGAGGTAGGTGGGAGCCCCCAGGCGGTTTTCGCCCACTCACGCTGCCGCTGTAGGAGTGTGTGTGGGCGGAACAGGCCCCAGAGCAGAACAATTGAGGCACTCCTCCCTGCTGGCGCCTGAGCTGAAGGGATCGGCCTACCTACCCAGCAGGTGGGGAAGGTCACTGCTGGGAGAGGGGCCAACTTAAGGGGCACTGGGCAGTCGGGAGGAGAGGGGAGGTCCTGCGGAACAGCTCAGGGGAGCTGAGCAGAGCAGGGGTCCGCCAGGCTTGCTGAGTGAGAAAGGGCCACACCCCTCCCTTGCAGCTGCCTGGGTAGGACGCCACCACGGAGTGAAACTGGCCAGCAGTAGGTCCCAGGCATCAACTGTGGGGAGGACAGGGGTCCTACATGCACCTCAGTGTAGAAAGTCACCTTGAGTAAGGCTGAGACTGTTGGGCATTTAGGGTGGAGGGTGAAGACTGTTCTGGGGGAAAAGGAAGCCCAGCCATCCCAGGGGGGTGCTGGCTGGCCTCACTGCTCAGGTCTCCTTGCCCCAGGCCAGAAAAGTAAAAGCTGAGAATGGGGGTGAAGAGCCTTTGATTTTGGCAGAGAGACTGAGCTGCCTTTTGGTACTTGTGGCCAGTCTGGGATGGCACTGCTGTGTTTATGTCTCCTGGTAATGCCTAGTTCTGAGTCTGTGCTCAGGCTTGGGTCTTGGGCAGAGAGCGCATTAGAGGAGGGGAAGAGAAGCAAGCAGGAAAGAGAGGACAATTGCGAGTGTGGGTTGGTACTCAGCAGGAGGACCCATACTGACTGCCTGCCTTTCTCTCTACTGCACTCCTCTTCAGGCCCAGTGCCCGAGCCATGGCACTGCCTCGGACACTGGGGGAGCTGCAGCTTTACCGGGTCCTGCAGCGCGCCAATCTCCTTTCCTACTATGAAACCTTCATCCAGCAGGGAGGGGACGACGTGCAGCAACTGTGTGAGGCTGGCGAGGAAGAGTTCCTGGAGATCATGGCACTCGTGGGCATGGCCACCAAGCCCCTCCATGTCCGCCGCCTGCAGAAGGCACTGAGAGAATGGGCCACCAATCCAGGGCTCTTCAGTCAGCCAGTGCCTGCTGTGCCTGTCTCCAGTATCCCACTTTTCAAGATCTCTGAGACTGCAGGCACCCGGAAAGGAAGCATGAGCAATGGGCATAGCAGCCCAGGGGAAAAGGCAGGCAGTGCCCGCAGTTTTAGCCCCAAGAGCCCCCTTGAACTTGGAGAAAAGCTGTCACCACTGCCTGGGGGACCTGGGGCCGGAGACCCCCGGATCTGGCCAGGACGGAGCACTCCAGAGTCCGACGTTGGCGCGGGAGGAGAAGAGGAGGCAGGCTCTCCCCCCTTCTCCCCACCTGCAGGGGGAGGAGTCCCGGAGGGGACCGGGGCTGGGGGGCTGGCAGCAGCTGGGGCTGGGGGTGGTCCGGATCGCCTGGAACCAGAGATGGTGCGCATGGTGGTGGAGAGTGTGGAGAGGATCTTCCGGAGCTTCCCAAGGGGGGATGCTGGGGAGGTGACGTCCCTGCTGAAGCTGAACAAGAAGCTGGCGCGGAGCGTGGGGCACATCTTTGAGATGGACGACAGCGACAGCCAGAAGGAGGAGGAGATCCGCAAATACAGCATCATTTACGGCCGTTTTGACTCCAAGCGGCGGGAGGGCAAGCAGCTCAGCCTGCACGAGGTGAGGACCCCATTCTCCTAGGATTGCACTTGGCTCCCAGGCCTCACCCTCCTCACCGTGGAGAACCTTCGCCCTCCCCAACCTGTTTCCTTGCCTCCTGACCAGGACCCCATGCCCCAGTCACCCACACACACACCCACACCCCCACACACAGCCCGGTCCTGGCCACTGCAGTGCTTCCCTCCTCAGCTGAGGGCGAAGCAGAGGTACAGGCCAGTGCCGGGCAGTCGCGCTCAGTGCCGCTCGGGACTGCTCTGGCCGAGGGGACTCCAGCCTCCCTCGGCAGCCAGGGATGTTGGCCTTTGTCTTCCACCTCCAGAGAACTCCATAGCATCAGATCCTAAGCAAGCGTCTAATGCACAGGCTTTATGTGTCTGATGGCGAAGGGTGGGAGGAGGTCTGGGCAAGGCAGCGGGGCCTGAGGACTGTGCCCGCTCGGGCGGCCCTCTCCACAGCTGACCATCAACGAAGCTGCTGCACAGTTCTGCATGCGGGACAACACACTTTTACTGCGGAGGGTGGAGCTCTTCTCCCTGTCGCGCCAAGTGGCCCGAGAGAGCACCTACTTGTCCTCGTTGAAGGGCTCCAGGTGAGACTTCCTTCTCCAGGTCCCTCCTAGATTAGAGAATCCTGCCAAGGAGCTGGGTCCTGGGCCAGACTTCCCAGGCAGGGGCCTCTAAGCCTGCTTCCTGCCCACGTGCGTGTCCTGCTTCGCGCCAAGCCCACTTGTCTGGGCCTGGGCCCTCCTCCTGTCCATCTCGGGTTTTGTCTGCTCACCCACAACAGCAGTACCAGAGCTAGACACTTCTGCTCAGTCAGCTGCTTTCTGATCTTGAAAGCGCACACGCTCTTCCCCAGATTATGTTCTGCCCCACCATGCTGCCCTCCCCAGCTTCACCTTCCTTACTGCTCTCATCTTCGCAGGCTTCACCCTGAAGAACTGGGAGGCCCTCCACTGAAGAAGTTAAAACAGGAGGTAGGTTTCTAGGGTGGACACACGGTGTTAGCGCCCCTCCCCAACCCCTCCCTTGTTAGGTCCTCATCTTCCCCTTTGGGGCATCCACAGGTTGGAGAGCAAAGTCACTCGGAACTCCAGCAGCCTCCACCAGGCCCTGAGTCCTATGCACCCCCATACCGGCCCAGCCTGGAGGAGGACAGCGCCAGCCTGTCTGGGGAGAGTCTTGACGGACACTTGCAGGGTGAGTGTCCATCAGAATACTTTTCTTCGAGCTCTGGGCGTGGAATAGGTGGGAGGAAGGAGCTAGGAGGCCTCTGCCTGGAGCAGGGTTGGGAGGCCTGGCTGGATGGGGGCAAAGGGGTCTGGGCCTATGGGTCTGCTTTGCGTTTGAGGTTGGGGGGGGCGGGGCGGGGTTCCGTTGACTGTAGTCCCTTACCTGATCCGTGCCCATGCCCACAGCTGTGGGGTCATGCCCAAGGCTGACGCCGCCCCCTGCTGACCTGCCGCTGGCATTGCCAGCCCATGGGCTGTGGAGCCGCCACATCCTGCAGCAGACACTGATGGATGAGGGGCTGCGGCTAGCCCGCCTCGTCTCCCACGACCGCGTGGGGCGCCTCAGCCCCTGTGTGCCTGCGAAGCCGCCTCTCGCAGGTGAGGCAGCAGCAGCGCTGTCCCCAAGCACCCCTGCCACCCAGGCCCCACCCAGCAGTCCTGGCGTCCTGGGGCCAGGTGGGAGGGAGAGGGATGTAGTCACCAGAGAGGGCAGCCTGTAGGGTGCTGGGGCTCCAGCCATCCAGGCCTTGGGCTGAGGAAAGGGGGATCCTACAGGGTTGTTTCCACTAGGAAGATCTGATCCTAATGGAGATCTGTGAAAGGGGCGCTGCAGTGAGCAAGGGGACAGAGGGGGACTAGAGGAACAGGAAGGGAGGGTCACCAAGAAAGGAAGCAGAGACAGAGCTGCCACCAAGGTAGAAGGGTAGGGTAGGCTAGGAGTTGCAGTGGGGTTGCCTAGCTGGGAAGTAGAGAAGCCCAAAGGGGGATGCTTTGTGTGTGTATGGGGGAAGGGAGTAGTCCGCCAGAGGGCCAGAGCGGCTGGGCTGAGAGTGATGCAGCAGACAAAGCCACCAACCCTGGCTTGGTATTTTTAAACTGTGCGTGGGTGGGAAGTGGGGGTGGGGACTGGAAGGGGGGGCTCTTTTTGGGGGAGGAGTTGGGAGGCTGGCTTCCTGTGTTCCCCCTGATTTGGCTTCTAAGAAACTGGAGGGGCATGGTAGGGTAGGTGGGGCCTGGGAGGGGGCCAGGGATGAGTGGGGGCGGCAGAGCCTGGGGGGGGGGGAGGGGGAGAGGTCAGAGCCAAGCCACCCCCACAGCTCCTGACAGAACCAGAAATTCCAGCAGAACGGAGGCGGGAGAGACAGAGGAGAGAGACACATACAGAGAGAGCGCTACACACAGCCAGAAAGGGGAGGGGGACGCACACACTTGGGTATGGAACACCCCCCATACACACACCTATAAACGTGCAGTGGGCAGGAGGCAGCCTATCAAATCCAGCTCATCTTTGCAGTCTCCCGACTCCTGCCTCCTGTCCAGCCACCTCCTTGCATCGTCCACCCCACGGCCTCCTAACTTACTCCTTTTCTCCCTACAGAGTTTGAAGAAGGGCTGCTGGACCGATGCCCCGCCCCAGGACCCCATCCTGCCCTGGTGGAAGGTCGCAGGAGCAGCGTCAAAGTGGAGGCGGAGGCCAGCAGGCAGTGAGGGGTGCGCTGGTGTCCTCAGACCCAGGACTCGGGCTTCTGGCTCACATGGACTCTGACATTCTCCGTCCCTGGCATCTAGTCACAACCCTGGATCCTTCAGCTGCCCTTCTCCTGCCTCCCCACCTGCTCCATGGGCATAGAACTATGGGGCTTCAAGCAATAACGAGCAGGGGCCTGGCAAGAGGACACAAGGAGGGTGCGTGGTGCCCCTTCACCCTTGCCTAGAGCAAGGGGGCAAGGACTCTGTCTCCAGGGTATCTGGGGTTCTCCCCTCCCTTACACAACACACTCCCATTCTCTGTAGCTTGAACCAGTGGTATGAGCAGTTGGATTCAGTTTGGACATGGGGGAAAGGGGACTTCCCTGGGAAGGTCCAACAGCTAAAAATGGCAATGTTTCCCCCCAGAACTGGGGGCCTGGGAACACTGGACCTCCTCCTCCCCTCTGCCCCCCCATTTTTGTGCTTCTAGTTTGTTTCTTTAATTTAACAAGTGCTGCAGTTTGCCCACCTATCCCCATCTTTCCCCCAAGTCCTCAGCAACTTTTTCCCTCCTGCCCTCTTGGGGGGTAGGGGGGAGGGTGAATGTGGGGTCCCCTCAACCGGCCCCCTCAGGAGGCCTGGGTTGGACTCAGGGTCTCCCTCAGCTGGGGGCTGGACCGCAGCACCTGTCTGAGCAGTTAGAGCGTCTTTCTTTTCAGATCATGTACAGTAGATTATTTATTTTGTTATTTTGGAATAAAATTTATTTTATGGCTTAGGATCGATGACCCCCCCCCCCAAGAGGGAGAAAGGGTGGCACGGGAATGGGGCAGTGGAGGGAAGCTGGCAGTGAATGGGCAAAGAGAAAAGCAGCAGCAGGGAAGGCCCCCTAATTCACTCAGAGGACCTCATGCCCGGGCCTGGGTCCCAGACTCACCCCTGGCCTTTGGGCAAGATTGGCAGGGTTGAGCCACCAAAGCTAGAGCCACATACAGATGTCACAGCCACACAGACCCACGGGGGCCACGGTCCTACAAAAGCTGAGTACATCTGGGTTAGCGTGCATTAGAGAAGCTAGCGCATTCGCTGGTGTTTTTTGTGCAGTGTTTCACACTTCTGAACTTGTCACAGAGGCAAGATCAGAAAGATACATGTATTTTTGTGGCCATAACAGTGACTGTGTGTGACACCTGTATATTCACACATCTCAGGGATGCACACTTTCACACAGCTGCCCATAAAACGCAGCCCTTGACCTGCACGGTCTCCTACACGTAACCAAAAATCTCCATCTGACTGACAGGAATGTGGGGCTATTGAAAATTTGTTTTTTAATCTGGGCATAACCCACCTCAGTAACCCAACTGTACATATTTTCCCACCTCCTCCCACCCAGGGTCTCCTGAACTGCTTCTCCATCTACCCCAGGGCTGGGACCCAAGCCTATCCCTCAGTTCCCAGCCTCCTGTACAAACGTGTGCACATATCTGCATGTTTCTACGTGTGTGTCCTGGGCTCGGGCTCAAGATGGGCAGAGAAGACCTCTATGCCCTAACCTGTGCTGTTGCCCAGCCCCCTTCCCACTCAGCCCCATCTTCCAGGGAGAGGTGTGTGTGTGTGTGTTTTCTGTGTGTGCAGGCGTGTTGGGCCGTGTCTTACTTTGGAACCTGAATTTCCCTTCCAGCATTGGAAGGGGGAGGACAGGGGTGTGTGGTAGGAGGAAGGAGTGGATAGGCTGCACCCACTGTGCATTTTCCTGGCAGTCTTTTCCTCCTGACCAGGGAGTAGATGGGGATAGGAGGACACTCTCCCCATCTGCCGCTTGGCAGGAGCGTGGGCAAGTGTCCAGAGCAGGTCCGGCAGGGTAGAAGAGCGGTCTTTCTCGGGGCTTCCGTTCCAGCTGGGATCACCAACTAGGGTTGGCCCTTAGGTCCAGGTGGGACATTGAGATCCCAGACTGCCCATAATGAGAGGGCTGCAAGAGGGGCTGGGTGCCCAAGGCTCCTCCCCCCGATTCCCCTTGCCCCTCCAAGAGAAGCTTGGTGAGGTCCTGTTCAGTAGGAGGCAGCAAGGGTGGGAACATGTCTTCACCAACCCTGTAAGAAGGAAGGGGAGAAACAGTAGGGTAGCTATGGCACCCGCTCCTCCAGCCCTTGCCCAGCCATCACCCCCAGGCCGCCACTCACCAGGTTGCCTGAGGGAACCCTCCCACCGACTGGCTCATGCAGCTGTCTTCAGCCATGGTCACATCTGAGCAGAGCAGGGGCTCAGGAGTGGACACGGCATGCTCCTGAGATGGGCATGGGAGCAGGCCCCTGCCAAGACCAGAAAAGTCAGTAAGATGGGGGTGGGATAAGGATGGGAAGGAATGGGGAGCATGGGATCGGGAGGGGTGCTGTCACTCACTGAGGGTGAGTTTGGTCAAAGGACAGGTTCATCGGGTTCAGGTTGGGGGGCATCTGCAGGTGAGAT